>NC_091996.1:27635743-28235743 GCF_044704955.1 Pristiophorus japonicus | reverse complement strand
CAATTCAGACTAGTAAACCTGGCTCTCATGGAAAATGGACCAAAAAGACCCCTCTTCAAGGTTTAACCTTTATAAATTACATTGCAGTTAATAAATAAAATACAAGTAAAGATACCTAACTACTTTTGCAAAATAATTAAACAATTAAATTTAAGACCTTACTCAAAAAAGTCAAAATACAAATGAAAAAAGTGGCCAACATTGTAAAAATTATACCCAGGGCAAAAGGGCATCTGTACAGGTGTACCAATATCCATCACATTTGTAGATTACAAAACACACGTGAAGGCGGAACACAAAAAAAATGGAAAAGAAACAAGGCAAAATGTATGTTGACACAGATTTAATTTTAATACAAGTCATCCACAAACCTTTCCATGACTCAGTTGGAAAATACACTGTCCAATGTGGGACTAAAGCATACAAATTAAGAAAAACACTGGTTTAACTTCTGGCCTGTGCGGATTTAGTTGATCATACTGCTGCCCTAGCTGAGAGCACTGCAACTGGCATTAGGAACAGAATTAGAGAAAGAGTGGGGAGGGGGGGGATGGAGAAAGAGAAAAAAAAAATTAGCGTTGCAACCCCGCAATGCTTTAGAGCAGACTTTACTGGAAAGCTAGGTATGTGAATGCTTAGTGAAGACAAGATTGGGCTTCGCTGCGATACTTACCATAATTGAGCAGATTGCCAATGCTCATCTGCAAATGTGGGTGAGGAAAACATAGAAACATAGAAAATAGGTGCAGGAGCAGGCCATTCAGCCCTTCTAGCCTGCACCGCCATTCAATGAGTTCATGGCTGAACATGAAACTTCAGTACCCCATTCCTGCTTTCTCGCCATACCCCTTGATCCCCCGAGTAGTAAGGACTTCATCTAACTCCCTTTTGAATATATTTAGTGAATTGGCCTCAACTACTTTCTGTGGTAGAGAATTCCACAGGTTCACCACTCTCTGGGTGAAGAAGTTTCTCCTCATCTCGGTCCTAAATGGCTTACCCCTTATCCTTGGACTGTGACCCCTGGTTCTGGACTTCCCCAACATTGGGAACATTCTTCCTGCATCTAACCTGTCTAAACCCGTCAGAATTTTAAACGTTTCTATGAGGGCCCCTCTCATTCTTCTGAACTCCAGTGAATACAAGCCCAGTTGATCCAGTCTTTCTTGATAGGTCAGTCCCACCATCCCGGGAATCAGTCTGGTGAATCTTCGCTGCACTCCCTCAATAGCAAGAATGTCCTTCCTCAAGTTAGGAGACCAAAACTGTACACAATACTCCAGGTGTGGCCTCACCAAGGCCCTGTACAACTGTAGCAACACCTCCCTGCCCCTGTACTCAATTCCCCTCGCTATGAAGGCCAACATGCCATTTGCTTTCTTAACCGCCTGCTGTACCTGCATGTCAACCTTCAATGACTGATGTACCATGACACCCAGGTCTCGTTGCACCTTCCCTTTTCCTAATCTGTCACCATTCAGATAATAGTCTGTCTCTCTGTTTTTACCACCAAAGTGGATAACCTCACATTTATCCACATTATACTTCATCTGCCATTCATTTGCCCACTCACCTAACCTATCCAAGTCACTCTGCAACCTCATAGCATCCTCCTCGCAGGGGACATCATGCCTGTAGAACTATACTGGTTTTTTGCCTCTCCCAGGAGATCGCACAGTTCCGGGTGAGGAGAACTCTGCTGCTGACATCGCAGGTAAGGCAGGTAAGTGATTGGTAGCGATTGTGGGCTAAGTTTTTCTTTAAATTAACATATAGCATATAACTAAATACTTAAAAACTAACCTTTATTTGTTTAACTAATTTAATAAACAATATAGGGTCAATACTTGATTAACACTAAACTAATTAATTAAATAATATAATGGGAAAACAGGAGATGTGTTGCTGCTGCAATATGTGGGAGCTTCTGGACGTTTTGGTCCAGAATGACTACATCTGCAGTAAGTGTCTGCGGCTCGACGAATATTTGCTCCAGGAGGCAGCCATGCCCTCTAGATTAAATACTTTAGAATTGACACATGGTCAGGGACAAGAGGGTGTGACTGCGAGTGAAGCAGGTAAGGGGATCCAGGAGGTAGTATTGCAGGAGCCTCAGTCCCTGCACTTATCCAATAGATCGGAGGTTCTTGCAACCCTTGTGGACAAGTGTGCAGACTGTGGGGTGGACGATCAAACTGACCAAAGCACCGTGGTGCAGAAAACCCGGGAGGAGTAAAGAGACAGGTGGTTGTAGTAGGGGACAGTATAGTTAGAGGGATAGATAAGGTTCTCTTCAGCCAAGAGCATGCGTCCCAAAGGCTGTGTTGCCTACCCGGTTCCAAGGTAAAGGACATCTCCTATGGGCTGGAGAAGAACTTGGAGTGGGAGGGGGAGGATCCAGCTGTTGTGGTACACTTGGTACCAATGACATAGGTAGGACTAAAAGAGATTCTGCTGAGAGAGTTTGAACAGTTAGGGACTAAATTGAAAAACAGAACCACAAAGCTAATAATCTCTGCATTATTACCTGAGCCACGAGCAAATTGGCATAGGGTCAATAAAATCAGAGAGATAAATGCGTGGCTCAGTGGTTGGTGTGGGAGAATTGGGTTTCAATTTGTGGCACTGGCACCAATACTCGGGAAAGAGAGAGCTGTTCCGTGGGGACGGACTACACCTCGGACCAGAGTTCTAGCGAACCAACTAACTAGGGAGGTAGATAGGGCCTTTATCTAATTAAGGGGGGGGGGGGGGAGAAAGAGGAGGACGGTGGCGGTAGAGAGCAATCTAGAATGCTAAAGAGAAAAGAAAAGGAAGCAATGCAGGAAAGTGATTGTGGTAAGGATAACCAGATTGTGTCAGGAGGGGACAGAGCATACAGAGTGCACTAGCAAATAGAGTCCAGGTAAGAAAAAAATAGCGATGACAAATAGGGCTATAGTACAAAATAATGTTAAGATGTCTAATAATGTTAAAAAGACAAATTTAAAAGCATTGTATCTGAATGCACGAAGCATCTGTAATAAAGTAGAGGAATTAACAGCGCAAATAGATGTAAACGGATACGATATAGTTGCAATTACGGAGACATGGTTGCAGGGTGACCAGGGTTGGGAACTGAATATCCAAGGATATTAGATATTTAGGAAGGACAGGCAAAAAGGAAGAGGGGGTGGTAAGGCGTTGTTAGTAAAGGATGAAATCAGAGCAAGAGAGAGAAAGGATATTGGCTCAGAAAATCAAGATGTAGAATCATTCTGGGTGGAGCAAAGGAGCACCAAGGGGCAGAAAACATTGGTGGGAGTTGTCTATAGGCCTCCAAACAGTAGTGTTAGTGTAGGGGACGACATCAAACAGGAAATTAGAGATGCACGTAGCAAGGGTACTACAGTAATCGTAGATGACTTTAATCTACATATAGACTGGCCACAACAAATTAATAATACTGTAGCAGATGAATTCTTGGAATGTGTACAAGATGGTTTTTTTTTTTAAGACCAGTATGTTGAGGAGCCTACTAGGGAACAGGTTATCCTAGATTGGGTATTGTGTAATTAGAAGGGGTTAATTAACAGTCTTGTTGTGCGGTGTCCTTTAGGGAAGAGTGACCATAACATGATTCACTTTCCATCTTAATATGAAATTCAAGTAGTCCAATCCGAAACTAGGGTCCTAAATCTAAACAAAGAAAACTATGAAGGTATGAGGAATGAATTGGCTATGATAGATTGGGAAGATTTATTAAAAGGCATGGATAGGCAATGATTAATATTTAACTAACGAATGCATGAAATGCAACAGTTATACATTCCTTTCTGGCGCAAAAACACAAAAGGAAAAGTGGCCCAACCATGGCTAACAAAAGAAATTAAGGATAGTATTAGATCCAAAGAGAAGTTATACAAAGTTGCCAGAAAAAGTAGCAAGCCTGAGGATTGGGAGCAGTTTAGAATTCAGCAAAAAAGGACCAAGAGATTGATTAAGAGGGGAAAAATAGAGTACGAGAGTAAACTTGCAAGGAACATAAAAAACGACTGCAAAAGTTTCTACAAGTACGTAAAAAGAAAAAGATTAGTGAAGACAAATGTAGGTCCTTTACAGTCAGAAATGGGAGAATTTGTAATGGGGAACAAGGAAATGGCAGAATTAAATAAATACTTCGGTTCTGTCTTCACGGAAGAGGACACAAATAACGTCCCAGAAATGCTCGGGAACCAACGGTCTAGTGAGCAAGAGGAATTAAAGGAAATGATAATTAATAAGAAAATAGTGCCGGAGAAACTAATGGGACTGAAGGCAGATAAATCTCCAGAGCCTGATGATCCCAGAGTACTAAAAGAGAGGTAGCCATGGAAATAGTAGATGCATTGGTTGTCATCTTCCATAATCTATAGATTATGGAACAGTTCTTGCAGATTGGAGGGCAGCAAATGTAACTCCACTATTTAAAAAAAGATGGAGAGAGAAAACGGTGAACTACAGACCAGTTAGCCTGACATCAGTAGTAGGGAAAATGCTGGAGTCTATTATAAAGATTGCGATAACGGCATACTTGGATAATATCAACGGGATTAAACAAGGTCATCATGGATTTATGAAAGGAAAATCATGTGTGACAAACCTCCTGGAGTTTTTTGAGGATGTAACTGATAGAATAGATAAAAACATAGAAACATAGGCCCCAAGTTTCAGCCCGCGCCGAAAACGGCGCACCTCTGATCTGGACGCTTGTTCTTCGCGCCTAAAAGTGCGCTAAAAAAAAAAATCCGATATTCTCCGGCTCCTCGGAGCTCGATCGCTGCTTGGCGCGGCGCACTCTTCTCAGCGGGGGGCGGAGCCAAACACTCGCGCCGATTCTGTAAGTAGTGGGGGGCGGGTCCAATTTAAATGAGCCTTCGTGGTGCCGGCAACCTTGCGCGTGCGCGTTGGAGCGTGCGCACACATTGGCACTCGGCCATTTTTAAAAGGACTGGAGAAAAAGTGAAGATTTGTTTCTTGGTCCCCTTCAAAGGCTTGTAATTTAATTTTTGTGATATTTGTGTGTGTGAGGGAGTGCTTTTGGCAGCACTGTTGAATAAATCATCTGCTGAAATCAGTGAGTTCAGCTTTTCACTGCTAAACTTGCAGAACCGGTGCTGCATTGGTGCATGCAAATTAAGGACTGTGTGTTTTGAGAAAGAGTGCCAATTCAAATTTGCAATGGATCAACGTCCATCAAGAACAAAGAATTTCTTGCATGAGGAAATAGAGATATTAGTCAACGTAATTGAGCAGAGATGGCAGGAGCTAGATACCAGCAACAGAGGTCTATAAAAGTGCCACCAAAAGAAATGAAGAAACGCTGGAACCAAGTTGCAGAAGATTACTGCGCAGTGGTGCATACCATGAGATCTGGAAGCCAGTGTAAAAAGAAATGGCACGACCTTGGTCAAGTAGTTAGTGTAAGTAATATTTCCCATTTTTAATTTAATCGTAATTGTAACCTGGCTATCTGTATGTCCCACCTTGCAGACTGACACACTCTGTAAAAAGTTATATTTTACTCTTTGCAGAAGAAATTGGCCCACAACAAAAGGGAGGCAACTCGGACAGGAGGAGACATGCCCAATCTGCATCCAATGACACCCTTGGAACAAAGGGTAGCTGCTATGATGAGTCGTACATGGAGTAAAGCAATTGGTACAGCACAAGCTGGGCCCGCACGCGAGGAAGAGGGCAAGTCCTGAAAATGCATCGTGGCCCTTTAAATCAACCTGCTGCCTAACCTGCTATGTGTGAGAGTACTCATGCCACCCATCCGGCCCCCTCCCTTGCAGTTAAACATTTGACAGTTCTGATGTATTTTGCAGAACATGACGACGACGCTGCTGCTGCCAACCCTGAGGATCCTGAGGGTACAGAACAAGAAACAGTACAACCAGCTGCGGACGATCCAGACTGGATGATGGCAGTGATGACTGAAATGTCTGCAGGGGAGAGCTTCCAATTTAATGTTTATGAGCCCCCATCAAGGGGCATCAGAGTTTCAACCCCTAGCATAGGTCTTGGTTCCACCTTCCATGCTTTCGCTTCCGATGTTGCGTGCCCCAGTGGTGCTGCTGGTATAATGCAGCATTCTACAGTCAGTGCACTGCCGTCCGAGCCTGCGCCTCCCTCTCGCATAGGTTCTGGTTCCACCTACTATGGTTTTGACTCCGACGCTTCAGGTCCCAGTGTTGCTGCTAATATCATGGAGCAGTTTACACCCATTCGTCCAACAACCCAGCCCATGGCTCGCACTCGAGTGCTGTCGTCTGGAACACCGAGCGCCCCACCATCCCAGCCCGAGCCTCTCTCTCTAGTACTGCCGTCTGCAACACAGAGCGTCCTACTGTGCCAGCCCGAGCCTCTTCCTCCAGTTCAGCCGTCTGGAACACAGAGCGTCCCACAGTCCCAGCCCGCGCCTCCGTGTGTAGTGGTGCCGCTTGCAACACCGAGCATCCCACCGTCCGTGCCCGCGCCTCCCAGTGTAGTAGTGCCACGAGGCAGACCCAGGCAGAGGAGAAGGAGATTGGAGACACGCTCTCCTGAGATGCAGCGTGCAACAGATGCGACTCAGGTTGTGGCATTGGGTATGGAGACCAATGAGCTTACCCGATCACTCATCGGTGGCGTCAGTGCAGTAGGTGAAGAGTTGATGGTCCTGACGGGAGAAATAGCAGTAATGACACGGGAACTTAGGGAGGGAATGTCTGAGGGAGTGCAATCGACGGTTCAGGCCGTCAGGGAGGGCATGCAAATGAAGGCACAGGCCATCAGGGAGGGTATGCAAGTGTCGGCACAGGCCGTCAGGGAGGGCCTGGTTGAGGTAGCTGCTGCAATAAGGGCACACACGCCAGCCAATCAAATGACACCCCCATGAGGAAGTGAACATTCACTGAGATATGGATGAGACATGGTTGCAGCCTTTCTTTGCTGCTTTTGTTCTTGTTCTTGATGTAGCTGTAGTAGCATTTTTCAAATTGAAATTGTTTTGTAAGTTTTGTAACTTTACAACTTATAAGGGATCTTATGGTTTTTAAGTGATCTTAGTGTAAATGCTCTCACATTTTTTTGTTTTTTATTTAATTTTGCACCTAAAAAGTGATCCTGAAGTTTAAGTGTTCTTCAGAGTGTAAGATTTTTCACAATGAAACTGTTTTGTAAGTTTTGTAACTTTACAACATATAAATGATCTCAGGGTTTTCAAGTGATCTTATAGTGTAAATGCTCTCACATTCTGTAAATTATTTAATTTTGCATCTAAAAAGTGATCTTGAAGTGTAAGTGATCTTCAAGAGTCATATTAAAAAGTATAGTTTGATACAACAAATATTTTATTAGAGTGATGTTAACTTTTCAATAAAATATTTTTTCATTAAAACTGTTTCATGTTCCATTAACACAACACAACGTAGGAACAACTGCAAAGAATAAACATGTCCATACGCAAAAGTGATCGCAGAGCCCTCAGGCATCAGTAGTTGAAGCGCAAGGCTCAAGCAATCGTTAAAGGGGCACGATGGACGGCCCTCCTCCGACCTCGTGCTTCGGCATCAGGCACTTGCATGCTTTCCTGATTGTCGTTATCATTCACATCCTGGTCTTCCGTAATACTATCATCCTGCACTGGACCCTCACGTCGGTCTTCTGGTTCCACTACCAGCTCCTGCTGCCTCATGATGGCTACGTTATGAGGCATGCAGCACACAACAGTGAAGTGACCGACAATCTGAGGAGAGTATAGCAAGTGTCCGCCGGAATGGTCCAGGCATCGGAATCGCTGTTTCAATATGCCAATGGTCCTCTCAATGATGCTGCGCGTCGCAATGTGCGCCATGTTGTACTGACGGTCAGCTTTTGTCCGTGTCACACGTAGGGGCGTCATGAGCCAGATGGTCAGGCCGTACCCTTTGTCTCCCAGTAGCCAGCTCTGCCCTTCTGGCTGCTGCTCAAACCTGTCAGATAGAACGCTGTCGCGTAGGATGAACGCATCGTGGGTGCTGCCAGGGTATCTCGCATCGACTGACATGATGCGCTGCTTGTCGTCACACACGAGCTGTACATTGATAGAGTGGAAACCTTTCCTATTTCGGTACTGCTCAGATTCCTCCACAGGTGCTCGCAAGGTTTTTTGGGTACAATCAATGCAGCCCTTTACCTTTGGGAAGCTGGCAATTCTGAAGAAGTCCACAGCCCTCTCATGGATTGTGCGGTCATTGGGAAATTGATGAAGTCATTCCTTCGCGCATACAGTGCAGCCGTGACCTGGTAAACGCAGGCATGTATTGCACGTTGAGAGATGGCACACACATCTCCAGTTGTAGCCTGAAACGATCCCGAGGCATAGAAAGAAAGTGCAGCTGTTACCTTCACTTCAACAGACAAGGCAGTTGGCGTTCTGCTTCTGGGCTGCAAATCTGCTCTCACCATATCACAGATCTCAGTGACAACTTCTCCGCGAAAACGCAGCCTTTTCACACAATCAGCCTCGCTCATGTCCAGGTACGAGCGCCTGGCTCGATATTGTCGACGTGGGTAAGGTCTCCTGTCCATCAACCTACGGGCTACGACGTTCCTGGTGCGGTGAGCTCTAATTAATTCTCTCCTATGCAGTGAATTGATGGCGAACCATTGCATAATACGTGGTGTTGACAATGCAGCACCCATTCTGCAAATTTAAATATAAAACTGTCTATGTGTCTGCCTCTCCCTGTCCAAATGGCCTCAGTCCCCCTCACAGCTCGAAGGCTGCTGCTGTATCTTCGGCTGCCGTCGAGCCACTGACGCCGCCCCTAAAGCGTGGCCGAATGGCCTCAAGCACCATAAAGAGCTGCGTGTGTCAGGTGTTGATTCTTCGGCTGCCGGCTAGCCACTGATGCCGCTGATATCCTATGACCGAATGGCCTCACGTCCGTCCACTGCTGATTCTTCGGCTGGCTGCCGGCCAGCCACTGACATCGCTGCTATCTCATGGCCGAATGGCCTCGAGTCTGTCCGGTGTTGCTTCTTCGTGGCCAGCCACGAAGAGAATGAAGGCCTGCCTCAAGCACCGCAGCTCAGCTCGAAGCTTGCTGCCGTCGAGACACTGATGCCACACCCCTGCCTGTCTCCAACATGAAAGACCTGCCTGAAGCACAGCAGCTCGAAGGCTGCTGCTATTTCACACAGGTAGGAACATGGTTTATTTAATCTTTTCTTTGCTTATAAATTTTTATTCAGGTTGGATTTATTTGTATAATATTTGTATAAGTATAACTAAGGATTGATTGTAGAATTTAATGACTTCCCTCCCCCCACCCCCCCCGCCTCATTCCCTACGCCTAATTTGTAACCTACGCCTGATTTTCTAAAGTGTAGACAAGGTTTTTTCGAGTGTACAAAAATCTTCACTTACTTCATTCTAAGTTAGTTTGGAGTAAGTTTTCACTGCCGAAACTTTAAAAACAGGCGTAAGTGGCCGGACACGCCCCCTTTTGAAAAATAAATTCTGTTCCAAAGTGAAACTGTTCTAACTGACTAGAACTGGAGCAAACTAAATGCCGAGAATTCCAATTTCTAAGATACTCCGTTCTGCACCAGTTGCTCCTAAAAATCAGGAGCAACTGAGGCCGAAACTTGGGGCCATAGAAAATAGGTGCAGGAGTAGGCCACCCAGCCCCTCGAGCCCGCACCACCATTTAATATGATCATGGCTGATCACTCACCTCAGCACCCCTTTCCTGCTTTCTCTCCATACCCTGAGGTATGGGAGAACCAGTGGAGGTCGTGTATTTGGATTTTCAGAAGGCCTTTGATAAAGTCCCACATAAGAGGTTAGTGTGCAAAATTAAAGCACATAGGATTGAAGGTAATGTATTGGCATGGATTGAAAATTGGTTAACTGACAGGAAACAGAGTAAGAATAAACGGGTCTTTTTCGGGGTGGCAGGCAGTGACTAGTGGGGTACCACAGGGATCAATGCTTGGACCCCAGCTATTCACTATATATATATAAAAATGATTTGGATGAGGGAATCAAATGTAATATTTCCAAGTTTGCTAACAACACAAAACTAGGTGGGATTGTGAGTTGTGAGGAGGCTGCAAAGACGCTGCAAGGTGATTTAGATAGGTTGAGTGAGTGGGTAAACACATGGCAGAAAAAGTATAACATGGATAAATGTGAAGTTATCCACTTTGGTAGGAAAAACATAAGTATTATTTAAATGGTGATGGCTTGGGAAGTATCGATATACAGAGGGACCTGGGTGTCCTTGTACACCAGTCATTGAAAACAAACATGCAGGTGCAGCAAACCGTTGGGAAGGCAAATGGTATGTTGGCCTTCACTGCAAGAGGATTTGAGCATAGGCGCAAGGATCTCTTACTACAGTTATACAGGGCCTTGGTGGGACCGCACCTGGAGTATTGTGTGCAGTTTTGGTCTCCTTACCTAAGAAAGGGTATACTTGCCATAGAGGGAGTGCAGCGAAGGTTCACCAGACTGATTCCTGGGATGGCAGGACTGTCGTATGAGGAGAGAGTGGGTTGACTAGGGGTATTCACTAGAGTTTAGAAGAATGAGGGGATCTCATTGAAACGTATAAAATTCTGACTGGGTTGGAGAGACTGGATGCGGGGAGGATGTTTTCCCCTGGCTGGGAAGTCTAGAACAAGGGGTCACAGTCTCAGGATACGGGGTAAGAAATTTAGGACCGAGACGAGGAGAAATTGTTTCACTCAGAGGGGGGGTGAACCTGTGGAATTCTCTACCACAGAAGGCTGTGGAGGCCAAGTCACTGAATATATTTAAGAGGGAGATAGATAGATTTCTGGAAACAAAAGGCATCAAGGGGTATGGGGAAAAAGCGGGAATATGATGTTGAGATAGAGGATTGGCCATGATCACATTGAATGGCGGTGCAGACTCGAAGGGCAGAATGGCCTACTTCTGCTCCTATTTTCTATGTTTCTATACCCCAGCAGGACTTTGTGCTTTTAATAGAGATGGGGAGAAAAAAAGTTTCCCATCTTTCTGATCATTTTCCTCATCCCCTCAATTTTATTTGGTCACCAAAGCTGACTGGTTTGACAAGGATAACACTGTTGAGAGGACAGAAACACAGTGGTAGGTACAAACTTCAGCTGTGGAGCCAAATGGGTACTCATACCGATGAGCGTCCAATTTTTAGTCTAGTTAGAATAAACTAAACCTTGCAGTTTAAAATATAAATATATATAATATATTTTAAGATATTAATATATAAAAAATATATATTTTTTAATACTTTGCTCAAAACCTCTGCCAATTGTTCTGTACCATGCGAGCTGCAGCAGCAGAAAGACTGTGGGAATAGAATCTTTTTAAAAAATGGAGAGACTAACCCTTTCAATGACTTGAGTCTTAATTTGTCTCAGACACTACCTTATAATAGGCAGGTACTCGATAACTTGACTTTACATTATCTAAGCTGAGAGAAACTCCCAATGTAATACAGCTATTACAAAGTGACTGACAGATAAAAGCTGGTTATAGCATTTTGTGCAGCTCAGAAGGGCTTAAGCTCAGCTTCCACTAAACCAGTCAATATAGGTAATTGAATGGTTAGATGGTAATGGAGTATAAATCCTAATGTCAAGCCAGGAGTACCAATACCAAAGAAAAGGCTATTTAATATGATCTTCAAGGATTAAACACTAACACAAAGGCAAAATATTATAGATGCTGAAAATCTGAAATATAAACAGAAAATGCTGGAAATGATCAGCAGGCCAGGTAGCAATTGTGGAGCGAAAAACAGTTAACGCTTCAGGCCGAACTGGAAAATGTTGCAGATGTAACAGATTTTAAGCAAGTAGAGGGAGGGAAAGTTGGGAGGAGGGGGTGGTACTTCTTCAGCGTTTTGAGGTGCTTGCTGTACATCGTCCATGTCTCTGAGCCATATAGGAGGGCAGGTATCACTACTGCCCTGTAAACTATAAGCTTGGTGCCGGATTTGAGGTCCTGGTCTTCAAGCACACTCTTCTTCAGGCGATCGAAGGCTGCGCTGGCACAGTGAAGATGGTGTTGGACCTCGTCGTCAATGTCTGCTCTTGCTGACAGTAGGCTCTCGAGGTATGGAAAATGGTCCACGTTGTCCAAGGCCTCATTGTGGATTTTTATAATCGGGGATCAGTGCTGTGTGGCGGAGCAGGTTGGTAGGGGACCTGTGTCTTACAGATGTTTAGTGTAAGGCCCATGCTCTCGTACGGCTCGGTGAAGGTGTTGACGATGGCTTGGAGTTCGACCTCCGAGTGCGCGCAGACGCAAGCGTCGTCTGTGTACTGTAGTTCAATGACACAGGGTGGGACGACCTTGGATCTGGCCTGGAGGCAGCGGAGGTTGAACAGATTCCCATTTGTTCTATAATTTAGCTCCACTCCAGTAGGGAGCTTACTAAAGGTGAGATGAAGCATTGCAGCAAGGAGGATCCAAAATAGCGTTACTGTGATGACGCAGCCTTGCTTGACCCAGGTCCGGATGTGGATTGGGTCTAGTGGTGGATCCATCGGTCAGGATCACGGCTTGCATGTCATCGTGGAGCAGACGGAGGATGGTGACAAACTTTAGAGGGCAGCCGAAACGGAGGAGGACGCTCCATAATCCAAGGAGATTCCTCTGTAGTTACCGCATTCAGACTTGTCCTCTTTTTTGAAGATGGTCACAATTATGGTGTCCGAGACCACCTGGCATGCTCTCCTCCTTCCAGATAAGAGAAATGAGGTCATGTATTCGTGCAATAGTGCTTCTCCGCCTGCTTTAGTACTTCGGCAGGAATTCCATCTGTTCCTGTTATGTCGTTATTCTTCAGCTGACGGATGGCCTTTTCTACCTTCTGCCGGGCTGGGGTTGTGCTGAGACAGTGGCGGGTAGCATACTGCGGGATGGAGTAAAGGATATCTTTGAAATACTCCTTCCAACGGGCACTGACTGCCTCTTTGTCCTTGAGTACCTTATCGTTCTTGGCCAGCAGTGGGGAAGGGTCTTGGGTGCTGTTATTTTGACTGCGCTGAAGAATCCACGCACGTCATGGTTGTCAGCTAACTGTTGAATCTCCTGTGCTTACTCCACCCACCATCTGTTTTTTAGGTTGCGGGTTTTTTGTTGGACCTTGGCTTTCAGCCATCTGTAGAGCTGCTTCCTCGCTCTCGTGTTGGGTTGCTGTTTTAAATTCAGAAATGCCTTGCGCTTGCGGCTGATTAGCTCCTAGATCTCCTGGTTGTTTTCATCAAACCAGTCTTGGTTTTTCCTGGTCAAGTGACTGAGCGGCTCTTCGCAGGTACTGAGGGCAGACCAGGCGTTGTGGGCACTCTGCATCTCTGGGTCATCGAACGCTAGCTCCGCAAGATCCTGCAAATTCATTGGCAGGATAGACGCACCAACGTCAGTGTTCTCGCTCAGGCCAACATCCCCAGCATTGAAGCAGTGACCACGCTCGATCAGCTCTGTTGGGCGGACCATATCGTCTGCATGCCCGACACGAGACTCCCAAAGTAAGTTCTCTACATGGAGCTTCGACACAGCAAGCGAGCCCCAGGTGGGCAGAGGAAACACTTCAAGGACACCCTCAAGGCCTCCTTGATAAAGTGCAACATCCCCCCATGGACTCCTGGGAATTCCTGGCCCACGACGGCCCAAAAGGGAGGAAGAGCATCCAGGAGGGCGCTGAGCACCTCCAGTCCCATCGCCGAGAACAAGGAGAAAACAAGTGCAGACAGCAGAAGGAGCGTGTATCAATCCAGACTCCCCGCCCACCCTTTCCTTCAAGCACTTTCCGCCCCACCTGTGACAGAGACTGTAGGTCCCACATTGGACTGTACAGCCACCTGAGAACTCACTTTTAGAGTGGAAGCAAGTCATCCTCGACTCCGAGGATGCTGATGAAGGTAGGATTAATGAACAGTAGACTCATTGCCGGAACCCGCTATCTAGAAAAAATGGGAGCAGTGGTTATGATCTGAAATTGTTGAACTTGATGTTCAGTCTATAAGGCTGTAACGTGCCTAATCGAAAGATGAGGTGCTGTTCCTGCAGCTTCCATTAAGCTTCAAAGGAAAACGTAGGAGACCGAGGACAGAGAGGTGAGAGTGGGAGTGGACTGGAGAAGTAAATTGTAAATGACCAGAAGCTCAGCGTCAAACTTGCAGACTGAACAGAGGTGTTCAGCAAATCGCTCACCCAATCTACATTTGGTTTCCCCAATGCAGAGGAGACTGCATAATGAGCAGCGATTACAGTATACTAAATTGAATATACTTGCTCAAAACCGGTTACATCTGGAACTTTTTCTAGTTCTGAAGAAATTCCAGCAGCCTGAAGCGTTAACTCTGTTTCTCTCTCCACAGATGCTGCCTGACCTGCCGAGTATTTCCAGCATTTTCATCACAGATAGGGAAACTTGGAAACAGAGAAATCACTTCAGACAACACTTGTGCACTGCCCATATGACAGAGGCCCTCAGTCAGACAGAAAAATGTTACCTGGACAATATTCAAAATTAGAATTTCAACCTAATATCTGTGATAGAAACATAGAAAATAGGTGCAGGAGTAGGCCATTCGGCCCTTCGAGCCTGCACCGCCATTCAATGAGTTCATGGCTGAACATGCAACTTCAGTACCCCATTCCTGCTTTCTTGCCATATCCCTTGATCCCCTTAGTAGTAAGGACTACATCTAACTCCTTTTTGAATATATTTAGTGAATTGGCCTCAACAACTTTCTGTGGTAGAGAATTCCACAGGTTCACCACTCTCTGGGTGAAGAAGTTTCTCCTTATCTCGGTCCTAAATGGCTTACCCCTTATCCTTAGACCTTGACCCCTGGTTCTGGACTTCCCCAACATTGGGAACATTCTTCCTGCATCTACCCTGTCGAAACCCATCAGAATTTTAAACGTTTCTATGAGGTCCCCTCTCATTCTTCTGAACTCCAGTGAATACAAGTCCAGTTGATTCAGTCTTTCTTGATAGGTCAGTCCCGCCATCCCGGGAATCAGTCTGGTGAACCTTCGCTGCACTCCCTCAATAGCAAGAATGTCCTTCCTCAGGTTAGGAGACCAAAACTGTACACAATACTCCAGGTGTGGCCTCACCAAGGCCCTGTACAACTGTAGCAACACCTCCCTGCCCCTGTACTCAAATCCCCTCGCTATGAAGGCCAAGATGCCATTTGCTTTCTTAACCGCATGCTGTACCTGCATGCCAACCTTCAATGACTGATGTACCATGACACCCAGGTCTTGTTGCACCTCCCCTTTTCCTAATCTGTCACCATTCAGATAATAGTCTGTCTCTCTGTTTTTACCACCAAAGTGGACAACCTCACATTTATCCACATTATACTTCATCTGCCATGCATTTGCCCACTCACCTAACCTATCCAAGTCGCTCTGCAGCCTCATAGCATCCTCCTCGCAGCTCACACTGCCACCCAACTTAGTGTCATCCGCAAATTTGGAGATACTACATTTAATCCCCTCATCTAAATCATTAATATACAGTGTAAACAGCTGGGGCCCCAGCACAGAACCTTGCGGTACCCCACTAGTCACCGCCTGCCATTCTGAAAAGTACCCATTTACTCCTACTCTTTGCTTCCTGTCTGACAACCATTTCTCAATCCATGTCAGCACACTACCCCCAATCCCATGTGCTTTAACTTTGCACATTAATCTCTTGTGTGGAACCTTGTCGAAAGCCTTCTGAAAGTCCAAATATACCACATCAACTGGTTCTCCCTTGTCCACTCTACTGGAAACATCCTCAAAAAATTCCAGAAGATTTGTCAAGCATGATTTCCCTTTCACAAATCCATGCTGACTTGGACCTATCATGTCACCTCTTTCTAAATGCGTTGCTATGACATCCTTAATAATTGATTCCATCATCTTACCCACTACTGAGGTCAGGCTGACCGGTCTATAATTCCCTGTTTTCTCTCTCCTTCCTTTTTTTAAAAAGTGGGGTTACATTGGCTACCCTCCACTCGATAGGAACTGATCCAGAGTCAATGGAATTCTGGAAAATGACTGTCAATGCATCCGCTATTTCCAAGGCCACCTCCTTAAGTACTCTGGGATGCAGTCCATCAGGCCCTGGAGATTTATCGGCCCTCAATCCCATCAATTTCCCCAACACAATTTCCCGACTGATAAGGATTTCCCTCAGTTCCTCCTCCTTACTAGACCCTCTGACCCTTCTTATATCCGGAATGTTGTTAGTGTCCTCCTTAGTAAATACCGAACCAAAGTACTTGTTCAATTGGTCCGCCATTTCTTTGTTCCCCGATATGACTTCCCCTGATTCTGACTGCAGGGGATCTACATTTGTCTTGATTAACCTTTTTCTCTTTACATACCTATAGAAACTTTTGCAATCCGTCTTAATCTTCCCTGCAAGCTTCCTCTCGTACTCTATTTTCCCTGCCCTAATCAAACCCTTCGTCCTCCTCTGCTGAGTTCTAAATTTCTCCGGGTTCGCTGCTATTTCTGGCCAATTTGTATGCCATATTCTTTGGCTTTAATACTATCCCTGATTTCCCTTGATAGCCACGGTTGAGCCACCTTCGCTTTTTTATTTTTATGCCAGACAGGAATGTACAATTGTTGTAGTTCATCCATGCGGTCTCTAAGGGCCCAAGTTTCCACATGATTTGCGCCCGATTTTTTAGGAGCAACTGGTGGAGAACGGACTATCTTAGAAAACGCAATTCTCCACATTTTTTTTTCTGCAGTTCTAGTCAGGTAGAACAGTTCTACTTTGGAACAGAATTTTTTCTTCAAAAGGGGGCGTGTCCGGCCACTGACGCCTGATTTCAAAGTTTCCACAGTGAAAACGTACTCCAAACTAAAGTAGAATGGAGCAAGTGAAGATTTTTGTAGAATTGAAAAAACCTGTTCTACACATTAAAAAATCAGGCGCAGGTTACAAATTAGGCGTCCAGAACGAGGAGGTGGGGGGGGGGGGGGGGGGAAGGGAAGTCATTAAATTATACAATCAATCCTTATTTATACTTCTACAAATATTATACAAATAAATCCAACCTGAATAAACATTTATAAGCAAAGAAAAGATTAAATAAACCATCTTCCTACCTGTGTGAAAGTGCTTCAGGCACGGAGAATTCTGCAGTCAGCCTGAGGCGCCCGTTCTTCCCATGGGGGGGCGGGGCGGGGGGGGAAGAGAGAGGAGGCGCCCGTTTCTTTCCCGCGGGGAGGGGGGGGGGGGGGGGGGAAGAGGCACCTGTTCTTTCCCACGGGGGGGGGGGGGGTTCTTCCCGCAGGAGGGGGGGGGGGAAAAGAGAGGAGGCGCCCGTTCTTCCCGCAGGCGGGGAGACAGTGAGAAGGCTGCAAGTGTTGATGGCAATGTGCTTTTATTAAAAAAAAATTTCAAAAATTAAATAGCTACAAAGAACTACAAAAATGGCCGAGTGGCAATGTTTTTTTTCACACTGAGCATGCGCGAACGCTCCAACGCGCACGGTTACCGGCAGGAAAAAAACTAATTTAAATAGTACCCGCCCCCTCCCACTTACAAAAAAAGTGTAGGCTCCGCCCCCCTGGGCGCCACGTCAGGCAGACAAGGAGATGCAGAACACTCCAGAATCGTGATTTTTTTTTTAGGCGCTGTTTTAGGCGCGAAAAACGGGCGCCCAGCTCGGAGGGGCGTCCGTTTTTTATCGTGTGGAAACTTGGGCCCTTAATGTCTGCCATTGCCCATCCACAGTCAATCCCTCAAGTATCATTCGCCAATCAATCCTAGCCAATTCACGCCTCATACCTTCAAAGTTACCCTTCTTTAAGTTCTGGACCATGGTCTCTGAATTAACTTAATGCAGAATTCCACCATATTATGGTCACTCTTCCCCAAGGGGCCTCGCACAACGAGATTGCTAATTAATCCTCTCTCATTACACAACACCCAATCTAAGATGGCCTCTCCCCTAGTTGGTTCCTCGACATATTGGTCTAGAAAACCATTCCTTATGCACTCCAGGAAATCCTCTTCCACCGTATTGCTTCCTGTTTGGTTAGCCCAATCTATGTGCATATTAAAGTCACCCATTATAACTGCTGCACCCTTATTGCATGCACCCATAATTTCCTGTTTGATGCCCTCCCCAACATCACTACTACTGTTTGGAGGTCTGTACACAACTCCCACTAATGTTTTTTGCCCTTTGGTGTTCTGCAGCTCTACCCATATAGATTCCACATCATTCAAGCTAATGTCATTCCTAATTATTGTATTAATCTCCTCTTTAACCAGCAATGCTACCCCACCTCCTTTTCCTTTTATTCTATCCTTCCTGAATGTTGAATACCCCTGGATGTTGAGTTCCCAGCCCTAATCATCCTGGAGCCACGTCTCCGTAATCCCAATCACATCATATTTGTTAACATCTATTTGCACAGTTAATTCATCCACCTTATTACGGATACTCCTTGCATTAAGACACAAAGCCTTCAGGCTTGTTTTTTTTTTTAACACCCTTTGTCCTTTTAGAATTTTGCTGTACAGTGGCCCTTTTAGTTCTTTGTCTTGTGTTTCTCTGCCCTCCATTTTTTCTCATCTCCTTTCTGTTTTTTGCTTTTTATCTCCTTTTTGTTTCCCTCTGTCTCCCTCCATTGGTTCCCATCCCCCTGCCATATTAGTTTAACTCCTCCCCAACAGTACTAGCAAACACTCCCCCGAGGACATTGGTTCCGGTCCTGCCCAGGTGTAGACCATCCGGTTTGTACTGGTCCCACCTCCCCCAGAACCGGTTCCAATGCCCCAGGAATTTGAATCCCTCCCTGCTGCACAACTGCTCAAGCCACATATTCATCTGTGCTATCCTGCGATTCCTACTCTGACTAGCACGTGGTACTGGTAGCAACCCCGAGATTACTACTTTTGAGGTCCTACTTTTTAATTTACCTCCTAGCTCCTCAAATTCGTTTTGTCGGACCTCATCCCTTTTTTTACCTATGTCATTGGTACCAATGTGCACCACGACAACTGGCTGTTCTCCCTCCCTTTTTAGAATGTCCTGCACCCGCTCCGAGACATCCTTGACCCTTGCACCAGGGAGGCAACATACTATCCTGGAGTCTCGGTTGCTGCTGCAGAAACGCCTATCTATTCCCCTAACAATTGAATCCTCTATCATTATCGCTCTCCCACTCTTTTTCCTGCCCTCCTGTGTAACAGAGCCAGCCACGGTGCCATGAATTTGGCTGCCGCTGCCCTCCCCTGATGAGTCATCTCCCTCAACAATACTCAAAGCAGTGTATCTGTTTTGCAGGGCGATGACCACAGGGGACCCTTGCACTACCTTCTTTGCACTGCTCTTCCTGCTGGTCTTCCATTCCCTATCTAGCTGTGGACCCTTCTCTTGTGGTATGAACAACTCGCTACACGTGCTACTCACGTCATTCTCAGCATCGTGGATGCTCCAGAGTGAATCCACTCTCAGCTCCAACTCCGCAACGTGGACCGTCAGGAGCTGGAGGTGGATACACTTCCTGCACACATAGTCGTCAGGGACACTGGAGTCGTTCCTGAGTTCCCACATGGTACAGGAGGAGCATAACACGCGACTGAGCTCTTCTGCCATGACTTAACCTTTAGATAGGCAACAATAATGTTAAAGTTTACTCACTGTTAAAGAGAAGAAAAACTACTCACCAATCACCAGCCTTTGGCTGTGACGTCACCTTTCTGTTTCTTTTTTTTAATTTTTATTTTTGATGTTGTTTCATAACACACCCACCCACATCAACATTGTGAAGATTTTTTTAAATTGTCACCAATTACCCAGTTTTTCTCCCCCAGCCCCACACTGATTTTTCACCAATTTTGGGCATTATGGAAACGGTCTACTCCTCTTAATTTGAAGTTAGTCAATTAAAATGAGTGGATTTGAGCTTCAAAACAACTATTTGCCATTTTAATTTAGCTAGCTAATTCCAATTACTAGTTAATCCGAAATCTTTGCGCAAAAATTACTTTGAATCCTCAAAAGGTGACTGTAATCTCTGACCTTTGTGACCTCTATTGCCAAGATCAAGCAAGCCAAAAATAAAATACCCAGCTTCATTGGATTTAGCAATAATTCCACTACTTGCAAAAGAATATCCCACTATTCCCTCTAGATAAGTCTAACTGAAGGGATTGCAGGGCAGCTCAGTCCAGTGGAGTGCACATCCTGCGGCATGTGGGACACTTCGTGCAGCCAACACAACCACGTGTGCAGGTGTCTTCCAGCTTCAACTGCTTGAGCTCCGTGTTTCGGAGCTGGAGCAGCGGGTGGAGTCAATATGGTGCATCCGCGAGGCTGAGAGCTACGTGGATAGCACGTTTCAGGAGGTGGTCACCCCGCAGCTTAAAGGCGTGCAGGCAGAGGGGAAGTGGGTGACCACCAGACGAAGTAAGAATGCTAGGCAGGTAGCGTAGGAGTCCCCCCGTGAGTCCATCTCGCTCTCAAACCAAAATTCACTGCTGAGTATCGGTAAGGACGATGGTGCCTCTGGGGAGTGCTGCAGAGCCAATTCCAAAGCACCATGGTTGGCTCAGCTGCACAGGGGGGAGTGACGAAGAACAAAAGAGCCCTAGTGATAGGGGATTTTATAGTTAGGGGAACAGACAGGCGTTTCAGCAGCCGTAGATGTGACTCCCAACTGGTTTTGTGCATCCCTGGTGCCAGGGTCAAGTATGTCACAGAGCGGACGCAGGGCATCCTTGGGGGGGGCGCGTGGAGAAACAGCTAGAGGTCGTGGTCCATATCGGGACCAATGACAGAGGTAAAATGAGAGGAGGTCCTACAGGAAGAATTCAGGGAGCTAGGAAGAAAATTAAAGGGTAGGACCTCAAAGGAAATAATCTCCGGATTACTACCGGTGCCACGTGCTAATGAGTATAAGAATCGAAGTACAGAAAGGATGAACACGTGGCTGGAAAATTGGTGTAGGAGAGAGGGCTTTAAATTCTTGAGGCATTGGGACCGCTTCTGAGGGAGATGGGACCTGTAAAAACCGGACAGGTTGCACCTCAACAGCACCAGGACCAATATCCTCGTGGGGAGTTTTGCTAGTGCTGTTGGGGAGAGTTTAAACTAGCTTGGCAAGGGGATGGGAACCCGAGAACAAATTCCAAAGGGAAGGAAGTAAAGCAGAAATTGGATAGCAAGAATCTAGAAAGCGAATCTGTAAGACAGAGGAAACAGGGCTTAGTAAGTAGTAAGCAAGGAGGTCTTCCTGTGCTGAATGGTATATACCCCTCCCCAACAGCAAAATTCTAAAGGGACAATGTGTTAAAAAGTCAAGCCTGAAGGCTGTGCCTCAATGTGAGGAGTATTCGTAATAAAGTGGATTAATTAACTGCGCAGGCAGCTATTGACGATTATGATTGGGATTACGGAGACATGGCTCCAGGGTGACCAAGGCTGGGAACTCAACATCCAGGGTTATTCAACATTCAGGAAGGATAGACAGAAAGGAAAAGGAGGTGGGGTAGCATTGCTGGTTAAAGAGGAAATTAACACAATAGTAAGAAAGGACATTAGCTTGGATGATGTGGAATCCGTATGGGTAGAGCTGCAGAATACCAAAGGGCAGAAAACGCTAGTGGGAGTTGTGTACAGACCACCAAACAGTAGTAGTGAGGTTGGGGATGGCATCAAATAAGAAATTAGGGATGCGTGCAATAAAAGGTACAGCAGTTATCCTGGGCGACTTTAATCTACATGTAGATTGGGCTAACCAAATTTGTAGCAATATGGTGAGGAGGATTTCCTGTTGTGTATTAGGGATGGTTTTCTCGACCAGTATGTTGAGGAACCAACTAGAGAGCTGGCCATCAGAGACTGGGTGTTGTGTAATAAGAGAGGACTAATTAGCAATCTTGTTGTGAGGCCCCCTGGGAAAGAGTGACCATAATATGGTGAAATTCTTTATTAAGATGGAGAGTGACTAGGGTCCTGAACTTAAGGAAAGATAACTTCATTGAGACGTGAATTGGCTCGGATAGACTGGCAAATGATACTTAAAGGGTTGACAGTGGAGAGGCAATGGCAAACATTTATAGATTACATGGATGGACTTCAACAATTCTACATCCCTATCTGGAGTAAAAATAAAACGGGGAAGGTAGCTCAACCATGGCTAACAAGGGAAATTAGGGATAATGTTAAATCCAAGGAAGAGGCATATAAATTTGCCAGAAAAAGTCGCAAACCTTAGGACTGGGAGAAATTTAGAATTCAGCAGAGCAGGACAAAGGGTCTAATTAGGAGGGGGTAAATAAGAGTATGAGAGGAAGCTTTCAGGGAACATAAAGTGACTGCAAAAGCTTCTATAGATATGTGAAGAGAAAAAGATTAGTGAAAACCAACGTAGTTCCTTTGCAGTCAGAATCAGGTGAATTTATAATGGGGAATAAAGAAATGGCAGACCAACTGAACAAATACTTTGGATCTGTCTTCACTAAGTAAGACACAAATAGCCTTCCGGAAATACTAGAGGTTCGAGGGTCTAGCGAAAAGGAGGAACTGAAGGAAATCCTTATTAGTCTGGAAATTGTGTTAGGGAAATTGATGGGATTGAAGGCCGATAAATCCCCAGGGCCTGATTGTCTGCATCCCAGAGTACTTAAGGAAGTGGCCCTAGAAATAGTGGATGCATTGGTGATCATTTTCCAATATTTTATTGACTCTGGATCATTTTCTATGGACTGGAGGGTAGCTAATGTAACACCACTTTTTTTAAAAAAAAGAGGGAGAGAGAAAACAGGGAATGATAGACTGGTTAGCCTGACATTGGTGGTGGGGAAAATGTTGGAGTCAATTATTAAAGATAAAATGGCAGTGCATTTGGAAAGCGGTGACAGTATCGATCCAAGCCAGCATGGATTTATGAAAGGGAAATCATGCTTGACAAATCTTCGAGAATATTTTGAGGATGTAACTAGTAGACAAGGGAGAACCAGTGGATGTGGTGTATTTGGACTTTCAAAAGGCTTTTGACAAGGTCCCACACAAGAGATTAGTGTGCAAAATTAAAGCACGTGGTATTGGGGGTAATGTATTGACGTGGATTGAGAACTGGTTGGCAGACAGGAAGCAGAGAGTCAGAATAAACGGATCCTTTTCAGAATGGCAGGCAGTGAACAGTGGGGTGCCGCAGGGTTCAGTGCTGAGACCCCAGCTATTTACAATATACATCAATGATTTAGATGAAGGAATTGAATGTAATATCTCCAAGTTTGCAGATGACACTAAGCTGGGTGGCGGTGTGAGCTGTGAGGAGGATGCCAAGAGGCTGCAGGGTGACTTGGACAGGTTAGGTGAGTGGGCAAATGCATGGCAGATGCAGTATAATGTGGATAAATGTGAGGTTATCCACTTTGGTGGCAAAAACAGGAAGACAGAATATTATCTGAATGGTGACAGATTAGGAAAAGGGGAGGTGCAATGGGACCTGGGTGTCATGGTATATCAGTCATTGAAGGTTGGCATGCAAGTACAAGCAGGCAGTGATAAGGCAAATGGCATGTTGGCCTTCATAGCTAGAGGATTTGAGTATCGGAGCAGGGAGGTCTTACTGCAGTTGTACAGAGCCTTGGTGAGGCCACACCTGGAATATTGTGTTCAGTTTTGGTCTCCTAATCTGAGGAAGGACGTTCTTGCTATTGAGTGAGTACAGCGAAGGCTCACCAAATTGATTCCCGGGATGGCAGGAGAGACTGGATCAACTGGGCTTATATCCACTGGAGTTTAGAACAATGAGAGGGGATCTCATAGAAACATATAAAATTCTGACGGGATTGGACAGGTTAGAGGCAGGAAGAATGTTCCCGTTGCTGGGAAGTTCCAGAACCAGGGGTCACAGTCTAAGAATAAGGGGTAAGCCATTTAGGACCGAGATGAGGAGAAACTTCTTCACTCAGAGAGTGGTTAACCTGTGGAATTCTCTACTGCAGAAAGTTGTTGAGACCAGTTCTTTAGATATATTCAAAAGGGAGTTAGATGTGGCCCTTACGGCCAAAGGGATCAAGGGGTATGGAGAGAAAGCAAGAAAGGGGTACTGAGGTTGAATGATCAGCCATGATCTTATTGAATAGCAGTGCAGGCTCGAGGGGCCGAACGGCCTGCTCCTGCACCTAATTTCTATACTTTAATGCATGGAGTACAGCGAATAAGACGGATGAGCTAAGAGCACAGGTAGACACTTGGGAGAATGACATTATAGCCATTACAGAAACATGGCAGATCAATATTCCTGGCGACAGGATTTTTAGACAAAATAGAGAGGAGGTAAAAGGAGGAGGTGGGGGGGGGGGGGGGGGGTGGGGCATTGCGGTACTGATTAAAGAAACTATTACAGCGGTGAGGAGGGATGATATGTTCGAGGGATCATCAGATGAGGACATATGGGTCGAATTGAAAAATAAAAAAGGGACGATGACACTGCTGGACATGTATTATAGACCCCCAAACAGTGGGAGGGAGCTAGAGGAGCAAATATGTTGGCAAATTGCTGTGAAGTCCAAAAGCCATAGGGTAGTAATAGTCGGGGATTTTACCTATCCAAATATTGATTGGGACAAATTTAGTGTGAAGGGTATAGAGGGTATGGAATTCTTGAAAGGCATTCAAGAGAACTTTTTTAGTCAGTATAGCAAGCCCAACACGAGATGGGGCGGTCTTGGATTTCGTTTTGGGGAATGTAGCTGGGCAAGTTGAAGGGGTATTAGTGGGAGAGCACTTGGGTGCCAGTGACCATAATTCAGTCAGATTCAAGTTGGTTATGGATAAGGAAAAGGATAGGCCTGGAATAAAAATTCCAAATTGGGGAAAAGCTACTTTTGCGAAGTTAAGGAGTGATTTGGCCATAGTGGACTGGAAACAGCTACTTGTGGGTAAATCACTGTCGGAACAATGGGAGGCATTCAAGGAGGAGATCCGGAAGGCTCAGGCCAAACGTGCCCTTAAAGAAAAAGGCTGGGAAAAATAATTCTAGAGCCCCCTGGATGTCTGGGGACTTACAGGGGAGAAAGAAGAAAAAAAGGGGACGCTTATGTCATATCCCAACGGCTAAATATTATAGAATCTTAAAAGGAATATAGAAAGTTAAGAGGCAAAATTAAAAATATCAGGAATGCTAAGAGAGAGTACGAGAAATTCTTGGCCAGTAAAATTATGGAAAACTCCAAGATGTTCTATAAATATATTAAGAGTAAGAGGGTAACTATGGAAAGGGTAGGGCCTATTAGAGACCATGAGGGTAATCTTTGTGTGGAGGCGGAAGATGTTGGTAGGGTTCTTAACGAATACTTCGCATCTGTTTTCACAAAGGAAAGGGGCAATGCAGACACTGCTATTGAGGAGAAGTGTGATATTCTGGATGAAATAAATATAGTGAGAGAGGAAGTATTAAGGGATTTAGCAGCTTTGAATGTAGATGCATCCCAGACTGTTGAGCGAAGTAAAAGAGGCAGAGGCCTTGACCATCATTTTCCTGTCCTCTTTGGATCTGGGCATTGTGCTGGAGAATTGGAGGGCTGCTAATGTAGTACCCTTGTTTAAGAAGGGAGAAAGAGCTAAGCTGTGTAATTACAGGCCTGTGAGCCTAACCTCAGTGGTGGGAAAAAATCCTGAAAGACAAATCTGCATTTGAAAAGGCAAGGATTAATTAGGGACAGTCAGCACGGATTTGTAAAGGGAAAATCGTGTTTGACTAACCGGATTGAATTTTTTGAGGAGGTAACCAAAAGGGTTGATGAGGGTAGTGCATACGATGTAGTATATGTGAACTTCAGCAAAACTTTTGATAAGGTCCCACATGGCAGACAGGTCATGAAGGTTAAAGCCCATGGGATACAGGGTAAAGTGACAAGTTGGATCCAAAATTGGCTTGGAGGTAGGAAGCAAAGGGTGATAATGGATGGATGATTGTGTGGCCGGAAGGATGTTTCCAGTGGGGATCCCAGGGCTCAGTACTGGGTCCCTTGCTTTTTGTGATGTCGATCAACGATTTAGATTTGAATATAGGGAGTATGATAAAAAAAGTTTGCAGACGACACTAAAATTGGCTGTGTGGTTGATAATGAAGAGGAAAGTCATGGGCTGCAGGAGGATATCAATCTACTGGGCAGGTGGGCAGAGCAGTGGCAAATGGAATTTAATTCAGAGAAATGCGAGGTGATGCACTTTGGGAGGTCTAATAAGGAAAGGGTATACACATTAAGCGGTAGGCCACTTAATAGTGTAGATGAACAAAGAAACCTTGGCGTGCTTGTCCACAAATCCCTGAAAGTAGCAGGCCAGGTGGATAAGGTGATGAAGGAGGCATACGGAATGCTTGCCTTTATTGGCCGAGGCATAGAATATAAGAGCAGGGAGGTTATGTTTAAATTGTAGAATACTTTGGTTAGGCCGCAGCTGGAGTACTGCGTGCACTTCTGGTCGCCGTATTATAGGAAGGACGTGAATGCACTAGCAGCGATTGCAGAGGAGATAGAAACATAGAAATATTTACAGCGCAGAAGGAGGCCATTTCGGCCCATCCTGTCTGCGCCGGCCGACAAAGAGCCGCACGGCCCTTCGTCAGCAGCCCTAAAGGTTACATATAAACCTATGAACAATGACGGAAAGGCAAAGAGCACCCAGCCCAACCAGTCCGCCTCACACAACTGCGACACCCCTTATACTAAAAGATTCTATACTCCACCCCAACCGGAGCCATGTGATCTCCTGCCTCGTATGCATTTATACTGTGTCGTAAGGACGCATCAAGGCCGTTCCGGATTCCACTTTTTTCCGGACTTTGGTTCGGGTATTTCAGGATTTCAGTACTTCAAAGTTTGTTGGGGGAGGGGGGGGCGGCGGGGGAGAAATGCTCGCTGGGGAGCTATTTGGGCCACCAGCCCCGTCGATGAGGTCGTCTGGCAGGGCCCCGCCGCAGTGGAGCTATTTGGGTGGGCCCCGTCGTGGAGGTGGTGTTCGGGTGGGCCAGCGAGGAAGCCCCGAAGTAAGGGCAGCGAGGCGAGACCTCCAGGTCGGCGGGTCCTGATTCCGGAACATTTTATGGATTCCGGATGGCCCTGCCACCAATCGGTCCAGAGACTGGATCTTCAGATTTTGGACACTGGACCTGTACTAAACAGTGCAAGAACCAAAGGGGAATACTGGACAATGAAGGTGGTACTCTACCACTTCCAAAATATGTCACCATAAAATATTCAAGATTACTATAAAATGATTACTTCTTGATTCTAATTCCATCATTCGCTTTTTTTTTTAAAAAAAAGTTTGATGGACTAACTGGGTGAAATATTAAGATGGCTCCTTGTTCCACTGGAATCTTGTTTCTTTGAACTTTAGGTATGCAATAGTCAATGGATCTATTACTAGCTGACATCACGCACTTCAGTGAACAGATAAAACTGTTCGAATCAAAACTATTATTAGTACATATCCAATTTCTAGTTAATTACTTTCAAATTCATTCAAAAATAATGGATTTGGAAGGAACTTGTACAGAAATAACTTTCCATATATAATTCTAACCAAGGCTGGAAATTAATATATATTTTGACTTACTGAGGGGACATTTTTGTACACTTTATTTCACATGTACCATTTGGTCGCCACCTACCTTCACTTAACTAACACATTTCCTTCATAAAACAAGTCTGAGGAACAATTAACAATATAGTGATATAGGAATGATAGTCAGCCAAGTGGGTTTCTATTATTGGAGCAATTCAGTCAATTTCTTCGTCGCCCTTCAGATTGGCGATTCATCCAACAGCCTGACGAGGAACTGATAAAACTCTTATCTAATTTCAACAAATGAGTTTGATCGATACTAACTCTCTAGCATTAGGGTCATACCACACATTAAGAACTGACTTAAGGTATTAGTAAATAGCATGAGTTGCATTAAGTTCCTCATCACTGTATAACCATCAGCATTAACAGAAAAAAAATTGAAAAATTAGCCGATTAACGAGTATACAATACTCAAGTTATTTTAAACACACAGAAATGACAGCAACTGAATACCTGATTTTTCCCAATAACTTCAGATTACGAGTAAACAAACCTCAACAAATGCTGCCACCTCTTGCAGCACAAGATTCCATTCCAGCTGGTCTTCAGTGTTGAACCGATGTGTATAATCTTCAATTTCATCTGACAGTTCCTGTTAAAATTAGAAACTGCTTTAATGTGTACTAGAGAGTTCTAATAACTAGATTACCATTTTCAAAATGACATATGTAAACTTAACAGTAGATGCAGGGTTTTGATGGGCGAAATTGCCCTGCGCCCCGATTGGGGGCGGTAACCCGCTGGGGCCGGGACTTCCTGCGCCCGGTGCAGAAGTCCCGCCTCAGCCACTGAATTGGACTTACCGCCCCTCAATAGGAGGTGGAGCGCAATCTCGTGCTTTCCACTTCCTTTAGGGGCAAGTAGCTTCGCGTAGCGCTGACGCGCTTTAACGCCCTTCCTCTGCGCTTAAAGTGGAGGGCCGCTGCACACTCTGCCGGGCCTCTGATGGCCTCCAGTAGACCACCAGGACAGTGTGGTACCGGCACCCAAAACGGAGTCGTCAAAAACAGTAAGATGGCGGCACGGAGCGCTGGCGACCACCCCTTTAACTTCCACCCTACAATTAGATGTCGGCCAGCTTCGCGACCTGTGAAGCTGGCGGTGACACCCGCTCTTGCCAGCCTTGCGGGGCGGTAAGGGGTTGGCGTGCGGCAAACTCCCAGGCAGCCGCGCATGGCGATGATGTCATCACCGATTGCGCAGCTGCCCGGGGTGCGCCGCAAATTCCCGGGCAATTTCCCGAGAACCAGTAGCGCCCCCACCGTCCCCGGGTGAAAAATGTCTTGCATCCCATTCGTGCTGCCCAGACGTTAATGGGCCTCTGAAAGCGGGGCAATTTTGGCCCCTTTAAGTGTAGCTGAAGCAGGATTGAAATCTCTGCTATGCTGCAGTTAGTTAAACTAAAACACATCAAAGTAAATTAAAATTAAAATAAATCATCTTCTAGGAGCCAAGTAGCCCGCTTGTGTTGCAGTAGCCCTAAATATGATCCCTCCTACATACTGACATCTGCCAAGAGAGTTGGAGATCACGTGTCCCAGAGTTAGGGAAAGGCGAGGGAAAAAACAGTCAAACACACTTTCACAGAAGAAAATGCAGCTCAGGCTTTAAGTCCTCCATATTGGTGCACATTGATTGTCTAATATCGAAGAAAATTTGTCACTTGGGCAAGATACCAGAGGGCTGCTAGTGCTGATGGACTCACCCCACAGATCAGTGCCTTCAGGAGAGAAGGGAAGAAATGAGGACAGGATGGAAGAAAGTTGCAAGACAAGTATCTGACACCATCAGTTTCATGTACTTTGTTTACTCACTTGCAAACAAGGCGCTTGCCATCTGTGACCTTATCGTGGATGACTGCATCCACAGAAACTTGGCTGAGTGATAATGACAACCTTTAATCGAAGCCTCCCATCCCAGCTATACCTTCCACCACTTGCCCCATCCAGACCGCCGTGGTGGCGGTATAGCTCTCATCACCAAATCATACCTTGGTCTGTCCCCCTGCTCCTCCGACACTTTCTCATCTTCTGAACATCTCGCTTAATCCCACCCCTCATTCAAAATTCTCGTTCTCTATCGCTCACCAAAGTATAATAAAAACTTTATCACAGATATATCCTCACTGCTTTCCTCCCTCAGCCTATACACTGAGTGACTGCTCATCCTCGGTGACTTCAACCTCCATCTTAATTCATCATGCTCTCCTCGGAGTTCATTACCCTCCTGTCTTCCCTTAATCTCTCCCTCCATGTAAATTCCTCAACCCATATTCACGGCCACCCCCCCTTGACCTTGCAATCTCTCATGGCCTTGTTATTCCAACCGTGTCAATTAAAGATAAAGCCATCTCTGACCATTTCTTTGTATCGCTCTCGACCCAATTCCCCTTCCCCAATCCAAAACTAATTCCTTCTGCATCCGCCCCTGGGGAAAAAAAACTCTCTCCAAACTCTCTTACAACTGCACATCAACTCAAAACTGTCCAACCTTTGGCCCTCTTTTAACAATGACATTTATGCAGCCACCGATTCGCTCAATCACACCAGCACCAACACCTTTGACGCCTTTGTCCATATTAAAAAGATTGTTCTCTCCCACGCTGGCCAATCCCTCTGGTACAGCCCTCATCTTCGCTCCCTCAAGTCAAATGGGCGCAGACTTAAAAGGATGTGGTGGACAACTGGTTTAGCCATTCACTGCCAGATCTGGCTTGAACACACAAAACATTTTCTGTTCCTACTCTTTCTTGTTTACAAAAACTGCTTACTATTCCAGGATCATTCTGGATTGCAAAAATAACCTCTGGCTGGTATTCTCTATTGCTCACCGTCTCCTTAAATCACTCTTCACCACACTCACCTCCAACAAGTGTGAGAAGCTTATGGACTTCTTTGTCTCAAAGACTGAGACCATCCGATCAGCTGCCTCTGCGAGTTCCCTTCCTTCACCTTGCCCACAGGGCCAAACTTCATCTGACGCTCCAACCTGCCCTAGCCCTAAACGCACATCTTTCTCTAGTTTCTCTTTGATCTCCTCTCTTGATCTCTCCAAGCTTATCTTGTCCATGAGACCCACTTCCTGCTCCCTTGACCCTATTCCCACGAAACTGCTGACTACCCAACTTCCTTTTTTGGCTCCCATGTTAGCCTACATTGTTAACAACTCTCTCCTCAAAAAAAAACCCTTGACCCCACTTTGTTTGCTATCTATTGCCCCATCTCCAACATCCCTTTCCTGTCCAAAGTACTTCAACGTGTTGTCACCTCTCAAATCCGTGACCATCTTTCCATAAATTCAATGTTTGAATCCCTTCAATCTGGTTTTCACCCCTGCCACAGTACCGAACGGCTCTCATCAAAGTGAGTGGGACAAATGTAAACTATCCCTCCTTGTCCTCTGGACCTATCTGCAGCCTTTGACACAGTTGACTACTCCGTCGTCCTCCTCCAACGCCTCTCCACCATCATCCAGTGAGGTGGGACTGCACTCGCCTGGTTCCATTCTTATCAATCTAATTGTAGCCAGAAAATCTCCTACAATGGCTTCTCTTCCCACTCCTGCATCGTTACCTCTGGTGTCCCCCAAGGATCCGTCCTTGGCCCCCTCTTATTTCTCATCTATATGCTGTCTCTTGGCGATATCATCCAAAAACAGTCAGTTTCCACATGTACGCTGACGACACACAGCTCTACCTTCTCCACCACTGCTTGCATATCTAAATTGTCAGATTGCTTGTCCAACATCCAGTACGAGATGAGCAGAACTTTTCTCCAATTAAATATTGGGAAGACCAAAGCCATTATCTTTGGTCCCTGCCATAAACTGCTTTCCCTCATCACTGACCCTCTCCCTCGCATCAATTGGAGGGTGAGGGTGTTCGCAACCTAGGTGTCATATTTGACCCTGAAATGAGTTTCCAAGCCACATATCCGCAGCATAGCTAAAACTGCCTTTTTCCACCTCTAACATTGCCCACCTCCGCCCCTGCCTCAGCTCTTCTGCTGCTGAAATCCTCATTCATGCCTTGGTTACCTCTAGATTTGACTACTCCAACTCATTCTTGGCTGGCCTCCCACATTCTACACTACGTAAACGTGAGGTCATCCAAAACTCAGCAGCTCGCACCAAGTCAGAATCACCCATCATCCTTGTGCTTTCTGACCGATATGGCTCCCGGTTAAACAACACCTCAATTTCAAAATGCTCATCCTGGTTTACAAATCACTCCACGGCCTTGCCCATCCCTATCTCTCTAATCTTTTTCAGCCTTACAACCCCACAAGATGTCTGCGCTCCTCAAATTCTGTCCTCTTGAACATCCCTCATTATAATTGCTCAGCCATCGGTGGCCGTGCCTTCAGCTGTTTGGGCCCCAAGCTCTGGAACTCCCTCCCTAAACCTCTCCGCCTCATTTTCCTCCTTTAAGACGCTGCTTTAAACCTACCTCTAACCAAGCTTTTGGTCATCTACCTTAATTTCTTCATTTGTGGCTCGGTGTTAAATTTATCTGTTTTTGTCTTGTAACACTGCTGTGTAGTGCCTTGGGACGTTTTACTACGTTAAAGGTGCTATATAAATAAAAGTTATTCGTTTATACAAGCAGTAAACAATAATTAATTAAAATTGTGAAAAGTGCACAACTCGCAAAATGGAGGTCGGTTAATTGGGAAAATAAGATAGCTTCAAAGATAAACTGAAAGAGATACAGATCACTGGCAATTCTTGTACCTCGCTCATGTGGTGACTTTTCATACATGAGCCTGGACAGTAAATATCTATCACTATGGAGGACTGAATTTGGTTTATGAACATTTTGCTAACAACACAAAAATAAGTGGGATTGTGAGTTGTGAGGAGGATGCAAAGACACTGCAAAGCGATTTAGATAGGTTAAGTGAGTGGGTAAACACATGGCAGATGCAGTATAACGTGGATAAATCCATTTTGGTAGGAAAAACAGAAGGACAAACTATTATTCAAATGTTGATGGCTTGGGAAGTGTCGATGTACAGAAGGACCTGGGTGTCCTTGTACACCAGTCATTGAAAGCAAACAGACAGGTGCAGCGAGCAGTTAGGAAGGCAAATGGTATGTTGGCCTTCATTGCAAGAGGATTTGAGTACAGGAGCAAGGATGTCTGACTACAGTTATACAAGGCCTTGGTGAGAGCGCACCTGGAGTATTGTGTGTAGTTTTGGTTTCCTTACCCAAGACATAGAGGGAGTGCAGCGAAGGTTCACCAGACTGATTCCTGGGATGGCAGTACTGTCGTATGAGGAGAGATTGGGTCGACTAGGCCTGTATTCACTAGAGTTTAGAAGAATGAGGGGATCTCATTGAAACATATAAAATTCTGACTGGGTTGGATAGACTGGATGCGGGGAGGATTTGTCCCTGGCTGGGAAGTCTAGAACAAGGGGTCACAGTCTCAGGATACGGGGTAGGAAATTTAGGACCGAGGTGAGGAGAAATTTTTAAACTCAGAGGATGGTAAACCTGTGGAATTCTCTACCACAGAAGGCTGTGGAGGCCAAGTCACTGAATATATTTAAGAGGGAGATAGATATATTTGGAGAAACAAAAGGCATCAAGGGGTATGGGGAAAAAGCAGGAATATGGTGTTGAGATAGAGGATCGGCCATGATCATATTGAATGGCGGTACAGACTCGAAGGGCCGAATGGCCTACTACTGCTCCTATTTTCTATGTTCTTATTTACATGAAGTAACAGAAAGTTAATGTCAAGAGCGAAGCCCAAATGATTGAATAGGGTTCTTAAGAAAAAAAATGGTAGGACCCAAGTTTCTGTGAAATTAGAGCATCTGAAAATTCATCAGACATTGAGTTGAGAATAAATCAAATAGCAAAATAAATTATTGGGAAATAGTAGATAGTCTGATAACACTCTGGTATAGTTCCTGGAATAGCTACCATTACTCAAGAAAGGACAGAAGATAAAATTGGCAAAGAAAAAACATTGGCCCTAAATTCACGGCTGCTACGGGCACGTACGACATGCACCCGCAGGGGCTGCACAAGTTCCGGGTTTAGGCATGCACTGCACATGCGCCTTGACAGATCGCACGCATCCGAAAGTAAAGGGCCTTCGCGAGCGGAGAGTTGGGCTATTTGCCCAGCGAATGCACTTGTCTGCTGTAAAAATAAAACGGGGAAGGTGGCTCAACCGTGGCTAACAAGGGAAATTAGGGATAGTGTTAAATCCAAGGAAGAGGCATATAAATTGGCCAGAAAAAGCAGCAAATCTGAGGACTGGGAGAAATTTAGAATTCAGCAAAGAAGGACAAAGGGTTTAATTAGGAGGGGGAAAATAGAATATGAGTAAGCTTGCAGGGAACATAAAAACTGACTGCAAAAGCTTCTACAGATACCTGAAGAGAAAAAGATTAGTGAAGACAAATGCAAGTCCCTTACAGTCAAAATCAGGTGAAGTCAAAATGGGGAACAACGAAATGGCAGACCAATTGAACAAATACTTTGCTTCTGTCTTCACTAAGGAAGACACAAATAACCTTCTGGAAATACATGGGGAACGAGGGTCTAGCGAGAAGGAGGAACTAAAGGAAATCCTTATTAGTCAGCAAATTGTGTTAGGGAAATTGATGGGATTGAAGGCCGATAAATCCCCAGGGCCTGATAGTCTGCATCGCAGAGTACTTAAGGAAGTGGCCCTAGAAATAGTGGATGCATTGGTGATCATTTTCCAACAGTCTATCGACTCTGGATCAGTTCCTATGGACTGGAGGGTAGCTAATGTAACACCACTTTTTAAAAAAGGAGGGAGAGAGAAAACAGGGAATTATAGACTGGTCAGCCTGACATCGGTGGTGGGGAAAATGTTGGAAATCAATTATTAAGGATGTTATAGCAGCGCATTTGGAAAGCAGTGACAGGATCGGTCCAAGTCAGCATGGATTTATGAAAGGGAAATCATGCTTGACAAATCTTCTAGAATTTTTTGAGAATGTAACTAGTAGAGTGGACAAGAGAGAACCAGTGGATGTGGTGTACTTGGACTTTCAAAAGGCTTTTGACAAGGTCCTACATAAGAGATTAGTGTATAAAATTAAAGCACATGGTATTAGAGGTAATGTATTGGTGTGGATAGAGAACTGGTTGGCAGACAGAAAGCAGAGAATAGGAATAAACGGATCCATTTCAGAATAACAGGCAGTGACTAGTGGGGTACCACAAGGTTCAGTGCTGGGACTCCAGCTATTTACAATATACATCAATGATTTGGACAAAGGAATTGAATGTAATATCTCCAAGTTTGCAAATGACACTAAGCTGGGTGGCAGTGAGAGCTGTGAAGAGGATGCGAAGAGGTTGCAGGGTGACTTGGACAGGTTAGGTGAGTGGGCAAATAGATGGCAGATGCAGTATAATGTGGATAAATGTAAGGTTATCCACTTTGGTGGTAAAAACAGGAGGGCTGGTTATTATCTGAATGGTGACAGATTGGTAAAGGGGGATGTGCAACGAGACCTGGGTGTCATGGTACATCAGTCATTGAAGGTTGGCATACAGGTGCAGCAGACAGTGAAGGCGGCAAATGGCATGTTGGCCTACATAGCGAAGGTTCACCAAACTGATTCCCGGGATGACAGGACTGACATATGAAGAAAGACTGGATCGACTAAGCTTGTATTCACTGGAATTTAGAAGAATGAGAGGGGATCTCATAGAAACATAAAAAATTCTTATGGGATTGGACAGGTTAGATGCAGAAAGAATGTTCCCGATGTTGGGGAAGTCCAGAACCAGGGGTCACAGTCTAAGGATAAGGGGTAAGCCATTTAGGACCGAGATGAGGAAAAACTTCTTCACTCAGAGTTGTGGGCATGTGGAATTCACTTCCACAGAAAGTTGTTGGGGCCAGTTCGTTAGATATATTCAAAAGGAAGTTAGATGTGGCCCTCATGACTAAAGGGATCAAGGGGTATGGAGAGAAAGCAGGAATGGGGTACTGAAATGCATGATCAGCCATGATCACATTGAATGGTGGTGCAGGCTCGAAGGGCCGAATGGCCTAATCCTGCACCTATTTTCTATGTTTCTACGAAATGCTTACGACCGATAAAGTCAGGCACAAGCCCTACTTTTATCATCGCAAGACTTTTAAAGCACAGAATACATTTTTCTTAATTTAAACATTTAAAATCCTGTTAAATAAGGGAAGTTTATTTTTTGGCCTTTAAAATATATAAATTTATTTTTCAAAAAAATTACATTTTTGTTTTAATGAATTAATTAAATTCCATTTTGATTTAGAAAGGTAAGAGATGGAGTCAATGGCAAGGGAGTAGAGTTAATGGAAGGTGCCAAAAATAAATGCTTCAAAACTGTAGATATATCTGTAGAACTTTCTAAAAGTACCAAGAACATGAAATCCAATTCACAAAAAATACCATACCTTAACTAGATCTCTGACAAGGTCCATTTTGTTAAGCAGCAGACAAACCACTATGTATCGTGCATAATACCGTAGTTTTTTAACCACAAGCTCAGGCCTACAAAAAGAGAGCAAACCAAACAGATTCAAAGCAAAGAAACATTGAGTGACGTATGCAACCAAGAAATGTGAAAAATGTTTATCAATACAAATTAAAAAATCAACACAAACTGAATTTTCTGCATGTTATTTAGACATATGTTCCTAATTTTGTTGCTTTAATTCAAGAGCATTTGTTCAAATACTAAAAATTGGTGTCTATAAAGGAAAACAAAAACAAGTCTTGCAAGGGTACGTGAGCACACAAAGATTTATATCTAGCCATGGTTGCAACAGAGTTATGCCTGTACCAGTTTGTATTTGTAGTTATAAACACATAAAAATTACTTATGAAAAAAACCACAGGTTATCATACCTATCCTCCTTAGTGACCTGGGAGTAATAGGCCCTTTGTCTTATTGCAGAGTAGAAGGAAAACGCTTCATTCAGATAACTGGTCTCAGAAGTACGCAAGCTAAAGAATGGGGTGGCGGGGAAACAAAGAAAAGAAAGTAAGAAAGCACTATATTGGAAAGGGGGAAGGGAATAGGTTAAAATTATGTTAAAAAGAAATAAAAGCTACGAGAAACAAAGCCTCCAAAATGCTAACCATTTTTAAATGCTGTTTCTTTTTAAAAATCATTGGTTTTCAAGCTTTTTCAGGCCAGGCTCACAAGCATTCACACCTCTAAAGGAAACAAATACTGTTAGGTCTGCAGAAAAGTCTTCGTTTCTTTCTTCAATTGTCTTCCTTCTCCTCTCCTTTCCCCATGTCTCTTCTCTCCCTCCCTATCAGTCTTTATTTCTTCTCTCTTTCTCCTTATTTTCCTCAATCATCTGTTCTTGCCACTCCCCTGCATGTTTACCTTTTCCTGTATCTCATTCTAGTCAGGAAACTACAGGAGTGGGGAGCAGGTTGGGGGCCACAAATGGAGCCCCCCCCGTCTCCACCTCCACTCCATGAAGAGCACACACAAAACAAAATGCTGATCAACCACTTCAAAAATGGTGAACAGCGGCCCTGAATAACATGTAGATGCATTGAATGTGCAGTGGAATGCGGGCTCGTCAGAACTTACGGTGCAGGTAATACCCAACACTAAAGATTTTTCCTCATATCTTGCGGAAACATTGCGGATATACACTAACATTGTAAAATCTGGTTATTAAATTTATTTTCACTCCTACCTGTTGCTGCTAACTGTGGGCATCAATTCCCGATATCACAAAGATAACAACCATAGGTCATCATATCTAAGCTCCTAAAGACAGGAATTCCCACTCCACCAGGATCAGATGTCAATAATAAATATTTTACATTTCATATTACAAGCAGAGACATATTTCTTTTGGCATCATTTCTAGTCACCATCTTTGTGCAACAATGGTTGATCCCCAAACAAACAGGCAAAGCACAGGGTAGGAGCTGGGGCAGAACAGAGCCATTACAACTGAGTTGCAAGAAGTTTAAATGTCTGTTCATTTTCATCCACAAATGCAAAACTGTCTGAAACGCTGACGTTTTGCATAAAACTCAGTCAATTGGCATAAATCCAAGAACGAAAAGACGTGGTGCAGTGTCAGGAAGAATCAGTGCTTTAAATACGATTTTTCAAAGTTGTCATGCTAATTAATTTGCTTTTGAACAAACCAAAAATAAAACTTACTAATAATGGTAGTATAGTTGTCCTATTTTTGAGGCAATTTCTCCAATCTGCCACCGCTTCAAGCCATACCTATTGTCCAGAATTTGCCTAGGATGAAAGATGGACAAATAAAATATACCATGCACACTGCATGTACAAGCATGAGATATTATATGAACTGAACTTTCAAAATAAACTGTACAGATAACTTTTAACTTGGTACTTGTGTATGCAATGAACACTAGTTTTATGGTGCTACTAAAGTGCAATAATTATAAAGCTAAAACTAAAAATTGAGCATGTTGCAATGCTGAGCAAAATACTATCAATTGTTTAATTTATGCAAAATCCATCAAATGCTAGAGTAACATATTGGGATGCTTAAAATATGCACAGGTTATCGATTCTTTATTCAATGTTTAAAACAGAACTATATGCTTTAACTGAAAAGAACTAAACTGTAGTTAGTTAGATATACAACAGTGTAAGATGGATGGTATTCAACTGCGAGCCTCATCTGAAAGTACGACTCATTAAAGTTTGAAAAAAATTGAAATGGTTGCTTTCCCGCCCGTTCTTTTCCAACATTTCCAGGATAGCCACTTGGTATCAGGAATCTAAATAACAAGCTTTTGGCACATACATTTAGCATACAAAAGAAAAGGAAAGTAACAAAAGAAAAAACACTTCTGTTGCTGAACAAGGCCAAGGGCAAATATTTCAGCATTACTGATTGTCTAAAGACCCTTAAATATGACAAAAATTAAAATACAACTCCTTCAATCTTTTCCCTAGACAATTGTGATTCGTAGAATTTCTCAATATAATAATTATTGGTTGTGGCTGCAGTGAAAATAAAGATTACCAACCGTTAGTCTTCTGAAGAACATTTGGCCTACACCAAGTGAAGTGACAATGGGAAGATGTCTCACCCATGTCGAGTGGGAAAGACTGCAAGGTAGAGGCTCAACCCGTGCCAATACAAACAATCTTGGGCTTCACCAGAGTGATATTGGCCAATGGCAGCATGCACCCAACTTTGTATCATCAGCAAACTTGGATACATTACACTCGGTCCCCTCATCGAAGTCATTGATAAAGATTGTAAATAGCCGAGGCCCAGATCCTTTGCAGTACTTCTTTACATACTGATATCAAGCAATCTAAAGCAAATTTAGATTCAACACACTGTACTACATAGAATTTACAGCACAGAAACAAGCCATTCAGCCCAACGACACGAGCCTCCTCCCACCCTACTTCATCTAACCCAGTCAACGTATCCTTGGCCTTTCTCCTTCATGTTTATCTAGCTACCCTTTAAGTGCGTCTATGTGAATCACCTCAACTGCTTCTTGTGATAGTATTCCACATTCTAACCACTCTCTGGGTAAAGAAGTCCAGTTAAATATATACAGAACGCCTTCACAACAAAATCTGTGTAGGACTGGACAATTGAAAGACCGCAAAAGGTGGTGAATAGCACTTTTTAAAACCTTAAATAGTGAGCACCGTCTATTCTGTTCCAATTACATCCCATCATCTGCTGGTCAGAATAGCATTATCAAGCATGAACAAACCTGCAGCACACATATTGGGCCACCCTCCGATACTGGTAATACATGCGTTAGTGTGTACATATAAATGCGTTGTCAAGACACACCATATAGGTCCTGAGATGATGGGGTTGTCATTTGAAGAAAGGTTGAACATGTTGGGTCTATACGCCTTGGAGTTTAGAAGAATGAGAGGCGATCTTATTGAAACGTATAAGATTCTGAGAGGGCTTGACAGGGTAGATGCAGAGAGCATGTTTCCCCACATGGGGGAATCTAGAACTAGGGGGCATAGTTTCAGAATAAGGATCCAACCATTTAAAACAGAAATGAGGAGGAATTTCTTCTCTCAGAGGGTCGTGAATCTTTGGAATTTTCTACCCGAGAGAGCGGTGGAGGCTGGGTCTTCAAATATATTTAAGGTGGAGATAGACAGACTTTTGAACAATAGGGGAGTCGAGGGTTATGGGAAGCGGGCAGGGAAGTGGAGTTTAGGCCAGGATCAGATCAGCCATGATCTTATTGAATGGTGGAGCAGACTCGAGGGGCCAAATAGCTAACTCCTGCTGCTGTTTCTTATGTTCTTATACACACTAATTTCCCTCAATCCTTAATTAAAATATAATTAAGAGTTTCAAATTTTATACACTTAGTTAAATGAACTCTTTAAAAAAAGATGACTACTCAACTTGAGATTGTACGCATCATTCTTCACAAATGTACATTGGTAGTCATGAAAAACCACTGACCAAATTATTGCAAGCAGATGTTAATATCATCTAGCCAAGTATACTGTACTAGTCACTTTCTGCAACTGAACCTGAAATAAAAGGACTTCGGGTGACAGGATCATCAATCATTAATCTATTTTCCTTATTGTGGAGTAACTGGTTTGTTGAAAACAAAATATTATTTCATCGAATAGTCTGTAAAGCAAAAATTCTCCCAACCTGTGCTGCTGTTGGAACTTCCAGAGCTTAGTGTAAACATCAAAAGTACGTCCAAAATATGACTGCCACTGCTTCTGTCCATACTGAGGTAAGTCCCTATTAAAAGACAATAATCTGTATTTATTTTAAAACCATGAACTAAATCTGCAAAAGCAATCTAGTGGGTCAAACCTAGAGGCAGAAGACAGCAGATGGAGGGAAGGTGGCAGAATGAGCAAATAAAGCAGCGATATAAAACATGGACTAGATATTTACATTGTTAAACACGTAATTCAATAAACATTTATTAATTCAATAATTTATTCGGAAACATGACAAAAAAATCCCCACATGATCTACATTAGAATTCCTTCAGTCTTGTCAGATCAATTGCAACAACTTGAATTTATATAGCGTCTTTAAAACAGTAAAATATCCCAAGGCACTTTCACAAGAGCGTTATCAATCAAAATTTGACACCGAGCCACATAAGGAGATATTAGGGCAGATGACCAAAAGCTTGGTCAAAGCTGGGCTGAGGAATGGGTGGAGTTGGGCGATATTATGGAGATGCAAGTACACAGGCTTGGTGATGGAGCCGATATATGTGGTCAGGAGCTCATCTTGGGGTCAAGTAATTGTATGTTATTCCACTAGTCAGTGTCATCTTCATTACTTGTACAACTGGTAAGGGAAGGGATGAAAGCATTAAAAGGGAGCTGAATGTCTCTTCACTGGAAAGGGAGGAGATGATTAAACTTTGTAATAAAATAGATTTGAACGCTTTGGTGGATTGTGATTCTTTCCTTGCTAAATCTGTAGCCAATTCACTTTCCCTTCAGCTGCATCTTGGCCCTTCTGATAATCACTTTCTCATTTTGAATGAAGTTGACTGGTTTCAAGTAGCTGAGGATACGTCTCACACTCTCAATACTTAATTTGTTATATTTAACTCCACGACAAAAATCCATTCACAAGTCCAAAATGGAGAGGAGCAACAGAATTTTTACATATTACTAGAGAAAGAGAGACTGGTCCAGTTGGATAAAAACTAATGCAAGACCAGACGCAATCCCTCATTATTCGGAGATTTCACTGCTGGTATGCTGTGTAGCAGGATGTTATGCAATACAGCCAGGTTTTCCATGAGTCAAAATTAAGCACGTGGATAGTTTCACAATGATGGAATGTAAGTAAACAGTGATTAGAGCACTTGTGTGTAAAACTATGATATAATGGAGCGAGATCCTATCCTCTTAAAAAGGACAATTACCAAAAATTAAGAAAATTGTAGTCATTGTGTTTGCAAGTAACTGAAAATGCTTTCTGGAAAGCATATATTTTTGAGGAGCACTGGGTTCTCTTGGTTGTTTGAGGGCTGAACGGCTGCTCTGAGTGTAGTGTAGAAAGACAAATATTGCAGCTGATTGAAATTCATTGGCCACTGTGACAATTAAAAATATAGTTTACTTAGTGAAACACGTAACAATCACAGGATTCCTCGATTACTTTTAATGGTAATGCTAGAAGTATTAGCTAAATTCCAGCATTTTATTTCTATCACGCGTATGATTGAAATATTTATGATGGGTCTGAAGTGCATTTCAAATGGTACAAGGAATGCCGAAAGAGCAAGTTGTGCCACAAATATTCTTTATTTTTATTTATAATGGAGACTGAGGAAGGGAGGATTTTTATCACCTTTAGTATTTACCAGTAATCCTGAGAATATAGCCGATTTCAGTGAAGTGAAGCATCTGGGGAATGCCCATCATTGCATGGACAAGGAGGTAGATGAATTGTAGCGGACAAGGCATAGCAACTGAAGCCAAGGCTGATTGACACCCTCTCACACCAACAACGCAGCATTGGAAAGGTACAACCACGCGCACGTGTCCATTTAGTGGAAAGAATAAACAGGTGCTTAAATCATGCTTACAGTCCCTGAGCAAATTAGCAAAGATTATAGTGGTCTGCTACATACGGCACAAATTTGTCCTGCATGAAGGTCTGACCATGGAACTGGAGAGCCCTGACCGGGATGTCCCTGGGTGGAGGCACCCGGTGGAAGGCATACTGACAGCAGGCAGCTGGTGGATAAGGTGTCAGGACAAAGATAACCATTCCAGCTCTCACCATTCCCCCTGGAGTTCCACCAGCAGAATGGAGGTGGATCAGGAAGTTTGGAAATGTCACCATGGAATTACCCCCCATGTTGGCACAAAGGAGGGCAGGCAAGATTAAAACTTAAAGCAAAGGAACTTTTATTCAGTGAAAAAAAAGTCACCAAACTCAAAGTAATCACAGACGAGAACACAAAAACTAAGCTCTCATCAGGAAGAATCAATAAAAAAGGTAGCTCAGGGTCACTGCCAGTTTTGTCCATGCCACCTAGTCTATTTTGCGGGGAGTCCTTGCAGTCCCCAGCAGCCATTTTCTCTTCCCACAGTCCAAAAGGGTCTGGTCTCCAAAGTTCTGCGCTCATTTTTTGTTTTCTTCCAGAGACATTACTGTGGAAAAATGCATATACAAAACACTTAATTACTTTTTACTGCATTTTACAAAAAAGTTTTAAAATGTTTTTTTTAATGTTGGTATCTTTTTAAAATTGATTTTGAGTCCTTTCAGAAGTTGCAGGCCACTCACCTTCCAGTGCCCTATCAGTTATGACATCTATTTTCAGCTGTAGTGCCATGTGGTTGGACTGTGAGATAACCCATTGGACATGCCATCCACAAGGTCCTCGATTAGTCAGTGACTTCACTGCACCATTATCGGATCAACGTTCACATTATATTTGCGTTGCAAATTGCTGGATGTTAATGGTGAGTTTAAGATTCCAATTAATAATATTTGCTGCCAAAACCGCTAATGCAGCAATTTCAGGTGCACTGCATATACGAGCAACAACTGTCAAAAGAGTAGGGATAATTATTTTTTTTAAAACTGAGGTGAATTAAAGCTTGCATTAGTAATACAGGTATAACATCCCAAAACCGGAAATCTCGGGACTGTGGCCATTCTGGTTTTTGAGTTTTTCAGGATTTCGGAGAAGAAATCTGACGTCCAGAATCCGGAAACCCCAGGGCCGAGTTTCGGGTATTTCCGGATTTTGGAGAAGAAATCTGACATCCAGAATCCGGAAACCCTTCGGCCGACTTTCGTGTATTTCCGGATTTCAGAGCATTATATCAGATGGTCCGAATCCGGCAACCGAGGCCAGGCCGCGCCGGTTTGCGTATTTTTTTGGATTCATATTTGGAAAAAGGTCTGTACACAGCTTAAAAGTTTGGTTTTCGGGAAATATTTCTTGATTCCGGACAACGACTCTTGCAATCTGTGCAGTGTCCGGTTTTCGGACAATTCCGGTTTTTAGAACTCCGGATTTCGGACATTCTACCCGTACAGGTGCTACAAAAGCATTATTTTTTTTTTTAAAAAGGCATAGAAATACTAAAAATGCATTTTTTTTTAGTAACAGTGGGATATTGTAGAAGTGATTGCAAGACCACTTCAGTTCAGTTAGAATTCAGAAACCAATTCAAGATCACATTTGCCCTTGGGGGGAAGTAACAGGTAAAATTTGATTTGAGGACAATGAAATGGATGAGCCAAATAAAAATTTGCATCTGCTTTACTTCCAAAGACAATACTATGGTTCGAATAGTATCAGATAGTCATGTTACTAAAATTGCATCAATACAAATAAAGTGCAGAAATGGAGTTCCTAAACTGGCTGTAATTTTCTTGGTTCGACCAGGAGATTGTGGGGTTTGGGAATAGGGGTCAGTGGTGTATGTGACAAGCTTGATGGGCCCCGATTATTTGTTTTCCACCCTTTTACTTATGTTCATCAAGATGGAAAACACCGAACTAGTTATGATATTTTGGCCATACAATAATGCTATTGAAATTCATCAACTAATATTACAACGTTCGAATGGCTTCAAAGAATCTCAAATTTGAAACTGGCCAATTCAATATGGTGGTTGTTATAAGCCGATTGATTCGGTCTGTTGTTTGTATCATTAGTTTCATCGATAACTCACAGGAGGGCATGAAGAATCTGGCAACCCACCTGCTTGAATCAACGAGCTCATTAGGAAGAGACAACTTCACAGATGGACTTTACCTGGTCGAGTCGAAAAAAATCTGGTGCACATCCATCACCTGGGTGCTGCTCAATGTCCACCAGCAAAGATCGGACCATCTGTGTTAGCCAATAATGGTGCCAGTCACCTACCCAAAGTGGCAAGAGCCTCCACAATACAATCTTCAAACAGGAAGTACGTGATGAATGGCATCCCTCATCAAAATGCCTTGATCCTGGGTCCCCACCAGCCTTCGCACCATTGGAACGTGACTCTGTGCTGCCCAATATGAAAACTTGGCAGTTACAACAACATATACCCTGAATGCTTAAGAACCTTGGTCCATAAATCTGTAATTGGTCATTAATCTGCACCCATTTCATCCTTGAAGGTCAAATTCCAGCAGTATGGCACCAAGGAAGTATCATTGGCTTATTTAAGGAAGCACAATTAGTAACAAACTACTGACCAATCTCCATCCTGAGTGTTTTCTATAAGATGCTCGAGCAATTTGTCCTCCAGCGCACATCGCCAGTAGTTAATGCTGCACTGAACCCTGATCAAGCTGGTTTCTGGCTGCAGCACCTGACAAGTACTTGCCCTAACCACCTTCATTGAAAATGACTTTCAGAAAAACCTTAAAACTGGTGTTGCCTTCCTTAATCGAACAACAGACTTGTCTTCCAAAAATATTGAGCGCCCATACTGATGCACCAGCTTGATTGAATTACTGCTATGGGGTCCACCTTTCAGAGTACATATGGCCAACCGCATTGGTTCATGGAGATACCAAATCAACAACCTCCCCTCTGGGATTGGTTCAAGCACCAGTCCCTTAAATCTGTACTTAATGACCTGCCTTTGATCAGATAGCAAAAATTCATCGATGATGACAATAATGTTCTGCTACTCAAGCTAATGACTTTTTCACACTGAAAAGGGATATAGACCGGTTAAGTGAGTGGGCAAGAACGTGGCAGATGAAATATAATGGAGACATATGAAGTTATCCACAATGGTAGGAAAAATAGAAAAGCAGAATATTTTTTTCAAATGGAGAGACTGGGAAATGTTGGTATTCAGAGGGATCTGGGTTTCCTTGTACACGAATCACTGAAGGTTATTAACATGCAAGTAATTAGGAAAGCAAATGGTATGTTGACCTTTATTACAATGGGATTAGAGTACAAGAGTAAAGAGTATTACTGCAATTACATAGACCTTGGTGAGACAACACCTGGCATGCTGTGTACAGTTTTGGTCTCCTTACCCAAGGAAGGATATACCTGTATTTGCCTTCGAGGGAGTGCAATGAAGGTTCACTGGATTGATTCCTGGGATTTGGGAGGGTGGTGGGGAATTGACCCACGCAGAGAGATTGAGGAAACTAGGCCTATATTCCCTAGAGTTTAAAAGAATGACAGGTGATCTCATTGAAAGATATAAAATTCTTAAGGGGCTTGACAGGGTCGATGCTGGGAGGATGTTTCAGTGGGGGGGGCGGAACGACAGCCCTGCACCGAAATCAGTGCCGGCAGCTTCGCGCATGCGCAGTGGCATCGGGTCCGGTGTTCGCGCATGCGCAGTAGCGCCAAAACTTGCAGCAGTATCCTGCCTGTGTTGCTGTTTGTATGCAAATTAAGATGCCGCGTTCGGTCTCCCCCACCCGATATGAAGGCCAGCCAGCAGTTCTCTCCCCCCCATCCCCCTGCCCCCCCCCCTCCAACGATGCCGCATTTGGTCACTCTGCTTTGCATGCCACCCTCCTCCCCAGCTCAGGCTGAAGGGCATGCCAGTACGTGCCGAGCCCAGCCAGCCCCTCCTCCCCTCAGCCTCCCGATGAGCCTTTGCCGCCCACCTCTTTCCCCAGCCAAATGGCCTCCCGTACAGACCGGCCCGCTGCCTTCGCCGGGCGAGTTCAAGTCAAGGTAGGATTTACTACAATTCTTTATTTCTTATTCAATTGTTTACCTGAGTTCTTTATTTTTAATGAGTTATTTAAACTTTTATTTGCAATGTTTGGTGCTTGGGTGCAAGTCCTTACTTAGCTGCGCCGATTTCTTAATTGCCCATTCAGTTTAAGGTAGGATTTGATGCAGTACTTTTGTGTGTTACTTTAATTATTTACTTCACTTCTTATTATTTTTTATTGAATTGTTATTACTGCTTGTGCTTTGTTTGGTGCTTGGTGGTGCTTTAAATGTAGTTACTTGCGCTGATTCTTTAACTGTAAGTAAGTCTTTCTGTGCGGACAAAAGTGGACACATACGCTGCCTTAAGTTAGTTTAGTACAACTTTTTTCTGGCGGCTGGGAACGGCCCCTTTTGGAAAAAAAAACTGACCTAACAAAAAACCTAACTAACTCACTTACACTAGCGCAAATTAAATGGCCATATTTGCAACTTAAGATACACCAGAAAAATCAAGTTACACCAAAAAAAACTTGCATCAATTTTTTTGGAGTAAGTTGTTTTTCTGGCGTAAGTTAGAAAATGCCATTTTCCCCAAAAAATTTGCTCCAGAGTACATCAGTTAGGTACGATTTTTTTTTAGGTCATTTTTTTTCCCAAAAGGGGGCATTCCCAGACACTTGCATCAGTTTTGGCCATTTATGGCACTTTGGCCAGAAAAACGTACTCCAGATCCACTTAGGTCAGCGTATGTGGCCAGTTCTGAAAAACCTTGCAGGCAGTTAAGAAAAAGCAGCGCACATTCAACAGACGTTAGGGATAGGAGAGGGAAGGGAACTGGAGAGGACCTCAACATACAAGCAGTAAACATTAAGGAAAAGCTCAAACCAAATACAATTTTAAAAAAATAAGTAAATCCTACCTCATCTTTAAAGTCTGCCCGGGAAAGGCAGCCAGCCAGCCTGTGTGTGAGGCCATTTGGCCTCGGATAGGGGAGAGAAGACGCACCAGACAAGTTGCAGCTGCTAGAGCTGCAGCACGTTTAATCGTCGTGGGGTGGGGGGGAGAAAAGAGAGCCCGCCGAGCCACCCGAGAAGCTGCTGGAGGTGTGGGTGTGAAAGAGAGCCCGCCGAGCCACCCGAGAAGGTCTGCCCGGGAAAGGCAGCGGGCCGGCCTGCGTGTGAGGCCATTTGGCCTGGGATAGGGGAGGGAAGTTGCAGCTGCTGGAGCCAAGTTTTCTTTCTATCTCTGTCTATTGCGCATGCACGCGCGGCAATGTTTTCGGCGTGGGCGTTTGGCCCTGCCCCCCACTTCAACATCGACGTCACGCGAGGACTCTGGGGACTGCACGCAGTGGCCAGGATGGGGCAGGGTTTTGCCAGCGCCGTTTCCAGCGCGCAAAGTCGGTGTGCTTGAGGTCAGTGCGCCGACAAAACTTGTTGAGGAAAATCTAGCCCAAAGAAACCACACTCACTAATGGCATGAAACTCATGGAGGAGTACAGCCTGAAATAGCAGCTTCAACCAACTATCACAAAGATGATTTTCTCGGTCTTTCATTTGTACAATGCTAGTACCTTCATGTACTCACTGCCATCTTAAAATGGTTAACTCCTCAAACATGATCCCCACACCCAGTCGACTTCGACGTCATCTTCGACCGGTTGCTAACTTATAACAACCATTTACTGAAAAATGTAAAGTCAAAGCCCGAAATAACCTAATTGCTAAACTTGCTGGCTCTACCTGGGAAGCAAATGCCTCAATTTTATGCTCATCTTGTCTTGTACTTTGTTACTCAGTTGCAGAATATTACAATCCCATTTGGACTTGCAGATGGATACTCAATTCCTCGCTACAATTCACCCTGGGCTCCCTCCCATAATTACCAGTCTTTAGCAGTATAGTTCCTTCAGATCTTTGGTTTTCAGGTGCAGTGAATAGACGGAGACAAAACCATATTGCCAACTCACTCAGATTTGTTCTATCCACCAACAGCACAGCTCTCTTCAAGACACTCAATATGGTCAACCCAATCACAATATCATCCCCAAGCCTATAGAACATCAACCAGGTTTCAATTGGCCACATCATAGCAGAGCACTTCTAAACCACTTCCGAACTGGACGAGAATAGTCCACCTCAAATCTTCAGATATGGGGCCTTAGTGAAGATGATAAATGCCCTTGCGAACCAATGTGAAGCACATCCCAGTTGGCTGAATCGTGCCCAATAATTAAAGTATGTGATGGCCTATGTGCTTTGCATGCTGGTGATGACAATGCTGTAATAAGATGGTTGGAATTATATGCCAAGTCTGCATACACTAAATAATACTGTGGTAAAATCTATCAAAATTCAGTACATTCTATTTTAGAATTTGCAATTTAAAAAAGTGATTTTGTTTTGGATCCTCATTTATTAATAATGCTTCCCATCAGAGAACCATCAACGGCACAGAAAATGTCTCGAACGATGTGGAAAGAATATTTCATTATGTTGCAGTAACTTTACAATAATAATTGGTAAATTTTAATAGTTGCATACATCAAATGTGCCAAGTTTTCGTGATTAACAAAAATAGAGTTCCAGCACTAATAAATGCCTTAGCCTGTCAAATTGCTGGTTAGCAGCTAAATATACTTAAGTAAATTATGTCTGCCTTTTACAAAACTTCAGTATTTTGTATCTGCAGCAAATTGCTCTGCTTGTCTGCTCATTAATCAAACCAATAACTTTTTAAAAAGCACTATCCTAAACTTCAAAAGCAAAAGCACAAAGTTTGTTTGTCTGAAACGCAGCCAAATGATGATAACGTACAATTCAAAATAATTGCATGTTAATGTGCAAAAGTAATTGAGGTAATTTCTGAGAATTTGGCAGTCATTACAGACAACTAGCTTATGGTGCCAGGTTTAAAACTTGAACATTGTGTAGGTACATGTGGTGTTTCTTACAAAGCAATACATACCACTGACACAGACTGCTTTTCAAAATTCAAACGACTAAATACTAATTTGTTGATTTGATATTTTTTAAATGTTGTTTGAAAATATAGCTCTTGCCTTCTCCAAGCTTTCAAGGTTCAATCCTTTGTGTTGAGTATTTAATAAATAACCAATAATACCTTTGGTTAACAAAAATCTATAAATCTCCAATTTAAAATTAACAATTGATCTAGTACCAATTGCCATTCGCAGAAGAGTGCTAGACTTCTACCACCCTTTGCATGTAGAAGTGTTTCCGAGCTTCAGTCCTGAAAGATCTGGTTCCAAGAACAAAAGAAATAGGAGCAGTAGGCCATTTGACCCCCTCGAGCCTGCTGCGTCATTTAATAAGATCAAGGCTGATCTGATCTGATCTGATCTTGGGCTCCGCTCCATTTCCTTGCCCGCTCCCCATAACCCTGCCCCCTTATCGTTCAAAAATCTGTCTATCTCCGCCTTAAATATATTCAATGACTCCACCTCCACAGCTCTCTGGGCCAGAGAATTCCATAGATTTACAACCCTCAGAAAAGAAATTCCTCCTCATCCCAGTTTTAAAGGCGGCCCCTTATTCTTAAACTATGCCCCCTATTTGTAGATTTCCTCACAAGTGGCAACATCCTCTCTGCATCTACCCTGTCAAGCCCCCTCATAATCATACATGTTTCAATAAGATCACCTCTTTCTTCTAAACTCCAATGAGTATAGGCGCAATCTTTCTTCGTAAGTTAACCTCTTCATCTCAGAAATCAACCTAGTGAACCTTCTCTGAACTGCCGCCAATGCAAGTATATCCCTCCTTAAATAAGGAGACCAAAACTGTACGCAGCACTATAGGTGTGGTCTCACGAATACCCTGTGCAGCTGTAGCAGGACTCCCTGCGTTTATACTTGCAAGGCCAACATTCCATTTGCCTTCCTGATTACTTGCTGTACCTGCAAACTAACTGTGTTTCTCCCCAAAGACTCCCCAAAAAGCAGAAATTGTTTCTATCTACTCTATCAGTTCCCCTTAATATCTTGAAAACTTCAATCAAATCACCCCTTAACCTTCTAAATTTCAGGGAATACAACTCTAGTTTATGTAATCTCTTCTCTTAATATAACCCTTGGAGTCCAGGTATATTTCTGGTAAATCTACGCTGCACTCCCTCCAAGGCCAATATATCCTTCCTACGGTGTGGTGCCTAGAACTGCTCGCTATACTCCAGGCGTGGTCTAACCAGGGCTTTGTACAGCTGTAGCATAGCCTCTACCCACTTGCATTCTAGTCTTCTAGATATAAAGGTCAGCCTTCCGTTAGCCTTTTTGATTATTTTCTGTACCTGTCCATGACATTTTAATGATCTTTGTACATGGACCCCCAAACGTCTCTTTGGACCTCCACTGTTTCTAGCTTTCCACCATTTAGAAAGTACTCGGATCTATCCTTTTTAGGTCCAGTGGATGACCTCACATTTGCCTACAATGAAATCCATTTGCCACAGTTTTGCCCATTCACTTAATCTATTAATATCTTTTTGTAATTTTATGCTTCCATCTGCACTGCTTACAATGCTGCCTATCTTTGTATCTTGCATACTTGACGATCCGATCATCTACGTCGTTAATAAATAGGTGAATAGTGGGGGACCCAACGCAGTTCCTTGCGGGACACCACTGGTCACATCCTGTCAATTAGAGTACCTGCCCATTATCCTTACCATCCGCTCAGCTAATTTCCGAACCAGGTCAATAATTTGCCCTCAATTCCTGGAGCTTCAACTTTAGCTAACAGTCTCTTGGCCTCAATTTTCCCCAAATAAGAAAAATGCCTTTAACTTACCTGGACGCCTGTTTTTTTTTGGCCCCTCCGCGCTGAAAATAAAAATGCATATAGTTTCCTTACCATATGCGCGCCCTCTGGCGCCAGCACTACGCGATCCAACTCTGCAGGGCAGAGCCTCCAACGTGCGCTGAAATGGCACAGCGCATGCGAGGGGGGGGAGGGGGGGGAAATACCCATTTGCACACGTGCAGTAGAAAGTATTAAAAAAAACAGCACGTGTGGAGACTGTGTGGATCACCATCGAGAATCCATTGGTGGCAGAGGTAGATCAGCAGGTAGGAAATACAGCTTCGTTCACGAGATGACTGCAATGGAAGGGCGCAGAGAAGGTGAAAGGGCCAGGGACGGAGAAGGGCAAACCGTAAGGTCGAAGAGATTTCACAGGGATGAAACCGAGCGCTTGGTAGACTTAATCGAGAGTAGATGGGGGAGTTCTTGCGAACAAGGGGAGCTTCGGAAAAAATAAGCTTAAACCATCTACATTTGCAAAAGCTTGGGACCAGGTCGCAGTCGAGTTTAATGGAATATCCATGACCCCGAGAACCGGTGCGCAGCTGAAAAAGTGGCAGGACCTCAGACAAGCAGTGACTGTAAATAATACGATAAACTTACATTTATTTGGGCTTTAAAATATATGCATATTTATGCACTGCAATAACATATGTAAATCTGAAACGTGTGCGTGTGTGCGTTCAGAAGGATCCCCTCTTAAAAAGTTCCATTTGCATCTTTGCAGTCACAGATCAACCAAGAACGGTCACAAACTGGAGGTGGTCCGCCAAGTAGGCTGCAACTAACAGCCATGGAACAGAGGATAGTGTCAATGATTAAATGCCACAGGAGAAGACCAACAATCAATGCGGAAGCTGGGCCCAGTTTTGCATTAGAGGGTAAACCCTGCAAATTGCAGAGTCTGGGTTGGCTAATTGTTAAGTCACGCATGTGCTTCCTACACTTCTCCTTCCTCAATGCTGCTAATCAAGCATCTATCTTTTGTTTCGCAGAGGTTGAGCATCAGGAGACAGAAGGTGCATTAGAAGTTGAAGAAAATGTTCAAGAAAACGCTACGCTAGATATTCCAACTCAGGACAATGATGGGCAGCAAGAAGTCATAAACGATGAGATGGTTACCCTGGATTTGGAGGTGCTGAACCTGAGGATTCCAAGCCCTTTCATGAGCGAATCAAGCGAGGACTTTTCCAGGAGTGATGTCTGAGGCTGCGGGTACAAGTGTGTTGCAGCAAGCCAAAGGAGGGCGAATTCCAGACCTGATGCAGAAACACTGGACTCTGAGAACATAGGACATCTTGTGGGGATGAGCGGGGAGATCGAACAATCTCGATTGCTCCTGGAAGCCTTTGGTGGGGTGAGGGCAGAGTTGGGGGGACTGTCATTACAGGTTGAAAGACTTTTGGGACAGTTGAATGAGGTAGTATCGGCAATAGGGGGGCTCACCCAGTTGTCCTTAATGCGAGGAGCACTTCCCACTCTGCACCAATTTCAAGGGTTGATCCTGAGGATGAGGTTGGTGTGCTGATTCTTCATTTTTGGACCTTTTTAATGTTTTCTTTCAACTATTTGGATTATTTTGGGCCGTGAGGACATCGATAGAAAAAGGCAAAGATTTTATTATTTTTAGCCATCATTCTTTTTTCATTGTAGGAGCATCAATATGGGCAAGTTTTTATTTATTTTTTATACCTGCTTATAGTTAAAATTTGGTCCCTACATTACCTAAGAGTTTAATTTAAGCTAAATGGAAGTCCCTTCAGCCAGGGATAGCAATGAGCAGCGCAGATTCTCCAACGTCAGGGAAGGGTTATTCCTACGGTGTTTCTAGAGTCTCTGTGCCAGTTTTTTAAATTTTGTAGGTGGGGAAAGTTTCCCTTATGTAAAGAAATGGCACGGAATCTTCTTTTACAGGTACACCAGCGTCAGAATGTTTTGCGTCAAACATTCTGGCGCTGGTAGTAGACGCCGGCGCCCCAACATTGAGGAATTTTTGGACTTGGCTTTGGCGCTGAAAAATTCACTGCCGCCGAAAAAACGGTGCCTAGTGATAGGCAAAATTGGGGCTCTTATGAGGGACTTTATCAAATACCTTTTGGAAATCCATATAACTAACATCCAGAGACATTCCCCTGTCTACTACTTTACAAGGCATGATCTCCCTTTTACAAATCCATGCTGGCTCTCTGATCAGCTCAAAATTTCAGGTGCTCAGTCACTCTATCCTTAATGATAGACTCTAGTAATTTCCTGACAACAGATGTTAGGCTAACTGGTGATAATTCCCTGCTCATCGTTCTTAAGTAGCCAAGTGGCATGCACGATTTTCCAAACCAGAAAGGAATGGTTCCCCTTTGGGAGATTATAGTTAGGGCAACTGCAATATTCTCACCTACTTCCTTTAAAATCCCGGGATGGAAATCATGTGGTCCTCAGGATTTGTCGCTCTTCAATGCCATTATTTGCTTCATAACTGTAACAGAGCCTACAAGGGAGCAAGCTATCTTAGATCTGGTCCTGTGTAATGAGACAGGAAAAATAAACGATCTCCTAGTAAAAGATCCTCTCGGAATGAGTGATCACAGTATGGTTGAATTTGTAATACAGATTGATTGAGAGTGAGGAAGGTGTGTCAGAAACGAGCGTACTATGCTTAAACAAAGGGGACGACAGTGGGATGAGGGCAGAGTTGGCTAAAGTAGACTGGAAACACAGACTAAACGGTGGCACAATTGGAACAGTGGAGCACTTTTAAGGAGCTCTTTCATAGTGCTCAACAAAAATATATTCCAGTGAAAAAGAACGGCGGTAAGAGAAGGGATAACCAGCCGTGGATAACCAAGGAAATAAAGGAGAGTATCAAATCAAAGACCAATGCGTATAAGGTGGCCACGGTTAGTGGGAAACTAGAGGATTGGGAAAATTTTAAACAACAGCAAAGAATGACTAAAAAAGCAATAAAGAAAGGAAAGATAGATTACGAAGGTAAACTTACGCAAAACATAAAAACAGATAGTAAAAGCTTTTACAGATATATAAAACGGAAAAGAGTGACTAAAGTAAATGTTGGTCCCTTAGAAGATGAGAAGGGGGATTTAATAATGGGAAATGTGGAAATGGCTGAGACCTTAAACAATTATTTTGCTTCAGTCTTCACAGTGGAAGACACAAAAACCATGCCAAAAATTGCTGGTCACAGGAATGTGGGAAGGGAGGACCTTGAGACAATCACTATCACTAGGGGGGTAGTGCTGGACAGGCTAATGGGACTCAAGGTAAATAAGTCCCCTGGTCCTGATGAAATGCATCCCAGGGTATTAAAAGAGATGACGGAAGTTATAGCAGATGCATTCGTTATAATCTACCAAAATTCTCTGGACTCTGGGGATGTACCAGCGGATTGGAAAGCAGCTAATGTAACGCCTCGGTTTTAAAAAAGGGGGCAGACAAAAGGCAGGTAACTATAGGCCGGTTAGTTTAACATCTGTAGTGGGGAAAATGCTTGAAACTATTAAGGAAGAAATAGCGGGACATCTAGATAGGAATAATGCAATCAAGCAGACGCAGCATGGATTCATGAAGGGGAAATCATGTTTAACTAATTTACTGGAATTCTTTGAGGATATAACGAGCATGGTGGATAGAGGTGTACCGATGGATGTGGTGCATTTAGATTTCCAAAAGGCAATCGATAAGGTGCCACACAAAAGATTACTGCAGAAGATAGAGGTACTCGGAGTCAGAGGGTCCTTTTCGGGTTGGAAATCGGTGGTTAGTGGTGTGCCACAGGGATCGGTGCTGGGACCACAACTGTTTACAATATACATAGATGACCTGGAAGAGGGGACAGAGTGTGGTGTAACAAAATTTGCAGATGACACCAAGATTAGTGGGAAAGCGGGTTGTGTAGAGGACTCAGAGAGGCTGCAAAGAGATTTAGATAGGTTAAGCGAATGGGCTAAGGTTTGGCAGATGGAATACAATGTCGGAAAGTGTGAGGTCATCCACCTTGGAGAAAAAAAAACAGTAAAAGGGATTATTATTTGAATTGGGAGAAATTACAATATGCTGAGGTGCAGAGGGACCTGGGGGTCCTTGTGCATGAAACTCTTGGAGTCTACCTGCAAAACATAAAACATTAAGCCGTGCCACCCGACCTGGGTGACACACCAGACATTTACAAGGCCCTTTTTTTCCTTTTTTTTTGGGCACTAAAATCACAATTTTTCCCCAGTGCCCTCTATAAAAGGGAAGGGGACACTAAAAGCACCGGTAATTAAAACAAATTAAACTTTAAAACGTAAAATCAAATTAAAATTTGGTTGCCGGGCGTGATGATGCACTCCAGTCCCTCCGGTGCCCACCTCTCGCGGAAGGCCGCGAGCGTACCGGTGGACACCGCGTGCTCCATCTCCAAGGACACCCTGGACCAGATGTAAGAGCGGAAGAGAGGCAGGCAGTCAGGTTGAACGACCCCCTCGACCGCCCGCTGCCTGGACCGGCTGATGGCACCCTTGGCCGTGCCCAGGAGCAGTCCTACGAGGAGGCCCTCGGACCTACCCGCTCCCCTCCGCACAGGGTGCCCAAAGATCAGGAGAGTGGGACTGAAGTGCAGCCAGAATTTCAGGAGCAGCCCCTTCAAATAATGGAACAGGGGCTGCAACCTCGTGCATTCAATAAAAACATGGAACACGGACTCCTCCAGACCGCAGAAATTGCAGGCGGCTTGGGAGTCCATGAACTGGCTTAAAAATTTATTGCACGGCACTGCTCCGTGCACCACCCTCCAGGCCAAGTCCCCGACAAATAGTGGGAGGACCCCTGCGTAGAGTGCCCTCCATCGGGGACCCCCGCCTCCTCCGGACGGCAGGATGGTACGCCATGGCGTGTCCAGACGGCAGGCGAGGATGGCAAAGTTGAGAGTGTGCAGGAGCAGCCCGTACAGGAAACCCCTCCAAAAAGTTAGTTTGCAGGTGCAGCAGGTAATCAGGAAGGTGAATGGAATGTTGGCCTTCATTGCGAGAGGGATGGAGTACAAAAGCAGGGAGGTCCTGCTGCAACTGTACAGGGTATTGGTGAGGCCGCACCTGGAGTACTGCGTGCAGTTTTAGCCACCTTACTTAAGGAAGGATATACTAGCCTTGGAGGGGGTACAGAGACGATTCACTAGGCTGATTCCGGAGATGAGGGGGTTACCTTATGATGATAGATTGAGTAGACTGGGTCTTTACTCGTTGGGAGTTCAGAAGGATGAGTGGTGATCTTTTAGAAACATTTAAAATCGAAAGAGATAGACAAGATAGAGGCAGAGAGGTTGTTTCCACTGGTCGGGGAGACTAGAACTAGGGGGCACAGTCTCAAAATACAGGGGAGCCAATTTAAAACCGAGTTGAGAAGGAATTTCTTCTCCCAGAGGGTTGTGAATCTGTGGAATTCTCTGCCCAAGGAAGCAGTTGAGGCTAGCTCATTGAATGTAATCAAGTCACAGATAGATAGATTTTTAACCAATAAGGGAATTAAAGGTTACGGGGAGAGGGCGGATAAGTGGAGCTGAGTCCACGGCCAGATCAGCCGTGATCTTATTGAATGGCGGAGCAGGCTCGAGGGGCTAGATGGCCTACTCCTGTTCCTAATTCTTATGACTGTTATTTGGCTTATGTTAATTTTGGTGAGTCCACATCCCTGATTCAAAATTAGTTTTCTTGGGCTGTCTAGCATGCTATCCTCTTCCTCTACTGTAAATACTGATGCAAAGTAATTATTCAACATGTCCGTCATTTCCTTATTTTCATATCAATTTAAGAGGCCCACATTGCTCCTAACCACCCTCTTTTTCCAAATATAATAGTAAAAATTGTGCTGATTTTGATATCCCTTGCAAGTTTCTTTTCATACTCCTTTTTGTAGCTCTTGCGAGCTGTTTTGTCATCTTTTGTTGTTCTCTGTATCTCTCCCAGTTGCCAGGATTTGTGCTAGTTATTGCATTTTTGTATGGTTTTTCTTTTAGCTTTATCTTGTCTCCTACCTCTTTAGTCCATGGCTGCTTTTTTTGGCTCCATAGGGGTACAAACTGGTACTGTATTACATTCAATTCTTTTTTGAACATTGATCTTCTGTCATTTTACTCAACAGATTTGCCCAATTTACTGTGGACTGTCTCCGCATTGAAGTCAGCCTTTCATCATCATCGGCAGTCCCTTGGAATCGAGGAAGACTTGCTTCCACTCTTAAAAATAAGTCCTTAGGTGGCTGAACAGTCAGATACGAGAACCACAGTCCCTTCCACGTTGTTTCCGAATGGAAGCAGTAATTTTTATTAATAATAAAAGCATGAATGGACCACTTGGGGGAAAGATTGCCTCTAGTCACTATGTGTTCATAACTTAATATAGAAAAAATTCCGGGGTACGTCTGAAGAAACTGTGGCCTAGAAATGAATGACCGCCACAAAAGCTGCCGGTGCCACTGTGGTCGGGTGTTAACAGCCGCCGTAAATGGTGGTGCTGGCAGGACTGAAAGTAATTAACATTAGCCCAGCGCTTAACTCATCATGCAACACCGTCCTGGTAGCGTTAGGCCAGACAGGAGACCCTAATGTAGCGTGGCCAAAGCACCATTGCAGCCTGAACAGCCTCTCAAAGCAATTTCAACAACAACTTTTATTTATATAGCATCTTTAACATAGTAAAACGTCCCCAGGCGCTGCACAGTAATGTCCAAACAAAACTGACATCGAGCCACACGAGGAGAAATTAGGGCAGATGACCAAAAGCTTGGTCAAAGGAGGAGGTTTTAAGGAGCATCTGAAAGGAGGAAGGAGAAAGAGCTTATGTCCTCGGCAGCTGAAGGCACAGCCATCAACAGTTGAGCGATTAAAATCAGGGATGTCAAGAGGCCAGAACTAGAGAACCACAGATATCTTGGCGGGGTTGTGGGGATGGAGGGGATAGTAGAGATAGGGAGGGGCGAGACCATGAAGGGATTTGAAAACAAGAATGAGAATTTTAAAATTTCAGAAAGCATCGTCGGTTTCTTAAAGGGGCAGTGCCTGCTGAAATAAAAAAGTAACAATATGCAGTTTTCAGTTCTTACAGCTCAACGGCCTTCTGGAAAAAAAAAAATCAACATTACAAAGAATTTCCAAATGGGAGTCTTCAGCTCTTAAAGCTGAATGCCCTTCTGCGCCTAAAAAAAAGAGAAGGCTGCTTCAGCACCAACACAAAAGGCTCAGTAAGCCAGGGAAGGGGCACCCAGGGTCTCGCACACAGCACTCCAGCTTTGTGCAAGGGGTCAACACTGCAAGAGAGGTTCTCTACCCACGGGGGCAGGAGGCTCTCCAGCGAGAATGATGTTGGACCACACCAGGGCCATTTTTGCCAGCAGTGTCACCCCCAAGACCTAGCTCCAGTGCCAAAGAAGCTTCATGACGTCAGACCAGTGGTCAAAGTCAGTGAATATATCTTCAAAAGCCGTCACCTACCAACTGCAGCACTAGCCTCACACACTTCTCAATGTATGACGGAGCTGTCTGGTTGCTTCCTTCTCTTCCAGGTCCTCCTCTTCTCCGTCCTCCTTCCATCTGCGAGTGGATGCTATCAATTTGAAATGAAAGCATAAAATTATGGAAATATTCAGGTCAGGCAGCATCTCGATGAGAGATGTGAACTCTGTTTCTCTACACAGCTGCTGCCTGACCTGCTGAGTATTTCCAGCATTTTTGGTCTTCTCAGAGGGCTTTCTGCATGACCCGAGGCCTTGCAAGTGTCCTGCAGCACTCCATACACAGACATTTATTCTAAAAAACGTGGGCACCAAGCCATTACTTCAATAAAATATAAAAAATGCAAACTTATCTGCAAGATGTGTCCCCCTTTAAAAGGTGTTCAGTCTGCTGAACGCTGGGTTTGCATACAGAGCTTAGTGCTGAACTTAGCGCGACGGTCAAAGTTCAATGATGTGTCGTTAAGTTGCGTTGCAAACCGATTAATGTCACCCTCTCTTCATTGACATTTTCAGGGCCAGCACTGCTATTGGCAGCGCTAAGTCCCGCGCCACAGAAGGGCACTAGAGTGGCGGTCACCATTTTTCCACCAGGGTCGCGCCGATAACTCCTGGTGGCAAATGGCTCAATTATTTTAAAGGGCATCTTTTAGGATTTTGCAAGCGATACTAGATTGGATGCAATTTTTCTGCAGTCTGCAATGTCACCAAGTGATGAGAAATCTCTCCCCCACAGTTGATTCCTACCCCCAAAAGAAATGCACAAATTTATCATAATAGTGTTGCCTAGAAGCATACCAAATGATTTCTTACATGTTTTATATGTTTTACATGCTTGTTTATAAAGCATATAAACCATGTTTTATATGCTCGCTGTGGGCTCCATTATCATACAAAATTATTTTACAAGACGGTTCTTCCAGAATTAGACAATTAAGCACTTGCAGCACACATTAAGCACGTAACCCATCACCAAGCAAGCAATGTATTAAAATATTACTTGCCTTTTTAGAAGGGGATACTTATATAAAACTGTTTTCACACCACTGTGGGTTTGCGTGCACTATCCTTGCATAAATGGAGGGAAACCTACACCCAAGGCCTCTGCCTACTAACTTCTGAAAGCAGCCATGGGTGACAACTTGCTTTGGTGACACTCTAATTTGCCCATCCTGCCTGTAGAGACATGCAGGAGATCCAGGCAGAGATCAGAAATCTTACCACTCTGCACAGCCATAAGCAGGTTCCGGCATAACTTACTAATGTACCTCCAACATTTGCTAAAAAGATTTGTCATTCAAATGCAATGTTCAGATATTTAAGTCCAAAGAGTCAATTTTCATTACCATACAAATGAAATGAGATAAATATCTTGCAACATACCTCATTAAATTTTTACAAACATGACCAAAATAGATGACAACAAAGATTCAGGTCTAAAAGAGCTTGGTAAATAAAGGTTCAAAGTTAGACTATGAATGGAGAAAAAGAATCAATGATATTTCTTCCCTCAGCGCATTACCAAAAAATGGCACCTAAATTGACTGAAAACAATGCAGCTGACCAAGCCTTTTAATTTTTTTTTTTTAAAGTTATTGGCTTTTCTCTGCCTTTGTCTGTCACTGTATACATCATGTGGGCATTATTACTGCCTCCAAAGATGGGAAATTAATGGGCTGTGGCATGAAATTAAATCCTGTCTGATGATAGCCCATCAGCTAAATGACCTTGTATTTCTCATCAGGCAAGAATGTCTTTGTGATGAATTCACTGTATTACTCCGTCCACATCCAGCCATTTTCTTGCATTTCTATTTTGTCTCGTGCCATTATACTGAAGAAACCGGACAAGGTCCACTCAATCCAGCTGTGTCTTTTTAAAAAAAAGATGCTCAATTTTCGTTATGATCAACAACTCACATTTTGTCACCGTTTTCTGACTTTCGCTAACTTTCCAGAATAATCAAACAGTGATGTCAAAGTACTGTCCGATTGGAAAGCCGTTTAATGGTTACTGTGGCAACTATATCCTTGTAAGTACAAACTTGAATTGCTTTTGAAGCTTCAAACTTTGCTTATTTTCAAGAATTTAGTTTACACACAAATCTACTTCAGAGTTAGTCCTCTTATTTAAAAGTTAAAATTGTGTAAAAAGAGAGATTGTTTTACATTAAATACACCTAATGTACTTCACGCCTCCATCTGGGCTTTATTTTACAAATTATTTTTATGCCCCAAGCCTTAACTTGCAACATTCTTGGAACCAACTCCATAAAACAAATTCATATTTTGCAAGCTTTAGGGTCCTTAAAAATCAAACACTCGAATAATTTCCATCTCACTGACATTCCAATCTTACGTAAGCCACATAATCACACCAACTTCTTTTTATTTTAGAATAGAAATACTATGACATTCAAGTTCAAGAACAAGTTTCCCCAGGAGTTGGTCTGTTTTCTTTGGAGCAACTAGATTTTTTTGGAGTAGCTTAAAAATCGCAATTCTCCCCATTTAAGTTGCTCCAGTGTAAGTGAGTTAGTTGGGTTTTTTTTAAAACCAGTTTTTTTTTTTCCCCAAAAGGGGGCGTTACCAGCCACTTACGCCTGTTTTGGCCATTTAAGGAAGTTTAGCCAGCTAAAACTTACTCCAAACTAAGTTAGGCCAGAGTACGTGGCCACTTTTGTACATTCTGAAAAACCCCGCGGTGAATTAAGAGATCAGCGCAGGTAGCCTCCAAATGTGTGTTATGATAGGAATGCTAGTTTTTTTTTAAAATCCCAAGCAGCGAGACTGGACAGGGCGTCAGCGCTATCAGCCTGATTAAACGGAATATATTTTTAGTAATGATAGATATTAAAGTACTGGAAAATCTTTGATTATTTTCTCTCTCCCTCCCGGATCAAAGCTCTTCCTCTTCCCACCGCCACCGCTCGCCCCCCCCCCCCCAAAAAACTCTTCCCCTCCCCCAATCAAAACTCTTTCCTCCTCCCCTCCCCCCATCAGCGCAGGAAGGCAGCGGACAGCCCGTGCGGCAGGCCACTCGATCTGAGATAGGGGCGGCGAGCGTCGGCCTCTCCCACACAGCCTGCATCTCACACACTCAGATTCTGGGGGCTAGGAGCTACTGTGCGCGCATGTGCAGAGGTCCCGGCACCATTTGCAGCACCGGGACCTTGCTCCACCCACAAATCCAGTTGCCACACTATGCCACCATGGAGGAGAGGCTGGGGAGCAGCCAAACTCGACCCGAAGATATTTGGCGCCCTTTGGAGTTCGACAAAAGCGGCGCACCTCTGGTGAGTGCGGCAGAAATCTGTACTGGCCAAATTTGGGCTCTATGTAACTGAAATGTAGCCACTGAAGAAGGTTGTTTGTTCAGGTTCAAAATCGGACTAATGTACTCCACTGGTTCACAGTTTGAGAATGAAGGACGGGAGGGGTTTTTGGGTGGGGTGGGGTCCAATGGCTCTTTCATCAAAGCTGGAATCTCATATCCTTGTGACAATGGCAAAATGTAATGTAGTCAGAAATGCTCGGCTTTCATTAGGCCTGGCAATTTTAGCCTTTTGATGATTTAAAGGAAATGGTAGCATCATGGTTAAGCTACTGAACTTGTAATACAAAGGTCTGGACTAATGATCCGGAGACATGCGTTCAAATCCCACCACAGCAACTGGTGAATTTAAATTCAGTTAATTAAATAAAACTGGAATAAAAAGCTAGTATCAGAAATGGTGACCATGAAACTACCGGATTGTCATAAAAACCCATCTGCTTCACTATTGTTCTTTCGGTAAGGAAATCTGCCATCCTTACCTGATCTGGCCCACATGTGACTCCAGACCCACAGCAATGTGGTTGAATCTCAACAGCCCTCTGAAATGGCCTAGCAAGTCACTCAGTTAAGGGCAATTAGGGATGGACAATAAATGCTGGCCTTGCCAGAGATGCCCACATCCCATGAATGAATAAATAAAACTGTTAAATAGTCAGCAATTTAACCACCAATGACGACTCGGTCTACACAATATGAAAGGAAGAAACGTAATTCTCATTAACAAAATAAACTTCATATTTAAATCAATTTACCAGTACAACACTTACAGCATGTTAATCTATAAATTTAATGCTAAACCTATGCCTTGCTACGAATAAAAGTTATTGTATTGATTTGTTGTCATGAAAATGTTCCAAAAAAAGGCATCACCCACAACAGGCAGCTTACATTTCTTCAGGCTTGTGATCTGTAAACTATATAGCTTAGGCAAGAGAATTTAATTATGTGAAAAGACTATTAAACTATGCCCAATTGAGGAAATACATTAATTAATCAGTCTTGTGCATTTGATCAAATATCAAGTGAAAGTACTATTCTCTAAATCATCAGAATATCCCAAGGAATTGGACTTAATTAAATCAATCTGAACTGTAGTCAGCCTATTATTAATTTCAAAGGACAAATGTGTTAATTTCACTTTCATAAAATGTATTACATTACAAGTGGCAAAGAAATAAGCAGACATGTAGCAGTTTAAACTTAGTTTTTATATATGTACACATTTACGGAAACATTTTAAACTTCTCTCTAGAATTTCAGCAACTCCATAAATATACTAATATTTGCTGTTTTATCCACCAATTATTTTACACCCTGCAAGCCACTTACATTACCACTGGGATCATAACAGCACAGCACCTGAATAATCCAATGCTGGGTGTTTGGAAACAAGTTTGCATCTACAAATTCCATGCTGTAAGGGCACAGTGAAGAGCAGAGGCCAAACACTTCGACACATAAAAGAAAATAAAAAAGGTTATCACCCTAAGCAATGTCCTGATAAATTCCAGTCAGAACAGCATTGGCAAATATCTATATCCCCAGGCCTTAGAGCTTGCGGGGAGCCAGGGGCAGGGTGGATGGCAGCGGGGGAGCAATGGGCCATAATTTGCTGTAGCAGGGCATCTAAAAAAGAAAAAAAGACTTGCATTTATATAATGTCTTTCACAACCTCAGGATATCCCAAAGCTTTACAGCCACTGAAGTACTTTGAAGTGTAGTCACTGTTGTAATGTAAGAAACTTGGCAGTCAATTTGCACACAGCCAGCTCCCACAAACAGCAATGAGAGAATGACCAGATAATCTGTTTTAGTGATGTTGATTGAGGGATAAATATTTGCCAGGACACCGGGGATACCTCCCCTGCTCTGAAATAGTGCCATGGGACCTTTTACGTCCATCTGAGCAGACGGGGCCTCGAATTAACCTCTCATCTGAAAGAAGACACCTGTGACAGTGCAGCACTCCCTCAGTACTGCACTGGACTGTCATAAGTCTCCAGAGTAGGACTTGAATCCACAACCTTCTGACTCAGAGGCGAGTGTGCTATCAACTGAGCCACAGCTGATGGAGTCTTCCATTAATTACACTTGCCTATTTTGGTTTTAAAAATGTGTGCCCCCGAAAGTGCGAGCTGATAACACCGCAGCAAAGGAAACTGGGCATCTGGGACCCAAGTGAATAGGGCAAGCAACTATGTATCTCCTTAACCAATCAGATTGAAGGACTGTGAAATTAACAGTTCAAACATGGAGAAGGAAGTGTAAGTTAGACTGGATGAATTCAATGCCAAATCAAGTACAAAAAGAAAAAGAGGGGGAAAGAAGATTGGATTGAGAGGAAAAAAAACATAGAAAAGAAAAGTTTAAAATTTCCAACAATCAAAACCCGAAGGAGTAAGACTCCATACTGTCATATTAATATTCAGTGCAAGAGAGGTTGATTGCCAGTAATTAACACTTTGCATATTAAAAGGGTACTAACATGAAAATGGACAAGACTTAAATTTCTGTGGCAAGTTTAGTTCGTATCTACCTCGGCCCACCTTCCACTGAAATACAGCAACGACACGCCTTTCAATGGTGAGCCAGACAGCGAGATGTCATTTTTGTGAAGTCAACAGTGAAGCAGCACAAAATGGACAGCAACTTTTGGATTCGAGTTTAACAGCACATCTGCCCTTCTCCTGAAGTTGCTGTACCATTTATGCATAAACAATAGCAAGCCTCACCATTAATTTGGCAGACAATTATAGCCCATTGTTTTTCGGAAAATACATTACCAATTGGCATCAAAGTAGAAACATCTCAGTCGAAATAGCTGTGATGAGAAAGGAGTTCAATAATTCAGGAAATGAACTTTAAATAGTTTCATCAAAGTTTTCATTAAGCTTATGTTTTAGAAATAGATTGAAAAATTAACAAATTCAATTTCAAGAAAATGTAACTATCTAGCTCCTTCAGCAACTGATAAAGGCATGCATGTGTAGTGTGTTTAGGAAACCTTTTATTAAACAGCGAGACTACATAATTCCAAAACACAAGTAACCTTTTCCTGGCCCAATTCTTCACGATTATTATGCTTTAACATTAATTAAACTTGAACCCGTAGAATTTTAGGAGCTGTTGGGACTAAAGTGCCGTGCCACCACCCCAATCCTCTTCACTCTAATCCTTTCCGAATCACAAATTGATCCAATTTTCTTGTCAGTGCTTCAATAAAGTCAATATATACTGCACTAGTTTATAATTTAGTCAGTCAATGGCTAAGCATAACAAAACTCCTCAAGTATAGAGTGTCCCATCTTCAGCCAATAGTAGACAGCTAATTTTGGATTCTGGTTTTGCCAAAACACCTCAATATCTGGCACCCTACATTAATTCTGAAAACCTTCCATCATTGCCCAATGCAAAAATAGAAGTCTTATGGGTACATTTACCCAGCATTTGCCGATCTGAAAACGTGGTTCAGTTGGAGAGCATTTCTTTTTAAACCAAAGAGTGTTAGTGTAATTGCGCTGTACCACGTATTTTAGGATGTAGGTTCAGACCCATAGCTCCTCATTTGGTGAATTTCTGATCTGGTGCCAGAAATTGAGGTAGAAAAGTTTTGCAAGCTTTGGCTGCCTCACTAGATTGCACCATCAGCATCAGAACATTGCAACTCTGGAGGAGCTAAGTGCGGGCTGTACAAATTGTTAAGATTGCAGCTGTAACATAGGGTACATTTCTTGCTGCATTATGGCAAGAGTGATGCTGACTGAATATATTATAATTCTAACTTAATGCAGTGTTTAATTTGTGTGCTGAAACAAACAATTTACAAACCATTTGTGGCAATGTACATTGGAAACTTTGATCTAATGAAAACTTTATCAACAGCTTCAGTCATGGGACTTCAAAAGGTTGATGATTCTCATTTTCCAGAGCTTTGGAAGTCTGGATACACTTGCAGAATATGGTTTTATCTCAAAAACGTACAGCTGAACTATGCAAGGTACAGCTGACTGCAATAAATATATGTTCATCAGTAGCCCATTTCAGTTGTGATTCTTAAATGTTTAACCTGGAACATTTTTGGAAAGATTTATATTATTTGAGCAGTCACCACAGATTATAGTTCATGTTTTATTTGTCAAAAATTGACACAGTGAACGCTATAAAAAGATAAAGCTGGACAGTACGAGGTTAAAGGGCACAACAGTCATCTATACTTTACATCAAGGAGGCCTAAGGGAATTTTTCTTCGTCTCTTTTGCTCTCATTTACTGTGGTTATCTTTATCCCAGCAGTGTAGCTGACCTGACATTTGACACGCAAGATGATTCTGTGCAGTAACATGCCTTCGACCTGCATGTTATTTCAGTTAGTGCATCAGTTACATAGTTTATTATCCTCACCCTTAACACGAACTATACAGGATCCTTCACCTGTTTGGGAAAAATATCAACTACAACAACTTGCATTTATATTGTACATCTAACGTAGAAAAATGATCCAAGACTCTTTATGGAACCGCAAGGAAGAAGAGACACCAAGTCAAAGAATTAAAGATAAGAGGTGGATTTTAAAGCAAGTCTAAGAGGAGGAGGGGGAAGAGAAGAAGCAGGGAGGAAATTCCAGAGCATGGAGTCAAGGCAGCGAAAAACACAGCTGCCAAAGTGTGAGGAGAACAGGATACAAGAGTATGGCTGTAGAATGTTAGAAATAGGAAGGCCATCGAGAGATTTAGGATGAGAATTTTAAATTTGTGGCGTTAGATGGCTGGGACCAATGTAGGTCAGGAGTGATCGGCAAGCAGGACCTGTTGTGAGGCAAGGTGGGTAACAGAATTTTCGATGGGCTGGTTTATAAAGGCTGGTGGATTGGAGTAAATGAAATCTGGGAAGTGACATCTAGATTAGGGTTTCAGTGGAGGATGGCTGAGGTAGAGGGGAGGCAGGTAGTTCGAGATGGGAATAGGCAGTTTTTATAATGGAGAGGATATGGAGTCAGGAACTTTCCTCCATCAAAATGTTTTAAATAATTTTTATTACAAGAGATTATTGTACAACAATTTGCCTTTATAAAGCACCTTTAATGTCCCAAGGTGTTTCACAGAAGCATAATGAGACAAAACCGGACACAGAGCGAAAGCAGGAGGCACAAGACAAAGAGGCAAGTTTTAAGGAGGGTCAAAGGAGGAGATCTGGAGAGATAGAGAAACAGAGGTCTAGAGATGAAATTCCAGATGGCTGAAGGCACGGCCGCCAATGGTGGGGCGAAGGGACTGTGGGAGTATGAATTCAGAGTTCTTAGAGGTTTGTCGGGCTGAAGGAGGTTACAGGAGATGGGGAGGGGTGAGGCCATGGAGGGATCTGAACAAGAGAATGAGAATTTTAAAGTCGAGGCTTTGGTGGACTGGGAGCCAATGTAGGTTCGGGAGCACAGGGATGATGGGTAACATGATTTGCTGTGGTTTAGAATGCAGGCAGCAGAGTTTTGGATGAGTTCAAATGAATGGAGGGTGTAAGATAGTACCCTGCCACAGACACAAACAAACCTGGGAATTCTGACATTTTCATCGGGTATATTTTCTGCCATTCATTATTGTTTATACTTTTTACTAAACTTGGAAATGGCAGAAAATTTGCCTCCCCATGTACCTGCAGGAACTTGAGAGTTTGTCTCAACTGACTCAGTGGAAAAACATGGCGACTGTATAACATGACAACATGTTACAGGGACCATTTAAGAACATAAGAATTAGGGGCAGTAGCGGGCCATACGGCACTTAGAGCCTGCTCTGCCATTCAATAACCCTTTCGACCCTTTCCTTCAACGACTGTCTGTCCCACCTGTGACAGAGATTGTAATTCCCGTACTGGACTGTTCACTTGTTGATTTCTGGATTCTTTTCCCTCAACTGGTTCAGCAAAATTACTGAAACGAATACCGTTTGTGCTTTAAACAAAGCAAGCTTTTATTTAAAAAGCAAATCCCGATCGGGGACCTTATCAGACAGAAGGAATGCAACTCTGGTAGAACGCACCCACTTCCTACGGACAAAGTGATGTTACATTGTAAAGGGACGACGGTTATACATTTTCGGCAAAAGATAACAAGATAGGGCTAGAGTGACATCCTAGTTCAGCCTATCTCTTTTGATCCCTCTTTCCCTTTGTCCACTCATAAGCCGACCTAAGTATGGTCTGATTTTAAACAAAGACCTTCTGTTAATGTTTCAGGTTAATAACATGATTTAATAAGACCTTGAGGTTTTTCTGCAAGCTGTGGGTTTTGTTTCAATATGTGTTAGTGTTGTAACATTTCGCAGTCTCGAGTCTGAGATGTCATGGCTATTCCTCCATGAATTCTTTGTTAGCTTATACTGTCCCTATACAATTTCCACGTTCTCAACTTCAATGTCTCTATACATTTTTAAACATTCACACACTCACCTAAGAATTCACTTTTTAGAGTGGAAGCAAGTCTTCCTTGATTTCGAGGGATTGCATATGATGATGGCTGATCTTCGATCGCAACTCCAATTTCCACAAGTCTCTAAAACATGCTGACTACCTCATTAACTTGGCCCCAAAGAAACTTATCTGTGCTAACCACAATGCAATTTTTTTCCCCATTTAGACACTTAAGTACATAAACTAGTCACTACAAAACTGGTCACAAAAAGAACATCTTCTTGTAAATAGCTTATAGTTTATGTTCTTGCATTCAGTTTCTGTGTTCATTTTAAACCATAGTATTAAATATTCATTCTTCTTCTGATTTCCTGAACCATGCTACAGGAAGCCTGGTTCAGCAAGTGATGGTTGACCTTGCATTTGAGGTTTGATTAAGGGAACTTCTCAGACTGTCTGTACAATCAGAGAGAGAGGTAAAGCAGCATAGAAACATAGAAACATAGAAAATAGGTGCAGGAGCAGGCCATTCAACCCTACTAGCCTGCACCGCCATTCAATGAGTTCATGGCTGAACATGAAACTTCAGTACCCCCTTCCTGCTTTCACGCCATACCCCTTGATCCCCCGAGTAGTAAGGACTTCATCTAACTCCCTTTTGAATATATTTAGTGAATTGGCCTCAACTACTTTCTGTGGTAGAGAATTCCACAGGTTCACCACTCTCTGGGTGAAGAAGTTTCTCCTTATCTCGGTCCTAAATGGCTTACCCCTTATCCTTAGACTGTGACCCCTGGTTCTGGACTTCCCCAACATTGGGAACATTCTTCCTGCATCCAACCTGTCCAAACCCGTCAGAATTTTAAACGTTTCTATGAGGTCCCCTCTCACTCTTCTGAACTCCAGTGAATACAAGCCCAGTTGATCCAGTCTTTCTTGATAGGTCAGTCCCACCATCCCGGGAATCAGTCTGGTGAATCTTCGCTGCACTCCCTCAATAGCAAGAATGTCCTTCCTCAAGTTAGGAGACCAAAACTGTACACAATACTCCAGGTGTGGCCTCACCAAGGCCCTGTACAACTGTAGCAACACCTCCCTGCCCCTGTACTCAAATCCCCTCGCTATGAAGGCCAACATGCCATTTGCTTTCTTAACCGCCTGCTGTACCTGCATGCCAACCTTCAATGACTGATGTACCATGACACCCAGGTCTCGTTGCACCTCCCCTTTTCCTAATCTGTCACCATTCAGATAATAGTCTGTCTCTCTGTTTTTACCACCAAAGTGGATAACCTCACATTTATCCACATTATACTTCATCTGCCACGCATTTGCCCACTCACCTAACCTATCCAAGTCACTCTGCAGCCTCATAGCATCCTCCTCGCAGCTCACACTGCCACCCAACTTGGTGTCATCCGCAAATTTGGAGATACTACATTTAATCCCCTCGTCTAAATCATTAACGTACAATGTAAACAACTGGGGCCCCAGCACAGAACCCTGCGGTACCCCACTAGTCACTGCCTGCCATTCCGAAAAGTACCCATTTACTCCTACTCTTTGCTTCCTGTCTGACAACCAGTTCTCAATCCACGTCAGCACACTACCCCCAATCCCATGTGCTTTAACTTTGCACATTAATCTCCTGTGTGGGACCTTGTCGAAAGGCTTCTGAAAGTCCAAATATACCACATCAACTGGTACTCCTTTGTCCACTTTATTGGAAACATCCTCAAAAAATTCCAGAAGATTTGTCAAGCATGATCTCCCTTTCACAAATCCATGCTGACTTGGACCTATCATGTCACCATTTTCCAAATGCACTGCTATGACATCCTTAATAATTGATTCCATCATTTTACCCACTACTGAGGTCAGGCTGACCGGTCTATAATTCCCTGCTTTCTCTCTTCCCTCCTTTTTTAAAAAGTGGGGTTACATTGGCTACCCTCCACTCGATAGGAACTGATCCAGAGTCAATGGAATGTTGGAAAATGACTGTCAATGCATCCGCTATTTCCAAGGCCACCTCCTTAATCACTCTGGGATGCAGTCCATCAGGCCCTGGGGATTTATCGGCCTTCAATCCCATCAATTTCCCCAACACAATTTCCCGACTAATAAAGATTTCCCTCAGTTCCTCCTCCTTACTAGACCCTCTGACCCCTTTTATATCCGAAAGGTTGTTTGTGTCCTCCTTAGTGAATACTGAACCAAAGTACTTGTTCAATTGGTCTGCCATTTCTTTGTTCCCCATTATGACTTCCCCTAATTCTGACTGCAGGGGACCTACATTTGTCTTTACTAACCTTTTTCTCTTTACATACCTATAGAAACTTTTGCAATCCGCCTTAATGTTCCCTGCAAGCTTCTTCTCGTACTCCATTTTCCCTGCCCTAATCAAACCCTTTGTCCTCCTCTGCTGAGTTCTAAATTTCTCCCAGTCCCCAGGTTCGCTGCTATTTCTGGCCAATTTGTATGCCATTTCCTTGGCTTTAATACTATCCCTGATTTCCCTAGATAGCCACGGTTGAGCCACCTTCCCTTTTTTATTTTTACGCCAGACAGGAATGTACAATTGTTGTAATTCATCCATGCGGTCTCTAAATGTCTGCCACTGCCCATCCACAGTCAACCCCTTAAGTATCATTCGCCAATCTATCTTAGCCAATTCATGCCTCATACCTTCAAAGTTACCCTTCTTTAAGTTCTGGACCATGGTCTCTGAATTAACTCTTTCATTCTCCATCCTAATGCAGAATTCCACAATATTGTCACTCTTCCCCAAGGGGCCTCGCACAATGAGATTGCTAATTAATCCTCTCTCATTACACAACACCCAGTCTAAGATGGCCTCCCCCCTAGTTGGTTCCTCGACATATTGGTCTAGAAAACCATCCCTTATGCACTCCAGGAAATCCTCCTCCACCGTATTGCTTCCAGTTTGGCTGGCCCAATCTATGTGCATATTAAAGTCACCCATTATAACTGCTGCACCTTTATTGCATGCACTCCTAATTTCCTGTTTGATGCCCTCCCCAATATCACTACTACTGTTTGGAGGTCTGTACACAACTCCCACTAACGAGTTTTGCCCTTTAGTGTTCTGCAGCTCTACCCATATAGATTCCACATCATCCAAGCTAATGTCTTTCCTAACTATTGCATTAATCTCCTCTTTAACCAGCAATGCTACCCCACCTCCTTTTCCTTTTATTCTATCCTTCCTGAATGTTGAATACCCCTGGATGTTGAGTTCCCAGCCCTGATCATCCTGGAGCCACGTCTCCGTAATCCCAATCACATCATATTTGTTAACATCTATTTGCACAGTTAATTCATCCACCTTATTGCGGATACTCCTTGCATTAAGACACAAAGCCTTCAGGCTTGCTTTTTTAACACCCTTTGTCCTTTTAGAATTTTGCTGTACAGTGGCCCTTTTTGTTCTTTGCCTTGGGTTTCTCTGCCCTCCACTTTTCCTCATCTCCTTTCTGTCTTTTGCTTTTGCCTCATTTTTGTCTCCCTCCATAGGTTCCCATCCCCTGCAATATTAGTTTAACTCCTCCCCAACAGCACTAGCAAACACTCCCCCTAGGACATTGGTTCCGGTCCTGCCCAGGTGCAGATCGTCCGGTTTGTACTGGTCCCACCTCCCCCAGAACCGGTTTCAATGCCCCAAGAATTTGAATCCCTCCCTGCTGCACCACTGCTCAAGCCATGTATTCATCTGCGCTATCCTGCGATTCCTACTCTGACTAGCACGTGGCACTGGTAGCAATCCCGAGATTACTACTTTTGAGGTCCTACTTTTTAATTTAGCTCCTAGCTCCTTAAATTCTTTTCGTAGGACCTCATCCCTTTTTTTACCGACACGATTAAGAACCCTGTTCACTTAACAATTCAGCATTTAAATGCCCACATTGCATAACTAAAATAAGAACTTGCATTTATATATAGCGCCTTGCACAACTGCAGGATGTGCTCAAGCACTTCACAGTGTAGCCACTGTTGTAATGTTGGGAAACACAGCAGCCAATTTGCATACAGCAAGATACCACAATCAGCAATGAGATACATACCAGATCATTTGTTTTAATGATTTTGGTTGGGGAATAAATATTGGCCAGGACACTGGAAGAATTTTCCTGCTCTTCTTTGAATAGAGCCAGAGGGTATTTTACGCCACCCGAGAAGGAAAATGCAGCCTAGTTTTAATATCTCAACCCAAAGTCTCTGGAGTGGGGCCTGAACCCACAACCTTCTGACTCAGCAGCGAGAGTGCTATCACTGAGCCAAGGCTGAATATATGTGGAGAATAGAAAGATCTTTATAAGTAATAAAACGTTTCTCTGATGTGTTATCATTATCTTTAATCATGGAATAAAATGGGCAATCCACTCTAATACAATTACAATTTCAGTCACTTCCAACCATTTTTTTTGTTAGCTGATGGCATTGAACAGCAATCAATAGTTTTCCACTACTGTATAATGTTTAACAAAATTATTTCAAACACCACCATGGAAATAAAGTATTATTTTATAGATTATTCTTTTAAAAATGTGGTATTTGTTGGACTGCAATTTCTTGGTTGTACCTTTTGGGTATCAGAGTGGCAAGTAATAATGCTGAATTCAGACATCCATCACTTACTGAATTTCAGTCTTCATCAACTCAAGCCTCTTTTTTTTCCTTTTCTGTAAAAAGTGATCTGTATTTACATTTTCTTTCTTCAGATTATATCAAGCTTTTTGCATATGTTGGCATTAATCAGTGAATGCAGTTAATGCAGCACCAATTGTGGTCATCAGTAGCGTACTTCTGATTTACAACCTTTGAAGAGCTGTAGTTTTACGCTTTTGAGCTTCAACAATTCATTTTGCAGCTCACATGCCAGCCCCACATCATTAGACCCCATGCTTCAAACCACCTTTCAGAATAGTATCACAATTTCCAGCATGAGATTAGCATAGACATTCCACCGAATCACCACAACACTTGTATTATTTCTTGCACAAAATTATTAATATCTTTTCTTTTAAAACATTTTAAAAACAGCCCATTGATTTCACCTCAACTCTTCAGTCTTCAAAGCTGCAGTTTTCTTTTCTCCAAGAGCATTTCTTATAGGAGTTATTTGATAAGGAAAAACAAATCACCAGATGACAGAAGTGTTGTATTAAAGGGCGATAATTGGTGTGAAAACCCATTTGAATTTTTTGAAGCAGTATTTGTTTTAGCTAAAATACATCAAGCATGCACACACATTTAAGTTACTATCAATGGTGTTAACATGAATACAGTACACAATGAAAATTATTAAGGGGAAGGGAAATGTTTTAAATCAAAATGAACCCCATTTTATAGAAAAAAGTGATAGATCCAAAGGGAAAGAGAGTATACACTTCTCTTTAGAAAATTAAAGAGAATCCAGCTGATTTACAGCACTGACCTTAAACCATTGAAGAGCTGTTTAGATTTATCAAGTAGGTAGCAAAAATCAGTAACCGTCTTCCTCTCTCCCAATGGAATATCATCATCAGTTCCTCCCCCTGCGGTCATGGCTCCTTCCAGATTCAATACTGAAAACTAATAATAAACTTTACATTAGTACATTGAACTGCAAGTTTTGTCTTGCACATTATGGATATGTACAGTACATAAGCCGCCACCTCACCTAATCCCACGAAGGGTTAAAAAGTAGCACAAGCATTCCATTCATGTGACTGGTAACAAGTGACCAGTAGCTTAATTTTTTTCCAGTCAGTGACATAACTAACTTGAAACATTGCCCATCCGTGCGACACAAATGAACATTTATCATAGTGAATGAGACAGCCACGTTTCAAGCTAGTTGCACAATTGCCTGATTAATACTGTACTTCACGAACAATTCATGTTGTGCAGTACTTTGAGAAATCTCAACGTGATATTGTGCTAAATAAATACAAGTACTATTATTTAAACACGAGGGCCTGCCACCCCTCAATTGTGTAACTCCTTTGCAGCCATCTAATGTATTACAACACATTGGGTAATGCAGCTAAAATGCTCTCACTGATGGCTCAGCGAGCTTGAGAAACTAAGCAAGAAAGACTAGCAGGACCCCAGTTTTGATTCTTGGTCTGTGCTGAGATGGCTGAATTTTCATGGGGCAGCAACGGAATACTACAATTAGCGACAGTACCCATAGAATCAACTACAGTCCATGTACCTGATCGCTATCCAGTGAAGGCTTGTGGGAAAAGAAAAAATCATCTGTAAACAAACTGTTTGAAAGTAACCTCGGGGGATGGGACAAGTAGTTTGGAATTCAAACAAGCTAAGTAGAGTTTGAATTCAAACAGGAAGAGGCATGTTGAAACACATTTGAGTTGGCCAATCAGTGAAATGGTCAAGTTATCTCTGATCAAACAGAACTGGACATCTAGCTGCTCCTGTTTTTCTGAGCTATAAAACACAGGAGACAAAGGACATTTTTCTCGAGCTTGGAAAAGGGACACCAAAAAGTTTTGGAAAACAGCCGTTGAACATGTGGGGAAGGTATATTCGGATGGATTGATCACATATTGAATTATACTGAGTCAGTTAACATAAGGGCATTTTAAATGTACAGAACTGGGGGAACAGGATATCTGTAAACAGTTGGATATATACAATGCGAGAGGCAGTGTGTATGACCAGCTAATGTAGGAGCATATACATTGCGAAGTTTACGGTTGTTTTTAAATTGTACGTAACTGAGGGAATTGGGGCATAGAAGTTGCGAAGTGTGAATCTAAAATTGGTAAACTAGAGGTTTTGTAGTTTCGGTTTTTGATTTTAAATCTGTGTGCGGTAATGTTGAACTCTAAATAGTAATTTTTAATCTTTTCAATAAAGTCCATTGTATTGGAAATTCTTGATGTTCGAAACCTGTAGGAAAAAGTCCTACACCAGCAACTTCTGCTGGAACTGCCAAATGGACAGTGTGTGAGAAATGAACCTGGTCCAACTTTGATGATGTCCTTCATCGTCAAATAGTCTTAACACCCACCATCAAGGCTAACAAATGAATGATGGCCACTTGGGCAAGGTATTGGTGCCCATGGGACCATTCTCCAGTAAGAATTCAACATCTTCAATAGAAATGGGAAAGCCACGATCAGGCAGAACAGGAGTCAATAAAACAAATTGCATCAGAAGTTTTAAATTAAAAAAAAAGACATTGCATGGAACCAACACAATTTCAGAACTCCTTTGAGGCAATTTGAAAAGTGAAATTGCTGTTTAAAATAGCACCGATAATGCTATGATCACAATCAAAGACACAACCCACCTACCAATGAGCAAACCACCCATTAAAAAAAGACTCCCCCCTCTAGGACAATCACAACAGAAAGCACAAGATCCAGAAATGCTGTGCATGATAACAAAAAGGCCGTCACTTCCAAGCCTTGATCATGTTTCATGCCACTATATTTTTTAATAAAGATATTCATTGTACCAGGAGAACCATTATAAAACAAAAAATAACTCAAGCTCTTGTTGGAAAGGCCAGTTACCCAACAAGTAGACTCAACCAAACACACCACGATGCTCGCCTTGGTATAGAATTTTATCCACGAGTTTGCAAACGCAAGCACATTTCATTTGCTGAACGTCGATACATAGAGCAATTTCAGAAAACAAAATGCAACACAGAATTAACCTTCCCTCCCCTACAAAAAAGCTTTAAAAAAAAAATGAAACATTAAAAAGCAAGAACTTGTATTTATAGAGTGCCTTTCCTGACTACAGGATATCCCAAATTCACAGCCATTGAAATATTTCTGGAGTGTAGTCACTGTTGTAATGTCGGAAATGCAGCAGGCAATTCTGCACACAATTTTGTCCCACAGGAGGAACATTAAAATTAGAGCGAGGCCATTCAGGGGTGATGTCAGGAAGCACGTCGTCACATAAAATGTAGTGGAAATCTGGAACACTTTGTCCTTACCCTTCACATGCATGTACAGTTGAAATGATTCAATCATAAACACGAAAGTGAATGAACATATCCTTGCAGACACTGCTGACAGGTGGGTGACAATGTCACTATACTGCATAAAGTAAGATTACTATACTATATTGCAGAAAGACAGAATTGGTAAGCCATTTGGTGTATCCAAAATTATATTCTTGTCCCATATATTGGGCCCAAGTTTCGGCCTCAGTTGCTCCTGATTTTTGGGAGCAACTGGTGTAGAATGGAGTATCTTAGAAATTCAAATTCTCGGCATTTAGTTTGCTCCAGTTCTCGTCAGTTAGAACAATTTCACTTTGGAACAGAATTTTTTTTTTCCAAAAGGGGCCGTGTCCGGCCACTTACGCCTGTTTTCAAAGTTTCGGCAGTGAAAACTTACTCCAAACTAACTTAGAATGGAGTAAGTGAAGATTTTTATATGCTCAAAAAAAAAACCTTGTGTACACTTTAGAAAATCAGGCGTAGGTTACAAATCAGGCGTAGGGAATGGGGGGGGGGGGCGGTTTAAAGCTAAGTTTACAAACATTAAACACTTCAGTTTTACAAATAACGAGCCATCATCAATAATAAATGATAAAAACATCAATAAATCAATCAAAAAAAATTAATAAGAAATATATTTTTTTTAAATAAATAAAACATTTTCTACTTACCGACTGCAGCACCTCCAACAGCGTGCTGGGATGCCCCCCCCACCCCAGTGTGTCTCTATCAGTGTCTCTATCGCTCTGTCAGTGTCTGTGTTTCTGACAGCAGGGGGAGGAGAAGGGGAAAGCGGGGGGGGGGAGAAGGGGAAGGAGAAGGGGGAGAAAGGAAAGGAGAAGGGCGGGGGGGGTGGAGGAGGAAGGAGAAGGGGGAGGGAGGCTGAACCGGCCGGGCCCAAGACTTCGTGCAGGACCCAGCACCAGATTTACAGGTAGGTGGCGTCTGGGGGGGTGGAGGAGGAGCGCGGGTCGGGTCGGTCCGGGGACAGGGGGGGGGGGGAAGCGGGAGTCGGGTCGGGGGCTGGGGGGGGGGGGGTCAGGGTGGGAGTCGAGTCGGGAGGAAGCAGGAGCTGGGCGTGGGAGGCAGCCTTATGCACGCAGCCTCAGTGAGGCTATTCGGCCAGGACTCGGGGCTGCGTGCTTCGGGCCCCTCCCACACAGTTTTGGGCGCCTGGAGCTACTGCACATGCGCGCCCACTGTAGCGCGCATGTGCAGAGGTCCCAGCACTGTTTTCAGCACAGGGACCTAGCTCCGTCCCCCACAGCTCGTGCTGCGCCCGACTCCAGAGGACCAGCAGGGAGCCGGAGAATCTAATTCTTTTATGGCGCACTTTGTGGCGCGAAAAATGGGCGTCCAGGTCGGGGCTGCGCCGTTCCAGGCGCGGCCCAAAACTTGGGCCCTTTATAATGTGCTCAAATTTAGAATTCTCAGTAAAGCACTGGTTATTCTGCATCTTAAATGGCAGAACAACCCCTATTATTTGGATACAAACTCCCACAACTCCACAAGTAGAATCATCTTTTCCATCCTTCCCCTTCATTCAGTCTCACAATCCCAGAAGATATATATATCTCTTACAACTAAGATCGGTGAATATTGCTCTTAAACTGGCCATCATAGAAACATAAAAAATAGGTGCAGGAGGAGGCCATTTGTCCCTTTGAGCCTGCACCACCATTCAATAAGATCATGGCTGATCATTCCCTCAGTACTCCTTTCCTGCTTTCTCTCCATACCCCTTGAACCCCTTAGCCATAAGGGCCATATCTAACTCCTTCTTGAATATATCCAATGAACTGGCATCAACAACTCTCTGCGGCACGGAATTCCACAGGTTAACCACTCAGTGAAGAAGTTTCTCATCTCAGTCCTAAATGGCTTACCCCTTTTCTTAAGACTGTGTCCCCTTGTTCTGGACTTCAACATCGGGAACAATCTATCTGCATCTAACCTGTCCCGTCCCATCAGAATCTTTATGTTTCTATGAGATCCCCTCTCATCCTTCTAAACGCCAATGTATAAAGGTCCAGTTGATCCAGTCTCTCCTCATATGTCAGTCCAGCCATCCCGGGAATCAGTCTGGTGAACCTTCGCTGCACTCCCTCAATAGCAAGATTAGGAGACCAAAGCTGAAGACAATATTCCAGGTGAGGCCTCACCAAGGCCCTGTACAACTGCAGTCAGACCTCCCTGCTCCTATACTCAAATCCCCTAGCTATGAAGGCCAACATACCATTTGCCTTCTTCACCGCCTGCTGTACCTGTATGCCAACTTTCAATGACTGATGAACCATGACACCCTTGTTGCACCTCCCCTTTTCCTAATCTGCCACTATTCAGATACTATTCTGTCTTCACATTTTTGCCCCCAAAGTGGATAACCTCACATTTATCCACATTATACTGGATCTGCCATGTATTTGCCCACTCACCTAACCTGTCCAAGTCACCCTGCAGCCTATTAGCGTCCCCCTCACAGCTCACACCGCCACCCAGTTTAGTGTCATCTGCAAACTTGGAGATATCACACTCAATTCTTTCATCCAAATCATTGATGTATCAAATTTTTTTTCCCTCTTAATTAAACCCTTTGTCCTGCTCTGCTGAATTCTAAATTTCTCCCAGTCCTCAGGTTTGCTGCTTTTTCTGGCCAATTTATATGCCTCTTCCATGGATTTAACACTTTCCTTAATTTCCCTTGTTAGCCACGGTTGAGCCAGACAGGGATGTATAATTGCTGAAGTTCATCCATGTGATCTTTAAATGTTTGCCATTGCCTATCCATCGTCAACCATTTAAGAATCATTTGCCAGTCTATTCTAGCCAATTCATGCCTCAAACCATCAAAGTTACCTTTCCTTAAGTTCAGGACCCTAGTTTCTGAATTAACTGCGTCACTCTCCATCCTAATAAAGAATTCTACCATATTATGGTCACTCTTCCCCAAGGGGTCTCGCACAACAAGATTGCTAATTAGTCCTTTCTCATTACACATCACCCAGTCCAGGATTGCTACCAGTGCCACGTGCTAGTCAAAGTAGGAATTGCAGGATAGCTCAGATATATACGTGGCTTCAGGAGTGGTGCAGAAGGAGGGATTCAAATTCCTGGGCCATTGGAACCGGTTCTAGGGGAGGTGGGACCAGTACAAACCGGACAGTCTGCATCTGGGCAGGACCGGAACCTAGGGGGAGTGTTTGCTCGTGCTGTTGGGGAGGAGTTACATTAATATGGCAGGGGGATGGGAACCTATGCAGGGAGACAGAGTGAAGTAGAATGGGGGCAGAAGCAAAAGATAGAAAGAAGAAAAGTAAAAGTGAAACCCAAGGCAAAAAGCAAAAAGGGCCACATTCTAAAGGGGCAAAGTGTGTTAGAAAGCCGCCGTTGTTCGATGAGGTTGGCGGGGAGTCGAGAAGGTGGAGCGGGAGGTCGAGAAGGCTATAAAGGCCCAACAGGAGCGTCGGCCCAACCGAACTGCCAACGCTCCTGTTGGAGCTTTATAGGCCTCTCGACGTCCCACTCCGCCTCCGACTCCAAGCCGACCTCACCAATCAGAAGTAAGATAGGGCCAGAAATTGCCATGGCTCACCGCCTGGTTTCTGGGCGATAACCGGTCGGCAAGAAATTGCCCAGCTGAGTGATGCCTGCAGTTTCGAGGTACCGCTGGGGAGCGGACCGCTGGCATGCCATGGTGCGATATTTGGCTCATGACCTGTAGGTAAGTATAAAAAAAAAAATCGCCCACGAGAATCAGTGGAGCTGGGCAGTAGGTGAGCAGCTCTGCAAGAAAAAGGTAAGTAATTCGTTTTTTACTCATTATTTAAAAATTCTGTTGTGGTGATTTAGGTTAAGAGGACCCCGAGAATGTTATTTTTTTTTATGTTCTGCTTTTTGAAAAAAATATTGAGCGTTTTTCTCCTCCTAAGCCCAACCAGCAGCCTCGGGGTAAATTTTTGGTGAATTTATTAATTATTGCCCGCTTTCTTTAAGAACCGCCCAATCAATCCTAAATTCCACTTTTTTGCCAGAATCGGGGTGCAACACCCATTTTTTTTCCACGGGGCAGAATTTTTTCTTTTTTGGGGGAAAGTTTGCGCCAGTGATAATCTTGGGAATCTTAGCGGTCTTTTGGGCGGCAATCTGGTTGTTTGGAAATTCTAGCGCATAGTTACTAATAAATCCAATAGGGAAATCAGGGAGGAATTGTTTGACTCAGGAGTGGTTAGAATGTGGAATTTGCTACCACAGGAAGTAGTTGAGGCAAATAGCTTAGATGCTTTCAAAAGGAAACTAGACAAGTGCCTGAGAGAAAAGGGAACAGAAAGGTAGGCTGAAAGGCTGCGATGAGGTAGATAGAATGATAGGAGATTCATGTGGCATATAAACACCAGCACAGTCTAGTTGGGCTGAATGGCCTTTTTCGGTGCTGTACATTCCATATCATTCTATTTTTTTTTTTTTTAAAGTGAGTGTGTGATGAGCTCCCTCCCTGTATGGAGATGCTTCAGCTCATCAACTCTCCAAGGCCATGTGGCTGAGATATGGTACTCAGAGTTAGAGGTACAATAGCATAATGGTTATGTTAGTGGACGAGTAATCCAGAGGCCTGTACAAATGATCTGGACACAAGTTTAAATCTCACCACGGCAGCTAGGAAATTTAAATTCAGTTAATTAAATAAATCTGGAATAAAAAGCGAGCATCAGTAATGATGATCGTGAAACTACCAAATTGTTGTAAAAACCCTTCTGGTTCCCTAATGTCCTTTAGGGAAGGAAATCTACCATCCTTACTTGGTCTGGCCTATGTGACTCCAGATCCACAGCAATGTGGTTGATTCTTAACTGCCCTCTGAAATGACTTTGCAAACCACTCAGTTGTAACAAACCACTACGAAAAACAATAATAATTAAACCGGCATCCACCTAAGCACCAGATTTGGACACAACAAAGGCACACCGAGCCTCGATGACCCGGCAAAAGTCTTCCTCGCTAACACTGGGGACTTGTGCCGAAATTGAGAGCTGTCTTAACAGATAAGTCAGCAACAGCTTGACAGTCATACTCTCAGAATCATACCTTTCAGCCAACGTCCTAGCGTGATAGAAGGCGTCATCAATAGTGCTATAAAGTGGAACTTACTCACCAATAACCTGCTCACCAATGCTCAGTTTGGGTTCTGCCAGGACCACTCAGCTCCAGACCTCATTACAACTTTGGTCCAAACATGGACAAGTGCTGAATTCTTGAGGTGAGCTGAGAATGACTGCCCTTGACATCAAGGCAGCATTTGACCGACTGGCATCAAGGAACCAGAGTAAAATTAAAGTCAATGGGAATCAAGGGGAAAACTCTCCACTGGCTAGAATCATATCTAGCACAAAAGGAAGATGGTTGTGGTTGTTGGAGGCCAATCATCTCAGCCCCAGAACATCGCTACAGCCAAACATTTTCAGCTGTTTCATCAACGACCTTCCCTCCATCATAAGGTCAGGTGGGGATGTTCGCTGATGATTGCACAGTGTTCAGTTCCATTCGCAGCTCCTCAGATAATGAAGCAGTCCATGCCCGCAAGTAGCAAGACCTGGACAACATTCAGGCTTGGGCTGATAAGTGGCAAGTAACATTCGCGCCACACAGGTGCCAGGCAATGACTATCTCCAACAAGCGAGAGTCTAACCATCGCCCCTTGACATGCAACGGCATTACCATTACCGAATCCCCCACCATCAGCATCCTGAGGTCACCATTGATCAGCAACTTAACTGGACCAGCCACATAAATACTGTGGCAACAAGAGCAGGTCAGAGGCTGGGTATTCTGTGACAAGTGTCTCACCTCCTGACTCCGCAAAGACTTTCCGCCATCTATAAAGGAAGTCAGGAATGTGATGGAATATTCTCTACTTGCCTGGATGAGTGCAGCTCCAACAACACATGAAAAGCTCCATACCATTCAGGACAAAGCAGCCCGCTTGATCGCCATCCCATCCACCACCTTCAACTTTCACTCTCTCCACCACCAGTGCACCGTGGCTGCAGAGTGTACCAGCTACAAGATGTACTGCAGCAACCCGCCAAGGCTTCTTCGGCAGCACCTCCCAAACACGTGACCTCTACCACCTAGAAGGACAAGAGTAGCAGGTGCATGGGAACACCATCACTTCCAAGGTCACACCACCCACCATGCCTCCCTCCCCGCCGCCCCCACACCAAAGTCACACACCACCCGGACTTGGAAATATAATCGCCATTCTTTCATCATCGCTGGGTCAAAATCTTGGAACCCCCCACCCTAACAACACTGTGGGAGTACCTTCAGCGCACGGACTGCAGAGGTTCAAGAAAGTGGCTCACCAGCACCTTAAGGGCAATAATTGATGGCATGCTAGCGACGCCAACATCCCATGAATGAATTTTTTTTAATTTTTTTTTTTAAAAAGAGTGGGAGACATCAAACCTGCAACACACTACCTAGCGTAATGTACCAGTATGGCAACATGCTGCCAAATTGTGCCAACATTGTAATTGTGCTTTAATAATTTTATTAGAAGACATGCAGACAGCATTGAGAAATAAGCATACAACTTGTGCACAATATAAAAGTCAATGGGTTAGAATTTGCAGTGGGTAAGAATGGCAAACTAACAGCATTTGCCGTTATTACCCCTTTGAAACAGGACACAACTTCAGGATGTAGTGCATGCGCATTTAAACGCATAAATCCTGAAGTTGCGGTCACTGACTGCTCCGACACTGGCTACGCAGTGGCTCACCACCCGTCCACCCCCATAGCCGGCAATCAGTGAAATCAACGAAACTGGCCAAAACTTCCGCTTTTCCACGGCAATATAAATGTTAAATACCCCATTAAATGTTATGACTTATATATTATATATCTTACATAATATCTGACATAACGTATCAGGTTAATGACCCTAACTGTTTCTCTCTCCACAGATGGAGATTTCCAGCATTTTCTGTTTTTATTTTAGATTCTAGCATCTGCAGTATTTAGCTTTTGTATAAATGTGAAGACTTGTTGGATGAGATATAACTGGGGTCTTAACAGTGTATTGACTGCTAAACACAAGTTATGGCCCTGAAAAACTAATTTTAATCTTGGAGTGCCAAATTTATCTGTTTATGATAAAAATTACAATTTTTAAGAAACATTTTTTTTTAAAGTTCGTTCATGATATTTCAGGTTTTATCTTATCCCCATGAGAGAGCCCAATCTTTGTTTGGCTCTCTGTCAATATTCCTGCTAAGCTACGCTGCTGTGCAGCAATGGGAAAGGTCCTGCACAGGCCGCTCACCGGCTTCTCCATTGTAAAAACCACTCATCCCCTGAAGGGACCACACACTACAGAAACTGGCTGTGCAGAACGAAGCGCAGCTTACAGGGAACACTGCTCTCTAACATTTTCACAAAGTCTGGATAAAAGCAGCTTCTCATTACCTGGTTCCCCGTCTGAGAATTCTGCTTGTTGACATCACAGCAGATCGCACTCGGGAAATCTCACTACAGAGCATTGCAATCAATATGTCGAAAAGGCCAAACTTCTCCACAGAAATTGCAAGTTGTCTGTGGGCAGCTTTCTTTGGGGCCAGCGACAAATGCCTTTGCTTTGCCGCTGACCACAAATTTCAGGCCAACACTATGGCTGCACTGTTCCAGAAAATATGAAAATATTGAGTTTTCGAATGTAACTAACAGTTCCGAAATACGATTTTATATATTGTTGACGTATTGGAGCTATTTAAATTACAAATGAGGTCATTATAGAACAAAAAACATGCTGTAGAAAAAGCTGAAGAATTTCAGTATACAAAAGGTCAGTATGAAATTTATAATAAATCATTCTCCTCCTTTCAACAGATGCCAGTAGTACATGACTGCAGTGAGAAGTTCACAATGTTCTTGCCACTGCGTAACAAACTGATAAATGTTTTCAAAATCGCATTATCCCAGAGCAACAGTTGCCAGAGTTTTTTTTTTAAAAAGTAGCGTTTCAGATTCCACGAAAACAGTAAATACTCCGCAGTTGAACAGATGCGGTTCCTTGCAGGGGTATCTTTCATTGTAGAATACTTTGCAACAGATATATAGTGTGAGAATGTGGAACTCGCTACCACAGGGAGTAGTTGAGGCGAACAGAATAGATGCGTTCAAGGGGAAGCTAGATAAACACATGAGGGAGAAAGGAATAGAAGGATATGTTGATGGGGTTAGAAGAAGAGGGGATGGAGGAGGTTCATGTTGAGCATAAACATCAGCATGTGCTTGTTGGGCCGAATGGCCTGTTTCTGTGCTGAAAATACTTTGTAAACTTCCAAAAATGTTCTCTCGGGTTTTAAGAGATGCATATAATAATGCATGAAAGGCAAGACTTGCAGTTTAAAAATAATCCTTCTTGGTTATTGATCTAGGATCAGAATCCACTGCGAAAAAAAGGTCATCTTATTTGAAGACAGCACAAATTTTTTGGGAAAAAAAACATAAATTACTGTGTAATTATTTAACAATAAATGAATAGCTGGGACATCCAGGCCTGCAAGCTTGCAGGTTTGATCACTAGCCTGTACTGATGTAACTAATCTCAGCTGGAACAGAAAGATTCATTTCAGCATCCCCAGGTTAAGGGGTGGGAAAGGGCTCGGGAAACATCATCCAGGTTTCAAATTCTAACCCCTGTAGAAAATGTCGGACAAAGACAGGATCAGACTTGGCTGTGATGCCACGATGGTTGATTAGCCCACCAAAAAGCAAAGATACCAGAGGGGTCCTGGAGACATGGAACAAGGAGTCAATGCCTTGGGAGTACATAAAACAAGTGAGGAAAAGAAAACAGAAGGAAGGGTGTTCAACCGTTCATTCACTTTTAGTTTCTTTACATCAACGTTTATTAATCTTAAGTTACAAATAAAATTAAAAATCACACAAATACCACTTATTTCCACTTTTAATTTCAATGTATGCAGCAGATAGTTGAATGTTGATATGTCATGTGATCAGAATTTGAAATCTTTCTGCATGGCATCCCATGAAATATTTAAACACACAGGGCCCAAGAGGAGGCGGGGGGGGGAGGGGAAAGAGAGGGAGAGGAGGCGGGGGGGAGTGAGAGGGAGGGGGAGAGTGAGAGGGAGAGGAGGTGGGGGGGGGGGGGGGAGGGGGGAAGAGGGGAGAAAGAGATCAGGCTGGGGGGGGGTGGAGAAAGAGGGTGAGGAGGCGGGGGGAGGGAGGGAAGGGGGGAGGGAGGGAAGGGGGGAAGGAGGGAAGGGGGAAAGGGGGAAGGAGGGAAGGGGGGAAGGGGGGAAGGAGGGAAGGAGGGAAGGGGGAAGGAGGGAAGGAGGGAAGGGGGAAGGAGGGAAGGAGGGAAGGGGGAAGGAGGGAAGGGGGAAGGAGGGAAGGGGGGAAGGAGGGAAGGGGGGGAAGGAGGGAAGGGGGAAGGAGGGAAGGGGGAAGGAGGGAAGGGGGAAGGAGGGAAGGGGTAAGGAGGGAAGGGGTAAGGAGGGAAGGGGTAAGGAGGGAAGGGGTAAGGAGGGAGGGGAGGAGGAGGAGGGAGGGGAGGAGGAGGAGGGAGGGGAGGAGGAGGAGGAGGGAGGGGAGGAGGAGGGGAGGGGGAGAGGAGGGAGGGGAGGGAGAGAAGGGAGGGGAGGGGATGGAGAGGGAGCGAGGAAGGGGGGGGAGGGAGTGGAAAGGGAGGGGAGGGAGGGGGACCGGACAGGAAGCGGGAGCTGAACGGGAGGGAGGGAGGCCCGAGTCCGGTCTTCGCCCGGGGAGCCCATTCGGTGTGCTTCGGGCCCCGCAGCCTCGGGGGGCGAGGAGCTACTGCACATGTGCGCACACTCTAGCGCACATGTGCAGAGGTCCCAGCACGGTTTTCAGCACCAGGACCTAGCTCCGCCCCCGACCCCTTGTGCTGCGCCACGCCGAGCACGAAGATGTCCTGAGGAGCTCGCAGAATCACAAGGTAAGTTTTCGGCGCCATTTTTATTCCAAAAAATCAGCGCACCTTATGGAGGTGCACCATTCTTAGAGGGCGGAAACTTTGGCCCATAAAGTTTGGAATAAATGAGTTTACGGTAAGTTTCTGGAGAGAAAATGATTGACGAGTATGGGGAAAAGCTGGGTTTCTGGGGTTGAGATTATTTAAAAAGGGATGGGCTTGTTCCTAAACATGTGTCTGTTCTCCCCCACCCAAAGAGGAAGTTAGATGTGGCCCTTGCGACTAAAGGGATCAAGGGGTATGGAGAGAAAGCAGGAACGGGGTACTGAAGGTATGATCAGCCATGATCTTATTGAATGATGGGGCAGGCTCAAAGGGCCGGATGGCCTACTCCTGCACCTATTTTCTATGTTTCTATGGAGTTGTGTTTTTGCATTAATTTCTGAAGAAGGAATTACAATGAGCTTTCTCACACTGGCTCAGCCATTTGGGGGTTTACAATGACAAAGCTAAAAATGTATTGTTGTGCAGACAGCTTCCAATAATTTGATAAACTATACAAAATCACTTGAGGGTGTAAAGATCCTGTGTTACTGGATGTTTTAAAGTACTTTATGCAGCTTTTATCTCCACCTACCTGTTGCGTGTAGATTTGTGTTAGTTAACCTAGGATTCAGTAAAAGCGATCAATATGGTAAAGGAGGGGTAGTTCTGAAGCACATTTGATTTAGCAATATATGAAGCAGTAAACTTGTAATCCAAGACATACGTTTGGAGGAACTAGCTGAAATAGTCGGTTGGGATTAGGCATGTCAACAGTTAATTAGCAAATTTACTACGTCAAAAAATAGTTATGGTATGGGATGGTGTAATCATTTTCAAAACATTATAGTGATTGATTTATTGGTTGATTTATCTATCATTTATTATTGATGATGGCTCTTTATTTGTAAAAGTGAAGTATGTAATGCTTGTAAACTTCCTTTCCCCCACCTCTCGATGCTGAGAATGATGTGAATAGCACATTTAGTGAGTTGGTCTTACCGCAGGTAAAAGGTACACAGCCAGATAGGGAATGGAAGACCAACAGGAAGAGCAGTGCAAGAAAGGTAGTGCAGGGGTCCCCTGAGGTCATCCCCCTGCAAAACAGATACACCGCTTTGGGTACTGTTGAGCGGGATGACTCAAAAGGGGAGAGAAACAACAGCCAGGTTCATGGCACTGTGGCAGGCTCTGCTGCACAGGAGGTCAGAAAAAAAGAGTGGGAGAGCAATAGTGATAGGGGATTCGATTGTAAGGAGAATAGATCGGCAATTCTGCGGCCCCAACCGAGACTCCAGGATGGTATGTTGCCTCCCTGGTGCAAGGGTCAAGGATGTCTCGGAGCAGGTGCAGGACATTCTGAAAAGGGAGGGTGAACAGCCAGTTGTCGTGGTACATATAGGTACCAACGACATAGGTTTAAAAAAAAAGGGGATGAGGTCCTACGAAACGAATTTAGGGAACTAGGAGTTAAATTAAAAAGTAGGACCTCAAAAGTAGTAATCTCAGGATTGCTACCAGTGCCACGTGCTAGTCAGAGTAGGAATCGCAGGATAGCTCAGATGAATACATGGCTTGAGCAGTGGTGCAGCAGGGAGGGATTCAAATTCTTGGGGCATTGGAACCGGTTCTGGGGGAGGTGGGACCAGTACAAACCGGACGGTCTGCACCTGGGCACGACCGGAACCAATGTCCTAGGGTGAGTGTTTGCTAGTGTTGTTGGGGAGGAGTTAAACTATTATGGCAGGGAGATGGGAACCAATGCAGGGAGACAGAAGCAAAAGACAGAAAGGAGAAGAGTAAAAGTGGAGGGCAGAGAAACCCAAAGCAAAAAACAAAAAGGGCCACTTTACAGCAAAATTCTAAAGGGTCAAAGTGTGTTAAAAAGGCAAGCCTGAAGGCTCTGTGCCTCAATGCGAGGAGTATTCGGAATAAGGTGGATGAATTAACTGTGCAGATAGCAGTTAATGGATCCGATGTGGTTGGCATCATGGAGACATGGCTCCAGGGTGACCAAGGCTGGGAACTCAACATCCAAGGGTATTCAACATTTAGGAAGGATAGACAGAAAGGAAAAGGAGGCGGGGTGGCGTTGCTGGTTAAAGAGGAAATTAATGCAATTGTAAGGAAAGACATTAGCTTGGATGATGTGGAATCAGTATGGGTGGAGCTACGGAATACCAAAAAGCAGAAAACGCTAGTGGGAGTTGTGTACAGACCTCCAAACAGAAGTAGTGATGTTGGGGAAGGCATCAAACAGGAAATTAGGGGTGCATGCAATAAAGGTGCAGCAGTTATAATGGGTGACTTTAATATGCACATAGATTGGGCTAACCAAACTAGAAACAATACGGTGGAGGAGGATTTCCTGGAGTGCATAAGGGATGGTTTTCTAGACCAATATGTCGAGGAACCAACTAGCGGGGAGGCCATCTTAGACTGGGTGTTGTGTAATGAGAGAGGATTAATTAGCAATCTCGTTGTGCGAGGCCCCTTGGGGAAGAGTGACCATAATATGGTGGAATTCTGCATTAGGATGGAGAATGAAACAGTTAATTCAGAGACCATGGTCCAGAACTTAAAGAAGGGTAACTTTGAAGGTATGAGGCGTGAATTGACGAGGATCGATTGGCGAATGATACTTAAGGGGTTGACAGTGGATGGGCAATGGCAGACATTTAGAGACCGCATGGATGAACTACAACAATTGTACATCCCTGTCTGGCGTAAAAAATAAAAAAGGGAAGGTGGCTCAACCGTGGCTAGCAAGGGAAATCAGGGATAGTATTAAAGCCAAAGAAGTGGCATACAAATTGGCCAGAAATAGCAGCGAACCTGGGGACTGGGAGAAATTTAGAACTCAGCAGAGGAGGACAAAGGGTTTGATTAAGGCAGGGAAAATAGGGTACGCGAGGAAGCTTGCAGGGAACATTAAAACGGACTGCAAAAGCTTCTATAGATATGTAAAGAGAAAAAGGTTAGTAAAGACAAACGTAGGTCCCCTGCAGTCAGAATCAGGAGAAGTCATAACGGGGAACAAAGAAATGGCAGACCAACTGAACAAGTACTTTGGTTCGGTATTCACAAAGGAGGACACAAAACAACCTTCCGGATATAAAAGGGGTCAGAGGGTCTAGTAAGAAGGAGGAACTGAGGGAAATCCTTATTAGTCGGGAAATTGTGTTGGGGAAATTGATGGGACTGAAGGCCAATAAATCCCCAGGGCCTGATGGTCTGCATCCCAGAATACTTAAGGAGGTGGCCTTGGAAATAGCGGATGCATTGACAGTCATTTTCCAACATTCCATAGACTCTGGATCAGTTCCTATCGAGTGGAGGGTAGCCAATGTAACCCCACTTTAAAAAAAAAAAGAGGGAGAGAGAAAACAGGGAATTATAGACCGGTTAGCCTGACCTCAGTAGTGGGTAAAATGATGGAATCAATTATTAAGGATGTCATAGCAGCGCATTTGGAAAATGGTGACATGATAGGTCCAAGTCAGCATGGATTTGTGAAAGGGAAATCATGCTCGACAAATCTTCTGGAATTTTTTGAGGATGTTTCCAGTAAAGTGGACAAGGGAGAACCAGTTGATGTGGTGTATTTAGACTTTCAGAAGGCTTTCGACAAGGTCCCACACAAGAGGTTAATGTGCAAAGTTAAAGCACATGGGATTGGGGGTAGTGTGCTGACGTGGATTGAGAACTGGTTTGGCAGACAGGAAGCGAAGAGTAGGAGTAAATGGGTACTTTTCAGAATGGCGGGCAGTGACTAGTGGGGTACCGCAAGGTTCTGTGCTGGGGCCCCAGCTGTTTACATTGTACATTAATGATTTAGACGAGGGGATTAAATGCAGCATCTCCAGATTTGCGGATGACACTAAGTTGGGTGGCAGTGTGAGCTGCGAGGAGGATGCTATGAGGCTGCAGAGTGACTTGGATAGGTTAGGTGAGTGGGCAAATGCATGGCAGATGAAGTATAATGTGGATAAATGTGAGGTTATCCACTTTGGTGGCAAAAACAGAGAGACAGACTATTATCTGAATGGTGACAGATTAGGAAAAGGGGAGGTGCAACGAGACCTGGGTGTCATGGTACATCAGTCATTGAAGGTTGGCATGCAGGTACAGCAGGCGGTTAAGAAAGCAAATGGAATGTTGGCCTTCATAGCGAGGGGATTTGAGTACAGGGGCAGGGAGGTGTTACTACAGTTGTACAGGGTCTTGGTGAGGCCACACCTGGAGTATTGTGTACAGTTTTGGTCTCCTAACTTGAGGAAGGACATTCTTGCTCTTGAGGGAGTGCAGCAAAGGTTCACCAGACTGATTCCCGGGATGGCGGGACTGACATATCAAGAAAGACTGGATCAACTAGGCTTGTATTCACTGGAGTTCAGAAGAATGAAAGGGGATCTCATAGAAATTCATTAAAATTCTGACAGGTTTAGACAGGTTAGATGCAGGAAGAATGTTCCCAATGTTGGGGAAGTCCAGAACCAGGGGTCACAGTCTAAGGATAAGGGGTAAGCCATTTAGGACCGAGATGAGGAGAAACTTCTTCACCCAGAGAGTGGTGAACCTGTGGAAATCTCTACCACAGAAAGTTGTTGAGGCCAATTCACTAAATATATTCAAAAAGGAGTTAGATGTAGTCCTTACTACTAGGGGCATCAAGGGACATGGCGATAAAGCAGGAATGGGGTACTGAAGTTGCATGTTCAGCCATGATCATATTGAATGGTGGTGCAGGCTCGAAGGGCCGAATGGCCTACTCCTGCACCTATTTTCTATGTTTCTCCCTGTGCCTAATTTCTAAAGTGTAGGCAAGGTTTTTCTGAGCGTACAAAAATCTTCACTTACTCCATTCTAAGTTAGTTTGGAGTAAGTTTTCGCTGCCTAAACTTGCAAAACAGGCGTAAGTGGCGGGACACGCCCCCTTTTGAAAAAAAACACTTCCAAAATGAAACTATTCTAACGCACTAGAACTGGAGCAAATTAAGTGTCGAGAATTGCAATTTCTAAGATGCTCCATTTTAAACTAGTTGCTCAAAAAATATAGGAGCAACTCAGGTCGAGACCTGAGCCCAGAAAGTGGGGAACTAAGAATGGAATTTACCTGCTACATAAATTTGGGCCTTCTGGAAATCCACTATTAATGCTAGATGATTACATTATATCATATCTAATCCTGATTTGCCTGAAAAGAATACATGGTGTCCATCATCATCATCATCATAGGCGGCTCCTCGAACGAGGATGACTTACTTCCACAAGAGTTCACAGATGTTTCAATGAAGGACCCGATGTTCCAGTCCTGAACTCCAATAGTGGGGGGTGGGGCGGGGCGGGGAAGATGCTCGTGTGTGGATTTTTTTGAACATGTGGTGACCGTTGCACATCAGATACTACACGGGCTCGACAGAGCTAGGCCTTTATTCAGTGGCAAGGATTAACCAGGAGACTGGCGACCTGCTCTGCTGCACGGACCTAGCGCGCACAACATATCGCAGTGTGGGCTGGCCCTTGCTGCCCCTAGACTCTTTTGGGCCCCATACCCTCATTCGCCGCACCTTAGCAATATGCTGTAAACTCAGAAGAAGAAAGTAACTCTTTTACGAGACTATTATATAGCTCTCTAGTTTAATGAAGTAAGTTTTACTTAGCTTTATACAAGAGATATCATTTACCCCCGGTTAACAAATGTGATGTATGTGGAAAGGGCATTAGATACTTGCTAACAGCTTTGAGGATATAAGCTTTCTGGGTGCATGGAATCCTACCACCTTTGCTGTACTTCATTGATGGATTCGTTCTAGCCCATGACAAAGCCCCACATATGAATTATTAGACAAAAAAAATCATGTCTATTTCGCCTTCCACCATCCTGGTAATCGCATGATACAATAATATAGTTGTTGAATAATCACAACAATCAATCTCTATTAATTGGTCCAAAATCATCTGAACAGTTATTTGATGACCGTAATGGAGAGTGCCTGTAAAGATTGCTAGTGAGAATAGAATCACTCAGCAGGTCCACAACTCGTGTCACAAGACCAAAATAAAAGCACGTACGGTATATTGTTAGAACAGTTCAATAAAGAACTAGAAATATAATACTTGGCTTATACAAGTTCTTCGTACAGGCACATTTAAAATTCAGTTTTGGTCTTGTCACATCGTGGGGATATCAGGCCCTGGATGTAGGTTTACAAGAATGATACATAGTCATAGGATTTTTAGAAAGCAGGACTGGGTCAAGAAATTATGGCTTCTTGCATCCCTTTGCCCCCATCCCACTCCCACCAAATTCAGGAAGCATAGACCTTTCGGGTGATACGATTTAAGTTTGTGAAAATGAAATAAATTCTCTCTGGATCATTCGACGATCTAGGAGGCATGAGTATAAAATTACAACAAAGTTAGGTTATATGCTAGGATGTATTTCTTGTCACAGATTCATCAATGTCTTTTCAGATTCAACGACCTCTGGAATAGATTTCCAAATTGAATGGCAAGTATCGATTCACCGTAGTCCTTCAAAAACAAAAAGGCAACTGAATGAGTTCCCAATGGTCAAGGACATGTCGAGTTATGGAAGGTAGTAGAGGAATTGCCCCAGCCTTTTCCTAAATTGGCCCAAGATATTTTTCTCATCACTTGCGGGGGCAGGAGGAAAGTTGATGGTGCAGTACGTCTAGATTGGACAAGATTAATGGGCCATTTTGCTCATTTCTGTCCGAAATGTCACATGGTTACTCATTTTTTCCAGCCATGGCTCAGTGGGTTGCACACTCTCTTCTGGGTCAGAAGGATGTGGGCTCAAGTTTCACTCCAGGGACTTCAGCACATAAATCTAGGCTGCCACTCCCAGTACTGAGAGAGCGCTGCACTGTCAGAGGTGTCCTCTTTCAGAGAAGACATTAAACTGAGGCCCTATCTATGCTCTCAGGTGGATGGAAAAGATCTCATGGCACTACTTTGACGAGCAGGGGAGTTCCTCAGTGTCCTGGCCAATATTTATCCCTCAATCAACATAACAAAAACAGATTATCACATTGCTGTTTGTGGGAGCTTGCTGTGTGTAAATTGTCTGCCGCATTTCCCACATTACAATGACATTTCAAAAATATTTCATTGGTTGTAACACACTGAGATGTCCGATGGTCATGAAAGCCACTACATAAATGCACGTTTTTCGTTTTTTCTGCCATATCAAATTAGCAGTCCCCAAGCCAAACATTTTTCAGTCAAGCTTAATCTTGGCAGTTGATTGGCTCTCCATTCAAACCTTACCCTCACCTCAACAAAGCAAGGAATGGCCAGATAATCTGTTCTAGTGAAGTTGATTGAGGGATAAATATTAGCCAGGACACCAGGAAGAATTCCCCTGCTCTTCGAAATAATGCTTAGGGATCTTATACATCCACCCGAGAAGGCAGATGGGGCCTTGGTTTAACGTCTCAGCTGAAAGATGGCACCTCAGACAGTACAGCACTCTCTCAGTACTGCACTGGAGTGTCAGCTTAGATTTTTCACCTGGAGTGGGACTTGAACCCACAACCTTCTGACTCAAACATATGAGTGCAACCAACTGAGCCACAGCTGACACTGGAGCAGAGAATGGCATATGGCAACAGAGAGACATTGCGTTTGGGGGAAAGGAAATATTTTTACACTCATCAATTGCAGATTCTTCCCCAAGGCTCTGGTTAGCTTCTGACCATTGTACTGAAATCACTGCACAAATTTCTTAATCGCGTTATTTTTGATAGAGTGGTTGATCATTGAGTTAATGAAACTGTTGAAAGGCAAGAGCTCCTTACCTAGGTAGCCCCCAGACTTTTCACTGTACCTTGACATGTCAGTATGACTCAGTCCAAAGCAATAACCTTATGTAATTACTGAAAACACCGGCAAGCTCATTTCTTTGTAAGATCAAAATCTAAATCAATAAGCCTTTAGATTATCCATAAAAACAAAAATACTTGGCTAATACAGAAACTAGACAATTACATGAAAAATTAACAGGAAAACTGTAGAATAGCATTGATACATTTGGTCTCAGATTTTTTTTCTCCATTGGAATTATTTTAACTGCACCAACAAAAGCGTCTAAAATATTTGAAGTGAGATTTAGGTATTTTGTAAATTTACCAGTCTTCCTCATCTACATGGCTCTGCATTGTATTCTCTCCTTTTATTGCATGTTGCTCGCCCATCTCTTTATACTTAGATTTTTCCATGTATTATAAAGTAGCTCTGTGCATTACACAATGCAATTGCTGTACAATCGCTCGGTTCCCTGCAGTTACATTCGAAAATGTCATGACTGATAGCTCGTGTGCTTGCTTGACTGCATTTTAATGACTGGTACATCAACACTAGAAATGTGCAGCAAAAGCCATTCAAGGGCTGCTGAAACCCTCATCAAATCTTCATAACCTCTTTACCACTATTCCAATGTTCCTTTCGCCAACCTCCACTCTCTCTTTCCTCCTTTAAGACGCTCCTTAAAACCTACGTCTTCAAACAAGCTTTTGGTCAGCTGCCCTAATTTCTTCTCTTGCAGCTTGGTGTCAAATTTATCCGTTTTGTCTTGTAACACTGCTGTGAAGCGCCTTGGGACATTTTACTACATTAAAGGCACTATATAAAAAAAAGTTCATTATTTATCCCACTCACATCACTCTTCTTGTTGGCCTACCAGTTCAGAATCTCCAATTGGAAAGTCTTCTGGTGTTTAACTCCCTTCATGGCCCCACCCCTTCCTATCTCAAACTTCCTCCAACCCCAATCTCTCCCTCCCTCCCTCCCCCGTCCCCCGCCCGCCCGTCCCACCAAATTCTGTTCCTTTGACTCTGGTCTCCCCAATCCCTTGATCCTGCCACTGGCAGCTATTTCTTCAGCTGTCTAAACCAGTGCTCTGAAATTTCCTGCTCAAGTCCCTCCAGCTCCTTTGTCCCTCATTAAAAACCCACCTCTTCTACAAATATCTCATCCTTTGGCACTGCATCTATATATTTCTGATTACCTCTCTGTAAAACGCTGCACGGTGTTTTTCTATGTTGATGGTGCTATACAAATACATGTTCTTGAAGGTGGGGTGGGAAGGGGAAGAAAGTGCTCCTCCCCCAGTTTCATCAAGGTAACCAAGATTACTTGGTTGTTGATGTACATTTTCCTCTTACCATACAGATCATCATAGACAGTCCCTCGGAATCGAGGAACACTTGCTTCCACTCTTAAAATGTTCTTAGCAGGCTGAACAGTCCAATACGAGAACCACAGTCCCCGTCACAGGTGGGACAGATAGTCGTTGAGGGAAGGGGTGGACGGGACAGGTTTGCCGCACGCTCTTTCCGCTGCCTGCGCTTGATTTCTGCATACTCTCGACGATGAGACTCGAGGGGCTCAGGACCCTCCCATATGCACTTCCTGCACTTAGGGCGGTCTTTGGCCAAGGACTCTCAGGTGTCAGTGGGGATGTTGCAGTTTATCAGGGTCTCTGTCAGGGAAACTTGTAACGTTTCCTCTGCCCATCTTTGGCTAATTTGCTGTGAAGGAGTTCAGAGTAGAGCGCTTGCTTTGGGAGTCTCGTGTCTGGCATGGGGATAATGTGGCCTGTCTAGCGGAGCTGATCAAGTGTGGTCAGTGCTTCAATGCTGGGGGTGTTGGTCTGGTCGAGCACATACAGATATCAAGCATTCGAAAGTCAAGTTACATTCAACATAGTACGACTTAGAATTGACAGCATAGAAATAGGCCATTTGGCCCAACAGATCTATGACTGAGTTTATACTCCACACAAGCCTCCTCCTACCTTACTTCATCCCATCATTTCAATAGATCCTTCTATTCCTTTCTCCCTCATGTACTTATCCAATTTCAGCTTAAATGATTCATGGCTATTTGCCTCAACCATATTCTCACCACCGAGTAAAGATGTTACATTTCAAAAACTTACATTTATAATGGTACCTATTGCAACCTCAGGATGTCCCAAAGATCATTTACAGCCAAAGAAATACTTTTGAAGTGCAATCACTATTGTAATGGAGGAAAAAAAAACAGCAGCCAATTTTGTGTCCAACAAACAGATTGAAATGAACTTTGCTTTAAAGGTAATGATCCATTTAAAAACACCATTTATAATTTTCAAAGTATAATTAACATCCAATTATGGTTAGGGGAACAAACTGCCCAATTGGTTCCCCTTTCCTCAAGTTTAATTATATTGGCCACTGGAACGAAGTGCTGCCTGGGACGATGCCCCAATCACTCTCATTCAAAATGGTAGGCAGAACAGCAAGAACCTCACATTCTTTCACAAAAATGTCACTTTGTTGATAATGTAGTAAATTCACAGTTAGTTACTCTGCTAATCATTCAGTTAAGAGCTGCATGGTGTATATAGTGGCAGTTTGACTACATTGGCAGCACTCTCACCTCTTGAATCAGAAGAATGTGGATTCAAATCCTACTATGGATTTGAGCACATAATTTGGGCTGATAATTCAGTGCAGTGGTGAGACAGTGTTGCATTGCAGGAGATACTGTCCTACAAATTAAGAGAGCCTATTGTACTAACTGGAGGTACGGTGTTCTCCTACTGTTCTCACTAACATTCTCCCTCAACTATTACCAAAAACAGATTACCCAACATCAAGATCCACGGCGCGGCCCTGGACACCGTGGACCACTTCCCATATCTCGGGAGCCTCCCATCAACAAGAGCAGGCATCAACGACGAGATCCAACACTGCCTCCAGTGCGCCAGTGCAGCCTTCAGCCACCTGATGGAAAGTGTGTTTGAAGACCAGGCCCTCAAAACTGCAACCAAGCTCATGGTCCACAGGGCTGGAGTGATACCCGCCCTCCTGCATGGACCATGTACAGTCGACACCTCAAGTCGCTGGAGAAATATCACCAACGATGTCTCCGCAAGATCCTACAAATCCCCTGGGAGGATAGGCGCACCAACATCAGCGTCCTCATCCAGGTTAACATCCCCAGCATTGAAACACTGACCACACTTGATCAGCTCCGCTGGGCAGGCCACATAGTTTGCATGCCAGACACAAGACTCCCAAAGCAAGTACTCTATGTGGAGCTCCTTCACGGCAAACGAGCCAAAGGTGGGCAGTGGAAACGTTACAAAGACACCCTCAAAGCCTCCCCGATAAAGTGCAACATCCCCACTGACACTTGGGAGTCCCTGGCCAAAGACCGCCCCAAGTGGAGAAAGTGCATCCAAAAGGGCGCCGAGCACCTCGAGTCTCAATGCCGAGAGCATGCAGAAATCAAGTGCAGGTAGCGGAAAGAGCGTGCGGCAAACCAGTCCCACCCACCCCTTCCCTCAACGACTATCTGTCCCACCTGTGACAGAGACTTTGGTTCTCGTATTGGACTGTTCAGCCACCAAAGAACTTACTTCAGGAGTGGGAGGGTGAGGGTGAGGGTGAGGGTGGCGGTGATGATGATCTTGTTGTTTGTGGGATGCTATTTGTATGCATGATAACAGTGTGCACTGCAAAAGTAACACTTGAAAAATAAACCATTGTTTGTAAAATACTTTGGAATGATGTCCTGTGGCAACAACTGCTATACCTTGCCTCTTTCTTTAGCAAATTATTTAAAAAAAAATTCAATTGGCAATTAAGATGCTTGGGTTTCTTTATAATCAAGGCTTAAAGGTTAAGGAACCTTCGGGCATGTAAAATGTTAGAAGTGCTAAAGATTCTTTCTCCTGCAGAAATAAATGAAAAATCGTTTCTAGGAAAAGATGAGCTTTGCAAGTTCCCAACAGATGTTTTTCATTATGTTTGACATACACAATGCAAACTGCAGTGTTGTGGTTTATTTGTAGTCACACTCATATCATCCAACTGAAGTTCATTTTAAAAAATATTGTAACAAGTAAATGGGAACTTGCAGCTTCACCAGTCAGTTTTCATTGCCTTCTTTGGGTTAAAGTAAATGACAGGTCAGTGATATTGCATGATTCTTGTGGAGGATGCAGGTGTGGGTAGCCGATTAAAATTCACCACCAAGCCAGAAACCACACTGCACAAATGCTGGTTTGCGATAGTTAAAGCCACAAGAAAGGGTTTCACAGTATTTCACCAGAGTTTAATGGGGCCTTCCAGAATTGCCATTTTACTCATGGGTGTAGTCCCTACACAAAATTTCTAATATTGTATGTACAATCACAATTAATCTTGTATTATTTATACACCTTTGCTTATCTCCTATTGCTTTATTATTTCCATCGCTCTCATTCCAGACACATCTCGTGACATGGAAAATAGCAGAAACCGCTATTTAACAAGAGGAGTGTTCAACCCTAAACTGAATGCCAACAACGAACCCCTTCGCCCTAAATTGCGCAACATAAATAGTGCGATGTAGTTCCGGCTGTGGTGTGCACAGCCATTGTGACATAATCAACAATGCAGTTCAGTCGCATTGTCAATAGTCACTGTATTCTTGGATCATCCATGGTTTGGTTCTTATATACCTTCTCGCATTATCAGTCTCCAACTCTTCAAATTCTCTATCTAAATCAGAGAAAAATAGGCAGGGATTCCCTTTTAAATACAATACATCGATATGACTAATGTGATCCAGTTACAATTGCTATGCCAACAGTTGCAAATGTTGCTGTTAAGATTTGTTTAGTTGCTATGCACAGTTAGCTCACCTGAATTTATTCCCACATATTTTCCATACTAGTAACACGGGGGAGTTAACTACCAACTGAGCGATCAGGGGAGCTCTATTTTTCTTTTTCTTTTCTGTGGGAAAGAAATAACTGAAACAAGAGTTTAAAATCCATAAATCACTGGTGTCTGTCTTCTCGAAGCTAACCAATTTCTGCTCTGCCTCTACCTCTCTCCTTCTTGAAGACCCTCCTTAAAACCTACCTCTTCAACCAATCTTTAGTCACCAGTCCTAGTATCTCCTTCTTTGGCTCAGTGTTAATTTTTGTCTGAGTACACTCCTACAAAGTGCCTTGGGATGTTTGCCTGCATTAAAAGGTGCTATATAAATGCAAGTCGTTGTTGTTGATTCGACTTTCCATTGCCATTTTATTTAGATTTTCACATGACCAGAACCATGAATCATGATCTCTTGCCAAAGATCCTCAGGTTAATACTGTATCCAGGATACCACATGACATCATAATGGGATTGTTGAGGAGAGAGACATGTAACTCCTAGCGAGCTGTGTGCAGTAATAGTGTCAGTTTGGCAGTTGGTAGCACTTTCAACTATTTTGTTTAGCTCCACAACTATTTTGTTTGGTAGCACTTTCACACCCTAGACTCAAAAGGCAACAGGTGTGAGGCCCGACTGAGCAGATAATCTAGCGTGACATTCCATTGCAATACCAAAGGTGTGTTGCATTGTCAGCTGTTTGAGATACATTAAACTGAGGCATTATACACCTGTTGAATACACAAGACAGACATGACATCAATCGAGAGCGAAGAGTTCTCTGGTTGTCCTCCATGGTTCTACGGACGGCTGTGGGAAATGGAAAGTGTCTTCGATACAAAACATGGTTCTTTTCTGCAATCAGGGCTGATACATTGTAGAGTAAAATGAATTTAACACTGCATCTGAGCCAGGCCCTTGATGACAATACAGGCAGTACCAAAAACACGAAGCGCCCAAGCACACAACTCACGGCCTCCCACATTGAGATGCAATGCAGTAGAGCATAAGCAGAGCTGCACCACGATGACTCAACAATTTTATAGTTTTGAATTAAATTTATCTTCACAGGTTTTTATACTGAGGTCTGCAAGGTTTGTCCTTTCACATCAGATTAATTTTTCCTTATATACTATTTATTTTGCTATGTGAATACACACCAATGAAAAGGCTTTAGGAAAACAAGAACAGATGACTTGGAGCAGTACAAAGTCATACAGCCCCTCGAGCCTGCTCTGCCGTTCAATTGGATCATGGCTGATCTTCTACATCAACCCCACTTCCCTGCTCTATCCCCAGATTCCCTTCGTGTCGAAGAATCTGTTGATCTCAGACTTGAATATACTGAACAACTGAGCATCCACAGCCCTTTGGGGTAGAGAATTGCATGGATTCACAATGCTCTGAGTAAACAAATTTCTCAACTGTTTTAAATGGCCGACCCCTTCTTCTGAGATTATGACCCTTAGGGCTAGAATTTGCACTCTTTCACTTCCCAGTTTCTCGACGGTATTGGTCATTTTGGCCAAGAACCGGGTCGGCGAAAAATTCCCCAGCTGAGGCACGCCGGTGGTTTCAAAGTACCGCTAGGGAGCGGACCACCGGCGTGCAACGTCCACAGATCACCCTGGCGCCATCTTTGGCTGAGCGGGGAACCATAAGTAAGTATAACATTTTTTTTTACAACACCCATGACGATTAGCAGAGCTGGGCGGTAGGCAAGTCGGTCTGCAAGAAAAAGGGTAAGTGATTGGTTTTTTACTATTTATTTTCAAAATCTGTTGGGATGATTTAATTTAAGTGTCTTGGGAATGTTTCTTGGATTTTTTTTTAAAGTTAGGTTTTTTGAAAAATAATTTTTATTCTTTTTTTGTTGTTCGGCCCAACCTGCAGCCTTGGTGTAAATTTTTATAGATTTTTAAATTTTTCGCCCATTTTCTTTAAGCACCACCCAATCTAGCCAAAATCGCACTTTTCCACCCAGATTTGGGGGGGGGGGGGGGGCGCGGAGGGGGTGGGGGCAAGGCCCATATTTTTCGCTAGGTGGATTTTTAAAAAAAAATTTCGGGGAACTTTTCGCTGTCGATAATCTTCCCAACCGTAGCGGTTTTTTGGGCAGCAAACGGGTGCTGCGGGCTTTGGGGAAATTCTAGCCCTTAGAGTTTTAGATTCTCCAGTCTGGGCAAACAGCGTCTCAGCATCTACCCAGTCAAGCCCTCTTAAGATTTTGATATGTTTCAATGGATCACCTCTTATTCTTCTCAACTCCAGAGAATACAGACCCATTGTACTCATTCTTTCTGGAATTGACAATACTATTTGATATGGGTAACTAACACGGTTTTGGAAATTAGAACAGTTAATGTTTGTTGGGAGTCCTGACACAAAGTTTGAATAACACTTACTATACACGACTGAATTTTAATTACAACATATCTGAGCGAAGTATTTGTTGTACCAAGCAGCAATTCATCAGGCTAATAAATCATCAAGCTATCCTACTGTTGGAATGTATGTGTTGAATTTTGTTGCTTAGAAGCTACAATTGGCTGCAGTTTACAATTCAGTGAACTCGTTTGCAAAATTTTAAATTTTGCAGAGAAGTTGAGAACTGTGGCTTGCTTTTTGATAAATCATAATAAATCAACACTCCTACATACCTAACATTTAAGATAATTAGCCAACCTCCAGAAACAGTATGATGGAAAAACTTTTGACATACTTCACACAAATCAGTGCAATTTCACACTGAAGACAATTTTTTGTACACCTTTTTCCAGTTAACTTTCTTGTATTTTTGGGTGAGAAGAGAAAGAATTATACATCCTAAATTATTGCAGCAGCAAAGCACTCATTCATGAGAGTACAGCAAAAGGATTGCTTGGTGATGGCTGTTAGCCATAGATTTACTTAAGTTGTAATAAAGCCATGCTCATTACTGACCTCTCTCTCTATGGGCTCCAGTTTCGGCCTGAGTTGCTCCCATTTTTTTGGAGCAACTAGTTTAGAATGAAGCATCTTAGAAATTGCAATTCTCGGCCTTTAGTTTGCTCCAGTTCCAGTGAGTTAGAACAGTTTCATTTTAGAACAGATTCTTTTTTTCAAAAGGGGATGTGTCTGGCCACTTATGCCTGTTTTGCAAGTCCAAACTAACTTAGAATGGAGCAAGTGTAGATTTTTGTACGCTCAGAAAAGCCTTGCCTACACTTAGAAAATCAGGCGTAGGGAACGAGAGATGGGGGGGGGGGGGTTACAAACATTAAACACTTCACTTTTACAAATAAAGAGCCATCATCAATAATAAATGATAAATAAATCAATAAATAAACGAATAAATCAATGCAAATAAATGTTTAAAAATTAAATCACAATAAATAAATTATTTCTAGTACTGCAGCACCAGGGAAAAGGGGGAGGGGTGGGGAGAAGAGAAGATGGGGGTGGGGGGGGGGCGGAGAAAGACAGCGGAAGTTTGGGGTGGGGGAGAGAGAGAGAGAGAGAGAGAGAGAGAGAGAGACAGAGAGACAGAGACAGACAGGGGGGGAGAAAGAGAGGATGGGGTGGGGGGGGGGGGGAGAAGAGAGGAAGATGGGGGTGGGGGGGGGTAAAGAGAGGAAGATGGGGGGGGGGGGGGGGGGGAGAGACGACAAAGAAGCAGCCCCACATGCAGCCAATGCTGGGCTGCCGCCGCCTCTTCGGGCAGAACCCGCCCCAGCGTGATGCGGGCCCCGCTGACAACGACAACGACGCTGCCTGCTAGGAGTTCTTCGGGCGGGAGAGCGACCTATCAAAAGCCCAGAAAATCGAGAGCCAGCGGCAGTTGGTGACAGGGGAGCGACCTATCAAAAGCCCAGCCAGCGGCAGTTGGTGAGAGGCGGGAGCAGTGTCAGAGCGGCCTATAAAAGGCCCAGCGGGAGATCGAGAGCCAGCGGCAGTTGGTGAGAGGCGGGAGCAGTGTCAGAGCGGCCTATAAAAGGCCCAGCGGGAGATCGAGAGCCAGCGGCAGTTGGTGAGAGGCGGGAGCAGTGTCAGAGCGGCCTATAAAAGGCCCAGCGGGAGATCGAGAGCCAGCATACCGGTGCAGCTACAGCGGCAGAGAAAGCAAAATAGAAGTAGAAAGGAATCAAAAAGTGACGCCACAGCCAATGGGGTAAGTGATTGGCTGGTGATTGGTGAGTAGCTTTTCTTTTTTATATCAGTAAGTGAACTTTAGCATTGTTATTACCAATTTAAGGATATCTAAGGGTTAAGACATGGCAGGAGAGCTCGGTCACGTGATATGCTCCTCCTCTACCATGTGGGAACTCGGGGACACTTCCGGTGTCCCTGGGCGCTACGTGTGTGCGAAGTGTATCCGCCTCGAGCTCTTGATGGTCCACGTTGCGGAATTGGAGCTGAGGGTGGATTCACTCTGGAGCATCCACGATGCTGAGAATGACGTGAGTATCACGTGTAGTGAGTTGGTCTTACCGCAGGAGAAGGGTCCACAGCCAGATAGGGAATGGAAGACCAGCAGGAAGAGCAGTGCAAGAAAGATAGTGCAGGGGTACCCTGTGGTCATCCCCCTGCAAAACAGATACACTGCTTTGAGTACTGTTGGGGGGGATGACTCATCAGGGGAGGGCAGCAACAGCCAAGTTCATGGCACCGTAGGTGGCTCTGCTGCACAGGAGGGCAGGAAAAAGACTGGGAGCGCGATAGTGATAGGGGATTCGATGGTGAGGGGAATAGATAGGCGTTTCTGCGGCCGCAACCGAGACTCCAGGATGGTATGTTGCCTCCCTGGTGCAAGGGTCAAGGATGTCTCGGAGCGGGTGCAGGACATTCTGAAATGGGAGGGAGAACAGCTAGTTGTCGCGGTGCACATTGGTACCAATGACATAGGTAAAAAAAGGGATGAGGTCCTACGAAAAGAATTTAAGGAGCTAGGAGCTAAATTAAAAAGTAGGACCTCAAAAGTAGTAATCTCGGGATTGCTACCAGTGCCACGTGCTAGTCAGAGTAGGAATCGCAGGATAGCACAGATGAATACGTGGCTTGAGCAGTGGTGCAGCAGGGAGAGATTCAAATTCCTGCGGCATTGGAACCGGTTCTGGGGGAGGTGGGACCAGTACAAACCGGACGGGCAGGACCGGAACCAATGTCCTAGGGGGAGTGTTTGCTCGTGCTGTTGGGGAGGAGTTAAACTAATATTGCAGGGGGATAGAGGGAGACAAAAATGAGGCAAAAGCAAAAGACAGAAAGGAGATGAGGAAAAGAGGAGGGCAGAGAAACCCAAGGCAAAGAACAAAAAGGGCCACTGTACAGCAAAATTCTAAAAGGACAAAGGGTGTTAAAAAAGCAAGCCTGAAGGCTTTGTGTCTTAATGCAAGGAGTATTCGCAATAAGGTGGATGAACTAACTGTGCAAATAGATGTTAACAAATATGATGTGATTGGGATTACGGAGACGTGGCTCCAGGATGATCAGGGCTGGGAACTCAACATCCAGGGGTATTCAACATTCAGGAAGGATAGAATAAAAAGGAAAAGGAGGTGGGGTAGCATTGCTGGTTAAAGAGGAGATTAATGCAATAGTTAGGAAAGACATTAGCTTGGATGATGTGGAATCTATATGGGTAGAGCTGCAGAACACTAAAGGGAAAAAAACGTTAGTGGGAGTTGTGTACAGACCTCCAAACAGTAGTAGTGATGTTGGGGAGGGCATCAAACAGGAAATTAGGAGTGCATGCAATAAAGGTGCAGCAGTTATAATGGGTGACTTTAATATGCACATAGATTGGACTAGCCAAACTGGAAGCAATACGGTGGAGGAGGATTTCCTGGAGTGCATAAGGGATGGTTTTCTAGACCAATATGTCGAGGAACCAACTAGGGGGGAGGCCATCTTAGACTGGGTGTTGTGTAATGAGAGAGGATTAATTAGCAATCTCATTGTGCGAGGCCCCTTGGGGAAGAGTGACCATAATATGGTGGAATTCTGCATTAGGATGGAGAATGAAACAGTTAATTCAGAGACCATGGTCCAGAACTTAAAGAAGGGTAACTTTGAAGGTATGAGGCATGAATTGGCTAAGATAGATTGGCGAATGATACTTAAGGGGTTGACTGTGGATGGGCAATGGCAGATATTTAGAGACCGCATGGATGAATTACAACAATTGTACATTCCTGTCTGGCGTAAAAATAAAAAAGGGAAGGTGGCTCAACCGTGGCTATCTAGGGAAATCAGGGATAGTATTAAAGCCAAGGAAATGGCATACAAATTGTCCAGAAATAGCAGCGAACCTGGGGACTGGGAGAAATTTAGAACTCAGCAGAGGAGGACAAAGGGTTTGATTAGGGCAGGGAAAATGGAGTACGAGAAGAAGCTTGCAGGGAACATTAAGGCGGATTGCAAAAGTTTCTATAGGTATGTAAAGAGAAAAAGGTTAGTAAAGACAAACGTAGGTCCCCTGCAGTCAGAATCAGGGGAAATCATAACAGGGAACAAAGAAATGGCAGACCAATTGAACAAGTACTTTGGTTCAGTATTCACTAAGGAGGACACAAACAACCTTCCGGATATAAAAGGGGTCAGAGGGTCTAGTAAGGAGGAGGAACTGAGGGAAATCTTTATTAGTCGGGAAATTGTGTTGGGGAAATTGATGGGATTGAAGGCCGATAAATCCCCAGGGCCTGATGGACTGCATCCCAGAGTACTTAAGGAGGTGGCCTTGGAAATAGCGGATGCATTGACAGTCATTTTCCAACATTCCATTGACTCTGGATCAGTTCCTATCGAGTGGAGGGTAGCCAATGTAACCCCACTTTTTAAAAAAGGAGGGAGAGAGAAAGCAGGGAATTATAGACCGGTCAGCCTGACCTCAGTAGTGGGTAAAATGATGGAATCAATTATTAAGGATGTCATAGCAGCGCATTTGGAAAATGGTGACATGATAGGTCCAAGTCAGCATGGATTTGTGAAAGGGAGATCATGCTTGACAAATCTTCTGGAATTTTTTGAGGATGTTTCCAGTAAAGTGGACAAAGGAGAACCAGTTGATGTGGTATATTTGGACTTTCAGAAGGCTTTCGACAAGGTCCCACACAGGAGATTAATGTGCAAAGTTAAAGCACATGGGATTGGGGGTAGTGTGCTGACGTGGATTGAGAACTGGTTGTCAGACAGGAAGCAAAGAGTAGGAGTAAATGGGTACTTTTCAGAATGGCAGGCAGTGACTAGTGGGGTACCGCAAGGTTCTGTGCTGGGGCCCCAGCTGTTTACATTGTACATTAATGATTTAGACGAGGGGATTAAATGTAGTATCTCCAAATTTGCGGATGACACCAAGTTGGGTGGCAGTGTGAGCTGCGAGGAGGATGCTATGAGGCTGCAGAGTGACTTGGATAGGTTAGGTGAGTGGGCGAATGCGTGGCAGATGAAGTATAATGTGGATAAATGTGAGGTTATCCACTTTGGTGGTAAAAACAGAGAGACAGACTATTATCTGAATGGTGACAGATTAGGAAAAGGGAAGGTGCAACGAGACCTGGGTGTCATGGTACATCAGTCATTGAAGGTTGGCATGCAGGTACAGCAGTCGGTTAAGAAAGCAAATGGCATGTTGGCCTTCATAGCGAGGGGATTTGAGTACAGGGGCAGGGAGGTGTTGCTACAGTTGTACAGGGCCTTGGTGAGGCCACACCTGGAGTATTGTGTACAGTTTTGGTCTCCTAACCTGAGGAAGGACATTCTTGCTATTGAGGGAGTGCAGCGAAGGTTCACCAGACTGATTCCCGGGATGGTGGGACTGACCTATCAAGAAAGACTGGATCAACTGGGCTTGTATTCGCTGGAGTTCAGAAGAGTGAGAGGGGACCTCATAGAAACATTTAAAATTCTGACGGGTTTGGACAGGTTGGATGCAGGAAGAATGTTCCCAATGTTGGGGAAGTCCAGAACCAGGGGTCACAGTCTAAGGATAAGGGGTAAGCCATTTAGGACCGAGATTAGGAGAAACTTCTTCACCCAGAGAGTGGTGAACCTGTGGAATTCTCTACCACAGAAAGTAGTTGAGGCCAATTCACTAAATATATTCAAAAGGGAGTTAGATGAAGTCCTTACTACTCGGGGGATCAAGGGGTATGGCGAGAAAGCAGGAAGGGGGTACTGAAGTTTCATGTTCAGCCATGAACTCATTGAATGGCGGTGCAGGCTAGAAGGGCTGAATGGCCTGCTCCTGCACCTATTTTCTATGTTTCTATGACCCGCACCCAGCGAGGTGCCAGGCAGGCGGGCCCCGCCGCCGAGGTAAGATGCGCAGGCCACTCAGCCGGGGATAGGGGCGACGTCCCTTTGGCCTGGGATAGGATCGTCGCCCCGGAGACAGGACGCCGGCAGCTACTGCGCACGCGCGCAGCTGTCGGCAGTTTTCGCCGCAGGGCTGTAGCACCATCCCCAGCAGCTACTGCTGCGCAGTGCCAAAGTGGAATTGGGCCTACAGCTATTGGAGAATCGTGAGGTAAGTATCGACGCAATTTTTGTTCTATAAATTAGGCGGGCCTCTCCGATGTGCGCCGTTCTAGCGGTCGGCCGAAACTTGACCCCTCAGTTACTAAACTCCATGTTTATCAAAAATGTACCTACCCACAGTCTTTCTCCAGTTCAAAACTCCAGCCAATGAAGCAAAACAAAGTTTATTTAACCATAAGGATTGGTAATTATCTGAGCCTTTAAATTACCAATTCTCTGCTGGTCCAAGATTCTGATCAAAACCTCAAATTTCCCTCGTGAAGTAGCTCATTTATAAATGCTGCAAAATGACGTGCTTAGTGCTCCCTTGTCTGGATAATTACATTACTCGTATTTCCTTAGCAGCTTCGAACCACAGAAGAGAGAAAATAATTCTCAATCTTTCTCGGATATATCACATACAAATAGCAGTTCCTCCAAGGATGTGTGCTGCATGGTTTTCTCTCAACTTTTCACCTGCAAGGAATGGCAGATCTTAGATTTCAAAAATAAATGGATTTTATTTCCCTCTTTTTAAAAGAAAGTAGGGAAAAATGGAGCTCTCCCTTCTTCAGGTCTCCAGGATCATGCGTCACTTTCCAAAGTCTGTCAATGTCATTCTGCAATTGGTCACTGAATTGTATGCAAAATTGACCATGTGGATTCCCCTCTGAGTTTTTAGTTTCGAGAGAGAACTACTTGGCCTCCAACGAATAGCACAGCTGACATCAGAAACTCACCTTGGAGAATGGCACGGACAAATTTGCAGCTTACTTCAGTGTGGAGTGGAATCGTGGAACATCAAAAGACTAACCTATTACCCATTCGTATTTTCCCAGTTCTTCCCCATAAGAATTTTACAGTAGTTAAAAATACAGTTTTTACTGGTATTCGATTGAGTGGCTCTACTGAGTTTATAAATCAAACAGTGAAGTTTGATTAGTTTATCATCATTAGAACCCTAAAATTTAATTACTGCCCTAATCACCAGCAATTTGTTTTAAAGCATAAAACACATCATACAACAGCAGTTTGATCTTTGCTATATTTTGTTTTAAAAAATAATGGAAATAAGTGCAGAGAATAATTGTTACCAAGAAGCAATTACAATGCAATAATCTAATCTGAACTCATAACATCATAGACTTAAAAAGTGGCTTATCATCTGAAACCAGAGGTTAAATTACTGCTCTGTAATCATTCCCTGGTGCCTGCCATTTTTTTGTCGTATAACGTTCCATATCATAGAGAGCTTTCATTCAGCTCGGAGATGGTTATGTGCCAGATGCTGATTCCAACTGTCAGTATGTTCCATTTCACTGATGCTTGATGATATTCATAGTAGAAGTTTAATAAATGACATGAGCACAAGTTTGAAAGAAAAATTCTACAGTAGATTAATAAAATGTTATATTCAAGAGACACATACATACACAAAATAAATTACAGACATGTCAAAGTATCCCTGCTGATAGAGAGAAAATAGAACTAAGGTCAAGCCGGTGAGCAGGGCTTCTAATGGGGCATGGAGAAGCTCACATGACTTCGCATTGGAAGAGTGCAAAAGTCTATGGAGGATTGCGGTCAGTGTTCTCCCAAACTGAAAGATTGGACCATCTCAAGGTGAGAGGGGGATAAACAAACGAGAAATAATGAATTCTGTTGATAGCACAGCAGGTTGTCGCACAAAAATCACAGCTTTGCAACAGTGTGGTGTGGAAAAGTATACTGTACTATCATTTCAGACTTAGCAGATCCAGGACAGCAAATAGAAACAAATGATCAGATCAGTTTTCTTGGGCAAAATATTTTTTTCTCTAAGTCTATGCTATCTTACAAAGTGCCCATTGTGCAACATTTCATAATACCTTTGCACTTTGAGTGACAGGAGATGGAAAAAACACAAAATATGCTGCCAACTGTGCTTTAAATCCAATCTCCTCCTTTTCCCCACAAGACAGACTTCAGGTTTACCAATGCTTCACACATTTATTTTACTGAAAAACATAGGAATGAGTAATGGGAACATTTCGCCATCCATTTATCATTTTTAATTCCTTACTCAAAACAACCAATCTTTAACTTGCTGCTAAATTAGAAAACTGCCTTTCACATTTGAGTACTGTAAGTGGGTCAGCTTTACTGCACTGGTGGTTGAATTGTTACACTGCAGTATCAGCAGCATTTGAGGGGCATATCAAGTAGGAAGTACATAAATATGGGCCTGTTGTCTCCTCCAGGGGCACATCTCAGAAGCGAGACTCGAAATTGCACCCGACGCTGCTCCTGTTTTGCCAATCTCAAATTACACTCAAGTATCCTGGCAATCATAAGAAACAGAAGCAGGAGTAGGCCATCTGGCCCCTCAAGCCTGCTCCGCCATTTAAGATCATGGCTGATCTGATCATGGACTCAGCTCCACTTCCCTGCCCGCTCCCTATAACCTTTTATTCCCTTATCGCTCAAGAATCAGTCTATCTCCGCCTTAAATATATTCAATGACCCAGCCTGCGCAGCTCTCTGGGGCAGAGAATTCCATAGATTTCCAACCCTCAGAGAAGAAATTCCTCCTCATCTTTTATACTCTATCCCCCTTGCAATAAAGGCCAACATTCCATTTGCCTTCCTGATTACTTGCTGCACCTGCATACTAACTTCCCCAGGTCCCTCTGTACTGCAACACTTTTGCAATTTTCCTCCATTTAAATTATTTGCTTTTCTATTTTTTCTGCCAAAGTGGATAACCTCACATTTTCCCACATTATACGCCATCTGCCAAATTTTTACCCACTCACTTAGCCTGTCTATATCTCTTTGCAGATTTGTTGTCTCCTCACAATTTGCTTTCCCACCCATCTTTGTATTATCAGTAAACTTGGTTACATTACACTCGGTCCTTTCATCCAAGTCATTAATATAGGTTGTAAATAGTTGAGGCCCCAGCACCGATCCCTGTGGCACCCCACCAGTTACTGTTTGCCAATCGGAAAATGACCGATAGTTAGTTAGCCAATCTTTTATCCATGCTAATATATTACCCCCAACCCCGTGAACTTTTATCTTGTGCAGTGACCTTTTATCGAAAAGGTGCCACCCCTTCTGGAAATCCAAATACACCACATCCACTGGTTTCCCCCTTATCCACCCTGCTTATTACCTCGTCAAAGAACTCCAGCAAATTTGTCAAACATGATTTCCCTTTCATAAAACCATGCTGACTCTGCTTGATTGAATGATGCTTTTCCAAATGTCTTGCTTCCTTAATAATGGACTCCAGCATTTTCCCAACGACAGAGGTCAGGCTAACTGGTCTATAGTTTCCCGCTTTCTGTCTGCCTCCTTTTTAAAATAGGGGCATTACATTTGCGGTTTTCCAATCCACTGGGACCACCCCAGAATCCAGGGAATTTTGGTAGATTACAACCAATGCATCCACTACCTCTGCAGCCACTTCACTTAAGACCCTAGAATGTAAACCAGTTGTATTATCCAATTTGAATATGCTGGAATAAAAAAAAATAGGTGTAATATTCCAACATGGTTGATACTTAATTGGAAAAGAGCCAATGGAGCCTCAAGGTGCTCGGATGGAGAACCATAAAAGTCAAAGACAATGGGGTCGAAATTGCTCCGCACCCCATTTGGGGACGATAAACTTCCGGGCCCGGGACTTTTACTGCCTGGGCCTGAAGTCCCGCCCCCGGCGTGCAATTGTCTTTGCGCCCCTCAAATGAGGCGGAGCGTCATCTCAGGTGCTCCACCTCGTTGGAGGGATGCTCCTGGGGCAACAGCATTAGGCAAAAGCTCCGCGTAGCGCTGATGCGCTAAAACACCCCTCCACTTCAGTTAAAGGGGAGGGGCGCTGCGCACTCTGCAGGCCCCATGGTGGCCGCCACTAGGCCACCAGGGATAAGAACATAAGAATTAGGAACAGGAGTAGGCCATCTAGCCCCTCGAGCCTGCTCCGCCATTCAACAAGATCATGGCTGATCTGACCGTGGATTCAGCTCCACTTACCCGCCCGCTCCCCATAACCCTTAATTCCCTTATTGGTTAAAAATCTATCTATCTGTGATTTGAATACATTCAATGAGCTAGCCTCAACTGCTTCCCTGGGCAGAGAATTCCACAGATTCACAACCCTCTGGGAGAAGAAATTCCTCTCAACTCGGTTTTAAATTGGCTCCCCCGTATTTTAAGGTTGTGCCCCCTAGTTCTAGTCTCCCCGACCAGTGGAAACAACCTCTCTGCCTCTATCTTGTCTATCCCTTTCATTATTTAAAATGTTTCTATAAGATCACCCCTCATCCTTCTGAACTCCAACGAGTAAAGACCCAGCCTACTCAATCTCTCATCTCCAGAATCAGCCGAGTGAATCGTCTCTGTACCCTCTCCAAAGCTAGTATATCCTTCCTTAAGTAAGGTGACCAAAACTGCACGCAATACTCCAGGTGCGGCCTCATCAATACCCTGTACAGTTGTAGCAGGACCTCCCTGCTTTGTACTCTATCCCTCTCGCAATGAAGGCCAACATTCCATTCGCCTTCCTGATTACCTGCTGCACCTGCAAACTAACTTTTTGGGATTCATGCACAAGGACCCCCAGGTCCCTCTGCACCGCAGCATGTTGTAATTTCTCCCCATTCAAATAATATTCCCTTTTACTGTTTCTCCCCCCCCCCCCCCCCCCCCCAAGGTGGATGACCTCACATTTTCCGACATTGTATTCCATCTGCCAAACCTTAGCCCATTCGCTTAACCTATCTAAATCGCCTTGCAGCCTCTCCGTGTCCTCTACACAACCCACTTTCCCACTCATCTTTGTGCCATCTGCAAATTTTGTTGCACTACACTCTGTCCCCTCTTCCAGGTCATCTATTTATATTGTAAACAGTTGTGGTCCCAGCACCGATCCCTGTGGCACACCTCTAACCACCGATTTCCAACCCGAAAAGGACCCATTTATCCCGACTCTCTGCTTTCTGTTAGCCAGCCAATTCTCGATCCATGCTAATACATTTCCTCTGACTCCGCGTACCTTTATCTTCTGCAGTAACCTTTTGTGTGGCTCGACCTGGCCAGTGGCATGAAACCCAAAAGGCATGCCGGGCCATATGATTGCGGCCAAGTCAAGGCAAGGGCCGCCACTGTTGAGCCTACCAAAGAGTCGGACGACAAAATAAAATGGCAGCACAGGGCGCACACGGCCTCCCCTTTATGGGGCACCCCAGGCAGATGTCAGCGCCCCACAAAGCTGGCGCTGACATCCACCCGCGCCCACCTCTCGGGGCAATTTCCCCCGCAGGGCACAAAGGGGTCGGTGCGGACGGCAATGACTTCATCACCTGATGCGCACCAGCTCGGAGCACTAACCGCGGGGCAAGGCGCAACCGGCAAATCGCCCCCAAAATTTCAGGGGCAATTTTGCCCGAGAAGCTATCGCCGCCGTCCAAATCGCCATTGCGCACCGTTAGCATAACGCCGTGCAAAAAAGGGATAATTTCAGTCCCAAAAAGTTTTCAGAATGAGGTTATGGAGTGGGCCGTTAAGCAGAAAATAGCTCTCTGTGCTGTAGGTTATTTAATTAATTCTTTGAAATTGCTCTCGAGACACTAGACTGCCTCAAACTTATCCCTCATCAACAGATGACCAATTTGTAAGAGAAGACCAGGAAAAGGGCATTCAACTTCATGGACGAGGACCTGTAGACCCTGTTGGATGAAGTAAAGGATGAGGTAAAAGATCTGGGGGTCCTTGTACATGAATCACAAAGTTGATCTTATTTAAGGAGGGATATACTTGCATTGGAGGCAGAGATGGTTCACTTGGTTGACTCCTGAGATGAAGGGGTTGTCTTATGAAGAAAGGTTGAGCAGGTTGGGCCTCTACTCATTGGAGTTTAGAAGACTGAGAGGTGATCTTATTGAAATGTATAAGATTATGAATGGGCTTGACAAGGTGGATGCCGAGAGGACGTTTCTCCACATGGGGGAATCTTGAACTAGGGGGCATAGTTTCAGAATATGGGGTCACCCATTTAAAACGGAGGAGGAGGAGGAATTTCTTCTCTGAGGGTCGTGAATCTCTGGAATTCTCTACCCCAGAGAGCTGGCTCAGTGAATATATTTAAAGGTGGAGATGGACAGATTTTTGAACTATAGGGGAATCAAGGGTTATGGGGAGCGGGCAGGAAAGTGGTGTTGAGGCCAAGATCAGATCAGCCATGACCTTATTGAATGGTGGTGCAGGTATGTGGGGCCAAATGGCCTACTCCTGCTCCTATTTCTTGTTATGTTCTTACGTTTTAAGGCATGAGCAGCTTATCAGCTCTCCTACAGCGCAACCCTCACATGCAGTCAGCAAGTGTGCAGTGACCGAGGTTGAACAGACACTGAGTGGCATGAAGCAGCTTCCTGAGGAGGTGGAAGGAGAGGACAATATATGGGGGGGGGGGGGGGGGGGAAGGTGGGAAAATAAGCTTGGAGGCTGCAAAGTGATATAAGGCTGGTTTAAGTGATTGAACAAGGTGGTGACAAATGGAGTATAATGTGGGGAAATGTGAAACTAACCACTTTGGAAAGAATGGAAAAGCTCGTAAACTAGTAACTGTTGGGATTTGGGGGTCCTTATACACAAATCATCCACAATTAACATGCAGATGCAGCAAGCAATTAGGAAGACAAATGGTATGTTAGCCATGATTGCAAAGGGGGTTGCAGCATCAGAGTAAGGAAGTCTTGCTGTAATTCTATAGGGTTTTGGTGAGACCACACCTGGAGTACTGTGTACATTTTTGCTCTCCTACCCAAGGAAGGATATACTTGCCTTAGGAGGAAGTGCAACAAAGGTTCACAAGATTGATTCCTGGGATGAGAGGGCTGTCTTATGAGAGATTGATTAAACTAAGCCTATATTCTCTGGAGTTAAGAAGAATGAGCTGTAATCTGATTAAAATGTATAAAACTCTTAAAAGACTTGACATGATAGAAAGAAAAAAAAAAGGAGTAGGATGTGCCTAACGGTGGAGCACAAAAAGGGTAATCGGACCATGGGCTCCATTAAATGCAACTTGGAAAACCTTGCAGATCTGGTCTCAGAATCTGTATGATCACTAACAGCATTGCCTGCAGTGCAAAGAGCCAATCCAGTAGCTGGTCGCTATATTGGGATATCCGGCTGTTCCCACATCAGGTGGCATAGCTGGAGCAGTTGGGGCATGCACCTTGGAGGCTCAGACAGGATATTTGGGCTTTAGATAGAATGGAGAGAGTGATGAGTCACAGCTTTCAGCAACTTGCTGAAGCCGAGCGGGATCTCACAGATGCCATCATTCCACACATCAGGGTGCTGGCTGGGACCATAGATCAAAACCGCATTGAGACAATGGCTTATGTGATCCACGTGACTGTGCTTTCACTTCAATGGGTGGCAGCACCACCCTGGGTTTCATCCTTACAACAGCAAGCATATTGCCTGCTGCAATGCCATGGCTCAGGATCTCCATCCCCTGATATTGGCAGCAGCAGCCCTGTTCCAGGAGCAGACAGCCATAGGTATTGAAGAACCATAAGTCCTCAGGTCACCAGACCAGCATCTCACCACCAAGCCCCAACTTTCCAGCTACTGGATGTAAAAGTTTCAGATTTAATATTTTTTTTTTTGAAAACATGGCACAGCTTTCTGCAAGTGATCCTACTTAACTTTAAGAAACCTAATCTAAATTGATCTGATCAAGGATTGAAGCACCATTCACAACAAGGTCCCACATGGAAGACTGGTTAGAAAACTAAAAGCCCATGGGAAAGTGACAAGTTGGATCTAAAATTGGCTCAGCAGCAGGAAGCAACGGGTAATGGTCAATGGATGTTTTTGTGACTGGCAGGGCTCGGTACTTGGTCCCTTGCTTTTGTGGTATAAATCAACGATTTAGGCTTCAATGTCGGGGGCATGATTAAGAAGTTTGCAGATAATACAAAAACTGGCCATGTAGTTGATAGTGAGGAAGAAAGCTGTAGACTGCACGAAGATATCAATAGAAGTGGGCAGAAAAGTGGCAAATGGAATTCAATCTGGAGAAGTGCGAGGGCAATACATTTGGGGAGAGCTAACAAGGCAAGGGACTGTACAATCAATGGTAGGATATGGAGAAGTGTAGAGGAACAAAGAAACCTTGGCGTGCATGTCCACAGATTCCTGAAGGTAGCAGGACAGGTAGATAAGGTGGTTATGAGAATGTGAATAGAGGGGTTGTGAATGTTTCAAGTGGTGAAGAGAATCATGGGAAGATAGCTGAAAGAAATGTCAATCTGCAATACTTGCAGTGTCGACACAAAGAGAGGTTACTCAGAGTGTGATCAAACATGAGTTACGCGAAAAGCGAAGTCAGGTATGAGTCAGACGAAAGAGACTGCTATAACAAGCCATAAAATAGGGAAATACAAGGCCCCGAAACTGTAAACAAGCTAGGCCTAGTGCCCGCCCTGTCTGGGGGACCTGTCGGCCTGCCATTGGATGTATTCTGGGGGAAGCAGAAAGTGATTGGATGAACTAAGTGCTAATCAAATGTGTTCCGTTTTGAAAATGTATAATTACTGTGCTTTCGCGCTGTTACGAGACTTGTCCTGAGGGAGTTGAACAAGCTCTAATAGAGTGTGTTCCTTTATCTTGACAAGTCCCGATCGGAGAATCTTCAATAAAGGTCTTTTACAGAAAAGGCAACAAAGATGTTCGTGTCAGTGTATTCGCTGAAACAGATTGAGGGAAAAAGAATCCGTATTATCATTTGGTGTCAGAAGTGGGATCTCAATGGACGACTGCCGAAAACTTGCGAACTAAGAGCCGAACTAGCCTCGGACGAGACGGGAGGAAAGTGGCCACTGGAGTGAGTATACTTTAAATACCACTTCGGTTTCCTTCAGTTCCAAAAGTCTGAGGAAAGTTTTGCCACTCGCTGGTTCTCAGGTAGCATCTGAACGAGATCCAGGTCAATCTGGCGAATACCTTTTAAACTTAGGAAACCGTGGGGCGACGCGGGACTGTGTAAGGTTGCGGAAGAAACGCGAGGTATTAAAAGGTCGCGGGGGAGACGCGAGGGAATTGTGTAAAGTTAACTTGTACTCATGTCAGGTGTGGTGTCGACCCTGTATATCACTTGGTTCACCTAGGCTCTGGATGAGATAAAAAACCGTAGTGCCAAGAAAAAGCGGAGAGATTGGGGAATGGGTAACCACTTAGATAAAACCACGGATGCGGGTAGTCCGCTACAGAAGTTATGTGAAGAATTCCCTGAAAGAGCTGGACAATTTAGACTGTTATCTGGAGCCTTGAACAAATTATTAGATGACCAATGGCCCCTAGGGGGCACTAGAAGCGTAGAGGTGGCCAAAAGGGCACAGGAATTGATTTGGAAAAAGGGACGAGGGAAAAGGGATAAGAATTTAATTGCCACATGGAGGCACTATTGTCAAAAACTAAAAGATGCATCACTTCTGTCAAGTTGGCAGGAAAACGCCATTAAATTAGGACTCTCTGACAGGAGGAGGACATGTTAAAACCGTAGACGTCTTAAAGAAAGAGTGCGCGCACGAAAAACGTATTAAGAGTTCCACTGGGACCTCTGAGAAGGGTATCAACAGACTACGTAGTCAAATGGTTGGCTTTGCGTTGACCGAGGCTGATGATGAAATTGAGGAATGGTCACTGACTCGGCGCCCAATGGCGCCTCCCGCAGCCCCTGGCCCCTTACCACAGCCCCCTTCCCGTCAACCTCCACCCTACACTCCGGCGGTAGGAGGTAATGATAACCGTAACCCCACACCAACGAACCGACAAGCCCCGGCGGACCCTTCATCTTCTGATAGCGACTCAGATCCCCAGTTCACAGGCCATATAGCCGAGAGGACCAGATCTAAAACTCGGAGGAATAGGCAGTCTCGCGAATCAGCGATTCAAAATACCAACCGCGAAAGGCAAAACAGACCCTCTCGCCGATCACGACCCTCACCCGGCCATGACGACAGTTGGTGGAAGTGTAGGGGACTGAAACAGGAGGGCCCCGACGGCTCCGAGCCACCCTCCGATCAAGAAACGTCCTCACCCCAAAGCCCCAACAGCAATTCCCAGTTCGACCAATGCCAAACCCTGATGCACAACAGGCGGCAGCACACCCCACCATTGATGTTTATGTGCCTTGGAAACCGAATGAGATCATGGCTATTCTGGCCACTATCCCAGATCGAAAGAAAGAACCTGTCAAGTTTATAGATTATCTCCGAACTACCATCGCAGTCTATAATGCGGAATCAAGGGACTTGTGGTCCCTAGTGCAACAGACCCAGAGTCCAACCGAGCATGCCCGGTTCTTAACCCATCTGAGGCACGCCACCCATGGCGCACTGCAAGCCGCACATCCTAACGATGCCCAGAACCGTCTAAACGCCATTTTCACCGCTCTCAGCACGACCCTTCGGAAGCCCATCAGTATGGCCGCCGTATTAGAAACCAAACCCAAACGAGACGAAAACGCGGACGAATTTATGGAAAGGTTCATTGAGATATACGGAGGCCAATCGGGAGATAATGCCTTCCGGGCGGGAGATAATTCACCTCAATTCTGCGCTATTCTACTCCAGTGCCTGCCTCATTCGATCCGGACCAATAATATGAATTGGGCAGATAATAGTCGGGCCCAGATGGAGAGAGCCGTGAAATATTATTGGCAGGAAAGAAAGGGAGAAGGAGGAAATGCGCCCTCAACCAGGGTCAAGACTGAATATGTAACTAAAAAAGAAGAGCCTCCTCGGGTGGAAGGACCAAAACCCGACCCAAGGGGATACCAGATGGAACCGCAGTATTGCGTGCGGGGTTGGGTGGATAATCAGGGATGGGTGGATAATCAGGGATACGGTTATACTAAACACCCAAATGGTCCACGCCCTGTAAATTACGGACCGCCCTATAGTCCCCGATCTGGTATGGGAGGAGGTCAGGGCTGGGGAAGACATGAACGATGCTTTAATTGTGGGCAAGAAGGACATTGGTGTAGGGAGTGCCCCTCCCGTCGGCAAGAAAGAGGAAGGGGAGGAAAAGGAGGATGGCAAAGGGGGGAGAGGACGGGGATCTTATACTAACTTCTCCCAGAACAACCCCTTTGCCCAACTGTCACCCGAATATCAGTACTGACCATGTAGCTTGACTGTACAAGGACCCTCCTCAGATATGGAACCGATGATATCGTTAAAGATTCAAAATGAGTGGCAACCCTTCTTAATAGATACAGGAGCCTCTATGTCCTCTGTGCAGTCGAAGCTTAAACTCCCTGCCTCTACCGAGACACAGGGACTGTCAGGGTTCCTGGGACAAGTCTCAACATTCTCGGTGTCAGAACCAGTTAAAGTAATTTACAAGGAAGAATCTGTGGAACATCGATTTGTTATCACAACCAATCTGGACTGTAACTTGATGGCTAGGGACCTCCTCTGCAAATTTCAGTTGCATCTAGAGTGCGGAGATGATGGGATCATTGTAAAACAGGGAACCTTTAAACAGCAGTGTTACACTATCCGGACCCCTCAATGGTGGTCCTTAGATCTGCCCCAGGCGCCCGATCATGTGACCCTAGCCTATGATCCTAGTGGCAAGGATCTCCAGAACCTTTATCAAGATCACGTAGGAGAAGAGTGGGAAATCCTCTTAAGGGCCAGAGTGTCTGGACCGGAGGGGGAGGCGGATTTTGTGGAAATGGATAGGAATCTGTGGCGACAGCCCCCGACGGTGGCACCACATGTTACTCGTGAAGTATTACCTCCCCACCATGCCAAAGATTTAGGAATCATGGTACGCCAAGCTATAGACGAGGCTGACCCTACCAGTCCAGATTTGTAGATTGTAGGACATGGCCGGACGGTCCAATTTCACAGGGACCTCGAGAAGGTCCTGACGACACTGCACCACCACACCGGCGCTAACGTGCCCGACTATGTGGATCCCCATGTATGGGCAGAGGACCCCTCCCAAGTGGGCTATACTCCAATCGATCCGATTGAGATCCTAGTACAGGACAATGTGGACTGGCCCTCCATCCGTCAGTACCCACTGAAACCACAGGCAATACCAAGTATCCACCGATTGATCAAGGGACTAGTGGAACAGGGGATCTTGGTTCAATGTCAGTCCCAGTGTAAACACCAATACTGGCAGTCCCTAAGCCAGGCAAAACAAATCAGTTCCGTTTGGTCCAAGACCTTCGAGCCATCAATGCTATCGTCCAGCCCCTACACGCTCTGGTTCCCAACCCAGCACAGATACTGTCGTTAATCCCAGCAAACGCCAAGATCTTCGCAATAATCGACCTCCAACACGCCTTCTTCGCTTTGCCGCTAAGCCCAGACGAGTCAGTACCTGTTCGCCTTCACTTACCAGGGACAGCAATATACATGGACTAGACTTCCCCAAGGGTTCATCCACTCCCCGACCTTGTTCTCAAGGTGCCTGCAGGAACAGTTACAGTCCCTCACGCTGACTAAGGGATCCACTTTAATTCAATATGTGGACGATTTACTGGTAGCCAGCACAGATGAACCAAGTAATCGGGAGGATGCTAATCAGTTACTGAATTACTTGTCCTCCCTGGGATACATAGTTTCACCATCAAAGGTCAAAATTGGCCAGTCTCAAGTCAAATTTCTTGGGATCATTTTATCAGGCATCCACCGAGCCTTGGAGGCTGGCCGAGTCGAACCCATCTGCCAGTTTCCAGTCCCTAGCACGGCTAAACAAATGCGACAGTGGTTGGGGATGATCAATTACTGTAGATCCTGGATCCCTAATGTTGCCCTGATGACCGAGCACCTCACACCGTACACAACCAAGGAAGGCAGCTTTGAAATAGAAACCGCAAACGTCCAAGCCTTTAAGGAACTAAAGACAACCCTGCTGCAAGCTCCGGCTTTGGGTCGGCCCCTCTATGACCGGCCCTTTCAACTGTATTGTACGATCTTGAAAGATTGTGCTACCGCTGTCTTAACTCAGAAACACGGGGATAAGCATAGGCCTGTTGCCTACTACTCTTCCAAAATAGACCCCGTTGCCTTGGGACACTGTATGTACTCAAATATTAACCGCCATCTACAATAGCTTTCAATCCGCCGCCAACCTTACCCTCCAGCAGGATATTGCTGTATATACCTCTCACTCCATAGCTGCCCTCCTGGGTCAACTGCAGACTAAACATCTTACCATGGCCAGGCAAAGCAGATATGAGATCTACCTACTAAATAATCCTAAGCTGACCTTTCGGCACTGTACTGCCATTAATCCGGCCTGTTTTCTTACTGAGCCACTCCAAGATGAGGAAGAACCGAGTCACGACTGTCTATCTTTAATTCAAGAGGCCACCTCGGTCAGGGAAGATTTAGTTGATGTACCAATGGAGGACCCCGACTGTATTATGTATGTTGACGGAAGCTTTTCCATTGACCCAGAAGGCGGACAAATTTCGGGATACGCCATAGTAAACCAGGAGAATCAGGTCCTGGAATCTGCCGCCTTTGAGACCGCCTATTCCGCCCAACAAGCTGAACTATTCGCCCTCACTCGAGCCTGTATCTAAGCTAAAAACCTCAAGGTCAATATCTATACCGACTCTAGGTATGCCTTTGGAGTAGCCCATGATTTCAGACAATTATGGAAAAACAGGGGATTCTTGACCTCAAATGGAAATGAGATATCCCATAGGCAACTAGTATCAGACTTGTTGCAGGCCTTCATGCTTCCCAAGCGTATTGCCATTGTCAAGTGTACCGCCCACACTACCGGAAAATCTCCGGTTGACATAGGAAACCGCTGTGCTGACAGAGAGGCCAAACAGGCCTCTCACAGACAACAAATGGTGGTGCCCAGAATGATGAGTCAAACTAACAATCCTGCAAAGGTAAGTTAGCCTCGGAAAAACCAATGCCAACCATCCAAGATGTAATTAAAGCACAGGAGGACGTTCCTGAAAAAGATAAACTGTTGTGGAAAGATTATGGATGTACTTATAACAATGTTTCTAAACTCTGGACCACTCCCACGGAACAGACTTTCATGTCTGACGAGTTGGCCCTATGGGTTATTGAATGTATGCACTTTGCTACTCATTGTGGAGCAAGGACAACAAGTGACACACTTTTGGCCACTTGGTGGCACCCTAGACTCCAGGCGCTGGCCCAGAACATCAGTAGTCGCTGCCTTGTTTACCAACAGCATAATCCAGGGAAGGGAGTCCCCTGTGATTGGGGTAAGACGACCCTACCAGAAGGTCCCTTTGAGACCTTGCAGTTGGACTACATTGAGTTGCAAAGAGTTCAGTGTTACAAATATGTGTTAGTAATAGTAGATGTGTTTAGCAAATGGATTGAAGCTTACCCTACCCTGGACAATAAGGCTCAAACTGTTGTTAAGGTGTTAATGAGGGAAATTGTTCCTAGATATGGTATCCCAGCTCGACTGAGTTCCGATAATGGCCCTCACTTTATTGGCCAAGTTAACAAAGAATTCTGTTCCCAGATGCGCATTAACGAGCAGCTGCATTGTGCCTACCGACCCCAAGCTGCGGGACTAGTTGAACGTGCTAATCAAACTCTTAAAACTAAGCTTGCAAAACTGGTAGCATCAACCGGATTCAATTGGCTCAAACTCCTTCCCATAGTCCTATTCCAGATCCGAACTACTCCCACCGGTAAGGCTAGACTGACCTAGGAGCGTCCCGACTAACCGAGTGGGTCCCGAGGAGAACAGTTTGAACCCCTGCCCGTAGTGATAGACAACCAGCTACACCAACGGTGACCTGAGAAGAGAGGCGAGAAAACCGAACTCTTTGAATCAGCAAAATATTCGGACTATTTATCCTTGTCCATAGAGACGCTACAAGAAACATTTTGTTCTCGAGTAATTGTTAACCTAGAGCGATAAGATGAAACTGTGCCTGTGTGCCACAGTCTGTATAGTAGCGTTGGTGTACGTCAAGTGCGGCGCATGGGAAGCGAGAGCTCCATGTAAACACCTTTTTGTATATGTCCTATGTTTATGTGCGAAATGGGAACTTTTCTAGTTGCTGGGTGTGCTCACATATCCCTATACATTCCAAAGGGGGAATTCCTTTGCGCCCCGTTCCACTGACCCTAACTGAGACTGTCAAGTGGCTTCTGAGCCAGACTAGCATGAGAGGAGGGGGGCCAATGCAAATACAAAGGATGAAAGGCGGGTCAAGAGAGGGATCACGGAGGGCAGGAGGAGCATCATACCGTTACCGTGTGGACAACCACGGGGACGTCACCGAGTGGGAGAGTGCTGGGTACCCCATTAATCAAACGTTCCAGGGATGGTACCAACCACCCTATGACCATAAAAAGGAACCCCCATTCTTAGTCCTGACCAATACCTCGGAGATCGGGAGGCCAACCGGGACCATATGTTTAACCCGAAATGACACCAGCAGCAAGGGACATATCATAGGGTACAGCGATTGCCCACACAACCTCAACATCACAACAGTTGCACGAGTCACTATTCTCTCTCACCTTCCGAATAAAACAAGTGGAGGTCTGTGGGCCCAGTCTTGGGACCCCAACACAATATATAAAAAGGCAGCGTATAACGGCACATATTTTGTGTGCGGGCATAGGGCATATCCCTGGTTACCTAGGCGATGGACAGGGTCCTGCTATTTGGGATATGTGATGCCATTTGTGCGGCAAACACGTACCCTGGCAGAAGCACATGCCTCCAGCCGACACAGGCGAGCCCTCACCCCCGCCGAAAGGTTCTTTGGGGTCATGATGTTCCCATTCGGGATAGGACGCACCATGGATGAAGTACAGAACCTAGAGAGGGTATTGGAACAGATAGCTAACGATACTGCTGAAGCTCTGGAGGACATCACGGCCGAAATGGGAGCAATACAGACCCGTAGCATTACAAAACCAAATGGCCCTCGATTACCTGTTAGCTGAGAAAGGGGGGACATGTGCCCTGATAGTGCAACATTCAGATCCTTACATTCCCGATAGTTCAGAAAACATAACCAATCTCCCTGATCACATAAGAAGGGAGGTAAAGAAGTTATCCATGCCAGCAGGAGGATCTAGCTGGTTTGATTGGCTATTAGGTGGATCCTGGGGATCCTATCTAATGCATGGGGCAATTATTCTCATCGTAGTAATAATTACCTATTGTTTGATTATTGGTTGCTTTAACCTTTGTTCTAAAGTCATGATGGCAAGGTTAGCAAACCCTCTTGTGGCCATGGGCTCCTGGGTTATGATCCAGAAAACTAAAAACCTACTCGACAAGGAGGATCAGGAAAGAGAGTGCGAACGGCTGAATGCGATACTCCTGGAATAGTCACCAGGGTTATCATGGAATGATAAAAGGGGGGAATGAGAATATATAGAGGGGTTGTGAATGTATCAAGTGGTGAAGAGAATCATGGGAAGATAGCTGAAAAAAATTTCAATCTGCAATACTTGCAGTGTCGACACAAAGAGAGGTTACTCAGAGTGTGGTCAAACACGAGTTACGCGAAAAGCGAAGTCAGGTATGAGTCAGACGAAAGAGACTGCTATAACAAGCCATAAAATAGGGAAATATAAGGCCCCGAAACTGTAAACAAGCTAGGCCTAGTGCCCGCCCTGTCTGGGGGACCTGTCGGCCTGCCATTGGATGTATTCTGGGGGAAGCAGAAAGTGATTGGATGAACTAAGTGCTAATCAAATGTGTTCCGTTTTGAAAATGTATAATTACTGTGCTTTCGCGCTGTTACGAGACTTGTCCTGAGGGAGTTGAACAAGCTCTAATAGAGTGTGTTCCTTTATCTTGACAAGTCCCGATCGGAGAATCTTCAATAAAGGTCTTTTACAGAAAAGGCAACAAAGGTGTTCGTGTCAGTGTATTCGCTGAAACAGATTGAGGGAAAAAGAATCCGTATTATCAGTTAAGGCGGCATGTGGGATACGGAGTGACTGTTGCCAACGAACCAGAAGCTGCGCATCAGCAGAGAAACATAGAAAATAGGTGCAGGAGTAGGCTATTCGGCCCTTCGAGCCTGCACCACCATTCAATAAGATCATGGCTGATCATTCACCTCAGTACCTCTTGCCTGCTTTCTCTCCATACCCCTTGATCCCTTTAGCCGTAAGGACCATATCTAACTCCCTCTTGAATATATCCAATGAACTGGTATCAACAACTCTCTGCGTAGGGAATTCCACAGGTTAACAACTCTCTGAGTGAAGAAGTTTCCCCTCATCTCAGTCCTAAATGGCTTACCCCTTTATCCTTAGACTATGTCCCCTGGTTCTGGACTTCCCCAACATCGGGAACATTCTTCCTGCATCTAACCGGTCCAGTCCCATCAGAATTTTATATGTTTCTATGCGATCCCCTCTCATCCTTCTAAACTCCAGTGAATACAGGCCCAGTCGATCCAGTCTCTCCTCATATGTCAGTCCTGCCATCCTGGGAATCAGTCTGGTGAGCCTTCGCTGCACTCCCTCAATTGCAAGAACTTCTTTCCTCAGATTAGGAGACCAAAACTGAACACAATATTCCAGGTGAGGCCTCACCAAGACCCTGTACAACTGCAGTAAGACCTCCCTGCTCCTATACTCAAATCCCCTAGCTACAAAGGCCAACATACCATTTGTCTTCTTCACCGCCTGCTGTACCTGTATGCCAACTTTCAATGACTGATGTACCATGATACCCAGGTCTCGTTGCACCTCCCCTTTTCCTAATCTGCCGCCATTCAGATAATATTCTGCCTTCGTGTTTTTGCCCCCAAAATGGATAACCTCACATTTATCCACATTATACTGCATCTGCCATGCATTTGCCCACTCACCTAACCTGTCCAAGTCACCCTGCAGTCTTCTAGCATCCTCCTCACAGCTCACACCACCACCCAGCTTAGTGTCATCTGCAAACTTGGGAGATATTACACTCAATTCCTTCATCTAAATCATGAATGTATATTGTAAATAGCTGGGGTCCCAGCACTGAGCCCTGAGCCCTGCTGCATCCCACTAGTCACTGCCTGCCATTCTGAAAAGGACCCGTTTATCCCGACTCTCTGCTTCCTGTCTGCCAACCAGTTCTCTATCCATGTCAGTACATTACCCCCAATACCATGTGCTTTAATTTTGCACATCAATCTCATGTGGGACCTTGTCAAAAGCCTTTTGAAAGTCCAAATACACCACATCCACTGGTTCTCCCTTGTCCACTCTACCAGTTACATCCTCAAAAAATTCTAGAGGATTTATCTTCTAGAAGCATTCTGCGTATAACCGTCGGGTACAAAATTTGAAAAAGTAACGTTCACCACAACAGACAGACAGAGGAGCTGAGAATGCTGAAGCACATCACTAATAACGTTTCATTAATGTTACAAAGTTAAATTAATCCAAACGCATTTCATTAATGTTACTATAGTTTGATTAATGTTATTAGGTTCGGTTAATATTACTGGTGATTTTGCCAGTTTAAGATTTTAAAATAAACTCTCAGTTCGAATGTTAAATTAAAATTAACAGTACTAACAGAATTCTCAAAATCCGCTTCTTTATTCCTGATTTTGGGAAGTCCGGCGACAACAAAATAAACCACTGGAACTGCACATGCGCAACTACTTCCAGTCCGTTAGCAGCAGTGGGGTACTATGGGATATTTTCCTTTATTAGCCGAGGAATATAATACAAGAGCAGAGGGGTTACGCTTGAACTGTATAAAACACTAGTTAGGCCACAGCTATAGTACATGCAGTTCTAGTCACCACATTGCAGGAAATATGTCACTGCACTCATCATCAACATAGGCAATCCCTCGAAGCGAGGATGACTTGCTTCCATGCCAAAAAGGAATGAGTTTCACAGGTGTTTCAATGAAGGACCTAATATTCCAGGTCCCGAACTACATCTTGGAGGGTGGAAGATGCCTGTGCGTGGATTTTTTTAACATGTGGTGGCCGTTGCGCACCAGCCACCACACGGGCTTGACAGAACTAGGTCTTGGTCCAGTGGCAAGGATTAACCAAGACGAGTGGAAACCAGCTCTGCTGCACAGACCTAGCGCGCACACATATCGCAGTGTGGGCTGGCCCGTGCTGCCCCTGAGCCCTCGTCTTTTCTGGGCCCCAGACTCACGCCTCTCCTGGGCCCCAGTCACTTCCTTCTGCAAACTCTTGCCGCTTGCACTAGAGAATGTACAGAGGAGATTTACGAGGATGTTGCCCCAACTGGAGAATTTTATCTATGAGGAAAGATTGGACAGGCTGGGGTTACTTTCTTTGGAACAGAGGAGGCTGCAGGGAGACTTGATTGAGATCTATAAAATTATGAGGGGCCTACATAGAGTGGATAGGAAGGACCTATTTCCCTTTGCAGAGAGGTCAATAACCAGGGGGCAGAAATTTAAAGTCACTGGTAGAAGGATTAGAGAGGGGTGTTGAAGAGAACTTTTTTTCACCAAGGGTGGTGGGGGTCTGGAACTCACTGCCTGAAAGGGTGTAGAGGCAGAAACCCTCATCACATTTAAAAAGTACTTGGATATGCACTTGAAATGCCATAACCTACAAGGCTACGGACTAAGATATGGAAAGTGGGATTTGGCTGGATAGCTCTTTTTCGGTCGGCTCAGGTACGATGGGTTAAATGGCTTCCTTCTGTGCCATAAATTTCTTTGATTCTATGAACATGCATTGTGGCAACTGTACAGAATTCTGTAGATTTAGGGCACTATCTAAAAAAAAAGGTTCTGCACAATTTAAAGGGACAGAATTAAATGTTGTTCTTTTTTTAAAGCCACAAGATGCAATGTGGCTTAAGTCCTCCTCACCTATCAGAAAGCAGCCAAATAATCTGTCAACAATAAGGCACATTTCATTGACATTACTAGCACTGTTGCCATATCAAATACAAAATATCAACCAAAATGTCAAAGATAATGCTGACATGATTTGCCCTTTCCTGATGGCAGAGACTCCTTTCTGGGATACAGTTCCATCAGTTAAGGGCACTACTTTACCTGTTTCTGATAGCCATTCTTCATGTGCAAACTTCAACAACAAATGTTGCCAGGCTACTCAACCATGGAGAGGCATTACAATTTGGGCCCAATCCAATCGGAAAGCCCAACACACGTTCTTGCAATAATTATCAAGGGCAGGAATGAGCTGCAACTACTTGCAACATCCTTACTGTCGACCTCTTGCCTAACCCACTCAGTCTGTATGGCTCTGCTAGCTGGTACATGAGCTCACTGACCCACCCGGACAATCAGTAGCAACGAAAGATTTTAAGACAGGTACTTAAAGAAAAAAGTTCAGAACTAAATTTTCAATATAAAGCCGAAGACTGTAAACTAGTCCTGTAATTTACCTTCAGAATGCTTCAGCAGCTGCAAATTGTAAAGAAATTGAAACTGGAACTATTAAATGGTTTAATCATTGGCCCATTAGCAATGAACAGAACCCTTTCCAAAACAGGACAAAGACAAAAATGTGTACCCATGAAAGTACAATGGCCCAGATTTTGCAATAAAAATAACGATGAGGCTATTAGCACCCACCGTTATTAAAGGATAAAACGGGTGGTCAATCTGATCCCGTCAGTTTCCCGTCGAGCAAATTAGGTTAAAATATTTGCCCAAGTTTTTTTTTTATTTCCCCTTTTTTTTTAAATCCCCAATGTACTCTCACTGAGTGAAATTAATGCAATCTCTATGCATAACAGAAACTGAGTAGCATTGCCGAAAATAATCTTTTAGCCAATTATTATTTAGGCTTGTGCTAATCAACTGAATATAGGCTAGAAATTGTAATCACCATTTGGCCAACGAGACTGGCTTTTAAACATGCATAGATACCATGTATAATTTTATGCAGTCCTTCAATTACCATTCCACTAAAGAAGCAAACATTGCCATAATTAATCACATTCTTCAAGTTATTTTTAGGTTTTTAAACTGGAACAACTATGTCCACATGAGCTGGAGGTCTTTCAACATTGTTTCCACTGATTAGCCAATTGGTAACAAGGGGCTTTGAGATTCAAGATCATGAGAAGAATTAAGTGAAGAGGGAAATTACAAGAAACACTTTCACACCAGAGTGTTACAAGAACATAGAATGTGTTGCTGTGTGGCTATTCAGACAATCACAAAAAAGGAAATGGATAAATATCTGGGGGAAAAGGAATACAAAAGGATCCAGGGAAAGGATGGGGGAAATGATTAGAGTAGATAGCTCAAGTTGTAATTTGTCATATTCTAAAAGTAGACTTTATAGCACAGGATATTAAAAGCACAGGATATTAAATTTTCAGTCTGAAAAATGCACCATTTTTATGATAATTTAATCTACCCAAAATTAAACCATTGTTCCAATAACTGATCACCGCAATAAATCAGTTGCCACAATTTCAATTATTCCCAAATTCTGTGGAATGTGTCATTTTGTGCAAAAATCATCTTTGAAGGGATCCAGCAGAATATAATGGAAACAAACTCTGGTCCGAGGCTCAATACTCCAGTGTAAAACAATTAAAAACAAAAGCATTACTTTGTCCATCGACTTGTAGTCTACACCCATTTGCCCACCTTCCCAGTTGAGACATGTAAAACTCAGACATAATGAGAAAGAGAATGAACACACCAGTAAAACGGTCCCAAGTTTTATAGAAAGGTGTATATAGATATCATCCTCATCTCAACAGAGTAGATCATATCAAAGCAAAACAAAAGCTGGTGTTACTCTGTCTTATTGCTGATTCAACTGGGCCTACCAATACCACCTCAAGAGGAGCTGGAATGAGATGCAGTATTGAGCCTGTTGCATTAAATACAGTCTCACAAATCTACTTGTAAAACTGTCAGACTGCACACTGGTGTAAACTTGTAGCTACTGTGCATTCACACAGAAAACATTGGTCTTTGCAAGGTAGCTGAAGGACTGCATTGCTTCAAATTATTATTTCTTCAAGTGTTAATTCACAGTGGTGGCAGTAGCAATCACAATGGCCCCAAGTTTCCATATGATTTGCTCCTGATGTTTTAGAATGGAGTATCTTAGAAATCGGAATTCTCGTCATTTAGTTTGCTCCAGTTCTTGTCAATTAGAACAGTTTCACTTTGGAACAGAATTTTTTTTTCCAAAAGGGGGCGTGTACGGCCACTTATGCCTGTTTTCAAAGTTTCGTCAGTGAAAACTTACTCCAAACTAACTTAGAATGGAGTAAGTGAAGATTTTTGTACGCTCGAAAAAACCTTGTCTACACTTTAGAAAATCAGGCGTAGGTTACAAATCAGGCGTAGGGAATGGTGGCGGGGGGGGGGGGGGGGGAGGGGGGGTTTAAAGAGAAGTTTACAAACATTAAACACTTCAGTTTTACAAATAAAGAGCCATCATCAATAATAAATGATAAATACATCAATAAATCAACCAATAAATCAATCCAAAAAAATTAATAAGAAATCATTTTTTTTTTAATTCAATAAATAAAACATTTTCTACTTACCGACTGCAGCACCGGGAGCCCTCCAACAGCGTGCTGGGATGCCCCCCTCAGTGTGTCTCTGACAGCGAGGGGAGGGGGAGGAGGGGGTAGAGGGAGAGAGGGGGGGAGCATGGGGAGAAGGAGATAAAGGGGAGATTGGGGGGAGAGAGAAGGAGATTGGGGGTGGGTGGGGGGGGAAAAGGAGATTGGGGGTGGGTGGGGGGGGAAAAGGAGATTGGGGGTGGGTGGGGGGGGAAAGGAGATTGGGGGTGGGTGGGGGGGGGGGGGGATGAGATTGGGTGGGGTGGGGTGGGGGGGGGGAAGGAGAAGGGGGAGGGAGGCTGAACGGGCCGGGCACGAGACTTCGGGCAGGGCCCGTCCCCAGCACCAGATTTACAGGTAGGTGGCGTTGGGTCGGGTCGGGGGGGGATGGTAGGAGGGAGGTTGGTTCGGTTCGGGTCGGGGGGAGGGAGAGGGAGGTCAGGTCGGGGGGAGGGAGGTCCGGGGGCGGGCGGGGGGAGAGCGGGTAACGGGTCCGGTCCGGGGGGAGGGAGAAAATCGGGTCCGGTCAGGGGGCGGGAAGCGGGAGTCGAGTCGGGTCAGGAGGAAGCAGGAGCCTTATTCACGCAGCCCCAGTGAGGCCATTCGGCCAGGGCTAGGGGCTGCGTGCTTCGGGCCCCTCCCACACATTTTTGGGCGCCTGGAGCTACTGCACTTGCGCGCCCACTGTAGCGCGCATGTGCAGAGGTCCCGGCACTGTTTTCAGCGCAGGTACCTGGCTCCGCCCCCTACAGCTCCTGCTGCGCTGCGCCAAGGTCCAGAGGACCTGCAGGGAGGTGGAGAATCTGGAGGGTTTTTTTTAGGCACACTTTGGCGTCCAGGTCGGGACTGTGCCGTTCTAGGCGCGGCTCGAAACTTGGGCCCAATATTACTAATTCTCCCATTAACACCAATTAAGGAATAGTATCACTTCTGAGATTATTTGAACGGGCATTTTGTACAAACACAAATTCTTATAAGTGTGCTCAATGTATAACAACTGTTCACATATCTGGGGCTCAAGTTTCTGCCTGAGTTGCTCCTATTTTTTTTGAGCAACTAATTTAGAATGGAGCATCTTAGAAATTGCAATTCTCGGCATTTAGTTTGCTCCAGTTCTAGTGAGTTAGAACAGTTCCACTTTCGAACAGATTTTTTTTTCAAAAGGGGGCACGTTCAGCCACTTACGCCTGTTTTGCAAGTTTAGGCAGCAAAAACTTACGCCATTCTAAGTTAGTTTGGAGTAGTTGTAGATTTTTGTACACAGAAAAACCTTGCCTACACTTATAAATCAGGCGTAGGGAAAGAGAGATGGGGTGGGGGGGGTTTACAAACATTAAATACTTCACTTTTACAAATAAAGAGCCATCATCAATAATAAATGATAAATAAATCAATAAAATCAAAAAAAATTTAAAAAGTAGCAAAACAATTAATAAAAATCAATAAATAAAAAATTGTTTGTACGACTGCAGCAACGGGAGCCCTCCAACAGCGTGCTGGGACAGGGCCCCCCAGTGTCTGTCTGTCTCTCTGTCTTTGACAGTGAGGGGTGGGGGGAGAGAAGGAGGGGTGGGGGGAGAGGAGGGGGAGGGGGGGGCGGGGAAGAGAGAAAGAGAAGAGGGCTGAACGGGCCCCACCGATGCCGGGCTCCCAGAACGACTTCGGGCAGGGCCCGCTCCCAGCGAGAGGGCGGGCGGGCCCTGCCAATGGACGACGCCGGGCTCCCAGGACGATTTCAGACGCGGCCCGCCGCCAGCGAGATACCAGCGAGGAGTTAAGATGCATCAGGCCACTCGGCCCGGGATAGGGTTGTCGCGTGGAGACAGAACGCGCTGGGAGGGCCAGGAGCTACTGTGCACACACGCAGCTGCCAGTACTGTTTTTGGCGCAGGGCTGTAGCTCCGCCCCCAGCAGCTCATGCTGCGCCGCACCGAGCTGGAAATGGGCCTACAGCTATCTGAGAATCGCAAGCTAAGTATTCGGCACAATTTTTGTTCTACAAATTAGGCAGGCCTCTCCGATGTGCGCCTTTCTAGCGGGGGTCCGAAACTTGAGCCCATACAGTGCAGCTATCCATAGAGCTTACAGGGCTGTGAAGCAGAAGAGCATCGTTATGTCATCTGCTGCATTAACCAAAATTGGAACAGCACGGAGGATATCACTTTAGTTCAGGTCAAAACAAACCGAATTGATCAAAATCTTATACCTGGGTTGACTCAAGTCAAAGTTGTTAATAAATGAGATTTATTAAAACAAAAACAAAATTAATTCTATGAAAATAAAGTCATTACTAGGAACTCTACTGACACAGCAAGTCACTCATTTGAGCTGTTACTGTCCTCAGCTGTACTTCATCATGTTAACCATCAGAACCTACAACTGAGAGGAACCGCATCTGACCCAAGATCACTCAATACTCAGCAGACAGTAATTAAATCATTCACTGCACATGACAATCAAACCTTCAAACCAACTGACACAAAGGTGGTGCTGTTGAGAAAGAGGATGTAATTTACCTCATGAACTCACGCATTTAGTTCACCTTGACATCCATGGAAAAGGTCAATATTGTGCAAACAACAAAACCATCTCTTGGCCTTTTAATAAATTTCGATATTTAAAGTTGCACTGCTACAACATAGTATTTTGTTACTCATCTTTTGATAACAGATCATGGGTTCAATTTTCCCCAGTGACTTGCACTGTTTTTTTGGCGTTAAGTTATAAAATGAAAGTTTCCACAAGGAATGTGCACCAGTGCAACTCAGTTACGATTTTTTTAGGTTCGTTTTTTTTTGCGTCATGGGGGGGTAACCTGATGTCTGCGCCAGATTTTGTCAATTATGTAAGTTTGCCCCCAAAAAATTTCTCCTAGGTCAGCATATGTGACCACTCCTGAAAAACCTTCTGGTGAGTTAAGAAAAAGTAGCGCACATTGAAAAATTGGCGCAATAAATGCCATTGTTTTTCAGCGAAGTTCTGGAGGGAGTCTAGAAGACTTAAATATGCATAATAAAGATTACATTTTTGTTTACTTTATAATGCAGTAAACGGAAGTTTGATGGAATTCTGTAAGTTTTCATTTATTTTCAACTGACACGCCATCACTGAACGTCTGCAAACAGGCATCGAGGGTTCGAGCGTCGGCCGGCAGAATCGGTCCCACGCCCGGACACAGGGGCTCGGCTGCAAAAGAAGTCCTGGGGAGGGGGGAGCAGAGAGGAGAAAGACGGGGGAGGGGGCTGTGGAAAACATACGGAAGGCTGCACTGCGCATCAAATCAAGCCAGGGTGGGTGGGGGACTGTGGAAGGCATCAAATCAAGCCAGGGTGGGTGGGGGACTGTGGAAGGCATCAGAAGCCTGCACTACGCATCAAAGGTGGGGGGGTGGTTCTCCGATGACTGCGCCTGCTCAGACCTGCGTGTGGTCCATACAAACCCTTGTGGGGAGAGAGAACAAAGAACCTGGTCCTGCCTGCCTACAGTTTTGAGCTTCTTGCAAAGGTAAAATTTAAGCATGGGGGCAATACTGACAATGCCATACCTTGTGCAAGCCTTTTGCATGATGGTGCTGCAGAGACGACAATTGATTAGACATCATCGCATCAGGAACCTCAGAGCCCGTAGGGTGATGGGCAGGAGGCCTTACCCACGTCGGGTATATCGAGAAAGGCATTCGTACCAGCACCTGAATGACACAGACTGTCAGAAGACTGCTTTTGTGCAAAGAAGTTGTAACTGAGATCGGAGAGTTAGTAAAAGCAGACCTACAATCTAGAAACATCAGGAGGACTGCTTTGTCAGTTGAAGTGAAGGTTACACAGCTACACTTTCATTCTATGCATCCGAATTGTTCCAAACTACAATTGGGCATGTGTGTGCCATTTCTCAACATGCAACACATGTCTGCATTCGGCAGGTGACCGCTGCACTATATGCCCAGAGGAATGATCACAAAGTTCTCCATAACCGCCCAGGCAATGCGTGACAGGGCTGTGGGCTTCTCCAGGATTGCTGGCTTCCCAAAGGTACAGGGCTGCATTGATTGTGCCCACATCGCCTTGCGGCACCTTTGGAGAATTCAGAGATGTACAGGAACAGAAAAGGTTTCTACTCCATTAATGTGCAGCTCGTGTGTGATGACACTCATCGCATCATGTCAGTTGATGCAAGATATCCTGGGAGCACCTATGATGCATTCATCCTCCGCGAGAGTGTTATATCTGCCATGATTCAGCAACAGTCAAAAGGGCAGAGTTGGCTACTGGGAGACAAAGGGTACGGCCTCACCACCTGGCTCATGACTTCGTAATGCGTAACCCGAACGGAAGCTGACCGGGAATACAACATGTCGCACATTGTAACACGCAGCATAAGAGAGAGGACCATTGCCATCTTGAAACAGCGTTTCCGACACCTGGACCATTCCGGAGGCTACTTTCAATACTGCAGAGATTGTCGGTCAGTTCACTGTTGTGTGCTGCATGCTCTATAACTGACCCATCATGAGGCAGCTGCAGCTGGTAGTAGAAGACCCACCTGAGGCGAGAGTGGCTGATGATAATGAGGAAGACGCAGATGACGAGGAGGAGGAGGAGGAGGAGGAGGAGGAGGAGGAGGAAGATGACGAGGAAGCCATGCAACTACCTGAACCCAGAGCGCAGCGGCGGAGTCGGGTGGGCCATCGTGCCCCTTTAACGATTGCTCGAGCCTTGCGCCAGTAGCTCAACCGTGAACTCTTTGCTGCCTGAAGGCTCAGCGGTAACTATTCCACATGGGACTATGTTTACTGTGTGGACCTGTTCCGTAATGTTGTGTTGATGGAAAAAATGATCGAAATTATTCTTGTTTACTTCAAAGAGTTGTGTTAATAATGGAACAAATAATAGAAATGATTCAGTTATAATTTAAAATATATTTTATTCAAAAGTTTAATATTTATTTGTAAACTTTAACATATTCTTGTATCAAACTTTAAAGTTTTCACTTAAGATCACTTACAAACTTTTACTAACTTGTAAATTTACATAACTTACAAAAAACTTTTAATTTGAGAACAGTGACAACAGTAACAATAATAATAGCAGCAAAGAAAGGCTGCACCTATCTCTCCTCCACCTTATTCTAAGATCATCCGCTGCGATTGATCCTGGTGATTCCACTACCCCTGCCCGCAGGCGGTGCCGCAGCGTTTCTCGAGTTGGTACCAAAGCTTATTCTTTCGAACATCTCGGGTAATGTGCACCTCTTGATTTGGGGGGGCGGGGCAGCCGGTAATGTGGAAGACCTGGCTTGGGCCTCTTCAGAGGCTGGTCTGGAGATTGGAGTGAGAGTGGCAGTTGACTCTGTCAATGGGCGTCCGGTCTGGGCATGTTCCCTTATTGCAGCAGCTAACTCCAACATTCCATCCCACGTGTCCCGACAGTGTGTCAACTACCTGCAACATTCCCTCCCTCACGTTCATTGACAGCGCATCAGCTACCTGTGACATTCCCTCCCTCATGTGCTCCGACATTGTTTCAGCTGACTGAGATATCCCCTCCCTCATGTTCCCAGACAGCTTTCCCATTTCTCGAGTGTGTGTGTTGTTACCTGTCCCGACACCTCATCACCCACCCCACTGATGGTGTCCAGGAATGCTCTCCGTACTCATTGTCATCATCGGAATCACATCTGTTAGATCCTGCACCGCAGGAGAGCGTGGTTGAGCTCTCCTTCCCCGCCTCACCCTGGGTGTGGCTCGCAACAGTTGGGACTTCATCCATCCCCTGCCCCCGCTTGTTTGTGGAGTAGGCAGCCAATGTTGAAAATGGGATAACTAGATATTCTGGTTCAGTTTCACCAATCCCAAAGGTTTTCCCTCCCGAGATGCTCAGATGGTACGCAACCTTCATATTCTTTTCAACCCCGAGTGGAGCTTCGAATACCACACCCATTTCATCACCGATCGATTGTACCCCCCATGTCATCTTTATTGAAGCCCTCACGCCTGCAATTATCTCCACACTATTTCTCCAATGCCTTCCTAGATGGCATCCTCAGCTCCAAGCCACACAAGCTTATCCAGAAATCCATCTAGGTGCACTCTGTCCCATTCACCCATTACCCGATCCTTGCTGCCTTCTGCTGACTGCCCTTTCATAAGTATATTGATTTCAAAATCCTTGCCCTCATTTGCAAATCGCTCCTTGCCTTCTGCAATCATATCCCTGTAACCTCCTCCAACACAATGTCACAGATTGCAATCTCCATTCCTTTAACCCTGGTGTACTATGCACTCGCTCTCCCTCCCACTATCAGTGGCATAGTCTTCAGCCATTATGCACATGCATTTTGGAATTATAGAAACATAGAAAATAGGTACAGGAGTAAGCCATTTGGCCCTTCGTGCCTGCACCACCATTCAATAAGATCATGGCTGATCATTCACCTCAGTATCCCTTTCCTGCTTTCTCTCTATACCCCTGGATCCCTTTAGCCGTAAGGGCCATATCTAATTCCCTCCTGAATATATCCAATGAACAGGCATCAACAACTCTGCGGTCGAGAATTGCACAGGTTCACAACTCTGAGTGAAGAAGTTTCTCCTTATCTCAGTCCTAAATGGCTTACCATTTATCTTTAAACTGTGTCCCCTGGTCCTGGACTTCCACAACATCGGGAACATTCTTACTGCATCTAACCTGTCCAGTCCCGTCAGAATGTTTCTATGAGATCCCCTCTCATCCTTCTAAACTCCAGTGAATACAGGCCCAGTCGATCCAGTCTCTCCTCATATGTCAGTCCTGCCATCCCGGGAATCAGTCTGGTGAACCTTCGCTGCACTCCCTCAATAGCAAGAACGTCCTTCCTCAGATTAGGAGACCAAAACTGATCACAATATTCCAGGTGAAGCCTCACCAAGGCCCTATACAACTGCAGTAAGACCTCCCTGCTCCTATACGCAAATTCCCTAGCTATGAAGGCCAACATACCATTTGCCTTCTTCACTGCCTGCTGTACCTGCATGCCAACTTTCAATGACTGATGTACCATGACACTCGGGTCTCTTTGCACCTCCCCTTTTCCTAATCTGCCGCCATTCAGATAATATTCTGCCTTTGTGCTTTTGCCACCAAAGTGGATAACCATACATTTATCCACATTATACTGCATCTGCCATGCATTTGCCCACTCACCTAATCTGTCCAAGTCATCCTGCAGCCTCTTAAGTGTCCTCCTCACAGCTCACACCGTCACCCAGCTTAGTATCATCTCCAAACTTGGAGATATTACACTCAATTCCTTCATCCAAATCGTTAATGTATATTGTAAAGAGCTGGGGTCCCAGCACTGAGCCCTGCGGCACTCCACTAGTCATTGCCTGCCATTCTGAAAAGGACCCGTTTATCCCGACTCTCTGCTTCCTGTCCACCAACCAGTTCTCTATCCACATCAGTACATTACCCCCAATACCATGTGCTTTGATTTTGCACACCAATCTCTTATGGGACCTTGTCAAAAGCCTTTTGAAAGTCCAAATACACCACATTCACTGGTTCTCCCTTGTCCACTCTGCTAGTTACATCCTCAAAAAATTCCAGAAGATTTGTCAAGCATAATTTCTCTTTCATAAATCCATGCTGACTTGGACCGATCCTGTCACTGCTTTCCAAATGCGCTGCTATTTCAGCTTTAATAATTGATTCCAACATTTTCCCCACTACTGATGTCAGGCTAACAGGTCTATAATTACCCGTTTTCTCTCTTCAATCCTTTTTTAAAAAGTGGTGTTACATTAGCAACCCTCCAGTCCATAGGAACTGATCCAGAGTCGATAGACTGTTGGAAAATGATCACCAATGCATCCACTATTTCTAGGGCCACTTCTTTAAGTACTCTGGGATGCAGACCATCAGGCCCTGGGGTTTTATCGGCCTTCAATCCCATTAATTTCCCTAACACAATTTCCCACCTAATAAGGATTTCCTTCAGTTCCTCATTCTCACTAGACCCTCGGTCCCTTCCTAAAGCCATGCGTCTTGCTACATCTCTTGCACTCTTCAAAGTTCCCTCAAACCTGCACACGCTGTATAGAAGGAAGTTTGTTGAGCTGACTATTGAACAAGAAAACAAAATACAGTCTTGCATCATAAATGTATTTAATCAGGTGTTTAGTGCTTAGTTACTTTCAATTTCAGTCTACCCCTCCCCAAACAAAGGGCCCAAGTTTCGAGCCGCGCCTAGAACGGCGCAGTCCCGACCTGGACGCCCATTTTTCGCGCCACAAAGTGCGCCTAAAAAAACCCTCCGTATTCTCCACCTCCCTGCAGGTCCTCTGGCCCTCGGCGCGGTGCAGCAGGAGCTGTAGGGGGCGGAGCCAGGTCCCTGCGCTGAAAACAGTGCCGGGACCTCTGCACATGCACGCTACAGTGGGCACGCAAGTGCAGTAGCTCCAGGCGCCTGAAACTGTGGGAGGGGCCCGAAGCACGCAGCCCCTAGCCCTGACCAAATGGCCTCACTGGGGCTGCGTGAATAAGGCTCCTCCCACGGCCAGCTCCTGCTTCCTCCCGACCCGACTTCCCGCCCCGGACCCGGCACCCGCTCCCACCCCGGACCGCACCCGACACCCACGCCCCACCCCCGCAGCCGACAGCCGCTCTTCCCGCCCCCGACACCCGCACCACCCCCCCTCCCGCCTGGCCCGGACCCGACACCCACGCCCCCCCTCCCCCCTGGACCGGACCCAACACCCGCGCCCCCACCCTTCCGGACCAGACCCGACACCCACCCCCCCCCACCCCCGGACCCGACACCCACTCCCGCCCCCCCCTGCCTCCGGACTGGATCCGACCTGACCTCCCTCTCCCTCCCCCCGACCCGAACCGAACCAACCTCCCTCCCACCACCAGCCCCCACCCCCCCACCCCCCGGCGCCACCTACCTGTAAAACTGGTGCTGGGGGCGGGCCCTGCCCAAAGTCTCGGGCCCGGCCCGTTCAGCCTTCCTCCCCCTTCCCCCCCAAATCTCCTCCCCCCCCCCACCACCCCCCCAAATCTCTTCTCCCCCCCCATCCCATTTCTCCCCCCCTCCCTCTACCCCCCTCCTCTCGCTGTCAGAAACACAGATACTGACAGAGAATGAGAGACAGACAGACAGAGACAGAGACAGTGACAGATAGAGACACTGACAGAGACACACTGAGGGGGGCATCCCAGCACGCTGTTGGAGGGCTCCCGGTGCTGCAGTCGGTAAGTAGAAAATGTTTTATTTATTGATTTTTTAAAAATTATTTATTAATTTTTTTTGATTGACTTATTGGTTGATTTATTGATGTATTTATCATTTATTATTGATGTATTTATCATTTATTATTGATGATGGCTCTTTATTTGTAAAACTGAAGTGTTTAATGTTTGTAAACTTCCCTTTAAACACCCCCCCCCCACCATTCCCTATGCCTGATTTGTAACCTACGCCTGATTTTCTAAAGTGTAGACAAGGTTTTTTTCGAGCGTACAAAAATCTTCACTTACTCCATTCTAAGTTAGTTTGGAGTAAGTTTTCACTCACGAAACTTTGAAATCAGGCAGAAGTGGCCGGACACGCCCCCTTTTGAAAAAAAAAATTCTGTTCCAAAGTGAAACTGTTCTAACTGACTTGAACTGGAGCAAACTAAATGACGAGAATTCCGATTTCTAAGATACTCCGTTCTACACCAGTTGCTCCTAAAAATCAGGAGCAAATCATGTGGAAACTTGGGGCCAAAGCAACAAGATTTCAAGCTCGAACAATGTAAATTTTTTCCCTTCGAGAAACAACGGTGCAACACGCGCTATAAATTAAAAGTTTCACTTTTTGATGCCGTTAAATGTTTGTTTTGACACAAAATAAGAGGCCAATTCATTACCAGTCAAAAACACCTCGTGAAATAATGGTATCACATTTCTCCAGGAGTCACTGTCAATTCAACACCAAAAGCTACAGTACTGAAGAACTCGTCACTCCATCTCTAACAAAGTGAACACAGAGCACACAAAACATCCCTCACAGCAGCACACGATTATCGGGTCATTTATCTCATTGGTGTGTGCAAATCAGGTACTCTAGTTCTCTACATTACAACAGTGGCACACTTCTGAAGTAATTCATTAGCTGTGAAGTTCATGGAGGTCATGAAAGATGTTATATAAATATGTTCTTTCTTTTTGTGCAGCAGTCATAATGGTTTTAGAAAGGATTATATTTGCATACAGATACAATGTTTTGCTGTGGCAACACAACATTGGCAAGTATATATTCAAAAGCTGTGCTGTGGAGTATTATTCATTCTGGTGGGCGCTGCATCAGATCAAGAGTGCAACCATGGTCTACTTAATTATTTCCTCTGCAGGAGATGAAAAAAATCTGCTTCTGTACATTTATATTGTAAAAACTCAACATGCTTTTCTGTACTCGAGCATTAAATCATTGCTTTAAATTCTAACTACTATTTGAACAAAACCATATGGCAGAAATTTTGCGCAAGAAAAGACTTAATAACTAAATGGCACAGTATTACAGTGCAATACGTGTTATACTTAATGAACTTCAATAATGCCAGCAGTCTTTGGCATGGGAGGAGGTGGGGGCAGTGAGACCTTGCACAAGTAACTTTTGTTTAACAGCAATACAAATAGAATCACAATTGCAAAACCTCACATTTTACACCACACAAGCTCATTTTTTTAATATTAAAAGTAGAAAAGCTATGCTTGGCTTCAGTAGATTTTGAGAGATTTGAATAATGCATCATTGTGGTCTAACAAGTCACAGGTTCACACCTTTGGTGTTTGCCAAGTACTCAGGTCAGTGGTGGATGATATGAGGGGCTGGGGAAAAGATGAGGAATAAAAAAAGAACATGACAGTAAATCTACACTAAATGCAGACTTTTGAAGTATACTTTTAAAGCAAGAGGAAAAGTTTAAAAGGAGGGAAAGGGTGGGCAGGGAGCCTGGTTTGCCGCATGCTCCTTCCGCTGCCTGCGCTGGATTTCTGAATGTTCTCCACGATGATAACCGAGGAGCTCAGCGCCCCCCGAATGCACTTCCTCCACTTAGGGAGGTCTATGGCCAGGGACTCCCAGGTGTCAGTGGGGATATCTTTATCAGGGAGGCTTTGAGGGTGTCCTTGTAAAGTTTCCGCTGCCCACCTTTAGCTCATTTGCCATGGACGAGTTCCGAGTAGAGCGCTTGCTTTGGGAGTCTCATGTCTGGCGTGCAAACTATGTGGCCTGCCCAGGGGAGCTGATCAAGTGTGGCCAGTGCTTCAATGCTGGGGATGTTGGCCTAGACGAGGACGCTAATGTTTGTGCGTCTGTCCTCCCAGGGGATTTGCAGGATCTTGCGGAGACATCGCTGGTGGTATTTCTCCAGCGACTTGGTGTTTGCTGTACATGATCACGTCTCTGAGCCATACAGGAAGGCAGGTATTACTACGGCCCTGTAGACCATGAGGTTGGTGACAGTTTTGAGGGCCTGGTCTTCAAACACTCTTTTCCTCAGGCGGCCGAAGGCTGCACTGGCACACTGGAGGCGGTGTTGGATCTTGTCGTCAATGCCTGCTCTTGTTGATGGGAGGCTCCCGAGATAGGGGAAGTGGTCCACGTTGTCCAGGGCCACGCCGTGGATCTTGTGTCTGGAGGGCACTGGTGTAGGACCTGTGTCTTACTAATGTTTAGCATAAGGCCCATGAAAACATTTCATATATTGTGCAATGCAATGCACAATGCAATTATATCAGGGCTGTTCATTTACAGTGACTTGTCACATTCTATTTTTATAAAGGAATTCGGAGAGTTTTAATTCACTTTAGGATTGAATTCCACAATATTGCATCATTCAAATGGGTAGCCTTGATTCCTTTAACTGTGTATTTAATTATCTTCGCTTTGTTTATAAGCCAAAGACACACATGATGTTTGTCAGCAACATGCACATTACAGGAGGGGAATAAAAACAAAGAGACTTTCATATTTTGCCAGGGAAAGCAGAGTTTGGATTGGTTCTACTCTTCATAAATATAGGACCAATCCCAATAATGAATAAAATTACATGCCATCCAATTCACTGGACTAAATTTGATCCAATTGAAATAAATAGGAATGATTAGTCACCCAACTACAAAAATTCAGAAATGATTATTTGGTTTAATTTATAAATTTGGTAGGAAGAATGTGTCAGAGCTAAGTGAGCAAAAAATAGCTAAAGTGTGATGGAAAAAGAGCAATCAGAATACTTTACAGGAGGGGGAAGATATCTCTCCAAACTTCTCTGCTTGTGCACTGGATGATAAAAACAATAGTTTCTGGTCACATCAAAACACCCCAGCTCTTTAACAAAGATACCTATATTTTAAGCTTTATCCATATTCTTCCAGCACCTGCTCTTGTGAACTTATCACAGTAATTTCAATTCTATAATGGCTAGAATTATTATTATTTTTTTTTTAAATGTACTCTTTAGGCTTAACTTCTTAACAAAACTAACGGTGATTTTCCTGAAAAAAATTCAGGAAGGAAAAAAATAAATTTGGATTTTTAAATAATGAATGAATAATTTGAGAAATGATTTCTGGATTTGATTTTTCTATTATTGGCAAATTGCATTTTAAAACATTTTCTTTAAAAAAAATTCATCATTTATGGAACACAAAAAATGAAGTCATGCTTGGTGTTCCTAATGCAAATAAAATTAATTCAAAGGGAGTATTTCTGAAAGGTTGCATACAAGCTCTTGGACTGAAAGTGAAACCGCCAACTGGGATGGGAACGATGGCATTCAGCACTCAGTGGTGTCCACAAAGCTTGGCCATTACTGCTGTGTATTCATCTATCGCAATTCAGCTAATTTACTTAATAAATTAGTTGTGCAACTTAAATCCTGTGTGTGACGTTGATGCAGCAATTTTTTTCTTCTTTCCAAAATAATTGAAACTAAGCAGCATGCTGGTTATGTCTCTTTTTAGGCTGCTAAAAGATGGCATAATAATAGCAAATAATGACTTGTTATTTTCACAATCCCTAGCAGTGTAGCTTTTACTGCACTGCGGCATTTTTGTAGGTCCTTTAACAATCTCACCTGACAAAGCAAAGACTCTACTCAATATCACAAAACAAAGGACCACCTGTACAGAACAGAACCTAAACACTCGTCACCATGGTAACCATCTATTATTCCATACATAAAACACAGCTGATCATTTTACAAACTGTTTTTATCTCTCTTTTCTAAATACAAATACATAGTACACTACTGGACACTGTACTGGTTCAATTTTACCTGAAACCTGTAGGGCCTGAATTTGTAGTCGGCGGCTGAGTGAAGGAGTAGGCTGCTGACAGCCAAACGATATCCGCACTTACCTCATGCGAACTCCCTCTTTTGTAAAGTTGATTTCAAATGCTGCAGAGTTGTGCACAGCGTAATGGCCCACGAATTCCTGGGCCGCACCATTACACGTACAAGAACCTGGGATCACGTGAGAAGCTGCTCCTTTCACTTCCCGAAGGAAACAGGAGTGCAGATTTCCCACAACTTATTTTCAATAATTTAGCAGCCAGAAATGCTATTAATAAATTACGACTACAATAGTATTTAATACACAAACCAAGTTTATAATACACAAACCTATAATTAGTCTCCTCTATTAGACTAACTAACATTTGATTAATTTAAATAATCTAAAATCAAGAGTTTAATTATCTGATAACGTGAGGAAGTCATGAAAGTGAATGAAATCTATCTAAATAGAAGTTGGGAAATAATTAAACCAAAACTACAAAAAGGGTTTTGGGCAGCAAAGATGGTGACACAAAAAGGTCTGGTTTTCAAAGTCAAACAAATTAAGCTTCTTTCAAAGTTTGTATCCATTCAGACACAAACTGGTGCCTCACTGTAGCATAAACCAATACAATTTTCTCATCCCCACCCCTCACGCTCGGCAACAGGCTCCTGCGCCCGTTTGCACCAAATGCAAAAAATTTCAAGGCATTTGGTGCGCAGTAGCTAGACAATTAGCCCAGCTTTTCGCCAGCACATTGATTTCAGTAAGTAAGTGAAATGTGCAGTCAAGCTGTTGCTGATGCGTAGCCGGAACTTGACAGATTGCCAGTTTGGGATTTAGCGCCTGCGCTGAACCTGCGGTCAATTTCAAAGGCAGTATGACAACCTACTCAAAATACGCCTTTATACCGACCACGAATTCGGGGGCATAAATTAACTTATGACTTTTATGAAACAACATCCAGCAATATACCACTACCAGTGCAACAGCTTTTATTTATCACTCTTGGGGGAACTGCCATGGTTGCAAATATTTCATGTTTCCACAATTTCTACATTAAAATATTTTATGACATCACTCAACAGTTAATCACTTTTCTGGCTCCCCATTCTATCCCCTAACAAAAACAAACAGACATTGCTGGAATTTAGTAGCAGTGCAAAATTTCGACATCTTGAAGCCTTCCCATGAAAACAACGGACTTATCCTTAATGGAAACGCGTGCAAATATGCATTATTTTGCAGTCAAATACATTTATTATCCTTTGCACGTAGGGAGGGTAGAAACAATACCAATGTAATATTTGACTTAAAACATAAAAAATTAAACAACATTATTTGAAGCATTAAGCCTCAGTTTGGCCGAGTTTGAAGACTGCGGGTTGAAGCCCTGCTCTAGGACTTGAACACAGTCAAGATTGACACTCCAGTGTGGTACCGAGAAAGTTATACTGTGGAGATGCCTTTTAACTAAGGCCATGCTTATCTAGTGCAGTGGTTCAAGTAGATGCAGAAGAGCACATGGCACCATTAGAAGGGGGACCTTAACAGTGTACTGGCCAACATTCCTCACTTGACTGTCAGCACCCAAAAGCACAGATGAAATTGATTATTCAGCTAATGGTTTGTGCAACCTTGATCAAGTACAGTGATCACACATACCTGCAATTTATCAAACATGACAACGCTTTGGAATGTTTCTGATAAGCATGATAAAGTGTGATATACATACAAGACTGCTTTCTGAAAATGTTTTGAGATTTGAAGCTTATAATGCTGCTGCAGTCAAATTTCACTAATCAAAGGCGAATGTGGGCCATCCCAAAATAATTCCCTATGTCCCATAGTACAAAACTGCTCCTAATCAGCAGTAGTTTGGCAATTTTTCAGAGTGGCTACAAGGATGACTGGTGTAGGAAATGGAAAAATGTCAGACTATTGTAATACAGGTGCAGCACCTAAAATCCAGAACCCTCAGGACCGAGGACATTCCGGAATTCATATTTTTCTGGACTTTCGAACATGTTTCTGATGTGCGGTCCAGAAATGCCCGAGCCCAGGTTCGGGTATTTCTGGATTTCAGAACGCCAGAGGCGAGACCAGAGTCTAGAAATGCCTGGGGGCAGGTTTTGCTATTTCCTGTTTTTGGACATCATTTTGTAGTTCTTCTCTTCGCAGGCCTTGTAGTCCTCGCTTCTTCACAATGCAGCGCAAGTCTCCCTCTTTTGTTTTTGTACCTGTATGTTTTGGAAGGTAGTCTGATGCCCTGCACACCTGTACCTGTACAAGGCGAAGGAGATTTGTGCATGGAACATGGTTAGTTCTGACCAAAGGGACTTCTGTGCGGAGCTTGTTTGGTTCTGGCCGAAGGGACTTGTGCGTGGACCCAGGAGCAGCGGTGCAGTGACTGTGAAGACCTGGCCTGAAACAGGTAGGATTGGAGTTTTTATTCTTGCAATGTGTGTTAGTTGGATTTCATTTTTTGACTTTTCCCTGGGCCTGGCTGGTGGCGGTAATGGTTTGGCAGGGTGTCCAGATTAGCGTGCGGATTCTGGATGACCTTGTCATGGATCGTCCCAGAACTCCTGATTTTCGACGCTGCACCTGTAGCAATTTAAAATAGTGGATGAGTGATATTGTTGGGAGTGGAAAAAAGGGAACTTCTCTCGATCGAACCAAGGTCTACTTGACCAAAATGCAGATGCAGAGTGACCAAAAGGAAACGGTTCCACTTGCCCAGTGATTGCAATCTTGATGGGCACAACATTAAAATAATTTCACACTTCATATCAAGACATCCGAAACATGCAAAATCAGTAACTAGGATGCGTTTTTACTAATCGTCTAATTAGTGTCAGTTGTGGCTCAGTAGGTAGCACTCTCGCTCTGAATCAGAAGGTTGTGGGTTCAAGTCCTTCTCCAGGGACCTGAGCACAAAAATCTAGGCTGACACTCTAGGCTAAGAGGGCGCTGCACTGTCGGGGGTGCCGTCTTTTGGATGAGACATTAAACTGAGGTCCCGTCTGCTGGTGATAAAAGATTCCATGGCACTATTTTGAAGAAAGGGAGTTATTCCTGGTGTCCTGGCTAATACTTATCCCTCAATCAACATGACAAAAACAGATTATCTGGTCATTATCATATTGCTGTTTGCCGAGTTTCTGACATTTCAACACAAAATACACTTCAAAAGTAAAGCGCTTGGAGACATCCGGTGATTGTGAAAAGCGTTATATAAATCCAAGTCTTTCTTTCTTTTTTAATGATATATCCAGAGATTACACAATGGGATTCTAGCGTATGACCACTTAATGCATTTGCCATAATCTGCTATTTCAGCAAACACATTAACCCATTTATTCTAATAAGGTTAGCACCACTGGTAAAATAGCAGAGAGGAATTTCAAACATATGTTAAAGGCCAGATTTTCGGCTTTCGGCGAAAACGGTAGCAATTGGTGAAACTTATCGTTTAGGCCGAACTTTCAGGTTTTAAGTTTGTCGTTGGTGGGGGGGGTTGCTTGAGGATTTGCAGCGCAAAAACGCACATTTCGCCATATTTAGTCTGGAGCCGGGAGTGCTGAGAGAGGGGCCTTGGGAGTGGGGGGGTCCAAAAACACATTTACAAGATATTTATCTATCGAATCGTTGAAAAAAAAACTTTAACTTACCTTTTTTTGCAGGTTTTCAGACAGATTTGACCGGTCGGTATTCTGGGTGCGCATATAGGTTGGGAGAGAGCCGAAAGTCCGATGGAAACTCAATCCGCAGCGTTACACGTCAGCGCACCTCTCCCCGGTGGTATGTTCCATCGCTGCTGCAAGCAACGAGCTGCTGAAGCGAAAACCCAGTCGCAAACTTCTCAAAAATCCAGCCCCAAGTGTAATTTCAAGGCCAGTTTCGGAGAAATTTTAATCTCAGCAGTCCTTCAAAATAAACATTACCTAGATTAGTGCTTTGTATTCCCCAATAATTTACAATTCACTATAATCCTAAAATGTGAGCACTGGATTTCATACCATATTGATCTGACAAATTCGAAGAATTATATAAACTAAAAAAGTCCTGATAATTTATCCAAAATGTTCCATTGATTTCATATTGCAGTATAATCCTTGCTAATTTTACTGTGTTTATTTTTAAAAATTGAACTCCGAAGTAGAGGTTGAGGATAAAAGCAGAGCTCTGTACAGCCATCCAAGCTGAATGGAAGACGCAGCAAGATACAACCAGCAGTGTAATGATTGGTGCATCACAAAAATAGCCAAAGAATTTACTCCATTGATGATCAATGACATCGAGGTAGGAAGAGCTTAGTTGACCAAAACTGTGTGTGTAATTAATTAGCTTTGCAGCTTTAAGAATATAACATACCTTGGGCACATGAACAATTTCACTCAAATCCATTCAGATAATTCTAGTTCTATGGAAATATTGTTCAGATCCAATATATTTTACTCAGTTCAGAAAGGGTAGTTAGTTAGAGTTCTACACCGTTACAACTCAGCATTCCTCTAAGCAAGCAGTAACACATGGTCTGCAGTGTTAGAAGACAGTACTGTAGTAACAATGGCTTCAGAGGACATAAATCTTCAGAATGAGGCCATTTTTTTCCTGCCATATGACAAACTGGTGTAATTACATAATCTAATGTGACAAGCAGTGACCTTGTATCATGTGACTGGGATAAGCAATATTAGGCTTTAATTTTCCTGACCATACTGGGTGTCAGAGATATGGATTTCATTGGTGTCATTTTCAGATGGTGGCTAATAATCAAGAGATTGTTTAATGCCATATCAGGTTGGTTTGCTAATGGCTCTATCGATATAAATAGCGAGCTGTCATTTAACCAAAATGAGCTAATGATGGATCTACTGAGTTTGTCGGGAAACATATTTTTTTTAAAATCAGACAAAAATGAATGTTTCTCATGAGATGGAGAGAGTTTAATCATGTGTCTGATCTGTATATATTCATATTATATATATTAATTTTCCATTTATGAACTATAATTTAATTATACTTTTGTCTGATTGCCTGACTTCAGACAAAGTGAGGGAAAAATCAGCAAGTTAAAATGCATAGCCATTCTTTCAACTTGTGGTTATACATTAAACACTTTTAACTGACTGCTCATATATGGGCGAGAAATTCACCAATTTTGCAACCAGTTTTTTTGGCGATATTTCATCATAATTGGTGAAAAACCGGTCGGCGGGAATCTCGGTGACGTTTTGCAGCGGCAGTTTTCAAGTGGGGAGAGGAGCGCCACCGTGCAAGACCCGAAATAGCGTTTTCGCAAAAAATTTGGATCTCAAAATACGCACCCGTATTTTGAGCGAAAAATACCAACATGTAAAAACCTGCGTGCAGCCCTTGGAGCAGCGGTAAGTATGAAGACCTGCAAAAATGGTAAGTTAAAGTTTTTATTTTTTAATTCTTTTTCAGCGATTCGATAGATAAGTGTCTTGTAAATGTTGTGAATTTTTTTTTCCCCCAATTTATTTTTTGGTGTTTTTTCATCCTCCCAAGGCCCAACTCGCAGTTGTATCGGCCTCGGAATAAAGTTGGCGAGGATCATGGTTTGCGCCCCGAATCCCGTGTAATGCCGATTTTTACCGCTGCGGAAATTAACGGTTGAATTTGCAGCCTGATAGTGAAGCGAAAGCGGTAATTTTGATGAATTTCTATTCGGTCAATACGAAAAATGATCAAAATTAACCATGTCTGGATTCTTTTTGATTAATTGTGCACAGAACAGATTTGGGGGAAAACTTATATTTAAGGGCTGTGTTTTAAAGAAAGGTATAGTCACACAAGTTGGAAAAAAAAGCACCGGGAAAGGTGGTTATAATGCCAATTTTCCCCCAAAGACTCTAAGATGCCATTTGTTAGCTTGTCTCAGTAATTGATAAACACATCGCACCAATTCTGCTAGAGTATATTACATAGATCTTCCTCTCAGATGAAAAAATAAAACGACCGATGCGTGGGAAGTTAGTCAGGTTTTTAAAGCAGAAAGCTGAAAGGACAGCCTTTATCCAGACTAAAAAGGATAGTTAGGAGTCAGTTGATCTGATAAAATCAAGCAATAGGATCCACTGTTGGGGGGGGGGGGGGGGAGAAGGTATGGCATGATTATTATTTTATATTATGGCATAAAAAGGTGTACAGATTGAATTATGCGAGTCCAATCTTAACCATTGCTCTTGCATGTTCACTTGCTATGAAAAAGTAGCTTAAGAATTCATACCTGGCCTAATCTTACCAAGTGTTTTTTCAACATGTGGGAAAGAATTTCTGGTTCAGATTACAAAAAAGGTATTGTTACTACAAGTTTGGGTTCTGCTATCTTGCAAGTATATAATAGACAGCGAAAGTCAATTCCAGAACACAATAGAGAAAGATCCAGACAAGAGGGACAGACGCCAATGAACCCGAGAAGGTATCCACAGCAATCCCAAATTTGTAATTTGCATCTTACCAAGCAATCCAACTGTGCATCTTGAGTGGGGGGAAAAAAAAGACTCTCTTATCCCAAAAAGACACTGCTTACAGTTAACCCTTTACAGATTTCTCAGTGTACTCATTAATTGCTAATATATTGTACTTTGCATTTTTAATTATAAATATTAGCTTTTGAGTTTGTTGAAAGTCTGAGATATAGAAGTGAGTATTCTTCAAAAAATGTTGGCTCAGTGGGTGGCACACTTGCCCAAGTCAGAAAGTTGTGGGTTCAAGCCCCACTCCAGAGACTTGAGCGCAAAATCTAGGTGCAATACTACTGCGAAAAGTATTGGCAGCCCTTTGGGCAAAGCAGCAGCAGGCAGCGCAGCTCATCAGGACAGGGATTGAGGCAATACTGCACTGTCTGAGGTGCCATCTTTTGGATGAGGTGTTAAACTGAGGTCCCATCTGCCATCTGAAATGGAAGTAAAAGATCCCATGGCACTATCTCAAAGAGTAGGAGTGGTCTCCGCGGTGCTTGGCCAATATTAATCCCGCAACCAACACAAATTGAAACAGATTACCTGGTAATTATCACATTGCTGTTTATGGGATCTTTGTGTGCAAACTAACTATCGCATTCCTACATTACAACAACGACTACACTTTGGAAGTACTTTGTTGGTTCTGAAACACTGTGGGATGTCCCGAGATCATGAAACTCACTAAATAAATGCAAGTTATTTCTTTCATCTTTTTCCTTGTAAGTGCCTCTTCTTTTCAGAGAAAAGTTTAATCAAATAGTGCAGCATGAAACTACATTTAACTTGGTTATCAGATTACTGCAAATAAATGCAATAGTGAACTTTCCAATCACTCAAATCTATGAAGAGATTATCTGAAAAGGTACAACAACCCTAACTCTGCAATTAAAAATTAACCAGGTTCCTTGCAGCTGATTGTCACTCAGCCACCCCCACCACTGTTAGAATTGCTTGTATGGTTGTTGGGTGAGGACTGCAACAGACTACTATGATAGGTTCCACAATTGGATTATTTGAAGACACTCACTCGTCGTATGAATAATAGATACTTTGGTGTGCACCAGATAGTGGCTGCTGGCAATCCAATGGCACTAAAGCCGATGTCCCGGAAATCAGTTAGGTCAGCACAGACCAAGAAACAAAGCTAGGACCTTACTGCTCTGTATAGCCCAAGGAGAAGGAGCCAGGCAATTGCTTTCCTTTCAGAAAAAAGCTCACTCAAATAGCCTACTCGTTCATCAACCGCAGAACGACATGTACATCAAAAGGAAAATGAAGCGCGCGCACTCTGCTTGGGTGGGAAGGGAGAAAAAGATACAAGAAAGCAGGGCAAATGTGTTACAATTTTTTTTAAAATAGTATTCAAGATTTGGTAGCTAATCATTCTCCGCAGTGACGGTTAAATAAATTATACAATTACATTACATGTGTTTTATACTAGCAGATTTTATCAACATTGTACATGGATTTTTCCTCCTCGCCATGACCACTCAAGCACATCCTAAACTCTGGCAAATTAGATCGATAAGACAACTGCAGCAGTGGCTTTTGGCCAACACTCGTTTCTCAAGCCAAAGACTGAACCTCTTCCAATTTTCTCTGCTGCTTGGCCCCTTAGAACTTTGTCTGATCCAAGATGGGCATCCCCAGATAGCAAGCTGCCAAAATGCAAATGCTAGTCAGTCTGTGGCACTGCACATGGTAAATTTGCCACCATGCTACCATATACAGTCAGCATTTGAGCTTCAATAATAATCCTGTACCTAAAGAATCCCTCTATCCTCACTTAACATGTATCTCTCCATCACACTTGCTGTGCGGAAAAAACCGCAGGCAATCTGCTCTGGTGGTATGCTGTCTTGGGACCCACATACTGCACTCCTACACTCCTACCAAATAATGTTCAGTTCTTATTTAAAGAAAATTGCTAGTTACATAATTTTAACTGTAACTTCGATCAAGCCTACTGTGCATTCATTGCCCCCCCTCCCCCAAGGATGATCTGTTCTTCCCAACTTCATTATTACATCTAGGCTACATAGCCTTGAACAGTCTTTCCACATGACTATAACTGGAACAGGTTCTTAAGTTTTGAAGTAATATCTCATATCTACTAAATTTAAAATAGCTAAGGCCAGCTAGATATTCTGATCAGTTTACACATCTTTCACTGTTGCCATTTTTCAGCAGCAGTTTGATGATATTGATCTTTGCGTACGTGTTTAGGTTAAACTAAACCTGCAGATTTTAAGAATCATTCTGAATCGAGGTAACTTTATTTATACTTGCTCAATGTTCGTAACCAGAGTAGGATTTCACAGGAATTCAAACTTCAGATTGGTTTATCTCTTCATGAATAACAAAAAACTTCAAATATTCCTGAACTCTGATCGTGCAATGGAGAAACGATCTGTCGAATAGGTGGTAAATTGGAAATCGACAGACTTGACACCTCCTGCTGGCCAGTTTCAAAACTGTATTGGTAAAGGACAGATGGATCTTTGCTGAATACATTACCCACACCTTCAACCAGGGATGGCTCAGGACAAAGGGGAAAAAGAGAAAGGGAAACCTTTTTTATGTTGCAAGTTTCACCATCAATGAACCTTGAAGGCCAAGCATTGAGCGTAGGCACAACTATTTTTCCTCTGCTATATTCATAAAATCAATTACTTAACTCCATTTTTGCACTATACCAAATACTCACTTTTACTGTATTTTACACTTTACAGTGCCGACGTCACAGCAAAGGTTACACTGCTGGATCCATTATGTTTTTAGAAGGTATCACTGGGAACCAGCATATAACTGTTCAGAAAAAGTGAACAGGGATTCTTCCCCCGCCCCCCGCAGAATGTTTTCAGCAACCACATCATATAGGCCCAACAGGAGACAAGATTTACATTTCCTTATCCCTTGTTCCTGCGATATACAAAAACCTAAACCTGCATTAGAGCACAATCTTAAAACAAGTAGGTCTCAATCTACTTATTAGTCTTCAAATTAACTTTACTGAACTAGTACATATTAAACACTTAAATTGTGATACCCCAATTGTACTTTGAGCTGTTGCACAATGAAATTCAACTCATCAAATACAAGCCTGGGGCCTCATATGAACATGTAGGTAAAATTCCCACTAGACAACAGGCAGTTGTGTGGAAGAAATATGTGCCCCTTGGCTACAAGGTGCAGGAGTTAAGTTACACAGTAAAGAAGTTTTACAGTTTGGATAATTTACATAAACATTAAACAAACTTATTTTAAAAGGCAAAATACCAATCCTTTGGCTGTCTACATTGATTTGTACAATTCAATAGCACTTCAAAATGAAAAGCAAAATAAAAAAAATGGCCAAATAATTTGTTGTATTATGGCTTGGTTAGCAGCAGTTTCAAGTCCATCCACAGATGGACTCTTGGTTATCGTGTTGGTTCCACTGGAAAATTACCCTCATTGTGGAACTAATTAACTTAGTGAGATGTGTATATGGATAGGGCTTCCATACGTCAGCACAACTGACCAAGACTTTACTGTCTGATTTTGCAGTGCAAACACAGCTATGCACACTTCAGTAACTAACCATCTACATCACAAGATGCATTCTTCAACTTCTAAGCTCTTACAGTAATGTAATTTAGTGTTTGCTACAACATTACCATTTACTGTTGCTAAAATTATGTTTTACAGAAATATTTATTTTTCACAAGTTTAATGTTCATATATCTTATTTTATAAATAAGTTATCTGCCTTTTATCCTCTCTTTCTCTCGAAGGTGAGAACTTTTGTTGTGGTGAAGTACCATTGATCCCAACTGCCATCCAATACCTCTTGCCAATGTGTGGCCCCAGACAGTAAATGGCTGCAGGGCTTTTCAACTGTGGGCAGTATTTCACCCAGTTGTCATCACCCAACATAAACATATAGACAGGAGGTCACTGAACAGGATTCAAGAGCAGGAACCACGGCAGATTCCCCCCTCATTAATTGAAGAACATCAAGGCGGACTGTCACAGTTAATATCAGCCAACTCAGTCCAAGCTGGGAGTGGAATCTGTGACCTAGTTCTTCTCTGCGGTAGCTCTCTTGTCCACTAGATCATTAGGAGAGAGATCAATGTTATATTACTGACGCTTCAGTTACAGCTCTTCAACTCCCTAGGTGTCCAATCCAGAGGTTCATTACTGACACAGCAGTTACAGCTCAACTCCCACGATGTCAAATCCTGAGATTCGACTGAATTCTAGTAATTAGACACCATGATAAGTGAAACATTTCACTGACATGGAAGTTGTATTTGCAAGTACAGAACTATTAAATATAATAACTGTTTTAGGATTAATTATGCCGGATTTTATAACCAAGCGAATTTTCAACACATTTCTCTAAAGATCCCCTGAAAATAAATCTTACTTGTCGGTTTGTGGTCAAAGTTCTTGGGGAGGGGGGTGGCGGGGGTGATAATGTAAATGTGTTCTGGTTCACGCTAAGAACAAAATCAAAAAAGCTGGAAACACTTCGCTGGTTCGTAAGCATCTGTGCAGTGATGACAAAATCTACACATGAAATGTTAAATGATCTGTTCTCCACACAGATGTTGACTGACCTGATGCGTGTTTACAGCATTTGTTTCTTCAGTTCCCTCATGCTTTTACATTTGGCTGCATTCATTGTGATACACAATGAACCAATGTCAAGTTTTATTTGGGTCAATCAAGATCCGAATGGATGCCACACATCTCAAAGCACATCAGACACTGATGTCTCATTAATTCAGCTGTCCAACAATGCCGCAATAGACAATGATTATATTCCCTCAAATGTGTTGCTCAAACAGCTATTATGGTCTTACATGCCACAGAAGTGCTGTTCATAATGTACAATATGCTTCTTAATTGCATCATTTGGCTCAGAATAATTCTCAACATTAAGTTAAACTAAACATAAAACATTTTTTTCAAAAGCTCAAATTTGATATGTCGAAAGCTACGCTATGGTTATAGAAGTTTATTTAAATTACTCTTAAGTGCATTTTCCGCTTGACCATCTTCAAATGGCTTTTTGTACATTTTGTTGACAATAATAAAATGCAAATGCATGCACACTAAAAATTAGATGTATAGAACACACTGGATTCACTCAATTTTCCACAAAACAAGTTCCTATTCTTTTTGGGGAGAAAAGAAAGGCACGGGGAGTTTTAATTTAAAAATTCTACTCTTCATCCTGTAGAACAGTTGCGTATGGAAACAAATGTAAATATGATTAAATGAATGCATAGAAATCAGCACTTCCATCATCACATGATTCAGACAATCTGTGAAATTATGATTTTTCAAAACTTACAAACTGAAAACTATTTACACTTTCAACAGGAAATTATTGGACAAGATACCAAAATCCGTATCTATCCAATTATAGTTGAGCATCAATTAAAAGACCATTCACCAAATTAATGACGCATATAGCACGACACAAAATATCCAAAATTTCACACCAGTATGGCATTGCCTTCAGATATTTTGATTCAGCTGAAATAAAAAGCAATCCCCATCCGAGTACTGGTCAGTCTAAACCCAAGAAAATGTTGGCAACAACAATGCCCCTATCTGAATCACACCTGCAACATCAATGTATGTGAAAAAGCCAATATAGATGCCCTTAATGAGCAAGTGAAAAGTAATGGTCTGAACCTAATTTCTGCTGCAAAGCAGTGCTCCACCAGCATATAAATAAAAGCCATTGTAACCCTACTGGCAAGCCATCTTTAATTTTGTTGTAATTTGCATTTAATTCCTACTTATTAGAAAATTAATATTTACTAAAATACACCAAGACCGCTCAGATAATGTTCACTGCAAATTCATAATTGAAAATCATAACACCTTTTGACAGCATACATGAAAATCTGTTGATTACTTTTGTTCAATTTCAAAATACATAGTCAGCTCCAAAATAAGTACATTTTTTAAATCTCAAAATTTGACAGAAATTATTCTAAACATGATTATCTCTCACAAGCACTTCTACTATATTTTTTCCTCCATGCTAGGTTTTATTTTCATCCACCTTTTTGACTATGACCTGTTCTCAGCTTCTACCAATCTTGCTCTATGACCAACCATTAAACGATACAAGAAATACCCAAACTATTTGTCCTCCAACTTCCCACTCCCTTCAACTCCATAAATGCCTCTCATTTGCTCAACAACTCCATTTAAGTGTACAGCAGAGACTGGGAACCATCTTTGTAAAGAAACAGTGCATACTACATAATATCTACATGCACCCAACAGCCTCCCTACTTGTCCCTTTCCCAAAATGTCCCTCCCTTACCAATTTGGTCTCTACAAGACTACAAATCATGCTGGGATCCTGTTTCACAGCCAGTGGCATCCCCATGATCTCTCACCACAGTGGTAGTCTATTTGACCAGTGGGGCCATCACAGTAAAGACAAATCTCGTCTGCATTCAATGTTCACACACAGCAATCAGAACAGGAGCCTTGGTTGAATTTCAGGGGAAACAGTTTCCACTAGCGGGTGGGGGTCAGTAACCAGAGGATACATATTGAAGATAACTGGGAAAAGAACAGGGAGATGAAGGGCATTTTTTTTTATAAAATAAAGTGAATTATGGTGATCTGGAGTGCATTGCCCGAAAGGGTGGTGGAAGCAGATTTTCAAATGGGAATTGGATGTTTGTGAAATGGAAAAAAATTGCAGGGCTATGGAGAAAGAGCTAGATAGTGGGACTAAATTAATAGTTCTTTCAAAGAGCTTGCACAGGCATGGTGGGCCACTTGGCCGCCTTCTGTGCTATAAGCTTCTATGATTGTATGTACAAGAATATGGCCATTGCTGAACTTACACTTCCAAGTACTTCAGGAAGAGCATCTCTTCTTCTCCTTAAGCAGTCCCTCGGAATAGAGGAGGACTTGCTCCCACGCTAAAAATGAGTTCTCATGTGATGAATGAGTCCTATGCGGGACTTAGAGTCTCTGTCACAGGTGGGGCAGCGGTGGTTGAAGGAAAGGGTGGGGTGCTTAGGATGCTGTGTGCTCCTTCCACTGTTTACATTTGGTTTCAGCTTGCTCTCGACGTAGAGACTCGAGGTGTTCGGCACCGTCCCGGATGTTTTTACTCCATTTTGTGCAGTCTTGGGCCAGGGATTTCCAGGTGTCGGTGGGGATGTTGCACTTTTTCCAAGGAGGCTTTGAGGGTGCCCTTCAAGCATTTCCTCTGCCCACCTGGGGCTCACTTGCTGTGTCGGAGCTCCAAGTAGAGCACTTGTTTTGAGATGAGACACTCATATCGGGCATACGGATGCGTGGCCCACCAAATGGAGCTGATCAAGCATGGTCATCCACTGTGTGTAACTCACCATCAAGGTTCATGAGGAACTGCCACACGGGTACTTTTTTTTTTAAATAAAAAAAAAAGTGAAAATGTTAGTAAGTTATCTGGAAACTTGAAAATGGGAAACGACATCAATCTTGCAGTCCAATCGGACATTTTACTTCAACGGGAGTCTCAAAGAAAAGCCTGCATCCACTTCATCCGACATTAGGGATTTACATCTGAGCAAACAACGTACAATAGATGACATCCATTTCTCAGCAGCCTTGGGAGGGTGAAGACAAGTGATACATTATAACTTACATTTATATAGCACCTTTAACATAGTAAAACATTCCAAGACGCTTCACAGGAGTGATCATCAAATGAAATTTGACACTGAGCCACAGAAGAATGTATGTGAGCAGGTCAGAGGTAGATAAAACGACTTACATTTATATAGCGCCTTTCACGACCACCGGACATCCCAAAGCGCTTTACAGCCAATGAATTTACTTTTTGAAGTGTAGTAATTGTTGTTGTTCTTTCGTCAGTCCCTCGGAGTCGAGGATGACTTGTTTCCACATGAATGAGTTCAGGTGACTGATGAGACCAATGCAGGATCTACAGTCTCTGTCACAGGTGAGGCAGGTGGTGGTTGAAGGGACGGACGGGTGGGTGGGGTATTTGGGTTGTCGTGCGTTCATTCCACTTGGCTTCCACGCGCTCCGAGACTCGAGGTGCTCAGCGCCCTCCCGGATGCTCTTCCTCCACTTGGGAGTCCCTGGCCAAAGACTGCCCCAAGTGTCGGTGGGGATGTTGCACTTTTTCAAGAAGGATGTGAGGGTGTCCTTGAAATGTTTCCTCTGCCCATCTGGGACTCGCTTGCCGTGTCGGGGCTCCGAGTAGAGCGCTTGTTTTGGGAGTCTAGTATCGGGCATGCAATGCTTCAATGCTGGGGATGTTGGCCTGGGCGAGAACACTGACGTTGGTGCGCCGATCCTGCCAATGAATTTGCAGGATCTTGCGGAGGCAGCGTTGGTGGTACTTCTCCTGTGCTTTGAGGTGCCTACTGTACATAGTCCATGTCTCTGAAGCATATAGGAGGGCGGGTATCACTACTGCTCTGTAGATCATGAGATTGGTGCCGGGTTTGAGATCCTGGTCTTCAAATACTCTCTTCCTCAAGCAACCGAAGGCTGCACTGGCACATTGAAGACAGTGTTGGACTTCATCAGACGTCTGCCCTTGTTGGCAGTAGGCTCCCAAGGTATGGAAAGTGGTCCAAGGCCTCGTCATGGATCTGGATAATCGGGTGGCAGTAATGTAAGATGGCGGCCATGGAAGCTCCCGCTTCATCCCTCAGCTGCCGCCGAGTGTGAATGTCGCCGATCCTCGCAGCCCACGGTTCCTTGATGCAGGGCTCTTCGCCATTTTCGTTCGTCACTCACCACCCGAATCACTGTTGCAATGTCGGAAACGTAGCAGTCACTTTGCACACAGCAAGCTTCCACAAACAGCAGTGTGATGATGACCAGTTAATCTGTTTTCTTCTGTTGATTGAGGGATAAATATTGTCCAGGACACCAGGTTTTAAGAGTTTTAAAAAAGAGGAAGCGAGGTAGAGGGGCAGAAGGGTTTAGCAAGGGAATTTCAGAGCTGCTAATGTGTCTAGATGTCACCTGTGGCGCAGTGGTCGCACTCGCATCTCTGATCTCGCATCTCAGAGTTTCAAGCCCCACTCCAGAGACTTGTGCAAATAATCCACGTTACCGGCCCCTCAATACTGCACTCTGGAAGTTTCAATCTTTCAGATGAGACATTAAACTGCGGGGCGGGAGGTAGCCTTAAAAGATCCCATGGCACGAATCAGAAAATGCTGGGAAGCTCTCCCGGTGCCCCAGCCAACATTTAAATCTCAACCAACATTACTGAAAACAAATTTGACGTTGATCTCACTGCTGATTGTGGGAGCTTGCTGTGTACAAATTGACTACCGCGTTTCCCTGCAATACAACAACGACTACACTACAACGGAAAAAGTACTTCATTGGCTGTAAAGCTCATTGGGACGTCCGGAGGTCGTGAAAAGCGACATATAAATGCAACCCCTTTCGGTAATGTTTACTCACATTCTGAAGTGACTTGGTAAATATCTGGATCTCCAACCCTTGCGGCCCAATTAAAAAAACGAGGCGCCTCAAACCCCCAAATTGCGATCTTGCTCGGTCACAGGAGAATAAGCTAGCATTATTCGCAATTATTTCAACATGCGATGAATTACAGATAACAGAAAACTGGTTCAGCCTTTTCCCCTTCCTCTTGGCTAGAGGTTGAACTTTCCCAGATAATTTGTTTTCCGCGTTCTCGTGACATTTAGAATACATATTCTGCACACACACACAAAGACATACACACCAAAAAACATACGATCAGATAAGTAAAAAAAAAGGAAATAAGCGCCGCCCGTACCGTGCACTGGAAGCAGAGAGGTACTTCTTGCACGGAGGTGGTCACGGAGCCCAGCGCAGCGCACAACATGTCCACCTGCTGTCAGCCGGTTAACGGCTCGCAACCCCGCCGTCACATCAACAACCAACCGCCCCACCCCGGGTGGGGGCTTACCTTTTCCCGCTCACTTTCCACTCGAATCCTCGGGGGGGAAAGACACGGCCTCTCGTCGCGGCGGCGGCGGCCGAGCTTCGAAAAGCGACCGGCCGTTGTTAGCCCTCCCGGGCACCTCACACTGACGCAGTGAATCCCACTCGGTCTCTTCCCCCCCGCCAGATCCCTTTTTTTTGAGGGGAGGGGAAGGGTATTTGTTTTTCTTGGCTCTCGGACGACGATTGCTGAGGGGGAAAAAAGGGAGTTGCCGCCGTTTTATTTTGTGTCGATCCTCGCCCGCCGCACCTGAGTAAGCGCCATCGGCTCGAAACTGGTCGCTTGCCGCCGCTGCCTCCCTTACTACGCGCCGCTCACACCAGCTCGGGAGGCAGAGCGGCTGCCCCGCCTCTTTCCTTCCAACCGTCTTCGGCCGCCCCCTCCCCTCCCCCCATTGGTCCGCCGGGCCCCCTCCTCCCCCCCATTGGTCCGCCGGGCCCCATCCTCCCCCGCATTGGTCCGCAGCGCCCGCCCCCCCATTGGTCCGCCTCCTCCCCACTTCCATTGGTCCGCCGCGCCCGCCCCACTCATCCACCGACCCTCCTCTCCCATTCGACGGCCATCGACATCAATCGTGTGACATCACAGAGGGTGGGCGGGGCGAAGACGCTCCAGCCTTGGTCGCCTCCAAACTGTGTTCCGGCTGGGATGCAAACCTTGCGCCAGCGAGCTACAGGCGCTGATTTTTTTGCGCTGTTTAGATCTGCTTCCCGTACATTCACCGTTGCACAAGGAGTTGCAAAGATCAAAACACAAAAAAATGTTTTTTTTTCTTCCAGCCGAAGACCTTGGAAATTGCAGTGTGACAAACCCAGAAAGTCATTGTAACCATCACCATGTATGAATGAACTTCCCTCTGCTGCCCACCCCTAGTCTATACCAAACCTGAAATTCCCTGTTTTCTCCAACAGTTCATTGGCAAAAGAAATAAAAAAAACTGGCACGTATCCAAGTTTCCATTTTACCAACAGGGAGTGAAAGGAAGAAAACATCCTGGTTACGTTCACAACTATTTATTTCTTTCCACTATTGGATATTCTGCCCTATTAGTTACCTATCTATCAGCTACCTATCTCTCAGCTATTGTTTATGGGGCATAAGCAAACACACAGAATGGGCAATTATAAAAATGATCATGTGTTATGCTATTGACTTGAGAGCATCCGGTCCCGGGAAAGCACACCACCATCAGCACAAGATTACAACGAAAGAACTTGCACTTACAGAGCGCCTTCCCTATCCAACAATTTCAGGAGACCGTCCGCATCAGGGATGCTAAAGAGAGGGAAAACCAAACTGAGGATCTTCATGCTCGCAATAAAATTGGTGTTTTCATTGAAATGCTATAACTATTTAATGTTCTGATGCACTATTTTCTCATTCAATATTGACAGTAGATTGTGTGCCATACAATTTGAAACCTACATCTTTTCTGTTGCTGGCCGTTCACATTGTGTATGGCGCCAGGACAAACAATTATCCCACTTGCAGTACTGTAGCCATAGTCTCATACTATGCTCTCATACATCGTGGCGGAGGTGTGGCAGGGCCCAGAAGAGCCGAAGGCCCAGGGGCAGGACGGACCTGCCCACACTGCGATATGTGTGGGCACGAGATCCGTGCAGCAGAGCAGGTCTCCAGTTGTCCTGGTTAATCCTTGCCATTGGATAAAGGCCTAGCTCTGTCAAGCCCGTGTGGTGGCTGATGTTCAACGGTCAGCACACGTTTAAAAAATTCACGCATAGGCATCTTCCACCTCCTCAACTGGAGTTCAGGACTGGAACATTGGGTCCTTCATTGAAACATCTGTGAACTCTCATGGAATCAAGTCAACCTCGGTCGAGGGACCGCCTATAATGACTCTCATATTCACTTTGGACAGGTCCATCACTTAAATGCAATTATTTTAAATGGACAGAGAATTGCCACATTCTAAGTATTAGCACAGTACTTTCACAAGTTGGTGCATTAGTTGAAGAATTAGAACATAAGAAATAGAAGCAGGAGTAGGCCATACAGCCCCTCGAGACTGCTCCGCCATTTAATATGATCATAGCTGATCCGATCATGGACTCAGGTCCACTTCCCTGCCCACTCCCCATAACCCCTTAATGCCTTATCGGTTAAGAAGTTGTCTATCTCTGTCTTAAATTTATTCAATGTCCCGGCTTCCACAGATCTCTGAGGCAGCGAATTCCACAGATTTACAACCCTCTGAGATAAGAAATTCCTCTTCATCTCAGTATTAAATGGGCAACCTCTTATTCTAAGATTATGTCCCCTAGTTCTAGTCTCCCCTATCAGTGGAAACATCTTCTCTGCATCCACCTTGTCAAGTCCCCTCATGATCTTATACATTTCGATAAGATCACCTCTCATTCTTCTGAATTCCAATGAGTAGAGGCCCAAACTACTCAACCTTTCCTCATAAGTCAACCCTCTCATCTCCGGAATCAATCTAGTGAACCTTCTCTGAACTACCTCCAAAGCAAGTATATCCTTTTGTAAATATGGATACCAAAACTGTATGCAGTATTCCAGGTGTGGCCTCACCAATACCTTATATAGTTGTAGCAAGACTTCCCTGCTTTTATACTCCATCCCCTTTGCAATAAAGGCCACGATTCCATTGGCCTTCCTGATTACTTGCAGTACCTGCATATTATCCTTTTGTGTTTCATGCACAAGTACCCCCAGGTCCCGCTGTATTGCAGCACTTTGCAATTTTTCTCCATTTAAATAATAACTTGCTCTTTGATTTTTTTTCTGCCAAAGTACATGACCTCACACTTTCCAACATTATACTCCATCTGCCAAATTTTTGCCCACTCACAGTCTGTCTATGTCCTTTTGCAGATTTTTTATGCCCTCCTCACACATTGCTTTTCCTCCCATCTTTGTATCATCAGCAAACTTGGCTACGTTACACTCAGTCCCTTCTTCCAAGTCGTTAAATATAGATTGTAAATAGTTGGGGTCCCAGCACTGATCCCTGCGGCACCCCACTAGTTTACTGATTGCCAACCCGAGAATTAATCATTTATCCCGACTCTGTTTTCTGTTAGTTAGCCAATCCTCTATCCATGCAAATATATTACCCCCAATCCTGTGATATTTTATCTTGTGCAGTAACCTTTTATGTGGCGCCTTGTCAAATACCATCTGGAAGTCCAAATACACCCCTTTATGCACCCTGTTAAACTTACCTTTTAAAATTTTGTTGGAAGAATACTGCTATTATTTTTTTATATTAAAAATAAAATGGCACAAACTTCAGCTCTCTGTGATAAATCAGCCATGGCTCAGTTGGTAGCACTCTTGCCTCTGAGTCAGAAGGTTGTGGGTTCAAGTCCCACTCCAGAGACTTGAGTGCAAAAATCTAGGCTGGTGTTCCAGTGCAGTGCTGAGGGAATGCTGCACTGTCAGAGGTGCTGTCTTTCAAGTAAGGTGTTAAATCGTAGCCCTGTCAGCTCTCTCAGGTAGATGTAAAAGATTCCACGGCACTATTTTGAAAAAAAATAGGGGAGTTACCCCCGCAGTGTCCTGGACAATATTCATCCCTCAATCAACATCACAAAAAAACCTAGATTATCTGGTCTTATCACATTCCTGCTGTTGGAGCTAGCTTCCTGTGTGCAAATTACAACAGTGACTACACCTCAAAAGTCATCATCATTATCATAGGCAGTCCCTCGAAGCAAGGATGATTTGCTTCCAGGCCAAAAAGAGATGAATTCACAGGTGTTTCAATGTTCCAGATCCCGAACTACATCTTGAAGGGTGGAAGTTGCCTGTGCATGGATTTTATTAACATATGGTGGCCATTGCACACCAGCCACCACACGGGCTTGACAGAGTTAGGTCTTGGTCCAATGGCAAAAGTACTTTATTGGCTGTAACACGATTTGGAATGTCCTGAGATCGTGAAAGGCACTATATAAATGCAAGTCTTTCTTTTTCTTTTCCTTAAACGTCAAAGTATGTATGTTTTTTCCTTTTGTAAAGAGGGGAAGTATTTTGAACTTTCCTCTTTAAAGAACAGTAAATTTGTAAAGGTTGACGTAAAATGAAAATTAATATATTCTTAATTTAGTGGGGGACAAAGGACGGGCTTGGAGCAGGACAGAGAGATGGAAAATGTTCTGTGCAGTCCTTAGACTCATCACCATCATAGGTGGTCCCTCGAACAAGGATGACTTACTTCCACATGAGTTCACAGATGTTTCAATGAAGGACCCGACGTTCCAGTCCTGAACTCCAACTGAGGGGGTGGAAGATGCCTATGCGTGGATTTTTTAACGTGTGATGACCGTTGCACATCAGCCACCACATGGGCTTGATAGAGATCATCATCATCATCATTATCATCATCATCATAGGCAGTCCCTCGGAATCGAGGAAGACTTGCTTCCATTCCTGAAGTGAGTTCTTTGGTGGCTGAACAGTCCAGTACGAGAGCCACAGACTCTGTCGCAGGTGGGACAGACAGTCGTTGAGGAAAGGGGTAGGTGGGACTGGTTTGCCGCATGCTCTTTCTGATGCCTGCGCTTGATTTCTGCACGTTCTCAGCATTGAGACTCGAAGTGCACTTGGGGCGGTCTTTTGCCAGGGACTCCCAGGTGTCAGTGGGGGAGTCGCACTTTATCAGGGAGCCTTTGAAAGTGTCCTTGTAATGTTTCCGCTGCCCACCTTTGGCTCGTTTGCCGTGAAGGAGCTCCACGTAGAGCACTTGCTTTGGGAGTCTCTTGTCTGGCATGCAAACTATATGGCCTGCCCAGCGGAGCTGATCGAGTGTGGTCAGTGCTTCAATGCTGGGGATGTTAGCCTTTATCCAGTGGCAAGGGTTAAGCAGGCCGACTGGAGACCTGCTCTGCTGCATGGACCTAGTGCGCACACATATTGCAGTGTGGGCAGGCCCGTGCTGCCCCCTGGGCCCTCCGCCCTCTGGGCCCCGAACCCTCATTCACCGCACCTCCGCCACGATCGCTGTAGCTGTATTCAGGTGAAGAATGGTGAACTAGTCTATAGTTCAAAAATGTTCACAATCACCCAAAGCCACCGATAAAGGCATGGATTCCCTTAGGAACCTTAACCAAGTGATTACTGGTCATGCAAAATCTAGCCAAAAGTGGCAGGTGGCTATTTGACTGCAGGGAACATCACAGCCATCAAATCAGACCCTGGACTGCATGGCTCAGTACAAAACTCATTTAATTAATTAATGTACTTCCTAGGCCTTATACAGTTAGTGATTGACTGGGGATAGGGAACAATAGGTTGAATGGTCTTTACTTGCTACATTCATATTTTTTTGCTCTTCTCTAATATTGCTTGGATTCAATTTAAGGGAAAAAATTCCAATTTGTAAAGACATTTGTTGAAAACAAACATTTTGGGGGTAATTTCCAATCAAATTCCACGAGTAATGAGTGGGGAAGGAAACTGACACATCAATTGAAACTAGTGGAATCATGTATGTCTTTAAAATGGCCTTGCAACATCATTAATCTATAGTCTTTCACACTAGGAACGCCAGTATCACATCTTCAACGGTGCATCATTTATTCTGTGGGTGATTCATATTTTGTTTTTGATATGTTCTCAAAACAGACAATTTATCAATGAGTCACTACAGTTGAGGATCACATATTATTCATACTCTTCAATAAAAACATAACATTTTGCACAGATTGGCTACAACTAATGCTCATAAGAAACAACAGACTGTACAGCAATGATAGCCAACAGTCACAAAATATGATTCCTTCTGCATACGTAGTGGAGGTGAAGAAGTTACATTTAGGATCGAAATGTAAAATGCATGTATAATTAAAAAATGAATCATTAGGCTGCATTGAATTCCCATTCTGAGTACACATGTTTAAATTATAACTTCAGCTGTCAACTGTCAAAGTCAACTGTTCTCTATCAGTTTCTTTCACTTTTTCAGATCCACAACGTCAAATACAATTTTCAACCCAGAAGGTAGGCAAGCAGACTCTTCCAGGTCAGTTCTAAATGTTTTTGGATTGGCCCCTTCTAACAAATGTGCAATAACGGTACTTAATGGACCCAATTTTACTGCCCTCTCAACTGAGACCAAGAACTCACTGCAACATTCCAAGATGGGACAAGCCAATTTGCCTAATCAATCAGAAGGAGCAGTAAAACACTGAAATAAAATGAGCTTGTTAACTATAAAACCTAGGGAATACTCAATGCATCATGAAGAAAGTTTGATTGTATACAGCATTTTATTTACCTAATTTTCCCACTCATTTGTAATGCAGAAAGCTGAAGTTTTGTACTATTGTCAGCTGTGGCTCAGTGGGTAGCACACTTGCCTCCGAGTCAGAAGGTTGTGGGTTCAAGTCCCACTCTCAGCTGACAATCCAGTGCAATGCTGAGGGAGCGCGGCATTGTTGGAGGTGCCATCTTTCAGATGAGATGTTAAACCGAGACCACATCTGCTCTCTCTCTTGTGCACATAAAAGATCCTATGGCACTATTTCAAAGAAGAGCAAGGGAGTTATCTCCAGTGTCCTGGACAATATTTATCCCTCAATCAACATAACAAAAACAGATTATCTGGTCATCATCACACTGCTGTTTGTGGGAGCTTGCTTGTGTGCAAATTGGCTGCTGAATTTCCCACATTACAACAGTGACGACACTCCAAAAGTACTTCATTGACTGTAAAGCGCTTTGAGACATCCGGTGGTCATGAAAGACACTATATAAATCCAAGTCTTTTCATTATCGCTGTGCAAATGTTACAACTTAAAGCAAAATTTAATCAAGTAGAGTCAGCATGGATTTATGAAGGGGAAGTCATGTTTAACAAATTTGCTGAAATTCTTTGAGGATGTAACGAACAAGGTGGATAAATGGGAACCAGTGGATGTGGTGCATTTGGACTTCCAGAAGGCATTTGACAAGATGCCACATAAAAGGTTACTGCATAAGATAAAAGTTTCTGGGATTGGGGCTAATATATTAGCATGATTAGAGGATTGGCTAACAGAAAACAGAGAATCGGGATAAATGATTCATTCTTGGGTTGTCAACCAGTGGGATGCTGCAGGGATCAGTGCTGGGACCCCAACTATTTACAATCTATATTAACGACTTGGAAGAAAAAAAAATCAAAAAGCAAGTTATTATTTAAATGGAGAAAGATTGCAAAGTGCTGCAGTACAGTGGGACCTGGGGGTCCTGGTGCATGAAACACAAATGGATAGTACGCAGGTACAGCAAGTGATCAGGAAGCCCAATGGAATCTTGGCCTTTATTGCAAAGGGGATGGAGTATAAAAGTAGGGAAGTCTTGCTACAGCTATACAGGGTATTAGTGAGGCCACATCTGGAATACTGCGTGCAGTTTTGGTTTCCATATTTACGAAAGGATATACTAGCTTTGGAGGCAGTTCAGAGAAGGTTCACGAAGTTGATTCCGGAGATGAGGGGGTTGACTTATGAAGAAAGGTTGAGTAGGTTGGACCTCGACTCATTGGAATTCAGAAGAATGAGAGGTGATCTTATCGAACCATATAAGATTATGAAGGAGCTTGACAAGGTGGATGCAGAGAGGATGTTTCCACTGATGGGGAAGACCAGAACTACAGGGTATAATCTTCGAATAAGGGGTTGCCCATTTAAAACTGAGATGAGAAATTTCTTCTGAGGGTTGTAAACCAGTGGAATTCGCTGCCTCAGAGAGGTGTGGAAGCTGGGACATGGAATAAATTTAAGACAGAAATAGTTTCCTAAACGATAAGGGGATAAGGGGGTTATGGGGAGCGGGCAGGGAAGTGGAGCTGAGTCCATGATCAGATCAGCCATAATCTTATTGAATGGCGGAGCAGGATCGAGGGGCCGTATGGCCTACTCCTGTTCCTATTGCTTATGTTCTTATGAACTCAAAATAAAGCCAAGTCCTATACTGCATCAGAAACAAACAAGACTGCTGGTCATCCCTGCCTGAAATTAAAATAAAACAGGGAAGGTGGCTCAACCATGGCTAACAGGGAAATTAAGGATAGTGTTAAATCCAAGGAAGAGGCATAAAAATTCGCCAGAAAAAGCAGCAAACCGGAGGACTGGGAGAAATTTAGAATTCAGCAGAGGAGGACAAAGGGTTTAATTAAGGGGAAAATAGAGTATGAGAGGAAGCTTGCCGGAAACATAAAAACTGACTGCAAAAGCTTCTATAAATATGTGAAGAGAAAATGATTAGTGGAGACAAACGTAGGTCCCTTGCAGTCGGATTCGGGTGAATTTATAATGGGGAACAAAGAAATGGCAGACAAATTGAACAGGTACTTTGGTTCTGTCTTCACAAAGGAAGACACAAATAACCTTCCGGATGTACTCGGGGACCGAGGGTCTAGTGAGAAGGAGGAACTGAAGGATATCCTTATTAGGCGGGAAATTGTGTTCGGGAAATTAATGGGATTGAAGGCCGATAAATCCCCAGCGCCTGATAGTCTACATCCCAGAGTACTTAAGGAAGTGGCCCTAGAAATAGTGGATGCATTGGTGATCATTTTCCAACAGTCTATCGACTCTGGATCAGTTCCTATGTACTGGAGGGTTGCTAATGTAACACCACTTTTTTAAAAAGGAGGGACAGAGAAAACAGGTAATTATAGACCAGTTAGCCTGACATCAGTAGTGGGGGAAATGTTGGAATCAATCATTAAGGATGAAATAGCAGCACATTTGGAAAGTAGTGATAGGATTGGTCTAAGTCAGCATGGATTTATGAAAGGGAAATCATGCTTGACAAATCTTCTGGAATTTTTTCAGGATGTAACTAGTAGAGTGGACAAGGGAGAACCAGTGGATGTGGTGTATTTGGACTTTCAAAAGGCTTTTGACAAGGTCCCACACAAGAGATTAGTGTGCAAAATCAAAGCACATGGTATTGGGGGTAATGTATTGATGTGGATAGAGAACTGGCTGGCAGACAGGAAGCAGAGAGTCAGGATAAACGGGTCCTTTTCAGAATGGCAGGGCTCGGTGCTGGGACCTCAGCTCTTTACAATATATATTAATGATTTAGATGAAGGAATTGAGTGTGAGATGAAGGAAGTTTGCAGATGACACTAAACTGGGTGGCGGTGTGAGCTGTGAGGAGGACGCTAAGAGGCTGCAGGGTGACTTGGAGAGGATAGACGAATGGGCAAATACATGGCAGATCCAGTATAATGTGAATAAATGTGAGGTCATCCACTTTGGGGGCAAAAACACGAAGGCAGAATATTATCTGAATGGCGGCAGATTAGGAAAAGGGGAGGTGCAACAAGACCTGGGTGTCATGGTTCATCAGTCCTTGAAAGTTGGCATGCAGGTAGAGCAGGCGGTGAAGAAGGCAAATGGTACGTTGGCCTTCATAGCAAGGGGATTTGAGTATAGGAGCAGGGAAGTCTTACTGCAGTTGTACAGGGCCTGGGCGAGGCCTCACCTGGAATAGTGTTCAGTTTTGGTCTCCCAATCTGAGGAAGGACGTTCTTGCTATTGAGGGAGTGCAGCGACGGTTCACCAGACTGAGGAGAGACTGGATCAACTGGGCCTTTATACACTGGAGTTTAGAAGGATGAGGGGAATCTCATAGAAACATATAAGATTCTGACAGGGGTGGACAGGTTAGATGCAGGAAGAATGTTCCCGATGTTGGGGAAGTCCAGAACCAGGGAACACAGTCTTAAGATAAGGGGCAGGCTATTTAGGACAGAGATGAGGAGAAACTTCTTCACTCAGAGTTGTCAACCTGTGGAATTCCCTGCCGCAGAGAGTTATTGATGCCAGTTCATTGGATATATTCAAGAGGGAGTTAGATATGACCCTTACGGCTAAAGGGATCAAGGGGTATGGAGAGAAAGCAGGAAAGGGGTACTGATGGAATGATTAGCCATGATCATATTAAATGGTGGTGCAGGCTCGATTGGCCTACCCCTGCACCTATTTTCTATGTTTCTATGGTATGACCCTGTCTACTTGGTTGTTGGTTCTAGTTAAGAGCATGGATTTGATTAATTGCTAAAGGAGTTTGTTGACTTGAATGCAATTAACACAAGTATCACTTTGCAAAGCCAAGTTGTTTCTGTATGTGTAAAACTTATGTATGATGTGACACCCATATAATAGTTATGCCTTCTTGTTTTAAAATATTCATATATCAATATTGTATAATTTTGAAAAAGATTCATATCTTTCCGATATGGTTGTATTTTGGATAATTTGCTGAATGGTGTCATGAGCTTCAGTTGCATAAGGTCATAACATTTTTAATGTGGCTATTATGTTTGTGAACAATTTCATTAAAGCTTCATTTGCTATCAAATGGATTTTTGCTGAAGGGGAAACAAGCTCCAGGACCTGTTGAATTCTGAAGACAGACAAAGATATTGCAGGGGGATGGGATTTGGGGAAACATTTTAAAACCACCAGATTGTTCTGGAGAATAGTGAAGCAAACTTGCACATTTAATGGATAACGCATGTTATTTGTATGAGAATGTTCCCCTGTTTTGAATATTTATTTCTAAATTGATGTGCCACGAGGGCAATTTTCAGGGTCAAGCAAGATTAGAAGGCAACAAGATAATTGAACCAAGCTGGGGAGGGGCAAGGAGAATTAGGCAGCTGATGGAAGGCAGAGAGGAAGAGAGGAGCACTGAGTGAAGAAAAGGGAAGGAGAGGACAGGCAAGGAGAGTAGGGGGGCAAGGGTGAAGATAGAAACAGATTGAGGCAGGAGGGGAGGTGGGAGAAAGGATGGAGGGGAGGAGTTGAGAGGGGAAGAGAAGAGTGGGGCAGAGGGGAACTGGTAGGTGTTGGAGATGAAGAATTGGGGAGAAGAGGGGGATGGAGGAGACGGATGAGAAGGACGAAGGGGCAAAGGGATGGAAGGGGAAGGCGTAAGGGGGAATTTATCTCAGTGGGTATGAGATCTGTGGCTCCAAATTTTGCCTCACCAGGGAGCGAGTTTTGCCTCAGAGGGAGTCTTTCACCTACTTGAGACAGAGGACAGGGCAGTCTCACATTCAGTATCTGTCAGGGGTGCTAAGGGAATAATGCTGATCCTCAATGCAGGGAGGGAAAATCATTGGATTTGTAGTTTTTGCAGGATGAGGAGGTTATCAGGTGCAGATTTGTGCCTTGGGGTGGGGGGCATTTTATGGCTGAGACCAACCTTCAATACAACAGTTTGTCAAACTTACATCTGCAGCAAAAACAAAGCTCTAATATGCAGATTGTTTTCCTATATTGTATCACTTGAATTTGGTTACAGATAAAGCAATTAGTTTTAAAACTGAATTAAAGTAATTATAGCAGAAATAAAGTTCTTTGTTTAGCTGTCAATGGAGAAAAACAATATACACACAACTCTCGAGACATTTCCACAGAGGCATACCTAGCCCTTTAGCTATCTTCAGTAATGTTATCACCTGTATCCATAGGTTGATTGCATCAGAAATTATCTTTGTTGGGGGAAATGTTCATGTAATCAACTTTGCAGACTGAAGGAGAAGATATAACTTACAATCACCAATGGCAGAACCATCAAGGAATTTTCATCAGTCAAAATTACAACATACATTGACAAAGAGGTATGTCAGATTGCTTATTAGTACAGCCTGCAGTATTTTGCATAATATCTTAGATCTGGCTGTTCAAACCGGTCTTTGAAATCCCAGAAACTGTTGACGAGCACAGATTTTACCTCCGGATTACAGTTCTGTGCTTCAACTATCTATTTCCACATTGAGGGGACAAAGGAGGGTTTCAAGAGTTCATTGTTGACGTAACATTTCATCAGAAACTCAGAATTACATAGAACGTACGGCACAGAAACAGGCCATTTGCCCAACCGGTCTATGCCAGAGTTTCTGCTCCACACAAGCCTCCTCCCAGCCCTCTTCATCCATCAACAAAACCTTCTATTTCTTTCTCCCTCATCTACCTTCCCCAGACCAGTAAGTATTCAGGCATCCGCTTGATAAAGTAGTTAAAAGATTCTGGAAAACACTAAAGATTTTGGACTATGGTTTTCAAACAGTTTTAAGTATTGTGCAAATTAAGTATATTACGAGTTACTTTCAGTGGCATATGCTTCTGTGCAAATATCTCATTTGTAAATAATTTCGTTATTCGTTTTGGCCTAAATGATACCATTTGATAGTATGCTGAAGTGGACAGGAGAGCACCTCACAGCATCTTTGGGCTTAATACCATGGTAAAAAGGTAAATGATGTGGAACACCATCCTATTCATGACATACATAAAGTTGCAAGTATTCGTTCGAAGGACATGTAGGTCTGCTAAAGCAAAGGTCGTGCTTGACCAACCTTATTGAAAAAGGGTAGATAAGGGTAATGCGGTCATAATGTGCGGATTCAGGGGACAAGTCGCAGAATGGATAGCACGCTGACTTAAAAAAAAGGAAAAGAGAGTAGGGGTTAAAAGTAGTTACACGGATTGGAAAATGGTGGGAAGTGATGTGCCACAAGGATTGGTGCTGGGATCACCAATTGGTGCTGGGTTCTCCATTTGCATCAACAATTTGGAATCAGAAGTACAACTTCAAAATTTGCAAATGACACCAAATTGGGGGCTGCAGTTAATAGAGGAAAACTGCGACAAATTACAGGAAGACATTAATAAGCTGTCACAATGGGTATGTAATTGGCAAATGAAAGCCATAATCTACAGGGCTACAGACCTAGTGCTGGAAGGTGGGATTAGGCTGGGTAGCTCTTTTTCAACCAGCACGGACACAATGGGCCGAATGGCCTCCTTCTGTATCGTAATTGAGGTCTTTAAAATTATGAAAGATTTTGTTAAGAGTGGTTATAAAGAATGTTTCCACTTGTGGGGGCGGGGGCGTGAGACCAGAACCAAGGGCTATAAAATAAATAGAAGATAGTCACCAATAAATCCAATACGGAATTCAGAAAATACTTCTTTACCCAGAGAGGGGAATTCACTACCATAGGGAGTAAGTGGAGGCAAATAGCATTCAAGGGGAAGCTAGATAAGCACATGAGGGAGAAAGGAATAGAAGAATATGTTGAACGGGTTAGATGAAGAGGGGTGGGAGGAGGCTCGTGTGGAGAATAAACCCTGGCATGGACCTGTTGGGCCAAATGGCCTGTTTGTGCTGTAAAGTTTGTAATGGAAATAACTTTTGTGAACAAGAGTTGAGAGTTTTGGAAGGAAGTCCAAACTGTAACAAGATTCTCACTACTGTATTCAATGAAGTATCAACTATGGCTAAATTTAACAAACGAGATGTCATTTCTGAAAGAATGGCAAATGTCAATAGTTATTCAATAACTACATACTTTTAATGTACTTATTAAATCTAAATTACATTTCTCATTATTCTGTGAAACTTGAGATCACAGGTATGTCATAAATGAAAAACACAAGTGAAATTGGACTTTTTATTCCCAGCCATGAGAAAATGCACTTTAGTTTTTGCAGTAAGTAAATTATGTTTACCCAGTCTCCATACCAGATCCCTATATCCAATTTGTAATTTAGAATATTTGTTGAATACTGTAAATCCACATCATGAATTCTCCCACACAATACAAACCATTAGATTACTTTTCTTCAATTTATAAAGAGACATAAAGTTGTTTTATATCCTGGCATATTCAATGTGGGTGGAATTATACTCTATCTGGGAATACACAAAACAGCTCTGGCTCCCTTAAAGAACACAATTGATACTTTTCCACGACATTGATATAATCGGAAGCCGATCAGGGAGTCACCAATTTCTTATCCAAACTGAACTTAATGTGATCAGTGGCATTTTCTGTTATTAAAAGGCAAGGTGATTGAAAGGGACATACTATAAAACATTTCAAACAAAAATTTGTTGATCACTTTACAAAAACTGCTAAGAGGGGCAAGTGGGATAATGAAAAGTTAAGGAGGAGTGAGGTTGCAAGCTTGAGGGATGGACTTCCCAGAAGAAGGCAGCAATATGGCTGATGAATCAGCTACTGATGTGGGAGCAGAAAGTAGCTTGGAATAATTCCCCCCGTGTCAGAGGAGTGGGTGGTGTGTTTATGCGGTATAGCTGGAGGATATTGCTGAGATAAGAGTGCGAGGAGGCTGTGGAGTGATCTGAAAGTAAAAATAAGGATGGAATTCTCAATGAGCTGAAATTTATGGTGCTGTTGGAGAGCATTTGAAAATTGAAGGCGACAGGTGATAAAGGCATGGATTTGGCTATCAGCAGAGAGGGTAAAGTAGTGGTGAAAGGTGGTGGACTGAATAATGGCAAGACTGAACCAGAGATGCCAGACAGGAATGTTAGTAGGGTCACTCGGGAAGTATGTTCTTAAAGGGAGTATGGATCAAATACAGTATAAAGCTTCAATGTTTTAGCGCTTATTTTCTGCAAGCATAATTCCCCACTGGGAGCACAGGATTGTAGATATCTGTAATGTCGGATTCCATTCATACTAGTTACATTAGTACTGTAAAACACTTACATACTTCAATTCTATAGTCATACATCACAGAAGGAGGCCATCCAGCCGAATATGCCTGTGTCAGCTCTATGAAAGAGCTATCTAATTAGTCCCACTCACCCGCTCTTTCTCCATAGCCTTACAATTTAAGTGACTGCTACTAGCAAGACATTCAAGGCCTTTCCAGAGTGTCCTCTGGAGCAGTCAGGCCTCAAATCTCAGTATCTGTAGTAGCCTGTAACGCTTTACTATAAAACTGAAGTCACCTGGTAAAATGGTTGTATTACCACAATATAAAAGCTATATTGTTGCAATACTTGATGTTATGGATGCTTACAATTTAAACAAATTAGGTGGATCAACAATTTGGTTTGCAGACTGCAGCTCCTCAATCCTGTTGCAAAGTGAATAAAAAATATTAATTCTGCATTGTCAAGTTTGCTTTGCTGGTGTTCAAATCAATGATCTACATCTATGTTACACATCTGAATTTTCATTTTATAGTAGAAAATTATAAGTAGACGAGTCAACCAGCAAACAAATGAAACTAAAACTGCTTTGTTTCCTAAAACCAGCATATGCATGTCAAGATTAGATTTGATTAATACAGCGATCTCAGATTTTATCTATATTACCCATGGTTTTAAAATATATTACTCAAAAGTATGCTGCACTGCAGAATATTTGGTTCAAACCTGAATACATGTTGTATTCCTTTACTGCAGTAAGTTTTTTTTGGAAATACTTCTCCCTCCCTCCCTCCCTCCTTCCCTCCTTCCCCCCTCCCCTGCTAGGTTAAGATTCCATGGGGGTGGCAGGTCTCACCCATTACTCTTGGGTAAGGTTAGACAGGAAGCACCAAGTAATGTTACTATGGGGAGGACCATAGCGGAGCCTGATCCTGCTGTGTTCACATCACTGCAACTAAATTAGATTGGCATCTATTAACAGCAATGAGAGGAATGGCCTGTTTTTGGTTGTGCTGCTGGAGGTGAAATATTGAACAGGACACCAGAAGAACTCCCCACTTCTTGGGGGGAAAAAAGTCATGGGATCTTCAAAGTTTATCTGACCAGGACCTTTGTTAAATGTCTCATATGAAAGGTGACACCTCTCACAACACAGCCCTCTCTCAGTACTGCACTGAAATGTCAGCCTAGATTATGTGCTCAAGTTCTGGACTGGGGATTGACCCTACAATCTTGAGACTTTGGGCTGCCACTGAGCCAAACGTACAAGTGCAAAAACTTTAGTTGCTTGAATATACATAGCATATTTATAAGAATTTTAAAGGCAGCAGACCATTCAGCTCTTTGAAATGCACAAAATTCTTAATTCCATAAAATACAAAAAAAAAACTCATTTTCCCAACAGTACTGCAAAATGGTTGTCCATATTCCAAGAGGAAATCAGCTGTCAACTGGATTGGATGTCACTCAGTTGACTAGCATGCCAGTACTCACCATCAAGGCTGGCAAAGTAATAATGGGTACTTGGGCAAGGTACTGGATGACATTCAGTGTCTATGGAACCATATTCCAAGATGAAAGAAAGTCAAATGTATTCAGGAGAAAAGGGGGGGGAAAAGCAAAAACCTCCCAGATGTGCTTGGCCAAGAGGAAAGTTTCCAACCCCAAACAAGGTTGGTTAATTACTCCAACATTTTGATAAGTTACGCAATTATGAAGCTTCAAAATATTCAGAAACTAAAAGCAGATACAACATTGAAGAGTCTAAATATAAATGTTTTATAAATAAGTAAGTGTTAAATAACTTGCACCACTAAATGCTTAATTTGCACATTAACGGTCTAATTATATACAAGTCTTCATGTTTCAGTAGATGGATAGCTGATTTCATTCTTCTGTAATAATATACCATCGCCTAGCAAATTTAAAGTTAGCTGATCAAAGTCAGAAAGGGCAGTAAACATTCAAGTTAATAATAAAGCAGTTTATTTCCAATATTTTAACCTCTGAGAGTCGTCGTCACCATATTACTATATTAAAATACAATGAAATTTGAAAACTGATCAATACAATTATTTTAATGTACAAATTTTTTAATTACTGGAGCACATAAATCAGCTTCTCAATATCTGCTAGCATTAAAAACAAAGAAAAAGGCAGCCCTTTAGACCACTTTATTCAATTTAGCATTTAAAATATTTGTTAGAATGGTTGAAATTCTACATCTTGAATCTTGTCTACACAACACAATGTATGTTTACAGTCCATTGTGCACACTGTATTTTAAGATTTTTTTTACCGAGAACAAAATATATTTTAAAGGAAATACGGTGTTGTTGTTCTTGGTGGGATTACACGCTCTGAATCTGGAACTGCACGAAATAGCTTTGGCTCCCTTGAGTTTACGTTGTTGAAGACCATGATTGATGCAATATTTCCACAACGGTAGCAATAGTTAGGAGCAGACCACACAGTCACCAACTTCTCATCAAACATGAATTTATATCCTTCGTGAACGAGCTGATGTGCTCGGCAGATTAGTTTCAGGTTGTTGATGTGAACAAACTATAAAACAAGAAAAAGAAAAAAAAAAGTTACAATCTAGAAAGGAACTGCCCATGGTTGAAATTTATTATATTTAGTTCAAATACCAAAGTTGAAAAGCAGAGGAGAGGAGCAGAGCAGCACTTAGTGTTCCATTACTGAATTAAAGAAACGTTTGAAGTAATGGCCATTGTAGACCAAGAGGTGTGTGCAGTGCTGTCACCAGACTCATGGTGCATATTGCACCAATACATTTTGGGGGAAACAAATTAAAGTAAAGAAGCTTTTCCAACAAGTAACCAATACATATAGACCAGAAAGTCTAATCTGCAGCCTGTGCCAAATCAACCTATCTTGGCCACGATAGCAATAAACGTTAGGAGCTCGGAAATAAATCGCACTAAGTTTGGGAGAGGGGAGGAGGAGGAGGGGAAAGGAAAATATCACTGTCCAGTGGCCTGGAGACATCCTGAATGGCTATCATAATGACACACCTGTATCCATCAGCACTGGCCCTTTTGTTGCACAGCTCAAAATCTCCAGACACCTTTAATGGTCATGTCTCTGAATTTCAAATAAAACTTAAGTTTCAAAAACTTTGTAGATTTCAAAAAAAGGATCCTTTTGAACTGTGTGAAGCAAGGCAGAGATACAGATACATGATAAAATGTGGAAAATGTGGAACACAGTACAACAGTAAGTATGAAACTATAGTTTGAGCAGATTATAATCTTAAGTATTTTGGTTAATACTGGTAATTCATTTTTAAATTGGCTTTCCCTCCTACCCCCAAAATAGAGTAGTGACTCAGTTTGCATAACTCAATACAGAGAAGTACTTTGAGTCTGTAGTTTGACAGCTTACCTCATTTGTAACCTTTGCCCCAAAGAGCCAGCCTGCTCCTCGAGGACTGATGGCCCAGGTATCCACATCCTCAGGATCTGACCATACTAGATCACAGAAGGCTCCTTTGTGTGGGATCTCCTGGTTACGCTCAATGGTTCGGATTTGATCTAGAGTTTTGATATCAGGAGAAAGTCCGCCATGCACACACAAGATCTGTTCATCTATCAACTGATATGGAAAAACACAAATTAATTGCCTTCATAATTAAATGTGTTATAAAAATAAATAATGCTCAAAGTATAGATGTATTTATCTATAAAACAACACACAAAGAAGCCATTCAACCCATCATATCTGTCAGCTCTTCGCTAGAGAAATCCAAAACTAGTCTAACTGACCCACTCCTTCCTCCGCTCCCCCTCCCGCCCCGCCCCAGAGAGTTTTATCTTCCTCTGCTGCAAATAATTATCCAATTTTCCCTTCAAAAAAAGTGCGATAAACACTCACTGATTTCTTGGTCCAAGAGCCCCATGCAAAGAAATTCCACCTAACCTCTCTCCTCACGCTCAGTTACAACGTTAACATTGATGACCTCTCGATGATTCCACAACTGAAGGAAACAGCTTTTCGTTATTCACTCAATCAAACCCTTTCAGAACTTTAAAAACTTCTGTTAAATCTCCTCTTAACCTTTTCTGCTCATGTGGAAAGTCCTAATATCTCAAAAGGTCTCTTCATAACTATAGTTCCCCAACCCTGGCATCATCCTGGTCAATCAATACTATGCACTCGCTATGGGCTTGAACAGCCTTTCTATAATAGGGTGTCCAAACCTGCACAGAGCATCCCAACTCTAGTCTAACCAATTGCACAAGGCTCGATTCAAAAGTAAAGGGCATGCAAATTGGGGATGGGGAAGAATTCAGCTGGAGACGACCATGGAGGATAAACATATTAAATTTGAGGCACGGGGGCTTCGGAGCCAATATAGTCCAGTGTGGACATGGGTGGTATCTCCGCTTTGCTTCCAAGCCTTTGCTCTTCTCTCCCTCCCAGAGTTCATAGCAACTGAAAATTAAAATTGTAGTTCCATCAGCATAAAACTATACTTGAGCTATTTTGCTGTAAAACACGCATTGAAGTACTAGTTATACATTTGTATGCAGATTTATTAGTACCATGCTTTGGAAATTGTACATTACACAGAACAAGACAATTCATTCGCAAGATAAAGCTTTTAAAAATGGTCTGATTAATTGAACCATTTCTCTTTAAAAGCACTCTATTTTTCACTCTCAAGTCAAAGTGACATCATCCCCTCCTTCATGGCCATGCTCACCCCCATTCCAATGCAGTAAATTCAAAATCCTTATCCAAGTCCTTATCCAAGTTCAGTGTTGTCCAATACATTGGTCACTAGCTATGTGTGGCCAATTGGGAATCTAGATGCGTTTGATTAGTAAAATAAATAAAAAGACAGTAATAGACACCATTGTTGAGCATATGACCTCAGTACACATTTGCATGGCATACACGTGTACTTCAACCTTTTTGTGCATTTGTTGGTAAAATATTAAGACAAAATGCAGAATGCACAAATGTTTTGATCGTGGAGTGCTTTACTTCCTTGGTTATTGTATGGTCCCTGCAAATATACACACGTGAAGTACATTTAATTGTATCGTGCAAGTGTTTGGAAGGCATTTCTTTTAGAGTTAGTGCATGTGGCTAAAACGGTGTCATAGTGCCATACCTGTTGCTCGTCAGCAATTTCTACCCAATGACAACACTGTCCTAGTTTATTAATCGTTCGTTTTGCATATCTTATTTTCGAAGTTAAAGCCATACGTTCCAGCTTGCACTTCCGCAGTTCTAAATATGCATTATTCCCATTCCCTCTGTCCTGCCATGCGTGGCAGAACTTCCAGCCAACCATTCTATTATATGCGCTCAGGAATTCTCCTCCACTTTGCTGAACCTCTCCTCACCCTAAAAAGCCCCAAAGGGTCTCAACAGTTTCAGCCGCCGACCTTTACTAACTCCTGTCAGTTTCTCCTCCTCCCCCAGCCCCTTTTTTGTGAAGTGTCTTGGCTTGTTCTGCCATGTTAAAGGTATTCTACAATGGCAAGTGGTAGTAAAGCATAGGTTAGATGCGGTGTGATCTCGCTCCACATTTCCATGTGTCTCACATGTAAATTTTACAATTTCCATTACTGGATCCCGCTGGCTGAAGGAGAATGGCATAAGCAGTGGTGCAACTGCAACCAGTAGATCTCGGCTAAGACTGACTGTTATGGGGACTGAATGGTCTTGGTTTGGACAAGCACATTTCATCCATTTGGGCTAGATCTAAAACAAAAATTCATGAGATAAAACAACAGAACATGATGGACAAAAAGGGAATTAATTTGGCTGTATTACAGTTTTAGGCAAGATTGGCCAACCTAATTTAAATTTCTCAAACATGCAATTCATAATATTCTTTGAACAAAGTATGGAGCAGAATTTTGTATTTCTTTATTTCTAGCCACGACTAACAGCTTACATTTAGATTCTTGTTCTGTGTCAAGATTTGTCTCACAGGAACTGAACAAAAGTCCAGATGGTCTAAAAAGTGACTGACTTAACAATGGATCTTCTTGTGAAATCTCTAGTTAGTATCAGCATGTCAACTTCACTTTCAAGTGAAAATGTACCTTTTACAACCAAAGAATTAAAAACTACAACAGACTTAAACAATGAACAATTTTGCAAGTTCATATTTCATCTTAAAGTCTGATTAATATAGACTCTGATGTTGAGATCAAAATATGCTGTTCCACATACATCCTTTGCTCTCAAAAGTATAATGTACTAAATGTTGTAGTTACCAGATGATACTGTTGAATACACCAATACATTATCGTATATTCAACATCTGCTCTACTCATTCACACTTTAGAATTCACTCCTGTTTAAAGGGCTCAGTGAGACGAGCACTTGTTGAATCTACAGTAACTAGCTGGCATATTCCACTCACCAGAGGGAACTTTAAGCTTCACTTAGAAGATCGTGATACAGTACTTCTAAACAGGAGTGAATTATATCAGCAGAGAATATTTTACAACCAGATCATCTAACCACTGTGAAGGGCTTTCCAGTGCTGAAATAGGCTGTTAAAAAACATATATAGTACGGCTACTGTGAATAATGCAACTGATACCTGCGGATTAACAAACAAGTGGAACCACAATTCCTTCGCAGGAGTGGGCAGAGAAATTCAAAGAATAGACAAGGAATCTATCGCTTGGTGTCCATCGCTGATTAAACTGATTCAAGAATGCAAACGACTGCAATTGGGATTACCTAATTTTTGTCTCTTCCTCAATAATATAGCCTCCACTTGGTAGCTTCCCTGACAAATGGAACAGTATTCAGCAGAAGAAATCCCATCAGCTTAGGTTGCTCTTGCCAAACCAGGAGTTCAGTTCACTTTCACTAGTGTGGAGCCCCCTAGTGTTAACAAGTCTTTTGCACAAGGGGTGCTAATTTCCTTGCATCCAATTTTAATACATCAAGTAATCTACAAAATTTTTCAACACAAACGTATCTACTTACAGCTGCTACTGTGAGCATATCGAAGACTTTGGTACAGTACCGCCAAGCATTAGCATTTCCATACTTTGTTTGGCACTCATCTGTAAAAGCAAACCATGTTTAGTTTTGTTGAACATCTAAAATACTGGAATTTGACAAAACATTGATCAAGAAATTTGGTTTCTTTTCCCCCCAAAACTTTAAAAGTCCACTTAGCTTGAAACTATTTACTAATTACCATAGAACCCGTAGACTTGAGTGATTTGTCTGCTTTCATGATTTCCTCTGAGGAGTGTGATGCGATCAGGCCATTTCGCCTTCAGTGCAAGGAGGTAAGTGAAAGTTTCGAGACTGTAATACCCTCTATCCACAAAGTCACCCTGTTAAAGTGGCAATGGTGTTAGTATTACAGATGATTCAAAATAGAGCAAGTAAATCATTATTGTGTGACATTAGAAATATATGCGATTGAAAAATAGCAAGTAATAGGACTATTCCTGCAATCAATATATTATATATGATATTGGCAAGCAGCTAACATACTTAGTGCATCTATACAATCTTGAAACAATGCACACAAATTTATTTTTAAAACTTAATACAATATGTAATTTAAATATTAATTTTTGATGTTTAAGTGCACATTTAACAGCCCTTCTGTTTCATACAATACCAACAAGTTCTCTTGCTTTCATAATGTGGTCTCGCAATCAAAACTTCTGATCAATTTTAGACACAAATGCAATAAATATCAACAACGAAGGCCAGAGAGCCATTTTTTAAACTTTACAACTGAACTCATTAAAAAAAAAAATTTGGGTTTTAAAACTCAAGAAATACACATCATGATAACTTACAAACACATACTTACCATAAAAATATAATTTGTGTCAGGAACCTGACCTCCAGTTCTAAACAGCTCACCCAAGTCATAAAACTGCAAAAAGCATTTAAAATGTGTTTGTCAATATGCGGTTGAACATTTTGTACAGTATAAACATGAAGTCTACTGCAAAAATGAAAAGGAACCAATAGTTGTAAAGTAAACATTAGTTCTGAATATTCTTACTACATGCATAGCTTGCACATCACAACTACTGCACCCAAATTACTAACTGCGCTAACACAAATGTTAACTTTTCACATGATGCAATCTGTAGAATTTCTGTAAAACATATTCTCCAGGGTACCAGTAAGCTTTTAGATGCAGCTAACAGAATGAGATGCTCACAGCAATAAACCCCAATGGCTGCCAAGAACATTCACTCCCATCGGAATTCTAGTTTAAGTACATCTAGCAATATAATGGGCCCAAGTTTCCACATGATTTGCGCCTGATTTTTAGGAGCAACTGGTGGAGAACGGACTATCTTAGAAATCGCAATTCTCCACATTTTTTTTCTGCAGTTCTAGTCAGGTAGAACAGTTCTACTTTGGAACAGAATTCTTTCTTCAAAAGGGGGCGTGTCCGGCCACTGACGCCTGATTTCAAAGTTTCCACAGTGAAAACGTACTCCAAACTAACTTAGAATGGAGCAAGTGAAGATTTTTGTAGAACTGAAAAAACCTGTTTTACACATTAAAAAAATCAGGCGCAGGTTACAAATTAGGCGTCCAGAACGAGGTGGGGGGGGGGGGGGAGGGAAGTCATTAAATTCTACAATAAATCCTTATTTATACTTATGCAAATAAATCCAACCTGAATAAACATTTATAAGCAAAGAAAAGATTAAATAAACCATCTTCCTACCTGTGTGAAAGTGCTTCAGCCAGCCTCACAAGTTCGTTCGTTCCCGATGGCAGGGGGGGGGGGGGGGGAAGGAGGAAGCCGTTCCCGACGGCGGGAGGGAGGGGAGTGTGGGCCCGCCCGCCCGAATGCAGCTGGGGGGGGGGGGAGCGACGGCAGGAGGGAGGGGAGGGCGGGCCTGCCAGACGGCGGGAGGGAGGGAGAGCGGGCCCGCCCGCCCGAACGCAGCTGCGGGGGGGGGGGGGGGGGGACGTTCCAGACGGCGGGCGGGAAGGAGACAGTGAGAAGGCTGCAGGAAGCCTCAGTGCTGATGGCAATGTGCTTTTATTAAAAAATGTTCAAAAATTAAACAGCTACAAAGAACTACAAAAATGGCCGAGTGCCAATGTTTTCCTTCACACTGCGCGTGCGCGAATGCTCCAACGCGCACGCGCAGGGTTGCCGGCAGGAAAAAAACTAATTTAAATAGTACCCGCCCCCTCCCATGTACAAAATCGGCGCGAGTGTAGGCTCCGCCCCCCCTGGGCGCCCGCCAAACAGACAGGAGCTGCAGGGCTCTCCAGAATCGCGAGTTTTATTTTCCGGCGCCGAACAGAAAACACCTTTAGGTCATACAAAAAACAAAATGAACCCAACTTTAAACAAATCTGCACCAACCACTAGTCATGGATGTAGCATGAAGCAGCCACTATTTGCAGCTCTGAAGTAAACATCTGGCTGCAGTTTAACTCACATTAAAGGGGGAAATTCTAAATTGGCATTTAAGACGCAGATTCAAAGGATAACTAAAAATTATTAAGCTGCTGTACATTTCTGAAGTCAGTTATGGTCAGCCAGGAGTAGGATGCCCCCTTTATTCCGCAACACAAATTATATTGCTAGATGTACTTAAACTAGAATTCAGACAGGAGTGAATGTTTGAATGTTCTTGGCCCTTCAAGGAACAAAAGATTAAATCTCAACTAAATTTAAAATAAACTCACCTGTCCATGTATGTCCCCACAGACAGTAACTGGTGTAGACACTGGCTGAACATTAGACTCTTCCAAGAGCAAATCACATACATAGTCACATAGTCGCTAAAAGAGAAAATAAATTACTTCAATCAACCAATCAAAAACCACCAAATTTCTGACTGAAGTCTAATACACAGGCTCTGAAAAAAAAACAGGTCAATAACCATTCAATATAATTATGGCTCAATGGATATTGCAAACAGCTGTGCTGGAGTCTTTTATGGAAGTTAATTGTTACAGTCTGCCTATCCCCATCAAGGGTCCCGCTTACAAAGGTTACAAAGTCAGTACATATTTTCTTCAGAATGGCGTAACTGCAATTCTTGACTCAGTTAACACCATTACCCTTATTAATGTAATTATTGAAGAGCATTTCTTGATTTTGTAAACATCTACAACAGGGCTGGTTAATGAACTGCAGTCCTCCACAGCATCCCAACCTCCTTTAATCTCAGAATAAGGGGCCGCCCATTTAAAACTGAGATGTGGAGGAATTTCTTCTCAGAGGGTTGTAAATCTGTGGAACTCTCAGCCCCAGAGAGCTGTGGAGGCTGGGCCATTGAATATATTTAAGGTGGAGATAGACAGATTTTTGAGTGATAAGGGAATAAAGGGTTATGGTGTGAATGTGTGAAAATGTATAAGCAATAGAGACAGTGAAGTGAACAAAGGAATCATGGAAGAATAACTAAAAGAATGTCAGACTGCAAATATTACAACATCAGCACAAATAACAGACTCGCTCAAGGTCTTAGTTACTCGTCACGCCAGTAAAATTGTAACATTTACAAGCAATGGGTGAGAAAGCTCTTTGTGAGAAAAAGTTGCTATAACCACTTGCCCGTATCTAATTGGGCAAGGAAGGCCAGGTATCGGCTCATGAGTGGACAAAGGGAAGGAGGGATCACAAAGGATAGGGTGAACTGAAGGTCCCTCAATTGTATTACGTACTGAAAGTGTATAACCGTTGCGCCCCTACATTGTAACGGGGCTTGTCCGAGGGAAGTGGATGCACTCTGAGGGAGAGCGTTCCTTTGTTCTGATAAGTCCCGGCCGGTGAAACAAATAATAAAGACTGCTTTGTTATAAGCTGCTTTGGTGTTCGTGTGTCAGTGTATTCGCTGAAACAGATTGAGGGAAAAATAATCCGTATTAACAATGGTGAGCAGGCAGGGAAGTGGAGCTGAGTTTATGATCAGATCAGCCATGATCTTATTAAATGGTGGAGCAGGCTCAAGGGGCCAAATGGCCGACTCCTGCTCCTTTTATGTTTATAAGGAATCACCAAATACCCTTTTTAAAACATAAGGTTACATTTTAAGGCATCTACATTTTCTCTCTCCACAGCAGGAAATATTTCAGTCCTCTGCTAGTACCATAGAGATGGCAGTGACCTGGACCATTGGGGTTTACTGCTGAGACCTGGAGTGACTCCTCTAGATTCCACATCCCCAACCATTCTCCTCCCCATGCCCACCCTTCAACCACCACATTGTGACATTCAAGAGTACAGAATGCAATACAAACACAAATTCTCAGGATGGCAGGAATGACATATGAAGAAAGACTGGATCGACTACACTAGAATTTAGAGGAGAGGGGATCTCAGAAACATAAAATTCTGACGGGATTGGACAGGTTAGATGTAGGAAGCATGTTCCCGATGTTGGGGAGTCCAGAACCAGGGGTCACAGTCTAAGGATAAGGGGTAAGCCATTTAGGACAGATATGAGAAGAAACTTCTTCACTCAGAGAATTGTGAACCTGTGGAATTCTCTACCACAGAAAGTTGTTGAGGCCTGTTCGTTAGATATATTCAAAAGGGAGTTAGATGTGGCCCTTACGGCTAAAGGGATCAAGGGGTATGGAGAGAAAGCAGGACTGGGGTACTGAAGTTGCATGATCAGCCATGATCATATTGAATGGTGGTGCAGGCCCGAATGGCCTACTCCTGCACCTATTTTCTATGTTTCTAAATAAAGCAGCTGAATGGAAATTGTTGTTTTTAAAAAGTTTTAAACTTAGCTAACCTTCATTCTGTCATAATACAGGAGGTCACGGAATTGAAAATCTTCAAAGGCATCCATTTTGTGCACCGTAATGTGTGCACGAGAATCAACATCCCAACATGAACAAATGATTCAATAATTGACTCAATTTATCTTCCTTCCTTCACCAAAATAAACCCTTTAGTTTTACATTTATAATCTCAAATAAAGTGGAATGGGTAACAAACTGACCTTTTAAATTTTTTTTAAAAAAAGGAAAAAGCTTCAAACCCAAGAGGGTCACAAACTTTTGTTGCTGGCTACTTGCCATGAAAGTGCTGGATATCAGCAAGGAAAGACATCACTTGGCATGCCGCTCAGCTATACAGAACAGAAAGGTCCCAGATTCAATCCCTTGTTTTAAATTGCTGATCTCAGCTTGGGAAGCAGGAAGGGTCACTGTAATGTTTTCAGTGCCAAGCTAAGTAGGGAGCAAAGTTAGGCTGCTTCAGGTTCAATTACGATGCTGTAACTCCTGCTGGAAATCATTCACTAAAGCCAGGTGAGGAGGGATCTGATGCGATTGTACTGGCGCCACTCAAAGCAATTTAGAAGCCTGATGACACTCACTGAACCCATCTCCTCAGCACAAGTCACTGCCTTTAGGGCAAGGCAAGAAAAAGTAAACAAATGCTGCACTAAATTCACCATCATTCCTTGATTATAGGTTATTTGTACGGTCAATGCATTCTGCAGTTACTCCCAGTCTCAAACTACATAACATGCAAGAGTATCAGAGAGCAAACGGGTGGGGACAAGGGAAAAGAGAGAAGGAATGCTTGAATCAGTAACAAATCACACAGTAAAGAAAAAAATAAATTAACTAGCCCAGAGCATCCATTGTTGAAAATATATAGTTCGATTAGTTTACAAGACAATAAAAAAAACATTCTTCTGCACAGAAATGTAACCAACTACCAGAATTGTAAGGTGAACCACTTCACGTCTTTCCCTTGCCTGTATTCCCCTGGATTTAAAGCAGAACTACAAACAAATGAAGAAGAGTGACTAATGAGAAAGTAAATATCTAATTGAGAATATTGCTGCTATGTAAAAGGAAGTTAGCAGTTAGAGACAAAATATGTAAAATTGTTTTGCATTACTAACAAGCAGTTGGATAACATGCAAAAATCACCAGTTGCATTATATTGCAACTGACATAGTTCCTTGTGCTCAGTAAGGAAGTGGTCCATAATACACATAGAAGTTGTGCTAAACATTAGCCTGTAGCAAACCTTAGTTTAAAACTGAAGATACTCGCATTTAAAACTGTGAAAATTTGACTTTGGAATGTATTAAATTCAAATAAGGTAGTTGAACTATAATACACAAATGCACAACATACCCCAGCATTTCTCGATTCACTTATACTCTCAGTAGTAGAGAAACCCCTTTTCTACCTTTACGTACTCACTTACCTGGCCTCAAATTAATGTTTATACTGGTGCGAATAAGGATTATAATTACGATTTGCAGATCTACAGATTCTATTCACGTCTTAACAGGACTAATACCAGCATGCCAATAGCCAGCTATATAGTTTGTGGAAAGTCATTTAAAGCCTAGATATGATTTACATCTGTACATCACAGCTGAAAATTAAGGCACCACTCTGCTAGGTCAAGCAGCTGAATGCATTCAATGCTAGTGCACACTATTTCACTTGGGAACCCACATGAATTGTCTTATGCCAATCCATTACAAAACCTCTATCGTGTACAACACGTTACTAGGCATGCCATACCTAGTATAGTCAAAGAAAAGCCAACACTAATAAGTAGATTTTGCAGTGCATTGCCAGGAAACGCAGGCCGAATCATGCACAACCACGTGTGCATAACACTTGAAGGGATGCTGAGTTTCCAAGAGACTCAGCATCGCTGTATATAGCTACAGCAATTAGCACAAGTGAAGCAATTTAACAAGCCCCCGGATGAATAGCAAAAAAGTACAGGAAGCAACCAACTTTTCTACAATTCTCCTGAGCCTGGTTGTGTTCTCACAGCCTTGAATTCAAGCTGCCTATTAAGCAGAATTTAGATACCTAAATTTGTATCTTTAAGCAAGTAGGATTTCAGGAGGTTTGCACTATTTCTGCCCATAGCTTTTACAAATGTAGGGTCATTCTACATTCTAACAGGTTCTCCGTTTACAACCAAAGCTCCACTATACAACTTACTGACAAGATAAGCAGCAAACCAAAATGAAAGATTTCTACACCTTGTGGGGACTGCAGGTTGGTCACTTCCATCATTTTAAGTAAACTGCACAATCGTCTCAACAGTTCAGCAGCAATCCAGGGCCGTGGAAAAAGGAAAAGCATTGTTCACACTGCAGTGTGCTTTTTTTAAATTATGAATATACAAAAAAGGACAGATAAAGACCAACTGGTCCATCAAGCCTGTCGCATCCAGGCATGGTGAAACTTCTGCACACTATCCCCATCATCCCTTCTTCCCACCTCCACATTCCTACAATCTCCCACAGAGACAACGCCAGAGAAAGAAACTTATGGCCAATTTTTATTTTTAATATTTCATTCTCAGGACATGGGCATCAGACATTTATTACCCTATTGGGACAACTCTGACTTGCTGGGTCACTACAGAAAGCAGTTAAGAGTCAACCACGCTGGTGTGGAACTGAAGTCACATAGACCAGAATGAGTAAGGACAGCATGTTTCCCTCCCCAAGGGACATTTGCTGAGTTTTTACAAATAAAAAACAGCTCGTCACTTTGTGGTAGTAGTTTGAGAATATGAAAAAACTGTTAAGACAGGATTTGAAATCTCATACTCTAGATTATTAGTCCAGGCATCTGCATTACTAGTCCAGTAACATTAGTGGTACAACAGTGTAGTGTTCATTATGAATCTAGTGGCCTCCTTATACGCAAGAATGCAAGGGACCAAAACGAGACAATATTCACGATGTGGCCTTTTTTGGAGGAATATTAGTATTTCTCATTTTATGGTTAACGTTCTCTCACTGGCAAGAGCAAATTTATTTTCAACTGCAGAGATTTTTGGATAGTGCAATGTCAGAACATGAAGATTCTGCTCCATTGCATGGCACAATATAAGTTTATGGCTGATCCTTACACTGAAGTCTCCATCTTGGCTGCGCCATTATGCAGGGGTGCTAGAAGCTTCTCATCTGAGTAGGGCCAATCAGTCTGCTCACACACCACCTCGCTACCTTCAGGGCACCATTGGTGGCGATCTAGGAGTAGACACCTGCCCTCTTAGCAAGAATGGTGCGAGCAAACCTAAAGGGACAATGGAAAACATGCAATTTGGAGATAGTTGATAAATCAGATTTAAATCTGAAGTCTGACTCTAAATAACCTGATATCTGTATCTCAATCTTGTTTCAATTTTAATCACTTCACAAAAGCATAAACTCCCAAAATGACAATGTATGCAAATCTCAACATTCAATGTCAGCAGGCTATTAAAGAATTTTTTTTTTATAAATAAAAATGCTGCGAGTTATGATCTGGAATGCACTACTTAACGGTCATGGAAACAGATAGCAAGTTTCAAAAGCAATTTGGATAAATGCTTGAAAAAGGAAAAATTTGCAGAGCTCTGGAGAAAGAGCAGGTGAAGGGATGAATTGCATTGTTCTTTCAAAGCTGACACAGGCACGATGGATTGAATGTGGAATCTTACAGCACAGAAGAAAGCCAGAGATAAAAATGTGTGTATGGTTTACAAGGACAAATACGATGCTGGAAAGTTTGGATGCAGATGGTTTAATAAGTATGGATGTAAATGGAACCTTGTCAAAAGTAGAGTTCATTGCTGTTCACCATTAATGATTTGGTAAGGGTATCAAGTGATATGATCAAAGGTGGGTAAAGGGAGTTGAGGTATGGAACAGATTGGCATAACAGGCTCAAGTGGCTGAGTGGGCTAGTGTCTGGCAGATGTCTTTTAATGTGGGCATACAATGCGAAGAAAATCCAAGCGTATTTATACCATATAGGGGCACTCACTTAAGGAAACGGGTTAAGAAAGTGATCTGGGAGAAATAACTCATCATTCATTAAAATGCACAAGCAGTGTGGCGTGGCTATGGGGAAGCAAATAGGGGGGCTGGAAATTCACCAACTTTGTGCCTGTTTTTGAGACGCTATTTTGCCATTTTTGGCGGAAAAAGTGATCCGCTAGTTTCGTCGAAGTCTTGCGCGGCGGTTTTGAAATACCGCTGAAAAGCAAACCGCCGGTGTGCAAGAGTGGAAATACCACTATCGCCATAGTTTGGACTTTTGGCGCACCCGTATTCTCAGCGAAAAAAAGACCTGAGAAAAACCTGCGTTGCAGCCCCAAAAACAGCGGTAGGTATGCAGAGGTGCAAAAAAAAGTTTATTTTTAAATGATTCAATAGTTAAGTGTCTTGTGATTTTTTTGGTGTGTGTGTGTGTGCGCGTGCGTTTTCTCCCTTGCCAAGGCGGTAATCGGCCTCGGACTAATGTTGGCGAGGACTGCAGTTTACGCCGTGCAGCGCCGAATTTTACCACTGGGCGCCTTTTTAAAAAATGGCGGTGAGATTAGCAATAATTTTTGGCGAAAAATGCCAAAAAAAATATATTGTTCTGGCCAAAAACCGAATTTCTAGCTCTGGTGTTTTGGTAGGGTGAGACGGTTTGCTGGGACCGTCAAGTATAAAATGAAGAGCACAATGCAAGGCTTTGGTACGTCGTCTTTTGAGAGCATTGTATCCAGTTTTGCTTTCTGATAACAGCCTCGAGAGCAGGTTTGGAGGAGGACAACCAGAATGATACCTAGCTTGAGGGCTCCAAGAGTTGGAGAAATGCAAGCTTGAACAGAGAATATGATTGAGGTTTTCTGTTAGCCGATAATTAACGATTCTCTCTCTTCAGGTATTGTCGCCCTCGCCTTCGAATCTGCAGTCATCACCCATCTTAAAAAAAAACCTCCATCCTTGCAAACGACCACCCCATCTCCAACCTCCCTTTCCTCTCAAGTCCTTGAACATGCTGTCGCCTCATAAAATCTGTGCCCACTTTTCTGGGAACTCCATGTTTGAATCCCTTCAAAGCAGATTTCCAACCATGCCACAGTACCAAAATGACTCAGCCACAAAATTACATCATATATGTGACCGACAGTGGTAGACTATCACTCCTCATCTTGTCTGCAGCCTTCAACACAGTTAACCACACCATCCTCCTCCAACACCTCTCCACTGTCATTCAGCTGGGAGAGACTTCAGAGAATCACCAGAAACGGCTTCCCTTCCCGCTACTGCACCATCACCTCTGGTGTCCCCCAGGAATCTGTCTTTGGCCCCCTTCTATTTCTCATGTACATGCTGCCCCTCAGCGGCATCATCCAAAAACAGTGTGTCAGTTTCCAAATGTACGCTGATTTCACCCAGCTCTACTTCACCACCACCTCTTCTGACTGCTCCAATCTCTAAATCGTCACACTGCTTATCCAAAATACAGTACTTGATGAGCACAAATTGCCTCCAACTAGATAGTGGCAAGTCTAGAGCAGTCGTCTTTGGTCCCTGCCACAAACTACATCGCTATCCTGGACATCTGTCTGAGGCTGAACCAGACAGGTTTTCCCTCACACAGGATTTCTGTTTGTCTCTTGCCTTGTTCATCTTCATTGCTTGCTTTCAGTTTCCCTTCTCGTGTTTGATCAAGTATCTACCAAAACTCACTTTCACAGCCATATCTCTTTCCTCAGCATCGGACTCCGGCTCCGACTTAATCCACGTGGATTCCAACTGAAATTCCACCATTCATGTTTTGGATCCACCCAGGATTACAGATATCACCGAGATCTTCAGTGTTCCTCCAATCACTGCTCTCACTGCATCCGGAGATCCACGCTTAACGCCATGAGCCGCTACATGCATGCTCTCGACCGCTCACTTCCGCAGCACCAACTCACTATCTCAAAGCCGTCCTGGTCTGCAGTTACATTTCATCCTGCGCTTCAACAAAAAATGTTTTTCCTTCCTTTCAGGTGTCAAGGATCATAAGCTTCTGCAACTCTTGGACACTAACGCCCCTCCGGAACTTCCTTCCACTTCACTTTCCTCTGACCCCATCCAAACTCACCCCCTGCCATGTTTTCACTATCCCCTCTGACCTTCCTCTATCAGATCCCGAACGATCAGTCCTCATCTCCTGACACCCCCATCTCAATGAATTTCAAGCCGAGCTCTTTTTCCGTCGCCTTCACCTCCATGCCCATTTCTTCTGCCAGGCATCTTCTCCAGTTTTCAGAATTCTCACTCTACCTGGATCCCTCCTTCTGGCCTCTTACCCTCTCGATCTTTTCATTGTCACGCCGACAGTTCACATCGGCCGTCTCAATTTCTCTGCTCCTTCACTCACTCCAGCCTACCTCCCTCGGAACTTGCACCAGTCCGCTCTCAGATCTTACCCCAACATTGTAATTAAACCTCCTGACAAGGGTGGCACTGGTGTTGCAGAGGCTGAATACCAACTCTGACACCTCCTCCGACCTTCCCCTGGACCATGATCCCACTACAGAACATCAAGCCATTGTTTCCAAGACTGTTACTGACCTCATCTCTCTGGGCCGCCAACCTCAGTTCCCCAAACCTGCACAGCCCACTTCTACCTCCTCCCCAAGATCCACAAACAGGACTGGCCTGGAAGACCCATCATTTCAGCCTGTTCTTGCCCCACGGAACGGATTTTGTCCCCTTGCGACTATTTTTCTCCTTGTCGTCTCTTCCCATCTACATTCGTGACTCATCCAATGCCTTCCGCCACTTTAACAGTTTCCGGTTTCCTGGCCCCAACCTTCTCCTTTCCATGATGGACGTCCAATCCCTCTACACTTGCATCCCCCACTAGGACGGCCTGAGCGTGCTCCACTTCTTCCTTGAACAGAGGTATGTGCGAACGCATGTGCGTGTACTTGGCCCATGCATCGGAGCCTGGTCTCCAATCAGCTTGGATCTCCTTGCCATTGGACCAAGACTTTGCTCTTTCAAGCCAGTGTGGTAGCTGGTGTGCAACAGCCACCACACGTTAAAAGAATTCACGCACAGGCATCTTCTACCCTTTAGAATGAAGCTCTGGACCTGGAATGTCAGGACCCTCATGGACAACCCCAACAGTAACAGACTGGAACGCCGTACTGCTATTGTTGCCCAGGAACTCACGACGATTCGACAGATATCGCCATCCTATGCGAGAACTCGACGGGCAACGGAAGGCCAGTTCAAGGAAGATGGTAGTTACACCTTCTTCTGGAAAAGTAAACCAGAAGCAGAACGCCACCTCCATGGGGTAGGCTTCGCCATAAAACATGAGCTAGTTGGGCTCAGAGACTCCCCTTGCGAGATAAATGAACGCCTCATAACCCTTCGGCTCACCCTAGCCCAGAACCAGTGCGCTATGGTCATCAGTGCGTACGCCCACTGGAAGCGTAACACTGGAAACTACAGACGAGACTGATGAAGAGGAATTCTATTACAGCCTTGAGCAATCCCTGTCCAGAGTCCCAACAGGCGACAAGCTGATCCTCCTTGGCGACTTCAACGCCAGAATTGGAAAGGACAGAGACCTCTGGGGAGGTGTGATCGGCAAAACCAAGTCCAACAGTACCCTCCTCCTGACGAAATGTTTGCAACATGGTCTTGTCAAAAAGACAAGTACAATGCCTCAAGGCAGCACCCTCGTTCCAAGCATTAGCATCTACTACATTATGTCATCGTCCGAGCAAGGGACCTTAAGGACATCAGCATTACCCGCGCCATGACAGGAGCGGACGACTGCTGGACTGACCACTGCCTAATCCACTCTGTCATTTCCATCAATGTAGCCCCGAAGCAACGGCAGCAACAGAAACAATGCCGCAGGAAAATCAACACTGGAGCACTCAAAGATCCTGCCAAGAAAGCCCTATTCAGCCAGCGCCTCAACTATCCTGATGACTTCCAGTGAACCGGAGAGGCAGAGTGTCCACAGCGCCTGGTCTGCCCTCAAGGCCTCCATAATTAGCACCTGTAAACAGACGCTTGCAACATCAAGACTGATTCGACGAGAAGGACCAGGAGATCCAGGAGCTAATACGCCGTAAACGCAAGGCATTCTTGAACTGGAAACAGCAATGCAACTCGAGAGCAGCTCCATTTACATCTAAAGGCCGAGGTCCAACATAAAACTAGTGACCTAAAGAACAGATGGTGGTGGAAAAAATGCAGGAGATTGAGCAACGAGCCGACAACCACGACGTGCGTGGATTATTTAACGCAGTCAAGACCACCTACGGCCCAGACACCCATGGTCCTACTCCACGGAGGGCCAAGAATGGAGAACTACTTATCAAGGACAGAGAGGCAGTCAGTGCCCGCTTGAAAGAGCACTTCGAAAGATCTCCTTAACAGAGGCACTGACTTCGATGTGAGTATCCTCGACTTCATCGCACAGTATGCTGCCCGCCGCCACCTCAGCAGATCCTCAGCCTGGCATAAGGTTGGAAACACCATCCGACAACTGAAGAACAAGGCCTCAGGAGCAGATGGAATCCACGTGGAAGCACTAAAGCATGGCGAAGAAATACTATTGGCGCGAATCCATGAACTTATTTCTCTTATTTGGAAGGAAGAGAGCATGTCAGGGGATCTCAGACGCTGTAATCGTGACCATCTTCAAGAAAGGCGACAAGTCCGATTGCGGTAATTACATTAGAGTTTCCCTGCTGTCTGCCACAGGGAAAGTCATCGCAAGAATCCTCCTCAATCACCTTCTCCCAGTGGCTGAAGTGCTCCAGCTAGAGTCTCAATGTGGATTCCGGCCACTAAGGGGCACAATGAACATAATCTTCACTGCCTGTCAAATTCAGGAGAAATGAAGGAAGCAGCACCAACCTCTGTACATGGCCTTCTTTGACCTCACAAAGGTCTTCGACACAGTCATCAGGGACAGATTATGGCATGTATTCCTCAAATTCGGCTGCCCTCAAAAGTTTGTCACCATCCTCTGCCTGCTTCACGATGAGATGCAAGCCATGATCCTGACCAATGGATCAATCATCATCATAGGCAGTCCATCGAAATAAAGGAAGACTTGCTTCCACTCAAAGTGAGTTCTTAGGTGACTGAACAGTCCAATACAGGAATTACAGTTTCTGACAGACAGTCGTTGAAGGAAAGGGTGGGTGGGGAGTCTGGTTTGCCGCACGCTCCTTCCGCTGCCCGCGCTTGTTCTCTGCATGCTCTCAGCGATGAAACTCTAGGTGCTCAGCACCCTCCTGAATGCATTTCCTCCACTTAGTCCCTGGCCAAAGACTGTCCTCCCAGGTGTTGGTGGGGATGTTACATTTTATCAAGGAGGCTTTGAGGATGTCCTTGAAACATTTCCTCTGCCCACCTGGGGCTCACTTGTCGTGTAGGAGTTCAGAGTAGAGCGCTTGCTTTGGGAGTCTTGTGTCAAGCATGTGAACAATGTGGCCCGCCCAACAGAGCTGGTCAAGTGTGGTCAATACTTCAATGCTGGGGATGTTGGCCTGATTGAGGATGCTAAATTTGGTGTGTCTGTCCTCCTAGGGGATTTGCAGGATCTTGCGGATGCACTCAGACCCAATACAAGTGCGGACCGGGGTCAAGCAAGGCTGTGTCATCACACCAACGCTCTTCTCGATCGTCCTAGCTGCAATGCTCCATCTCACCCTCAATAAGCTCCCCGCTGAAGTGGAGCTAATCTACAGAACCAACAGGAAATTATTCAACCTCAGGTCACCTCCAGTCCAGATCCAAGGTCGTCGCATCCTCTGTCATTGAATTACAATATGCAGACAACGTTTGCGTTCGAGCACATGCGGGAGGTCGAACTCCAAACCATCGTCAACACCTTCACTGAAGCATACAAATTGGCCAGAAATAGCAGCGAACCCAGGGACTGGGAGAAATTTAGAACTCAGCAGACGAGGACAAAGGGTTTGATTACAGCAGGGAAAATAGAGTACAAGAGAAAGCTTGCAGGAAACATTAAAATGGACTGCAAAAGCTTCTATAGATATGTAAAGAGAATAAAGTTAGTAAAGACAAACGTAGGTCCTCTGCAGTCAGAATCAGGGGAAGTCATAACTGGGAACAAAGAAATGGCAGACCAATTGAACAAGTATTTTGGTTCGGTATTCACTAAGGAGGACACAAACAACCTTCCGGATATAAAAGGGGTCAGAGGGCCCAGTAAGGAGGAACTGAGGGAAATCCTTATTAGTCGGGAAATTGGGTTGGGGAAATTGATGGGATTGAAGGCCGATAAATTCCCAGGGCCGATAAAGTCATTTTCCAACATGCCATAGACTCTGGATCAGTTCCTATCGAGTGGAGGGGAGCCAATGTAACCCCATTTTTTTAAAAAGGAGGGAGAGAAAACAGGGAATTATAGACCGGTCAGTCTGACATCCGTAGTGGGTAAAATGATGGAATCAATTATTAAGGATGTCATAGCAGCGCATTTGGAAAGAGGTGACATGATAGGTCCAAGTCAGCATGGAAATGTGAAAGGGAAATCATGCTTGACAAATCTTCTGGAATTTTTTGAGGATGTTTCCAGTAGAGTGGACAAGGGAGAACCAGTTGATGTGGTGTATTTGGACTTTCAGAAGGCTTTCGACAAGGTCCCACACAAGAGATTAATGTGCAAAGTTAAAGCACATGGGATTGGGGGTAGTGTGCTGACGTGGTTGAGAACTGGTTGGCAGATAGGAAGCAAAGAGTAGGAGCAAATGGGTACTTTTCAGAATGGCAGGCAGTGACTAGTGGGGTACCGCAAGGTTCTGTGCTGGGGCCCCAGCTGTTTACATTGTACATTAATGATTTAGATGAGGGGATTAAATGTAGTATCTCCAAATTTGCAGATGACACTAAGTTGGGTGGCAGTGTGAGCTGCGAGGAGGATGCTATGAGGCTGCAGATTGACTTGGATAGGTTAGGTGAATGGGCAAATGCGTGGCAGATGAAGTATAATGTGGATAAATGTGAGGTTATCCACTTTGGTGGTAAAAACAGAGAGACAGACTATTATCTGAATGGTGACAGATTAGGAAAAGGGAAGGTGCAACGAGACCTGGGTGTCATGGTCCATCAGTCATTGAAGGTTGGCATGCAGGTACAGCAGGCGGTTAAGAAAGCAAATGGCATGTTGGCCTTCATAGCGAGGGGATTTGAGTACAGGGGCAGGGAGGTGTTGCTACAGTTGTACAGGGCCTTGGTGAGGCCACACCTGGAGTATTGTGTACAGTTTTGGTCTCCTAACTTGAGGAAGGACATTCTTGCTATTGAGGGAGTGCAGCGAAGGTTCACCAGACTGATTCCCGGGATGGCGGGACTGACCTATCAAGAAAGACTGGATCAACTGGGCTTGTATTCACTGGAGTTCAGAAGAATGAGAGGGGATCGCATAGAAACGTTTAAAATTCTGACGGGTTTAGACAGGTTAGATGCAGGAAGAATGTTCCCAATGTTGGGGAAGTCCAGAACCAGGGGTCACAGTCTAAGGATAAGGGGTAAGCCATTTAGGACCGAGATGAGGAGGAACTTCTTCACCCAGAGAGTGGTGAACCTGTGGAATTATCGACCACAGAAAGTTGCTGAGGCCAATTCACTAAATATATTCAAGAAGGAGTTAGATGTAGTCCTTACTACTAGGGGGATCAAGGAGTATGGCGAGAAAGCAGGAATAGGGTACTGAAGTTGCATGTTCAGCCATGAACTCATTGAATGGCGGTGCAGGCTCGAAGGGCCGAAAGGCCTACTCCTGCACCTATTTTCTATGTTTCTATGTACGAGAGTATGGGCCTTACATTAAACATCTGTATGACAAAGGTTTTCTACCAACCTGTCACACAATACTGCCTCCCCGATTATCAAAATCCATGACGAGGCCCTGGACAACATGGAACATTTTCCATACCTTGGGAGCCTGTCGACAAGGGCAGACGTCAGTGACGAAGTCCAACATCGCCTTCAGTGTGCCAATGCAGCCTTCGGTCAACTGAGGAAGAGACTGTTTGAAGACCAAGATCTCAAAACCGGCACCAAGATCATGATCTACAGGGCAGGAGTGATATCCGCCCTTCTATATGCTTCAGAGATATGGACGATGAACAGCAAGCACCTCAAAGTACTGGAGAATTACCACCAACACTGTCTCCACAAGATCCTGCAAATCTACTGGCAGGATAGGCGCACCAACGTTAGTGTTCTCGCTCAGGCCAACATCCCCAGCATCAAAGCAGTGACCACACTTGATCAGCTCAGACGATGCGCCACATCATCCGTGTCATGTATCTAGACATGTTACTGCCTGTACTATTACATATGTGCCACCAGAGGGCACTACTATGGGAATCTTGTACATCAGCTGTATGGTCACTAAGGTGTGCCACCAGAAGACACTGCAGTGGGAGACTTGTAGGTTACCTGTACAGGTGGGCCAGGCCTAGTATAAAAGGCAGGCCATGTGTGATCCTCACTCTGGAGTTACATTAAATGGACTGAGGTCACTACATTTCAAGTACAATACACTGATAATGACTCCACGAGGCAGAGCATCTAAAGACATAACAATCCGCATGCCCGATACTAGACTCCCAAAACAAGCGCTCTACTCAGTGCTCCGACACGGCAAGCGAGTCCCAGGTGGGCAGACGAAACGCTTAAACGACACCCTCAAAGCCTCTTTGAAGAACACCACCAATACCTGGGAATCCCTGGCCCAAGATCACTCAAAGTGGAAGAGAAACGTCCGGGAAGGCACTGAACACTTCGAGACTCTTCGCCGGGAGCACGCGGAAGCCAAACGCAAACAGCGGAAAGAACGCACGACAACCAAAGCACCCCGCCCACCCGTCCCTTTAACCACCGTCTGCCCCACCTGTGACAGACTGTAGGTCCCGCATTAGTCTCTTCTGTCACCCGAGAACTCATTAGTGTGGAAGCAAGTCATCCTTGACTCAGAGACCGTGGACCAGCAGTGGGGTTGGGGACCAGGGAAGGAGCAGCAGGGACCAGCAGTGAGGCTGGGATGCTGACACTGCGCTCTATGAATCCCAGGGAAACATTCACTCTAAGCCCACTGACTCCCACGGCTACCTGGACTACATTTTCCTGCCACCCAGCTTCCTGTAGGGACTCCATTCAATTCTCCCAGTTTCTCAGTCTTCGTCACATCTGTTCTGACGAAGCCACCTTCCATACTAGTGCCTTCGATATATGTCTTCCTTTTTTCTCAACCGAGGATTCCCCTCTACCGTGGTTGACATGGCCCTCGACCGCGTCCGTTTTATTTCTCGCACTTCTGCTCTCACCACTTCCCCCTCCTTCCCAGAACCACGATACGGTTCCCCTTGTCCTCACCCTTCACCCATGTTCAACAGATCATCCGCCATCTCCAACATGATCCCCTCCCTTCCAGCATTCAGAGGGGTCCCCTCCTCAAATCACCCCCAGCACATCCCTCCCTTGCCAAGGCACCTTCCCGTGCAAGCTGCCCTTTTACCTCCTCCCTTCTCAGTGTCTGGGGGCCCAAACACTTTTTCCAGATGAAACAGCAATTTACTTGTACTTGTTTCAATTTAGTATACTGTATTCACTGCTCACGATGTGGTCTCCTCGACAGTGGGGAGACCAAACGCAGATTGGGTGACCACTTTGCAGAACATCTCCATTCAGTCCGTAAGCGTGACCCAGAGATTCCGGTCGTCTGTCACTTTAATTCTCTGCCCCACTCCCACTCTGATTTCTCTGTCCTCGGCCTCCTACGCAGTTCCAATGAAGCTCAACAAAAGCTCGAGGAACAGCACCTCATCTTTCATTTAGGCACTTTACAGCCTTCTGGACTCAACATCGAGTTCAACAATTTCAAACCATAACCTCCGCCCTTATTTTTTTTTCTCTTTCCCACGGCAGCTGTTGATGATTCGGCCATCTCTATTTACACCCTATCTAGACTCGTCTTTTATTTCTTAACTTGTCCCATTACCATCTCCTTTTGCCTTGCACCTTCATCCCTTTTGTCTCTTAACCTCTTCTGCCTTCCACCTGATCAGACCTTCCCATTTGTTCCTTCCTCCCTTCCCCCATTTCCCTGCCCCGACATCTTGCTTAAAAACCTGTTACACCTCTAACTTTTTCCAGTTCTGATGAAGTGTCATCAACCTGAAACGTGAACTCTCTCTCTCCAGATGCTGCCTGAACTGCTGAATATTTCCAGCATTTTCTGTTTTTATTTCAGACTGTTCACAACCTTGCTGTAATATCTGAGCCCAAGATGAGCTTCTGAACATATTACACCATTAAGACCGCCTAATTTCACCTCCATAACATCGCCTGACTCCGCTCCTGCCCCAGCTCATCTGCTGCCGAAACCCACATTCTTGCCATCGTTATCTCTAGACTTCACTATTCCAACACCCTCCTGGCTGGCCTCCCACTTTATACCCTCCATCGACTTGAAGTCATCCAAAACTTTGTTGCCAGTGTCCTAACTCATATCAAGCTCTGTTTACCAGTTATCGTGCCTTCAGCTGCCACGGTCCTAAGCTCTGGAATTCCCTCCCTAAACCTCAGTCCCTCTTTCCTCCTTTAAGACACTCTTTAAAACCTACCTCTGACCAAATTTTTGGTCATCAGCCCCAATATCTCATGTAGCTTGGTGTCAAAATGTTGTTTGATAACGCTCCTGTGACACGTTTTGAGACATTTTACTACATTAAAAATGCTATATAAAAGGTTGTGTCGAAATGAAGATTAGAAACTGATGAGGATATAAATATATAATACAATAGGGGAAGAGTTACGTTAGGTCAGTGTTGTTCAATACAAGGATTTATAGAATAGGATGAAGCAGAAAAAGGGGGCATATGACAGATGTCAGCATGATAATACAAGGGAGAATCAGGCTGAATATAAAAAAGAAAAGTGGAAAAATTAAAGAGAAAAGATGTATATAGCATCTTGCATGACCATCAGACATCCCAAAGCACTTTACAACCAATTCAGTGCTTTCTGAAGCGTAGTCTCTGTTGTAAGGTAGGAAATGCGGCAGCAAGCTCCCACAAACGGCAATGTGATAATGACCAGATAATCATTTTTTGTTATGTTGTTTGAGGGATAAATATTGGCCAGGACACCTTGGATAACTCGCCTGCTCTTCTTTGAAATGGTGCTAATGACATCTTTTACGTCCACCTGAGAAAGCAGACATCAGTTTAAAGTCTCAATCAGAAAGACGGCACTTCCAGCACTCCCTCAGTACTGTATTGGACTGTCAACCTAGGTTTATGCTCAAGTCTCTGTATGGGACTTGAACCCGCAACCTTCTGACTCAGAGGCAATTAATGTGTACCAACTAAGCCACTAGCTGACACAAAAGGAAATAAGGGTAAAGAGACAGTACAAAAATAGATTGCCGGCTAACATAAAAGGAAATTCAAAGATCATCTTTAGGCATATTAACGGTAAAAGGGTTGTCAGAGGAGTGGTGGGGCCAATTAGGGACCAAAATAGAGATCTATTGGTGGAGGCAAAAGGCATGGCTGAAATTAATGTGTACTGTGCATCAGTTTTTAACCAAGGAAGAGGACTTTGCCATAGCTATGGTAAACAAAGAGATTGTTATATTAGATAAAAATAGATAGAGGTACTAGAAAGGTTGGCAGCAATGGATCTGTAATTTTTGGGGGGCCCAGCATGGCCTCTGCAAGGGACCATAAAGGTGAGTTGTTTACATTGAAAAGCAGGCAAGGCGGCTGCGCTAGTTCCCGAGAGCACTGTGTGGCCGCACAGCTTAAAGAGAACATTTTCTGGCAGTACTTAGTGGATAAGTCACCCGGTCCAATGGGTTGCATCCTAAGTTGCTGAGGTGCTAGCCACAACCTTCCAATTCTCCCTAGATACAGGACTGAAGGATCTAGTTACACCCTTGCTCAAAAAAAGATAAACCTGGCAATTACCAGCCCGTTAGTTTAAAGTCTGTGGTGGGGAAGCTTTTAGAAACATAAGAAATAAGAGTACGAGTAGGCTGTTTTGCCCTTCGAATCTGCTCCACCATTCAATAAGCTTCAACCTCAACATATTCCCGCCTGATCCCCATATCCCTTGATTCTGAGAATATGAGAAAATGTATAAGCAATAGAGACAGTGAAGTGAACAAAGGAATCATGGAAGGATAACTAAAAGAATGTCAGACTGCAAATGTTACAACATCAGCACAAATAACAGACTTGCTCAAGGTCTTAGTTACTAGTCACGCCAGTAAAACTGTAACATTTACAAGCAATGGGTGAGAAAGCTCTTTGTGCAAAACAGTTGCTATAACCACTTGCCCGTATCTAATTGGGCAAGGAAGGCCAGGTATCGGCTAATGAGTGGACAAAGGGAAGGAGGGATCACAAAGGATAGGGTGAACTGAAGGTCCCTCAATTGTATTACGTACTGAAAGTGTATAACCGTTGCGCCCCTACATTGTAACGGGGCTTGTCTGAGGGAAGTGGGCACACTGAGGGAGAGCGTCCCTTTGTTCTGATAAGTCCCAGCCGTTGAAACAAATAATAAAGACTGCTTTGTTATAAGCTGCTTTGGTGTTCGTGTGTCAGTGTATTCGCTGAAACAGATTGAGGGAAAAAGAACCCGTATTAACAATTCCAGAATCAAAAAATCTAATCGATCTCGGCCTTGAATATACTCAACGACTGGGCATTCATAGCCCTCTCAAGAGAATGCCAAAGAATCACAATTCTCTGAGTGAAGAAATTTCTCCTCTTCTCAGTCATAAATGATTAATCCCTTATTCTAAGACTATGACCCATAATTCTCGACTCTCCAGCCAGGGGAAACAGTATTTTGGCATCTACCCTGTCAAGCCCTCTCAGAATCAATGAGATAGCATCTCATTCTTCCAAACTCGAGAAAGTATAGGCCCATTATACTCAATCTCTCCTCAGAGGGCAGCCCAGGAATCAGTCCTCATCTCAGGAATTAATCTAGTGAACCTTTGTTGCACCCCCTCAAAAGAAAAGTATATCATAACATAAGAAATATGAGCAGGAGTAGGCCACCTGATCTCTCGAGCCTGCTCCGCCATTTAATAGGCAAGGAGACCAAAACTGTACACTGTACACCAGGTGTGGTCTCACCAAAGCCTGTACAATTGCAGCAAGACTTCTTTACTCTTGGAAAACCCCTTGCAATAAAAGCGTTGGAGAAGGTACAGAAAAGATTTACTAACAATGGTTCCAGGGATGAGGGATTACAGTTACTGGAGAAGCTGGAATTGTTCTCCTTTGAACAGAGCAAAAGCGGCCAAGAGGAGATTTGATAGGTGTTGAAAATCATGAGGGATTTAGATGGAGTGATTAAAGAGAAACTGTTTCCAAAGGCTGAAGGGTTGATAACCAGTCGGCACAAATATGATCAAAAGAACCAGAGGCGGCATGAGGAAAAACTTTTTTTATGCAGCGAGTGGTTAGGATTTCCAATGCACTGCTTGATAGGGTGATGGAAACAGATTCAATAGTAGCTTTCGAAAAGGAATGGAATAAATACTTACAGAAAAAAATTGCAGGGATATGGGCAAAGTGCCAGGGAGTGGGACTAGCTGGATGGCTCTCGAAAGAGCCAGCGCAGATTCCATTGCACGTATGGCCTCCTTCTGTACTATTCTATGATTCGACACCAGCTACATGGATCCAGAAGTGTATAATTGCAATTCTGATTAGTAAATAAGTGTAATCAAAAGCATCATTGGGCTTTTGAACTCAATACTTATTCATATGGCATAGCAGATGTACTTCAACCTTTTGCTATTTTGCGAACAAACAAAAAACAGAGTGCGAGTGCTTTTTGATTGAAGAGTGTTTTATCTCCTTGGTTGCTCAATGGTGGTAGATGTTAGTTAAGTAAAGATACCCATGAAGTACATGTAGCTGTATTGTGCAAGAATAAACAAGATGTTTTCCATTAGAATGAGTACCTTTGGCTAAAATGGTATTGTCATAACCATGCCTGTGGCTAATCAGCAACTTCTATTGGGATAGAAGCCAGGAAATATTTCATTTACAGTCATCATCTGGAACAGACCACCAAAACATCCCATGGATATGGATCAAGTAAAGTTCTTCACTCAGGGACGTGTCAAGTTCCCTTACAAAAGAGCACACATCCAGTTATAGAGGATAAGTTTTGGCTGTGATTACGAGGAGTTAAAGATTAACGCAGGCTGCTTTTCTAAATTGGCTTCAATTGCTACTTCACTTCTTCCAGGAGATTGCATGGTTTAGGGAATTGATCACTTTGGGATGTTTTACTATGTTAAAGATGCTATAAAATGCAAATTGTATTTGTTTCTACTGGTTTAAAAAGTACTTAAACCAACTAAACAATAACGGTTCCGAGTTTTTTTTAACTGCAGTGATGACTGATCAGAACATTTTTTTTTAAACTGAAACTTTTCCACACAACTCAACTTTGAAAGCTTTCCAGCCCCGGTACAACCAACAATACATTAATACACCCATCTTTTAGATTGAATATGCGGTAAAATCGATCTCACTCGAAACATTTGACACAAAAGCTCGGGTGTGGAGCGGAATTAACTGCCTGCTTAAACAGTCTCCAAAGTGATGAGACAAAATCTCCCAGCTGAACGAAACACCTGCGAACAATCCGAAAACCCGCGTCCCTTCCACCTTTCCAAAAGGGATCCATTCCTTCTGCGACCATTGGGCACCGCAGCAAGTTAATTGAATCGTTGATGAAACAGATGATTTGATGTTATTTTATTGGTACCTTGATTGTTATCTTGATTTGGACGGACAAGTTATGCATGAGTGGTGCCCTCCTTCGGGGTGTGGGGGTGGCTCTTATGTTTTTATTGGGTTGGTCCAGCGTCACTACAATGGGCGGCCCAAAATAGCCCCAAGAGATCCACTTTCCCCACACCCCATTATATTTATAAATTAAACCCCGAGACCCGCGGAACTGCAAGACCAAAGGCCCCAAAATGCAAAGGTACAGCCTACACTTGTAGTCCTGACAGCTCCCAGTGCGCCGCGACAACTCTACCTGCCGACCGAGGCGTCCGATAGATTTGGCAAGGTAAGGAGAAGCAATAAAGTTAATAAAAGGGCGAAAGCCGGTCAGCACGTTACCTTCAGGTCATTCTCCGGGAGGTATTTGCATTGCCGGGCTATCTCCACATACTTATCCAGGTCCAATGGCGCCATTTTGGGACACTGAGTGAGCGGGCCCCGGGCCAATGACGCGCTTCCGGTAGCTGAATGCCAGCCGCCCGTCCGACTCTCCGCTTCAGCCCTTCACCTCCCCTCGCTTGACTCTCGCTAACTCTTCACGATCGCTTGTTAATGGCCACTTTCCTTGATTCACATTCACCCCGGCAGCGCACGTCACGCGGCGGGACGCTCATTGGCTCCTGGCTCGGGAGTTTAACCCCGCACTGGCCGGACCGTTCCCCGCTCCCCATTGGTCGGCTCCCCCTCCTCCGCGCTGGTGAAGTTGAGAGGTCAGAGGGCGACTGATTGCCTTAGCAACGCCGAGGGAAGAGAGTTGGAGGAGGAGGAGGAGAGCGCAGCGCATTCGTGCCGTGGGGCCTGCTGGTGTAAGTTATAGCGAGTGAATAAGGTGCTGCATCTGTAGGCCACCGAGATGTTACAGATGGGAAGGGGGAAGGGGAAGGGGGAAGGGAAGGGAAGGGAGGGGGGGAGAAGGGAAAGGACCTGGCAGCAGGTGTTGCCAAGCAAAACCCTTCAAGTTGGATGCTGGTGCGGCTCTCATTTGATGGTGGAATGCACGTCCTGCACCATGTGGGATGTATTATTTCATAGGCCTCGTGCTTAACATCTGTAAAGGTCCTCCAAGAGCGCGTCCTCGCCGCACAGCACTGCCTCCCAGTCATCAAGATTCATGGCGTGGCCCTCGACAATGTGGCCCACTTCCCATACCTCGGGAGCCTCTTGTCAACAAAGGCAGACATTGATGCGGAGATTCAACATCGCCGCCAGTGCAGCCTTCGGTTGCCTGAGGAAAAGAGTGGAGAACAGGCCCTCAAACCTACCACCAAGCTCCAGGTCTGCAGGGCTGTAGTAATACCTGCCCTCCTGTATGGAGCAGGGGCATGGACGATGTACAGAAGACACATCACGTCGCTGGAGGTATATCACCAACGATGTTTCTGCAAATCCCCTGGGAGGACAGATGCACCGACATCAGTGTCCTCGCCCAGGTTAACATCCCCAGCATTTAAGCACTAACCACTCTCAATCAGCTTCGCTGGACAGGCCACTTAGTTCGCATGCCAGACACGAAACTCCCCAAGCAATTGCTCTACGTGGAGTTTCTTCATGGCAAAGATGGGCAGCGGAAACGTTACAAGGACACCCTCAAAGCCTCCTTGGTGAAGTGCGACATCACCACTGACACCTGGGAGATCCTGGCCGAAGACCGCCCTAGGTGGAGAAAGTACATCCGGGATGGCTCCTCGAATCTCAACGCTGCGAACGTGAAGAGGTCAGGTGCAGGCAGCGGAAGGAACGTGTGGTAAATCGGTGCCACCCTCTCTCTTCCCCCGACGACTATCTGTCCCACCTGTGACAGGGTCTGTGGCTCTCTTGTTGGACTGTTCAGCCACCAAAGAACTCACGTTTGGAGTGGAAGCAAGTCTTCCTCAATTTCGAGGGACTGCCTATGAATGAATGAATGGGAACTCCAGGTTGCTTCCCGTGGCACCAGGGAGGCAACATACCATCTTGGAATCACAACTGCAGCTGCAGAAAGGACTGTCTGCTCCCCTGACTATAGAATCCCCGATAACAGACCCCAGTCCCGAGTCATGGATAACCACAGGTGCAAGAATTTCATCAGCTGGAGGAGCTCGAGCTTCGGGTTTTGGAGCTTGAGAGGCAACTGGCATCACTGCAGTCCATCCGCAAGGCTGGGTGTTTTGTGGACAGCATGTTTAAGGAGGTGGTCACCTCCGCAGCTCAAGAGAGTGCAGGCAGAGGGGGACTGGATGACTGCCAACCAGACAAAAAAAGTCAGGCATTTCAGGAGAACCCTGGAGGGCATCTCGCTCTCTAACTAGTTTTCAGTTCTGAATACTGATGGAGTAGATGGTTCCCCAGAAGAATGCAGCCAGATCCAAGGCCATAGCACCATGGGTGGCTCCGCTGTACAGGGTGGGGGCGGGGGGGGGTGAAGAGAAAGGTCAAGAGAGGGATAATTATAGAGTACTCTATAGTCAGGGGAGCAGACAGGCGTTTCTGCGGCCGCAGTCGTGATTCTAGGATGGTATGTTGTGCCTCCCTGGTGCCGGGATATCACTGAGCAGCTGCAAAACATTCTGAAGGCGGAGGGTGAACAGCCAGAGCTCATGGTCCATATCGGTACCAATAACCTGGATAGAAAGCGAGATGAGGTTCTACAAGCAGATGTTAGAGAGTTAGGGAACAGATTAAAAAGCAGGACCTCAAAGGTAGTAATTTCCGGATTGTTCCCAGTGCCACACGCCAGTAGGTACATAAATAGGAGGATAGAGCAGATGAATGCGTGGCAGGAGAGATGGTGCAGGAGGGAGGGTTTTAGATTCTTGGGGTATTGGGACGGTTCTGGGGGAGGTGGGACCTGTACAAGCCGGATGGGTTGCACCTCAACAGGGCCGGGACCAATACCCTCGCAAGGGCGTTTGCTAGTGCTGTTGGGGAGGGTTTAAACTAGCTTGGCAGGGGATGGGAAGCTGAGCATAGATTCAGAAGGGGGAGTTAGAGTTGGAAGATTAGTACAGGTTGAACCTCTCTTGTCCGGGTTTCTTTTATCCGGCACCACCCCTCGCCCAGCACCATTCCCAGCCGCCGGGTGGCCCATACGCAGATAATTCTTTTTCGTACTCACCAATATTCTCTGCTCTTCTGAAGACCGAGACTCTCGGTCTGATTCTGAAGGCGCTGATTGCCGAAGTGGCTTTGAGGGTGGGTATTCAAGTCGGTGGGGAGCGGTAAGGCGGGGGGGGGAAAGAATTAAATTATAAATAAAAGCTTTAAAATAAATATGTTTAAACCCCTCGCCCTGGCTAGTTTTTCGTTTTGCCAAGCTTGGCCGCTATCTTTCTCCTCTATGCCGGGAACTCCTGCAACCACAGAGCTGCCGTAGCTCCGCTTACACTGGGCGGGCTTGCCCTTAACGCGATCCTGGCTTAGCACACGGATTGCACGAGTCCCATCGACCTGCCTCCTGTGCCCTGGCCAGGGTCGGGTCGGCGGGCGGTGTCCTGGGCTAGCCGCTCCTCACTTCCGCTCTCCATTACTTTCAATGAGTCTTGGAGATCATGGCGGGGGTGGGGGGTGGATCGGAGAGTCGCGGATATCTGTATTGGGGCTGGGGGCTGGCCGTTGTAAAATGTGACTTCCCCCATGTCTGGCAAAATCCCTTATTCGGCACAGACCAGGTCCTGAGGGTGCCTGATAACGGATGTTCAACCTGTAGTAAGAAAGTTTAGAAGGCAGAGCAAACAAAGGTTGGAAAATAGACAAAAACAAGAGTTTGGCTGTGTTTAATGATATGTACCAAAATGTAAGGAGTATAGTGAATAAAGCAGATAAGCTGAGGGCACAGATAGACATGTGGAAGTATGATATCTTAGCGATTACTGAAACATGGCTTAAAGAGGGGCAGGAATGGCAGCTCAATGTTCCTGGTTACATGATTTTCAGGTGAGATAGAGGGGGTTAAACATAGAAACATAGAAAATAGGTGCAGGAGCAGGCCATTTGGCCCTTCGAGCCTGCACCGCCATTCAATGTCTGGAGTAAAAATAAAAAGCGGAAGGTAGCTCAACCGTGGCTAACAAGGGAAATTAGGAATAGTGTTAAATCCAAGGAAGAGGCATATAAATTGGTGAGAAAAAGCAGCAAACCTGAGCACTAGGAGAAATTTAGAATTCAGAAGAGAAAGACAAAGGGTCTCATTAGGAGGGGGAAAATAAAGTATGAGAGGAAGCTTGCAGGGAACATAAAAACTGACTGCAAAAGCTTCTATAGATATGTGAAGAGAAAAAGATTATTGAAGACCAACATAGGTCCTTTGCAGACAAAATCAGGTGAATTTATAATTGGGAACAAAGAAATGGCAGACCAATTGAACAAATACTTTGGATCTGTCTTCACTAAGGAAGACACAAATAACCTTCCGGAAATACTAGGGGTTCGAGGGTCTAGCGAAAAAGAGGAACTGAAGGAAATCCTTATTAGTCAGGGAATTGTGTTAGGGAAATTGATGGGATTGAAGGCCGATAAATCCCCAGGGCCTGATAGTCTGCATCCCAGAGTACTTAAGGAAGTGGCCCTAGAAATAGTGGATGCATTGGTGATCATTTTCCAACATTCTATTGACTCTGGATCAGTTCCTATGGACTGGAGGGTAGCTAATGTAACACCACTTTTTCAAAAAGGAGGGAGAGAGAAAATGGGGAATTATAGACTGGTTAGCCTGACATCAGTGATGGGGAAAACGTTGGAATCAATAATTAAAGATGAAATAGCAGCGCATTTGGAAAGCAGTGACAGGATCGGTCCAAGTCAGCATGGATTTATGAAAGGGAAATCATGCTTGACAAATCTTATAGAATTTTTTGAGGATGTAACTAGCAGAGTGGACAAGGGAGAACAAGTGGATGTGGTGTATTTGGACTTTCAAAAGGCTTTTGACAAGTCCCACACAAGAGATTAGTGTGCAAAATTAAAGCACATGGTATTGGGGGTAATGTATTGACGTGGATAGAGAACTGGTTGGCAGACAGGAAGCAGAGAGTCGTAAAAAACGGGTCCTTTTCAGAATGGCAGGCAGTGACCAGTGGGGTGCCGCAGGGTTTAGTGCTGGGACCCCAGCTATTTACAATGTATATCAATTATTTTAGATGTAGGAATTGAGTGTAATATCTCCAAGTTTGCTGATGACACTAAGCTGGGTGGCGGTGTGAGCTGTGAGGAGGATGCTAAGAGGCTGCAGGGTGACTTGGACAGGTTAGGTGAGTGGGCAAATGCATGGCAGGTGCTGTATAATGTGGATAAATGTGAGGTTATCCACTTTGGTGACAAAAACAGGAAGACAGAATATTATCTGAATAGTGACAGATTAGGAAAAGGGGAGGTGCAATGAGACCTGGGTGGCATGGTACATCAGTCATTGAAGTTTGGCATGCAGGTACAGCAGGCGGTGAAAAAGGCAAATGGCATGTTGGCCTTCATAGCTACAGGATTTGAGTATAGGAGCAGGGAGGTCTTACTGCAGTTGTATAGAGCCTTGGTGAGGCCACACCTGGAATATTGTGTTCAGTTTTGGTCTCCTAATCTGAGGAAGGATGTTCTTGCTATTGAGGGAGTACAACGAAAGTTCACCAGGTTGATTCCCGGGATGGCAGGACTGACATATGAGGAGAGACTGGATCAACTGGGCTTGTATCCACGGGAGTTTAGAAGAGGAAAGGGTTACTGAGGTTGAATGATCAGCCATGATCTTATTGAATGACGGTGCAGGCTCGAAGGGCCGAATGGCCTACTCCTGCACCTAATTTCTATGTTTCTATGATTATGGCTGATCTTGCAGCCTCAGTACCCCACCCCTGCCTTCTCTCCATACCCCCGATCCCTTTAGACGTAAGGGCCACATCTAACTCCCTTTTGAATACGTCCAATGAACTGGACTCAACAACTTTCTGTGGCAGAGAATTCCACAGGTTCACAACTCTCTCGGTGAAAAAATTTCTCCTCATCTCAGTCCTAAATGGCTTACCCCTTATCTTTAGACTGTGACCCCTGGTTCTGGACTTCCCCAACATCGGGAACATTCTTCCTGCATCTAACCTGTCCAGTCCCATCAGAATTTTATAAGTTTCTATGAAATCCCCTCTCATTCTTCTAAATTCCAGTGAGTATAAACCTAGCCGATCCAGTCTTTCCTCATATGTCAGTCCTGCCATCCCGGGAATCAGTCTGGTGAACCTTCGCTGCACTCCCTCAATAGCAAGCACGTCCTTCCTCAGATTAGCAGACCAAAACTGCACACAATATTCCAGGTGAGGCATCACCAAGGCCCTGTACAACTGCAGTAAGACCTCCCTGCTCCTATACTCAAATCCCCTTGCTATGAAGGCCAGCATGCCATTTGCTTTCTTTACTGCTTGCTGTACTTGCATGCCTACCTTCAATGATGTACCATGACACCCAGGTCTCGTTAGAGGGAGGGTGGCAATATTGGTTAAAGAAACAATTACAGCTGTGAGAAGGAATGATGTGTTTGAAGGATCATCAAATGAGGCGATATGGGTTGAACTAAAGAACAAAAAAGGGGCAATCACAGTGCTGGGAGTGTACTATAGACCTCCAAACAGTTCGAGGGAGATATAAGAGCAAATTTGGAGGCAAATTTCTGACAAATGCAAAAAGAACAAGGTAATAGTGGAGGATTTCAATTACCCTAATATTAACTGGGATAAAATTAGTGTAAAAGGGATAGAGGGCACAGAATTCCTAAATTGCATCAGCCAGTACGTAGCAAGCCCAACAAGAGGTAGGGGGTGCAGTTCTGAATTTAGTTTTCAGGAATGAAGTTGGGCAGGTGGAAGGGCTATCAGTGGGAGAGCATTTTTGTGGTAGTGGTCGTAATTCAGTTAGTTTTAGCATAGTTATGGATAAGGACAAAAATAAAACAGGAATAAAGGTTCTAAATTGGGGGAAGGGACAATTTTGCTCGGTTGAGAAGTGATTTAGCAAAATAGATTAAAGAGGCACTTCTTCACAAAAAGTGTTTGTAAACAAATGACAAGTTTACCAAATGCTTATGATATCTTAGCGTAGATATCATACTATGTAAATTGTGTGATTCTCTGTCATTTCTACAAACAGCTACTTGAAGGTAAATCAGTGTCAGAGCAGTGGGAGGCATTCAAGAGAGAAATACAAGGGTTCAGGGTTCCTACAAAGAACAAGGGTAGAACTGCCAAATGTAGTGCCCCCTGGATAACGAGGTGCATAAGGGTAAGATAAGGCAAAAAACAGAAGCTTATATCAGACATCGTGATCAATATTGCAGAAAGCCGAGAAGAGTATAGAAAGTGTCGGGGTGAAATCAATCAGGAAATTAGGAAAGCAAAGAGAGGGCATGAAAAAATACTGGCAAGTAGAATCAAAGAAAACCCAAAGAAGTTTTATAAGTACATAAAGAGCAAGAGGATAACTAAGGAAAGAGTAGGGCCTATTCGGGAGCAAAATGGTAACATATGTTTGGAGACGGAGGATGTGGGTAAGGTACTTAATGAATACTTTGTGGCTGTATTCTCAAAAGAGGGGGACGATGCCGAGGTTGAAGTTAAGGAGGAAGAGGATGAAATATTAGATGGGATAAACATAGTAAGAGAGGAAATATTAAGTGGTTTAGCATTTTTGAAAGTAGATACATCGCCAGGACCGGATGAAATGTATCCTAGGCTATTAAAAGGACATTTTGGAGGCTCTGACCATCATTTTCCAATCCTCCCTGGCTACAAGAGTGGTGCCAGAGGATCGGTGAACTGCTAACGTTGTACCATTGTTTAAAAAGGTAATTATGGCCAGTTAGTTTAACTTTGATGGTGGGCAAATTATTGGAATCAATTCTGAAGGACAGTATAAACTTAATTTAGAAAGACACAGATTAATCAAGGACAGTCAGCATGGATTTGTTCAGGGAAGGTTGTATCTGACTAACTTGACTTAATTTTTTAAGGAGGTAACAAGGAGGGTCGATGAGGGCAGTCGTTTGATGTGGTCCACGTGGATTTTAGGAAGACTTTTGACAAGGTCCCTCATGGCAGGCTGATCAAAAATGTAAAAGCCCATGGGATCCAAGGGAGAGTGGCAAATTGGATCCAAAATTGGCTCAATGGCAGGAAGCAAAGGGTGATGGTTTACGGGTGCGTTTGTGACCGGAAAACTGTTTCCAGTAAGGTTCCACAGGGCTCAGTACTCGGTCCCTTACTTTTTGGAGTATAAATGATTTAGACTTAAATGTAGGGAGCATATAAAGAACATAAGAACATAAGAATTAGGAACAGGAGTAGGCCATCTAGCCCCTCGAGCCTGCTCCGCCATTCAACAAGATCATGGCTGATCTGGCCGTGGACTCAGCTCCACTTACCCGCCCGCTCCCCATAACCCTTAATTCCCTTATTGGTTAAAAATCTATCTATCTGTGATTTGAATACATTCAATGAGCTAGTCTCAACTGCTTCCTTGGGCAGAGAATTCCACCAATTCACAACCCTCTGGGAGAAGAAATTCCTTCTCAACTCGGTTTTAAATTGGCTCCCCTATATTTTGAGGCTGTGCCCCCTAGTTCTAGTCTCCCCGACCTCTATCTTGTCTATCCCTTTCATTATTTTAAATGTTTCTATAAGATCACCCCTCATCCTTCTGAACTCCGACGAGTAAAGACCCAGTCTACTCAATCTATCATCAAAAGGTAACCCCCTCATCTCCGGTATCAGCCTAGTGAATCGTCTCTGTACCCCCTCCAAAGCTAGTATATCCTTCCTTAAGTAAGGTGACCAAAACTGTACATAGTACTCCAGGTGCGGCCTTACCAATACCCTGTACAGTTGCAGCAGGACCTCCCTGCTTTTGTGCTCCATCCCTCTCGCAATGAAGGCCAACATTCCATTCACCTTCCTGATTACCTACTGCACCTGCAAACTAACTTTTTGGGATTCATGCACAAGGATTCCCAGGTCCCTCTGCACTGCAGCATGTTGTAATTTCTCCCCATTCAAATAATATTCCCTTTTACTGTTTTTTTTTCCAAGGTGGATGACCTCACATTTTCCGACATAGTATTCCATCTGCCAAACCTTAGCCCATTCGCTTAACCTATCTCAATCTCTTTGCAGCCTCTCTGTGTCCTCTACACAACCCGCTTTCCCACTAATCTTTGTGTCATCTGCAAATTTTGTTACACTACACTCTGTCCCCTCTTCCAGGTCATCTATGTATATTGTAAACAGTTGTGGTCCCAGCACCGATCCCTATGGCACACCACTAACCACCGATTTCCAACCCAAAAAGGACCCATTTATCCCAACTCTCTGCTTTCTGTTAGCCAGCCAATTCTCGATCCATGCTAATACATTTCCTCTGACTCCGCATACCTCTATCTTCTGCAGTAACCTTTTGTGCAGCACCTTATCGAATGCTTTTTGGAAATCTAAATACACCACATCCATCGGTACACCTCTATCCACCATGCTCGTTATATCCTCAAAGAATTCCAGTAAATTAGTTAAACATGATTTCCCCTTCATGAATCCATGTTGCATCTGCTTGATTGCACTATTCGTATCTAGTTGTCCCGCTATTTCTTCCTTAATGATAGCTTCAAGCATTTTCCCCACTACAGATGTTAAACTAACCGGCCTATAGTTACCTGCCTTTTGTCTGCCCCCTTTTTTAAACAGGCGTTACATTTGCAGATGATACAAAAATTGGCCATGCGATGACAGTGAGAAGGAAAGCTTTAGACTGCAGGAAGATATCTATGAACTGGTCAGTTGAGCAGAAAAGTGGAAAATGCAATTCAATCTGAAGAAATGTGAGGTAATGCATTTGGGGAGGTGCAGAGAAACATAGAAAATAGGTGCAGGAGGAGGCCATTCAGCCCTTCTAGCCTGCACCGCCATTCAATTAGTTCATGGCTGAACATGAAACTTCAGTACCCCCTTCCTGCTTTCACGCCATACCCCTTGATCCCCCGAGTAGTAAGGACTTCATCTAACTCCCTTTTGAATATATTTAGTGAATTGGCCTCAACTACTTTCTGTGGTAGAGAATTCCACAGGTTCACCACTCTCTGGGTGAAGAAGTTTCTCCTCATCTCGGTCCTAAATGGCTTACCCCTTATCCTTGGACTGTGACCTCTGGTTCTGGACTTCCCCAACATTGGGAACATTCTTCCTGCATCTAACCTGTCCAAACCCATCAGAATTTTAAACGTTTCTATGAGGTCCCCTCTCACTCTTCTGAACTCCAGTGAATACAAGCCCAGTTGATCCAGTCTTTCTTGATAGGTCAGTCCCACCATCCCGGAAATCAGTCTGGTGAATCTTCACTGCACTCCCTCAATAGCAAGAATGTCCTTCCTCAAGTTAGGAGACCAAAACTGTACACAATACTCCAGGTGTGGCCTCACCAAGGCCCTGTACAACTGTAGCAACACCTCCCTGCCCCTGTACTCAAATCCCCTCGCTATGAAGGCCAACATGCCATTTGTTTTCTTAACCGCCTGCTGTACCTGCATGCCAACCTTCAATGACTGATGTACCATGACACCCAGGTCTCGTTGCACCTTCCCTTTTCCTAATCTGTCACCATTCAGATAATAGTCTGTCTCTCTGTTTTTACCACCAAAGTGGATAACCTCACATTTATCCACATTATACTTCATCTGCCACGCATTTGCCCACTCACCTAACCTATCCAAGTCACTCTGCAGCCTCATAGCAACCTCCTCGCAGCTCACACTGCCACCCAACTTAGTGTCATCCGCAAATTTGGAGATACTACATTTAATCCCCTCGTCTAAATCATTAATGTACAATGTAAACAGCTGGGGCCCCAGCACAGAACCTTGCGGTACCCCACTAGTCACTGCCTGCCATTCTGAAAAGTACCCATTTACTCCTACTCTTTGCTTCCTGTCTGCCAACCAGTTCTCAATCCACGTCAGCACACTACCCCCAATCCCATGTGCTTTAACTTTGCACATTAATCTCTTGTGTGGGACCTTGTCGAAAGCCTTTTGAAAGTCCAAATATACCACATCAACTGGTTCTCCTTTGTCCACTTTACTGGAAACATCCTCAAAAAATTCCAGAAGATTTGTCAAGCATGATTTCCCTTTCACAAATCCATGCTGACTTGGACCTATCATGTCACCATTTTCCAAATGCGCTGCTATGACATCCTTAATAATTGATTCCATCATTTTACCCACTACTGAGGTCAGGCTGACCGGTCTATAATTCCCTGCTTTCTCTCTCCCTCCTTTTTTAAAAAGTGGGGTTACATTGGCTACCCTCCACTCGATAGGAACTGATCCAGAGTCAATGGAATGTTGGAAAATGACTGTCAATGCATCCGCTATTTCCAAGGCCACCTCCTTAAGTACTCTGGGATGCAGTCCATCAGGCCCTGGGGATTTATCGGCCTTCAATCCCATCAATTTCCCCAACACAATTTCCCGACTAATAAAGATTTCCCTCAGTTCCTCCTCCTTACTAGACCCTCTGACCCCTTTTATATCCGGAAGGTTGTTTGGGTCCTCCTTAGTGAATACTGAACCAAAGTACTTGTTCAATTGGTCTGCCATTTCTTTGTTCCCCGTTATGACTTCCCCTGATTCTGACTGCAGGGGACCTACGTTTGTCTTTACTAACCTTTTTCTCTTTACATACCTATAGAAACTTTTGCAATCCGCCTTAATGTTCCCTGCAAGCTTCTTCTCGTACTCCATTTTCCCTGCCCTAATCAAACCCTTTGTCCTCCTCTGCTGAGTTCTAAATTTCTCCCAGTCCCCAGGTTTGCTGCTATTTCTGGCCAATTTGTATGCCACTTCCTTGGCTTTAATACTATCCCTGATTTCCCGAGATAGCCACGGTTGAGCCACCTTCCCTTTTTTATTTTTACGCCAGACAGGAATGTACAATTGTTGTAATTCATCCATGCGGTCTCTAAATGTCTGCCATTGCCCATCCACAGTCAACCCCTTAAGTATCATTCGCCAATCTATCTTAGCCAATTCACGCCTCATACCTTCAAAGTTACCCTTCTTTAAGTTCTGGACCATGGTCTCTGAATTAACTGTTTCATTCTCCATCCTAATGCAGAATTCCACCATATTATGGTCACTCTTCCCCAAGGGGCCTCGCACAATGAGATTGCTAATTAATCCTCTCTCATTACACAACACCCAGTCTAAGATGGCCTCCCCCCTAGTTGGTTCCTCGACATATTGGTCTAGAAAACCATCCCTCATGCACTCCAGGAAATCCTCCTCCACCGTATTGCTTCCAGTTTGGCTGGCCCAATCTATGTGCATATTAAAGTCACCCATTATAACTGCTGCACCTTTATTGCATGCACTCCTAATTTCCTGTTTGATGCCCTCCCCAACATCACTACTACTGTTTGGAGGTCTGTACACAACTCCCACTAACGTTTTTTGCCCTTTAGTGTTCTGCAGCTCTACCCATATAGATTCCACATCATCCAAGCTAATGTCTTTCCTAACTATTGCATTAATCTCCTCTTTAACCAGCAATGCTACCCCACCTCCTTTTCCTTTTATTCTATCCTTCCTGGTGCAATAAGGCAAGAGAATACACAATAAATGGGAGGATACTGAGAGGTCTGTCGGAACAAAGGGACCTTGGAGTGTATGTCCACAGATCCTTTAAAGGTAGCAGGACAGGTTGATAAGGTAGTTAAAAAGGCATACGGAATGCTTTCCTTTATTAGCTGAGGCTTAGAATATAAGAGTGGGGAAGTTATGCTAGAACTGTATACAACTCTAGTTAGGCCACAGATTCAGTACTATGCACAGTTCTGGTCACCACATTACAGGAAAGATGTGATTGCATTAGAGAGGGTACAGAGGAGATTTACGAGGATGTTGCCTGGATTGGAAAATTTTAGCTGTGAGGAAAGATTGGATAGGCTGGGGTTGGTTTCTTTGGAACAGAGGAGGCTGAGGGGAGATTTAATTGAGGTGTATAAAATTATGAGGGGCCCAGCTAGAATGGATAGGAAGGACCTATTTCCCTTAGCAGAGGGGTCAATAACCAGGGGACATAGATTTAAAGTAGTTGATAGAAGGATTGGAGGGGAGATGAGGTGAAAAAAAATCACCCAGAGGGTGGTGGGGGTCTGGAACTCACTGCCTGAAAGGGTGGTAGAGGCAGAAACCTTCATCATATTTAAAAAGTACTTGGATGTGCTCTTGCAGTACCATAATCAATAAGGCTACAGGCCAGGAGCTGGAAAGTGAGATTAGGCTGGATAGCTCTTTTTCGACTGATATGGACACGATGGGCCGAATTGCCTCCTGTGTTGTAATTTTTCTATGATTCTATCTCTCCAGGGACTGAACAGTTTTGAGTTTCTTTTCATCTTTGCTGTATTTTTATTTGTTTCCCCCAAAGCAAGAGGCATGCTAACTTACGCATGGGGCTTCATGATGTTTGGGAGAGGGTCGACGTTTGTTCAAGTATTACAAGGAGACAATTTACATTTAAATCTGAGGAAAGTGTGGCTATCAGAGCTGCTGTAAAAGCTTACTCTAAGGGAATGCAACAAGAATCTAACATTTAACCTGCTATTAGGAAGTAAATTGAAACCCATGGTATTAAAAGGGCAGTGACTGCGTGGATACAGAATTGGCTAGAGACAGAAAGCAGAGAGTAGTGATGAATGATTGTTTAGCATACTGGCAGGAAGTTTACAGTGCGTGTCCCCCAAGATTAGGTATTGTGTATTTTATATTATCTGAGAAAGATTTTTATATGTTTTTGAAACTCAATCCTAAGGATTGATAAGCAGGGATTCAAAACTACAGTCAGCTATCCAGGCAGGTGGTTTACTACCTGTAGCACATGCCTCGATCTTGATCTTAATGCCAGTGTCAGATTTCTTTAACTTTGCAAATTATATTAAGGGCACATTGGGGCTCCAATATGTTGTGCCACAGATTGATTTAAGTATTCATGTTAATGCAATTTAATATGGATTAAATTATGAAGCAGTTAGTTTTTATACAGAACACATAATATGAAAGTTTAAATTGCTCAATATCTGGCAGTTTTATTCCAGATTTATCAAGAGGTTATGGAATTGATGACTGTCTTGGAGCCAGAGGATAGTCCCCAAATTGCAACCTGGTAAGATCTCAAAGCATGTGTACTAGAACATAAGAAGATAATAATTTGACTCTATCAATGGGTATTGTAACTCCACCTTCACCCAGAGGGCGTTGAACTCTTCGAATCTCAACGCCGCGAGCGTGAAGAGGTCCGGCGCAGGCAGCGGAAGGAGCGTGCAGAAAATCAGTCCCACCCCACCCCACTTCCCCTGACGAATGTCTGTCCCACCTGTGACAGGGTCTGTGGCTCTCACATTGGACTGTTCAGCCACCAAAGGACTCACTTTGGGAGTGGAAGCAAGTCTTCCTCGATTCCGAGGGACTGCCTATGATGATGATGATTGTAACTATAAAGTGATCCTGTGAAACAGGAATAAAATGTCCTCTCCATGTATTTTTATACTGTTTAAATGATACATAAATAACAAATTTTTGAAAGATGATTATATCAATGCGTACAGTTCTGGTCGCCATATTATAAAAAGCATATAGAGGCAGTGGAGAGGGTGCAGAAAAGATTTACAAAGATGGTAACAGAACTGCAAGGTTATACTTCACAAGAAAGGATGAACAGGTTGGGAGGCTGAGGGGTGACCTAACAGAGCTCTTTAGAACTATGAAAGGTTTTGATGGAGTAGACGCAGAGAGAGTGTTTCACTTGTGAGGAAGAGCAAAATGAGAGGCCATCAATATAAGATAGTCACCAAGAAATCAAATAAGGAATTCAGAGGAAAGAGTGGTGAGAATATGGAACTCGCTATCACAGGAAGTAATTGAAGCGAATAGTATAAATGCATTTACGGGGAAGCTAAATAAGCATATGAGGGAGAAGGGATTAGAAGGTTATGCTGATAGAGTGAGATGAGGAAAGATGGGAGGAGGCTCGAGTGAAGCATAAACACCGGCATGGACTGGTTGGACCGAATGGCCTGTCTCTGTGCTGTATATTCTAGGTAATATGTAAAGATTGGAACATAGAGGAGGATTAATGATTGAGTGATAGCACCTGAAGAGTGAAACCATGTCATTTCTGCCATGTTGCACATTCTTCCTCCTCCTTGATTTATCACTATGTTGCAACAAAGATGCATTCCAAAAAGAAAGACTTGGATTTATATAGCACCTTTCACGACCACCGGACGTCTCAAAGTGCTTTACAGCCAATGGAGTACTTTTGAAGTGTAGTCATTGTTGTAATGTAGGAAACATAGTTCACATAGAAATTGCACAGTACAGAAGGATTACATTGTCTTCTGTGTGTTTTCATTATTTTCCAGAACTTCAAATCTGTTGAACTCCTTACCTACCTCAGTCTTTCCTTTCTCCTAGAATCTACAGGCTTTTGAAACCCAAGCTTGGTGACACTAGTTCTTGATTTACCTTATCTTCAATCCTACTTTCTTCAACTTTGGCAATGTCCTGTGCTAGTACTTTTACTCAGATTTCTTGATACTAAATTTCTTGAGGCTTTTCACGCAAACTATATATTTTTAAAGAAAGCAAGATTTTAGATTAATATTATCTGATCAAAAATTAATGGACCTTTCATTAGAAAGTGATATTACAATATACAGTACAGTGGAGAAAGTCCATATAGAAATTTACTGAAACCATTAAATTTTGTAGCTCAATTATTTTTAGAAATGGGATTGAGAATTCAAAACCTCTTCCGTTCGTCCTCATCTATACAGACTTACACTGACACATGTATATCATACAAAAGTTGTACACCATTTGTGCAGGAAAATTCCTGGTGTAAGGTACAAATCCCCATAGAACTACCACTGTAGCCCAGCACCAATTAGAAATGTTTTTTTCAATGGTTCAGTTGAAACAAACGTGAGCTTAATCCAGTGTCTATCATCAGCAAGAAAGGAGAAAGGGTGACCAACCTTCGAGAAATAATATCTGGTCCAGTCAGAGAGAATGCATGGTCATCTCTGATTCAGCTATCCATCAAAGCCTGGGAAATGCCACCTAACACACAGTAGGAATGCATTAATGAACTCCAATAAAGAATCAAATCCAGGAGACAACCCAAAACTCTAAATCAGGAGGTTTCTTTATGCTTAATTTTCCCATACAATAAATTGTGTGTAGCTCTATTGAAATATCAATTCATTGTTTCATTAATGAGCAGATGATCTCCCAGTATCGAACAACTGTTGGACAGTTCCAGAATTTGCTTTTCTGTTTGTTCAGCAATGCTGTGCAATGGGAGAGATTTTTTTCCCTTGGACAACATTTGAGTGATTAATTACTTTTTTTCTAGCTAAGTACTGATATTTTAAAGGTACTGTACGAGCATATTCATATGAAACATAGAATTTCCTCCATAATAAACGACAAATTGTAGTAATGCTACAATCGTTAACCCTGCAATGTGAACATTATTACATAGCAATAGTTTTGAACTGGGCTGAATTGCAGCTAGCTACAGGGGAAAAGTCAGAAATGCAAACTATTTGTAAGAAATGATGCTCCACCATGAATTAAAATATGAGAGGGTGTGCAGAATTTAATCTCACTCCTCCTTACTAGTTTTCTGTGCCTATTTTCCTCTCCTTCCCCGAGGCATTGCACCTCACTGGGCGACTGTTCCACCAGTGGCAATCGCCCTATAGTACCTCACCCAAGTGCCTATTATTCATGCATGGTTTTTTTAATATTCGTTCCTGGATTTGGGCTTCACTGGCAAGGCTATTGTTTATTGCCCATCATCAATTGCCCTTGAGAAGGTGGTGGTGAGCCGCCTTCTTGAACCGCCGCAGTCCGTGTGGTGAAGGTACTCCCACAGTGCTGTTTGGGAGGGAGTTCGAGTTCCAGGATTTTGACCCAGCGACGATGAAGCAACGACGATATGTTTCCAAGTCAGGATGGTGTGTAACTTGGAGGGGAACTTGCAGGTAATGGTGTTCCCATGCACCTTGTCCTTCTAGTTGGTAAAGGTCATGGGTTGGAAGGTGCTGTTGAAGAAGACTTGGTGAGTTGCTGCAGTGCATCTTGTAGATGATACGCATTGCAGCCACGGTGCGTTGGTGGTGGAGAGAGTGAATGTTTAACGGGGTGCTGATCAAGTGAGCTGCTTTGTTCTGGATGGTGTCGAGCTTCTTGAGGGTTGTTGGAGCTGCACTCATCCAGGCAAGTGAAGTGTATTCCATTCCACTCCGACAACTTCCATCACTTTGATGGGGCGGTGATTGGTCAGATTGGATTGTGCCTTTGAAGTGAATGTTAACGAGCTATCTACAACAGAGGTTACTATAGCCAATACCAATTCTTTCTTCCACGTGTCCTATTCTACAGGCCCTGCTGAAAGTAATCCGGAGAGAGAACATCACCAATTTTAATCCAGGGTGCTATTACAATTTTAGGTTTTCATAGAATACTTTCACAGTAATTAACAGTCCTTAATTGGATGTTATCCATTATGCCAGAAGATTGATCTTATTCAGTAATTTGCCCCTATCAGAGTTGTGAATTAACGATTACTCTCTTGTCGTGATCTTATTTGGTAGCAGTGCTACCAAACTGAGTTCAGATTGGAGGATACCAATCACAGTTTTGTAGACCAAAACGACTAATATTTATTTAGAAATTTTGAATTAAATTGAAATATGAGGTAGAATATGTTCAGATACTAAAAAGTATAAAATGTAACTGTAACTCAACAATGTCCATACTGATGTTTCATAAGAAACATTGTTAGATATAAATTTTTCTGAATGACATGCCACCTGATTTTTGTCTTGCATACTACTTTTGATGTGAGGAACAACACTTCAGGGAATGGACTGATCTGACACCAAAACTTTGAGAAAACTGCAAAACTTTTAAAATACAAAACCCCAAGTCCTGCACAATAGCATCTTAACCAATATCCTTGTGCCAAAGATTGGATTGGTATTTACCATTTTGTGTCGAAGGTTTTCATATATGATGCCCAAATTGTTTCATTTTTAAAATGTTCCATGTACTGTCTGTCAAAAGATATTGATAATCAAGCCAGATATGTACACAGCAAGACAGCAGTAAAACATCATGAATTGCAGATTCTACTTGGCAGAGGCATTAAATAGTGTTAGACCACAAAGATGCGTTATCTAAAACTACTTTATTTACCAAAATCATGATGATACAATTAATACCAAGATTAAGTACTGATGACTACATCAAAAGTAGATTTATCTTTAATATTTAATAAACATAATCTAGATCGTCATGCGCACAATAGTAATTTAAATGTATCACAATGTCTTGACCATAGTTAGGTTTTGCCTAGCAACAGTGAAACAATATTACATTCTGTTTCCAAGATCACAGTACAAACCTAGAAAATTAAGGTCACTGATAGGCTTTCGGTGTTAAGGCTGCCACTTTATGACATGAGCATTCAATCATACATCTTATGTCCTTGAGTGGTCGGCTGCCTTCCTTGGTCTGCTCTGGCTTTCATTATTTTCTCAATCATCTTTTCCTAGTTTTAGCTAACTTTGCATGTACAGTAGTTGCCTATTGCTATAGGCCCTGGGGCAGCACGGGCCAGCCCACACTGCGATACGTGTGCATGTTAGGTCCATGCAACGGAGCTGGTCTCCAGTCGTCTTGGGTAACCCTTGCCACTGGACCAAGACCTAGCTCTGTCAAGCTCGTTTGGTGGCTGGTGTGCAACAGCCACCACAAGTTTTTAAAAAAAAATCCACACACAGGCATTTTCCACCCTTCAAGGTGCAGTTCAGGATCTGGAATATTAGATCCTTAATTGAAACACCTGTGAACTCATCCCTTTTTGGCATGGAAGCAAGTCATCCTCGCTTCGAGGGACTGCCTATGATGATGCTGATTGCTATTGTATTGTATTTCTGTGCTTCGAAGTTTATGCTATTGAATTAACTGTTGTGACGCACTTTACTGTTTCAATTTTTATTTCTTAATTTCAATTCTTAAACACTGTCAACTGCTGGAAACTGTCTAACCTTCTTCAAAAGCTCCCTGCAACTTCCCAAAACCATCTGATTTGAGTGGGAAATGTTTGACTTTAAGTACCTTATCCTATTTTATTGATCAATAATTAACAAATAAAATGACCAATTCATCCACCGATATCGATTTCCAAAGCATCATTCGACTGAGTAGCCCTGCCAGAAACAATAATTGCCAGATTTTAATTAGTTGGTCAAAAATCAGAATCCCATTTCTTTTACTTCTTCTTTCCCAGTGTCTAGATCACCATAAGGAGACATGCTTTCTCATAGCAATTCTCTTCCAAGAGGATGAATGGTCCATTAAGGGGTGATTTGCTCAAAAACCATAGCACGTTAATCTATCTTTGTTCTTCACTTTTGGCAGGCCCGAGCTTGAGCTGGGAGAAACAGCAGAATGTGAGAATGCAGTAAAAAAATATCTGAGAATTCAATGGTTAACTTGTTAATGTTATCCGAGCAGGCACGTAATATATCTTATAATAATAACTTTTATTTATATAGCACCTTTAACATAGTAAAATGTCCCAAGGCACTTCACGACAATTTTACAACATGTTAGCTATTGACGATTGAGGGAAAAGGGGAAAAAGCGTGAGAAGGAAGTGTAAAAAGAGAGTAAAGGCTCAGGTCCAAAGCGGCAGCTATACTGCACACGCGGATAGACACAGGCGGAAAAAACTAAAGAAAAAGAAATTCAAATTACATTGTAAATATTACAGTAAGGAGTATACAATCCAGATGTAGCGTCGCAAATCCGGAATCCAGACTCAGGACAGATCGGTGGTAGGTTTGTCCGCAATCCGTAAAATGTTCCGGAATCCGGACCCGACGACCCTGCCGATCTCGGGGCCCCACCGCTGCCCTTACCTCAGGGCCTCTTCGGCGGGCCCCGCCCGAACACCTCGGCGGGCCCCGCCCGAACACCTCCTCGGCAGGCCCCGCCCGACGACATCTTCAGCGACCCGTCCTGCCCGACAACCTCCTTGTTGGGGCCCACCCGACAATAACATCCTTGGCGGAGTCGGCCCGACGACGACCTTGGCGTGGCCTGCCCGACGACATCCTCTTTGGCGGGGCTAGATGGCCCAAACAGCTCCTCGGTGGGAATTTTCCCCCTCCCCCTGCCCAAGTCCTTTCTGACGTTCTGAAATCCAAAAAAACCCGAACTTGGGCTCATGACGTCAAAGCAAATTGAAATTCCGGAAAAGTCCGGAATCCGGAACAGCCTCGGTCCCGAGGGTTTCGGATTTTAGGCACTGCACCTGTAGTAAAATCAGTGCAATAAAGATTCATTATAATTAAACAAAATTAAATAATATATACCATAATTATAAATTAAATTAAAATTAGAAAATCAGCAATTGAATCAAATTAAATCAATTATTAGTTTTCTTTAAGATTCATTACCTGTCCAATGGTTCAATTAATATGGAAGAACCAATCACTGTCCTCAATCCTTGTGATGTCATAATTTTATTACTTTTTATTTCTCATTTTGTCCTCTTGATAGGACCTGTAATAGCTCCAGGCTCGAGCTGCCTCTGTTGTCGGGGAGACGCTGATGTTTAAATCTCCCTCCAGCTGCTCCAGGCTCACACTCCCTCTGTTGTCAGGGAGATGCTGATGTTTAAAGCTCCCTCCAGCTGACCCAGGCTCACGCTGCCTCCGTGATCAGGGAGACACTGATGTTTGACGCTTATCCCAGAATACATGTCTTATGGATCTATTTTTAATCATTCAGTTTGTTTAAAATCAAGTTATGAGATGAAATTAACAATATTACAACTCAAGAATATATTGGCTATATGCAACTATCCAAATATACAAATGGGAACGTGGTGCTAGAACGAAGTCACACATCCATCCAGGAACTTTTCATTTTTGTTTGTGGCGATTCAGTCAGTATACATCTTCTCTATCAATAGGTTTTTATCAAGAAATGAACAACTATCAACTTACCCAGAAGTGGGAAATGCTACTATTTACATTTATGCAACCATTAACAATTTAAACCAGTGAAACAATCTGATCTAATAAAGTAACACTATTGATTTCTAAAGAATCAGCCAAATAACATGGAAAGAACAAAATCCAGACATTGTGATGGACACTGCAGCCAATTGTAGTACATCTATCACCGTCTCAGCTGAGGTTAGCTAAGTCAGCACAGACTGGAGATTAAATCTTGGACCTTTCTGGTCTCTATGACTTAGCTACTCATTGCAGGTGTCAGCTGTGGCTCAGTTGGTAGCACTTTTGCCTCTGAGTCAGAAGGCTGTGAGCACAAAATCTAGGCTGACATTCCGGTGCAATGCTGAGGGATTGCTGCACTGTTGGAGGTGTCGTCTTTCAGTTTAGTGTCGTTTCACAGTATCTCCCATTTGTAAGGCTCTAATTTGCATTGCCATTTTTTCCCTGGAAGCCTCAATAAATCAGCAAGATCTATGCAAAAAAGATGAGATGTTAAATCGAGACCCTGTCTGCCCTCTCAGGTGGATGTCAAAGATGTATTTCAAAGAAGAGCAGGGGAGTTCTCACCAGTATCTTGGCCAATATTTATCCCTCAAACAGCATCATTAAAACAGATTATCTGGTCACTATCACAATGCTGTGTGCAAATTAGATGCTGCTTTTCCACACTACAACAGGAACGACTCTTCAAAAGTACTTCATTGGCTGTAAAGCACTTTGGGACATTCTGAGGTTGAGAAAGGCGCTTTATAAATGCAAATTATTTTTTGCATAGATCTTGCTGCTCTATTGAGACTTCAAGGGAAAAAATTCCAATGCAAATTGGAGTCTTACAAATGGGAGGTACTGTGAAACTCCTTTCTCTTTCCCATCCAAGATTAAAACAATGAGACTCATGCTGGGTGTGGCTGTGCTAATGCCCTCCTGAAGTGAAACTGAATAGTTTGTTAAAATGTGCCACGTTAGTGCACCAATGTACTGTTGTGGAGAGGTACAATATGCATTCTTAGGTTATTCCACACATGATAAGTTCCTGATCCTGATTGTAGTCTTACGAGAGGCACTAGCCCTCAAGGAACAAAAGAAAACTGGTGCCCATGAGCCACAGCCCAGATCAAGATTAGCAGATATCAGAAAGCTGGTAACTTGCCTATCCTCTTTGCTGGTGCAACATCTTGCTGGCCAGCGGAGAAGAGCATCTCCAGTGGAAAGGCATGATTTCAGGAATTCTCCACTGCACCATTGGGGACCTGGGCAGAGCGTACTACATGACACTGTAGCTTCGAACATTCTTCTCTGCCACGTCATGGATACCTTGTCTGCTTTCCCATTCTGTGGCCTGGATAAAGATGCATATCATTTTTATTTGCAGTGCCGGAGGTTGCAGCCCGTTTTACTGTTTAACAGGACTGCTCCTCAACTTTTGATTGCATCGTACTCTCACGCTCCTTATCTGCAGTCACTCAGTGCACAGAGGGGCGAATAAGTTGGAGGACATCCTGATGGATCTGCTCCTGAGGCTGGCTAAAACTGCCTTTCACAGTCCAGGATGTGAGAAATACATAGAGAGGGTAGCCACAACTACATAACTCTGTCGTGTAGCCTTGTGTGCGCCCTTTGACAGAGAACAGAAGGCTGATAATGACACTCTTTATAAAGCAGGGAACTATCCAGAGGGGCTTAAAGACTAATGACTATTTTTCACTGAGTGAATTTAAATTTCTTGGATAAACATACAGAAATGTTTGAGTTTGTTCTTTTATTCCCTCCCTAGGTATGCTCTTGTACCAAGTGGGGACAATCCAGGTGTTCGAGTTGGTCATACTCTCACATACATTCCAGATACCTCTGAGAAAGGGAAGGTCATTATAGTTGGAGGAGCAAACCCTAATGGGAGCTTTTCTGATGCCCATATCTTGGAACTGGGTAACAACATATTTTTCTTGAATTTTTTTTTTGTTTGCAACTGATCAAATTGAAATTTTCAGTACATCAGTTTATATGAATATGCAATCCCAGAACTGACTTTGTCAAAGCTGTGATTTTCCCTTCTCTCTATTCAAAACCTAGATTTGCCACTCTATTTTCATAATGTGTTCAAAAGCTTTGTACAATAAAAACATAAGTGATTTCATTGATAGACTTTAGAAGGAACTGGAAAATAGTTTTAGTCAAGAAGGCAATTTGGTGGTACAACACCAGCTTACATCAGCTCAGGACCATGATAACTCACATTGTGAGTTCACAATCTCTCGTGTCTTTGCATTATTCTCAATTACGGGAAAGCACTGAGCAAATCATGGGAAAGAAACTGGTTATGTCCGAGTTCTTACTCCTCTGTGGATTTGTGTACGCTGCTGCAAAAGGCTCTATATTTAGAGTGACACTGTTAGATTTAATGCTGCTCTGTGGCTTTACAATGGATGACTCTAAAGTGAAATGCATTTCTGCCTTTCCTTGAGTGAGACTCTCATTTTAATGAGGCACAATACTGAGTGACACAACAAAAGGATTCCAAATACGTCACAATGTCGGGTCCGAAAGGCCTAGGACATAAGCCTAAGGCCAGTGGATTGTGTAGTGAATATTGTTGTCGGCTACTATCAATTGATTTAAGCATCTGTGCACGAAATGTATGAATATTGTATAATATGTGATGTGTCTAAATTATTTTAAACAATAAAAATTAGCCATTAAGCTTGTCATTTAAAGATTCACATACAGTCAGGCTAACCTCCACGGGTGAGTTCCTCAAAAAATTCAGTTGAAGTTTCTTGATGAAATGTATGAGACTCTGGAATGCTTTGGCAATGTCAGTGAGTGTTTATCCACTTCTCCAGTATAGAATGCTTGCAAGCCTATTCATTGTCTGCAAATATGTGTACATTTGTTCCATTCTCTCTTTCCTCCACATTTCCTTATTTTATTAAGTTTTTTTTCTACCCCAACTGACCTTTTGTGATGTTTGTTTTTAGTAGCAGTGTTTTGGTGGCTGGGATCCAATAATGTAGTATTAGGGTAATGTGCTAATGATTCCTGTGCTGTCAGGGCATGCCTGTTGCAGTATTAATCTAGTGTCTCTTCCAGTTTGTAAACTTATTTGTACTGTTATTATTGTTATCGGTCTATTGTACCAGATTTCCTTTTGAGATTATCTCTCTTTGCTGCTTTGTATCCAAAACTGTACATTCATTGATTTTGTTCCCATGAAATAGACAGACATGAGTGGGATGTACCAGAGTGGAAGGGGTTATTGCCACGATATGAACACTCCAGCTTCGTTCCAGTGAGCGGACCTGGCGGCCTGTGGCTATTTGGTGGCGCAGATGAACGTGCAAACAGGAACTGTGTCCAAGCTTTGAACTTCGGTAAAGTTACATTAATACGTTGTCTCCACTGCAGTCACGTGTGAACAACCAAACCTTTAGGAGCCTAATCATTGGTGTAATGTCTGTGTCCTTTTGTGATTTACATGCATTAACATTCTTGATCAAGAGGCACTTTAGTGCTCATAAGGTTTTTTTTTATGATTACTAGTCACCCATTCCCTCAAAACGCCATACTACAGGTAATAAAGTGCTTGTTTAGCAGGATAAACCATAATCCTTGTTCAGCAGTATTTTACATTGCTAAAAATAAATCAGGATCATCTGTAAATTGCATTTTCCACATAGAATATAATTTTATATGTATGCTGTTAATGTAATGCATTAAACGGACTTTTATCATTTTTGAACAGAAGAAAAAATGCCTAAAAGGAGCTTTTGGTTCAAAAATAATAAATCTGAAATTTAAAAAATGCTGGAAATACAAAGCAGGCCGATCAATATCTGAAAGAGAAAGATTAATGGGCCAGAATTTGCTGTCAAAATAATGGCGAGTTTAATGCGCACACCGTTATTAGTGTGTAAATAACGCAACAATTTGTGACAAGAAGAGATACCCCATGAGTTGCGAATCTCCACAAATTGCTGGATGATTTGCACTACTCCGTTAGCCTTGCAAAATTCTAAATCACCCGATTGCCTTCTCCGTCATTCCGCTGTTTATTTCTCAATCCCTAAATCTCATTGGTTTAGAAAATAGACCGTTGGTCTTGTCACTCCCCAAGGTCCCAGATGTCCCGTTGACCTCGCATCAGCTCACATTTCCAGCATTTTAGAGCGCAACATTTTTTCGAGCTGAAGGCAAGATAAAAAAATCCAACAAACCGGGCACATTGCAAGATGCCTTGCTTGGGTGTAGCTGTCATCAAATTTTAAAAGATAAGTGCGTTATTTTGCTTAGGCATGTCATGTGTTGTGCTGAAGATATACAAGTTGTACCAATTTTACTTGAATACTGATGCCTTTTTATTAAAACTAGTTACACAGAATAGACTACAAACTTGAACTAACAATGATTGTTACTGGTCAGACATAATGTAATTGTTGCTCTAATCTGTGTGTTCTGTCTGAACCAGAAACTGGAGTGTGGAGAAGCCCAGTAGTAAATGGGACTCCACCAACACCCCGAACATGTCACGGTTCAACTGCAGCTATTGGAGACTGCCTCTATGTTTTTGGTGGCGGAGACAAGGGAGCAGAGCCTGTACAAGATCCACAACTCCACGTGTTTGATAAAGGTACAAATAAGCAGTTTGCTAAGTAAAACATCTTAAATAAAACATCTTACTAACATCTTTGCTTTGCAAATGGACACTGATCAGGAATTAGAAGTAGTAGTTTCGGGAAGGTAAACAAATCTGTGAATCAAGAGGTATGTTATGAGAAGGTTTTTGAAGATGAGGAGAGAGGCAGCAAAGTAGCTTCAGAAGAGAATTTGAGTGTTGGGCCATAAAGACTATGCACCCATGGTGGAAACTCACAAGCAGAGGGTGCAAGCTGGAGGAGATTGCATAGGTGGGGTGAGGCGAGGCCCTGACGGATATAGAAATGAGGATGAAGATTTTGAATTCAGTATACTGGCGAGCCAGTGAAGGTCAGGAGGGACTGGGGTGATATGTCAGTGGTATTTAGTACAGCATCGAATTTAGCCTGCAGAAGTCTGGATGAGTGGGAGTTTCCGTCAGTGGAATTTGAGAGACCAATTCAAAGGGTATTGGAAAAGCTGAGCCTGGAGGTTGTAAAGTTGCCAAAACAGTGGAGGCAAGATACAGTCTATGTTATAAGAACATAACATAAGAATTAGGAGCAGGTGTAGGCCATTCGGCCCCTTGAGCCTGCTCTGCCATTCAATGAGATCATGGCTGATCTTCTACCTCAACTCCACTTTCCTGCACTATCCCCATAGCCCTTGATTCCCTTAATATCTCTGTCTTGAATATACTCAAAGACTAAGCCTCCACAACCCTCTGGGATAGAAAAATCCAAAGATTCAGCACCCTCTGAGTGAAGAAGTTTCTCTTCATCTCAGTCCTAAATGGGCGACCCCTTATTCTGAAACAATGACCCCTGGATCTAGACTCCCCAGACTGGGGAAACATCCTCCCTGCATCTACCCTGTCAAGCCCTGTAAGAATTTTGTATGTTTCAATGAGATCACCTCTCATTCTTCTAAACGCTAGATAATATAGGCCTAGTCTACTCAATCTCTTCTCATAGGACAATCCCCCCATTCCAGGAATCAGCCTGGTGAACCTTCGTTGCACTCCCTCAATGGCAAGTACATCATTCCTTCGGTAAGGAGACCAAAACTGTACACACTACTCCAGGTATGGTCTCATCGGGGTTCCATATAATTGCAGTAAGACGTCTATACTCTTATACTTAAATCCTCTTATAATAAAGGCCAACATATCATTTATGTTCAGGGTCTGAGGCTAGCTTTGTTGAACAAGATTTCAAAGATAGAAAAAAGAACTTGGATTTATACAGCACCTTTCACATTCACATGATGCTCCAAAGCACTTCATTGCTAATGAATTACTTTCTGGATGCAGTCAGTGACTGTCGACAAGCATGGTAGCTAATTTGTGCACAAGATTTCAAAAACAATAAATGTTCACTTTGTTGGTGTTGGCACCTCTGACAATGAAGCACTCCCTATGCTACCACTGAGCCAAGTTGACAGTAGTGATTGTCTCCCAGTACTTATTTAAAATATATTATATTTTCCGCGTTTAAAAGTGGTCACTCCATCTGTAGATACCGCACTACTCCCGTGCCAGAGGACTGGTCGACAATTGCTTCCAGAAGTTTGCTAGTGCCACTTGAACCAACTCCTGGGACATTTTGCAAGAGTCGCTTGTCTGTTCTTCAAGCTGGAAATGTGTTCACTTCCTCCTTCTGTCAGTCAGGAGCAAGAATTCACTTTATGGGCATCGTGGCATAAATCGGCACCAGTGTGCTGCACCACCATTTCATGAGCGAATCCAAGTATTACAAATGCCACAGTTAAATTATTGTTGATATTTTGCAATTAACAATTTTCTCTCCCCATGAAAATGCTAATGCAAATTTATCTATCTTGGCCGCTGCATTTTTTAGCCACACTTAGCTGGTCGCAGCAATCAACAGAAGGAAGACCACCAGCCCCAAGACATGGCCATGTGATGGTTGCTGTAGGTAGCAAATTATTCATCCATGGAGGATTAGCTGGAGACAAGTTTTTTAATGACATGTATGTCATTGATACAGGTAGGTCCTGTAGATAGACATTTATTTTAAGATATGAAAAATTGTGTCTGTAGAAATTCTTATTGTTAATTGAAGTATTTTTAAAACTTTACTGCCTTGTTTTCTGAAAATATATATGTATGAAAAGAGCGGCCAGTTATAGAACAGTACAGGAAGGGGACAGGGATCAGGAATGGCTGGCTGCCTTCATCCTCAGCACTAGGGAACCTAAAGGAGGGAGAATTTAGAAAAATGTAAAGAGAGATCACAACAAATGCAGCAGGAATTGATCATTCAGTTCTAAGAAAACTTGGATAGGAAATATATCGGAATTGAAGTATTAAAATGTGCTACATTGAAGGGTGCTTGGAGCCTGATCTTTTTTCATTGATACCATATGGTCATGGGATTGTTTGATAGTTACCCATAGAAATTGAAAGCCTTTTTTTTTAATGCATGCAATAAAATTTTAATATATTCTGAATTTTTCATTTTTTAATGTGTCTGTGATGTACAGCTGCAGTTAACATGAAATGGAAAAAAGTAAAAATGAAAGGGGATATCCCAGGAGGCTGTGCAGCTCACTCTGCAATTTCCCATGGAAAGTACATCTACATATTTGGTGGTATGGATGTCACAGGTGCACTGAACACCATGAATAAGTATCACATTGGTAGGTGCTTTCAATTCCCTCTGCATCACAGGATTCTGTAATGGGGTTGTCTGTTTGAAAATCTATCCAGCAACAAACCAGTCCCAATAATGTTTAACTTTTTATAAGCTATGGTTGACTTTCAGTAAACTTCATGAGTGACTTTTCCTTGGACAATTGAAATCTCAAATAACTTTATGGTAAATTATCCACTTGTCTTGTTAAATAAACTGAACAAGAATCTTGCCACTCTTATTAGATTTCTACCAAAAATTATCAGTGTAGTTCATCAGATGCAAAACTGTTCGAGACTTTGTGACAATTATTGTGACCAATAGTCTTTTGAAATATTACTTTCATTATGCCAAAGCTGGGTGAGCTGAATTGGCTTAGTTACTGGCCTTCATGTTCCTACATTTCTGTTCTTTAAATGTTAACGTCATTATACTGTGTTAGTTACTATTTCCATTGGGCAATTTATTTTTATATGTTTTATCTTTTCCCCACCCTATTCGCATATTTAAAAACAAATCCACCTCCTTTAGATTCCCTTGGCCCACATGCTAGTCACCAACAGGATGCCAGACAACCTGTTGCCAGGCCTCTGCCAATCCTGGTTTGTAACCAGTCATTAAAATATGCACAGCACACAACTTGTTTCTCCAACTAATGTGCCGAGTTGAGATTGGGAGGTTAGTAATGGAGATAACCAAAGGTGTAATCTTATTGATACGTCCTTACTATATAGTATAAATGCACACGAGGCCCATGCTTGAGAGAAGGTCAGTCTGTGACCTGTCCTTTATTTCATAGCACTCAAGTGATGGAAGTGGGTGGAGCTTCCTCTTTTATATCTGAAGGTCTTGGTTAGGAGTGTCTCCCACAAGTTCACCACCTAGTGGTCAGTGTTCTCACAGTGTACAACTTAGGTCAGATTATACATGGGTTACAATGCTGGTTGAATACATGACATCACCTCCCCCCCCCCTCCCCCCCCCCCCCCCCCAAAGTCCGATCACAGGTTGAGTCTCTCTGGTGGTTTACGCTCTCTTGTAGAGCGCCTGAGTTGGGGCTCCGGTTGTTGGGCGCTGGCCAGAGTGTCTGCTGTTTGAGGTGCCTCAGGCCTGTCCGGACTGCCCACAGTGACTGGGCTCTCCTCCCTTTGGTTCCTGTGTTCGGTCACATGTGGTGGAGTGAACTCTACATCGTGTTCTTCCTCTTCTTCTCTGGGGTTGCTGAACCTCCTTTTTGTTTGATCCACATGTTTGCGGCAGATTTGTCCATTGGTAAGTTTAACTACCAGAATCCTATTTCCCTCTTTGGCAACCACAGTGCCTGCGAGCCATTTGGGCCCTGCAGCGTAGTTGAGGACAAAAACAGAGTAATTTACATCAATACATCGCGCCCTCGCATTCCTGTCATGGTAGTAATATTGTGACTGGCGCCTGCTCTCGCCAATTTTTTTCATGGTGGGGTGTATAAGGGATAACCGGGTTTTGAGCGTCCTTTTCATTAGCAGCTCTGCGGGTGGAACCCCTGTGAGCGAGTGTGGTCGGGATCTATAGGCCAACAGGAGGCGTGATAAGCGGCATTGTAGGGAACCCCCTTGGATTCTGAGCATCCCCTGTTTGATTATCTGCACTGCTTGCTCTGCCTGGCCGTTTGAGGCCGGCTTGAACGGTGCCGTTCTAAGATGGTTAATTCCATTGCCTGCCATGAAGTCCTGCAATTCAGTGCATTGTTGCTGACCAAGATGTCCGGTAGATCGTGGGCGGCGAACATTGCCCGTAGACTTTCTACCATGGCAGAGGATGTGCTTGAATTTAAAATGTTTCACTCTATCCATTTGGAGTAGGCGTCTACTACAACCAAAAACATTTTTCCCATGAAAGGACCTGCGTAGTCCACATGGATGCGTGACCAAGGCTTGGCGGGCCATGGCCAGGGGCTAAGGGGGGCTTCCCTGGGCGCATTGCCCAGCTGGGCACACGTGTTGCACCTGCGAACACAAAGTTCCAGATCTGCGTCTATCCCTGGCCACCAAACGTGTGACATGGCAATTGCCTTCATCATGACAATGCCCGGGTGCTCATTGTGGAGTTCTCTGATGAACACCTCTTTCCCCACAGTAGGCAATCGGCCTGAATCGAGAGTTCATCCCTGCGCCTGTGAAATGGTTTAAATTTCTCAGGACATGCCCTGTACGTGGTTGCCCAGTCCCCTTTCAGGACACATTTCTTGACTAGAGACAATAGCGGGTCTCTTTGTCCAGACTTTAATCTGACGGGCTGTCACGGGTGAGCCTTCGCTTCCGAAAGCTTCAACAGCCATGACCATCTCAGCAGCATGCTCGGTAGCCCCCTCAGTGGTGGCTAGTGGGAGACTGCTGAGTGCATCGGCGCAGTTTTCGGTGCCCGGTCTGTGCCGAATTGTGTAGTCATAGGCAGCTAACGTGAGTGCCCACCTCTGTATGCGGGCCGATGTGTTTGCATTTATGGCCTTGTTGTCGGCCAGAGGTGACGTTGGGATCTGTCTCCAGCTCAAATTTCCTGCCAAACAGGTACTGGTGCATTTTCTTTACCGCATATACACATGCGAGCGCCTCCTTTTCTACCATCCCGTAGCTCCTTTCTGCCTGGGACAGACTTCTGTAGGCATAAGCTACCGGCTGTAACTGACCCTTGGCATTGACATGCTGCAACACACACCCGACACCAGAGGACGACGCATCGCACGTTAACACAAGTTTCTTACATGGGTCATATAGCGTTAACAGATTGTTGGAACATAACAAATTGCATGCTCTATTAAAAGCCCTATCCTGGCTGTCCCCCCAGACCCATTCACGACCTTTGTGTAGGAGCACGTGTAGCGGCTCTAGCAGCGTGCTCAATTTGGGAAGAAAGTTACCAAAATAGTTCAGGAGCCCCAGGAATGAACGCAGCTCCGTCATGTTACGGGGTCTGGGTGCTCTCTGGATCGCTTCCATCTTGGACGCAGTAGGGCTGATCCCGTCTGCTGCTACCCTCATCCCCAGGAATTCTACCTCTGGAGCTAGGAAGACGCACTTCGCCTTTTTGAGTCACAGCCCTACCCGGTCCAGTCTGCGTAGCACCTCCTCCAGGTTGTGGAGGTGTTCTTCAGTATCGTAACCCGTAATGAGGATGTCGTCCTGAAAAACCACCGTCCCTGGAATCGACTTGAGGAGGCTTTCCATATTTTGTTGGAAGATCGCGGCGGCCGAGCGAATCCCGAACGAACATCTGTTGTACTCAAACAACCCCTTGTGTGTCATGATGGTGGTCAGCTAATTCGACTCACTCGCCAGCTCCTGGGTCATGTAAACTGAAGTCAGGTCCAATTTTGAAAAAAGTTTGCCACCAGATAGCGTCGCAAAGAGGTCCTCCGCTCTCTGTAGCGGGTACTGGTCTTGGAGTGACACCCGATTGATGGTGGCCTTGTAATCGCCACATATCCTGACTGACCCATCTGCCTTGAGCACCGGCACAATCGGGCTCGCCCAGTCACTGAATTCGACTGGCGAGATGATGCCTTCCCTCAGCAGGCAGTCCAATTTGCCTTCTATCTTTTCCCGCATCACGTACGGCACCACTCTGGCCTTGTGGTATACTGGCCTGGCGTCCGGGTTTATGTGAATCACTACCTTGGCCCCCATAAAAGTGCCAATGCCGGGTTGAAATAGTGAGTCAAATTTGTCCAGGATCTGTGAGCATGATACTCGCTCCACAGAGAAAATTGCATTGACATCGCCCCATTTCCAGTTCATGACAGCAAGCCAACTCCTCCCCAGCAGTGCAGGACCATCCCCTGGGACAATCCAGAGTGGCAGTCTGTTCTCCAAATCTTTGTGGGTCACGACTACCGTGGCGCTGCCTAGCACCGGAATGAGCTGCTTTGTGTAAGTCCGTAGCTGTGCGTCAATCGGCGATAATTTTGGCCTCCTGGCCATGGACGGCCACAACATTTTGAACTGTTTGATACCCATCAGGGACTGACTGGCCCCCGTGTCTATCTCCGTGGATACTGGGATGCCATTGAGGAGCACTTTCATCATTATCGGTGGCGTCCTGGTGTATGAACTGTATACGTGCTCCACATGAACTCGCTGAACTTCAGCTTCCAGCGATTTCTCCCAGCGTTCATTTCTGCAGATATTTTGCTCACCTCTGCAAACTCTGGCTGAGTGTGTGTCTCCACGCTTCCAGCATGAGCTGCTGTTTGAAACAAAAGGTCCCTTGCCAGTCGATCGTCCCTGACTGCCCCTGTTATTGCCCTTGAGTGCGCCATTAACAGTTGTGGATGTCCCCATTACTGGCCGCATTGTCCCTTGCAATGACGTGAATCTCCGTTCAGCTTGCCATTGTCTGTCGAACTCCCCCTCTGGGTTCGACTACATGTTGGGGCATGCCCGACTGCCTGGAGAACTGTGTGCTGCTTTAACAATGTTGAATCTCTGTCCCAACCATTCCTTAACACAGTACCTCTTGTCTGTTCTTCTACTGGCCATGCTCGTGTGGTTTAAATCCCAGTTCCTCGTCGCCATTGATACGTCCTTACTATACAGTATAAATGCACACGAGGCCTATGCTTGAGAGGTCAGTCTGTGTGACCTGTTCTTTATTTCATAGCACTCAAGTGATGGAAGTGGGTGGAGCTTCCCCTTTTATATCTGAAGGTCTTGGTTAGGAGTGTCTCCCACAAGTTCACCACCTAGTGGTCAGTGTTCTTACAGTGTACAACTTAGGTCAGACTATACATGGGTTACAAATGCTGGTTGAATACATGACACCCATCACCCGTTAGCTTTAAGTAGACTGGTTAACCAGACATGAATATTAAAATGAAAGGAATATTTAAGGATACGAGTTAGCAGCAGTCTTATTTATGTGTTTAAAATATGCTTGTGGTTTTTTTTCTCTTGCGGTGGCTCGATTCCTGACCACAGCTGTTGTTTTTATACCTGTTGTGGGAGTGGACACTTGTAGCTTTCAAGTCCACTCAGTGCCCAAAGAAAAAATGGGATTACAGTGCCGTTATCGGACTGTTTTGAACTTTCACTTTAGATTACCCAACTATGTAACACTATTTAATTTCACCTTTTTACAGAAAAGCATTGCTGGACACTATTAGAATTTGATTCCGCTTTGCCTGCAAGAAGGCTGGATCATGCCATGTGTGTTATACCCTGGAAAATGAGAGAATCTGAAACTGCTGCAGAAAATGATCATGGTGAACATTCAGTTAAAGGGAACATGTACAAGGAATCGAACCAGCAAAGTCGGAATGATGAAAATCTTCCTCAGAATTGTTCAGCACTTCAAAATCAAACAGCGAATATTGTGCATCTGTGCATGATATTTGGTGGCATGGACACTCAAGGGGAAATTTATAATGATTGTTTTGTAACTCTAGTTGATGGCTATTAACTGCATGCTACTCTGGGTCTTGTCAGGCACATTGCACCCTATTCCCCTCCTTTGATTACTCGTCCTCTGGTAGCTATCCAAACATTCCCCCAATCATGGAGCTGCCCCATTTGTCTACACCTGCTTTACCTTGTGCAATATTTGATGTGACTTTACTGGCTATGCGGAAGTCTGAACAACCACTTAATATATTTTAATCCTTTCTTTTTAATTAGTTTTACGCACTTGGTTGTTTGGATGCAGCAGCAAAATTGGTGAATAGCCCTTTGACAAAATCATAAAATGCTGGAAATGCTCAGGTTAGGCAGCTGTGGAGAAAGGAGTTAACAGGGTCAGTCCTGATGAAAGGTCAAGATGAAATGGCAACACTGTTTCTCTCTCTCTCCACAGTTGCTGACTGACGAGAGTATTTCCAGCATTGTTAATTTCCAGTACAGTATTTTGCTTTTGATAAAATCATGTTGCCAATTCACTGGTTCTTTCCACAAACATAGGCTCTCATGATGCCATATTTCTTAAAACTTCCTTATCTAGAGTAATGTTTATATAAATTATTTCCAAGTCAACCATGATTTAACTGCTTTTAAGCGTGACAGGAAATGTATTCCTCAAATCTTCATTGACGGAACCATTGTGATAGCATGTCCCAGATTGTTCATACTTACTGGAGAGTCTGGAACTAGGTAATGCAAAATACATTGTTATGCAATGTATAGGAAGTAGGGCATGTAGTTAGAAAGGCATAAAAAGGGCAAGATTTAACAAAGTAGTTAGAAAGTTGAGCTCAATTGCTAACCTGTAATCTACAACAGATCAGAATCTTGAAGTGCAGCCTCTTTAAAAAGAGATGTCCACTTTCCAGCATTTTGCCTAGATAATGATTGGATAATCACATTGCTGTTTGTGAGAATTTGCTTATGCATAAATTGACTGCCACGTTTCCCATCTTACAACAGTGACTACACGCCAAAAAAGTATTTCATTGGCTATAAAGCACTAGAAGACAGCCAGTGGTCATGAACGTTACTATTATAAAGCCAAGTCTTTCTAACCCTATAAAAGGCATCGCTTGGTGTTCCAGCATGTTGGTTATGTTCCTTAACCTTGTAAATGTTTTGACTCGTCAAACTAGACCTATATTTATCTTTACAATAGCGCTGCATCTTATCCTGAAAAAGCTTAAGCTCAAATTTAATTGCAATATGGTTCATTTTAAGACTGCTAGCCATTGCATGGTTCATTTGGGATTTTAATATAAAAAAAACTTCACATTATACCTGTGAATTGCATGGTTAAAGTTATCCAAATGCACTAAATGTCAAGACCATCATTATGCAGATATAAAACCAGTCTCAACATAGTCATATATTACAAAGCATTTTATTGTGATGTTTTCTATACAGTTGTATTTCAAATAAATTTTAAAACTCTGAATATGAAAGCTGACGGAAATTGTACAACCCACACTTCTGTTCATGTCCACTTAGGTGTGTTACTGGTGTTACCATTTTTCAACAATGTTTTCAGTATGAATTTAATCTGTTGCTCAGTAAATACAAGGTGGCAACTGCTGTTTCTGAACAGTTGGAAAAAAAAACCCTGACAAAATAAAAAAGCAGCAGCCTAAATCCACTGATACATGACAAGCAAGGACAAGGATAAAATTGCAGAGGGAAAGGTTATTCCCTTGCACCTTATGGAAGAATCTCAAGAGATTAGTGAAATTTAGCACTGCATTTTTCTAAACTAGAAAGGTGATTATTTAAATCTGTAAAGCAATGCCAGTATTAAGTTGAGCAGTCACATTTACAGGGAAATCGATTACATAAATAGATATCTGCTCAAGATTCTCCAAAAAAGGAATTGCCACATTGGACAATTAGAAAGTGCATTTAATTCTTGTTCATAGATCGAAACAGTAACTATTACATGTTCGCCCAATCGGTTGAGCTCCACAGCTTCTGAAAAATCCAAAATACTTAATTTTCAATTCTTCCATCAATAACTTGCATTTCAACAAGTAGTTTCCTTCTTTGCTCGGAACAAATAAGAACTCCTTTGCTCAGTGCAACAAATTTGAGAATGCAATTGCAACAACTGTTCCAGGCACTGTGATGCTTTATTAAACTACCCAATACTCATGTAGCTACAATGATACCACACAGCTGGAGCATAGCTTGCTCCAGCAGTGTTCAACATTCTGGGGTAATAATTTGACAAAGCCCTTTCCATAACACATAAAATACAATGACAATTGAAAGAATTTATACACTACTGAAATGGTCTAGGTTGCCATGGCTTGAAGACCACAGGTTGGACATTCCTGGCTTAATCATATTTCTAAAATTAACATTTGGGGCTTATGTTAATCTATTTCTCAGTCAAACTCAAGTACAGAACCTCAATTTATTACAAGCGCTCTTAGTGCTGCATACTTATAATTGAGATTGGACAGCTAAATTTGAAAGTTACACTTCAGTTTATTAAGAGCTAAGTTTATCCAACTTTGATGTACCTGTAGTTCATTACTGCAAGTTGCATTATTGATGGATTTTACAAAATGCATTTTGCAATCTCAGCTTTGCCACCAAAGGGATTTGATAGTTTAGCATCTTGTATTTCAAATGTAACCCCCACTTATACAAAGGCATTCACCCACCCTGTAGCTTAACTCACCATTAATTACATCATGAAGGCCACTACAGGACTGTCATTGATCAAAACCGATGTGGAACAGCATGCAATCATTCAAATCTACTTTGGGATGAGAGCTAGATACTGTACCATTTTAGTACTCAAGTAGCAGGGCAGCTAGTGTATGGTGGATTAAAGTGCTCGGAACAGAGAAAGTAAAATATAGCAATGACTAATTTTAAAACTTGAACAGCAGGACACTGGTGATCAGCATTTTCATTTCCCAACTATCTAGATCCTCAAGACAAGAAAAAGTAATGTTCATATCAAACATAACATTTATTGGCCAATACAGTAGAAAATGTTTTCTACACTTACACAGACCAAACAAGGGATTTCAAATAAATAGAAAAATGCATTGTGTATGTGGAGAACATTGTATTCATAACCCCTCCCTCTTGACATCTCTTCTCAATTGAGTTCTCCTCTCTGGATAGTTCATGCTGAAACTGCAATGGAAAGTACTGAGCCATGAAGAAGGTTCACTTTGCCAGTGAAAATTCTGCACACACATTCAAGAATTAAGTCCTTATCATTGAGAATTTCCCAAACAGTAAAGTTCAGTCCACTATTTACAAATTAACATGTTAGGAGTCCTTTTTGATTACAACTCATCCTTTTCAGTCTCTTCTTCCTCCTCTTCTGGTTGGGATCCACCTGCACTTCCATACAGCTTGCTAACAATTGGCTGAACAATCTCTTCTAGTTCCTTCTTCTTAGCTTTGAAGTCTTCTATTTCAGAATCCTGGTGACTTTCAAGCCATTCAATCTTTTCTTCCACAGCTTTCTCTATGGTTTCTTTGTCCTCTGCAGACAGCTTGCCACCAAGTTTTTCTTTATCACCAATCTGGTTCTTCAGAGAATAAGCATAGCTTTCCAAGTCATTTCTGGAATCAATACGCTCTTTAAGCTTTTGATCCTCTTCAGCAAATTTCTCTGCATCAGTTACCATCCTCTCAATTTCTTCCGGGGTCAAACGGTTCTGGTCATTCGTAATGGTGATCTTGTTTTTATTTCCAGTGCCTTTGTCCTCAGCAGTAACACGCAGGATTCCATTTACATCTATTTCAAATGTTACTTCAATCTGAGGAACACCACGAGGTGCTGGAGGAATACCAGTCAGGTCAAAGGTACCAAGAAGATGGTTATCTTTGGTCAGTGGACGCTCACCTACAAAACAAGAATGTAAGCCTGATATTGCAAGGATAACTTTCAAAACAAACATCTTGTATATGAAGTTTTGATCTGTATTTTTGCAGAGTTTATGTTCAGTACAATGAAGTCTGAGCCATAGGAACCCACAAAGTCATGGAACTCAACAAAATCAAAAAAAGTGTCTGGATTCAATGAAAACATACCTTCATACACCTTGATGGTTACAGTGGGTTGGTTGTCAGAAGCTGTTGAGAAAATCTGAGACTTTTTGGTTGGGACCACTGTGTTACGTGGGATTAGCTTGGTCATGACACCACCAACAGTTTCAATGCCAAGAGTCAGAGGGCAAACATCCAGGAGAACAAGGTCACCTAATGTTGGGTTCAAGTAGAAAGCAGAGCGTTAGGAAACAAAACAAGTCAAACTGAATCAGATTCAGTAGTCACAAATTAACCATGTACAGACCACATGGAATAATCCATGATACTTACCAGTATCCTCCTCTCCAGATAGGACACCAGCCTGTACTGCTGCACCATATGCCACAGCTTCATCAGGGTTGATTCCACGAGATGGCTCCTTGCCATTGAAAAACTCCTTCACCAGTTGCTGAATTTTAGGAATACGAGTGGAGCCACCTACAAGGACAATTTCATCAATTTCAGTTTTCTTCAGATCAGCATCCTCCATCACTTTCTGCACAGGTTTCATAGTTGATCGGAAGAGATCCTGTTGGTAACAAATTTTACAGCACATTAGCATATATTTCAGTAATTCAATGCACTTACTTTCCACCTCCAGTTTTTAAACAACTGAGTTTTGTAATGGAATAGAATATAACTAAGCCAACATGACCAAAGTGCTTGATTGAGGAAGCTGTACTTGCAAACAAGTTAAATGGTCCAGTTCTCCATTTTAGTGCTTTATGAATAACACTATAGAAGTGCCAGCCAAAGTTAATTTTGTGCTCACTCACTCAATTTGTTTGGGACAGGAGCAGTTATCCACACATCCCCACTCACTACCAAAGATGGGAATTCAGGTCATATCCTAGACATAGCAAAATATCAATAATGACCAGATGGCACCTTGCATCACCCATCTCACACCTTTCAAGATGAAAACCCTGAAGTTAAGTTACACATTTGAAATTAGAAAAAGCATTCCCTTAAGCTCACTTCAGCATTGGCCCAAAGTACCATTGAGATGTTTATTTTAGGGCACTAGATTTTCAGCAGCCCTTCCAAGTATTGATACTTGCAACAAATCCCAGAACAGAGACTTCTGATTTTGTAGAAAACCAGGCCATCTCCAAAATGGGTAGTAGGAGTACTGAAGTAGAATAAAAGGATAACTAAACAAATTTAAAATATGTCTTGAATGGGAATCAAGTTGAACATTTGGTTGATGGCGTTTAAATGAAGCACAGAGCAAAATCTCATGCAGGCCACACGTGTGGGGGTGGGGGGGGGGGGGGGGGGGGAGTGTTGCAGGACTGCTCTTTTGAATTTGATTTGCCTTTATCACTACAATTTTCAGAATCAAAAATGCTGAAACAAATATTTAAACCAAAATCACTGTTCAAGGATCAAAGTCAGCCTTACTTTTAAACAGATCATCCAACTGTTGGGTTGGATTTGAATCCAAACAAACAATATTTCTGCCTTTTGGGTTTTATGAGACCACTCACCATATTCAGTTCCTCAAACTTTGCACGAGTTAAAGTTTCAGAGAAATCCTCTCCCTCAAAGAAAGATTCAATTTCAATTCTAGCCTGATGTTGGGCAGACAAGCCACGTTTGGCCTTTTCAACTTCACGGCGAAGCTTCTGTACAGCTCGGTTATCCTTCCGAACATCTTTTCCAGTTTTCTTTTTGTACAACTTGATGAAGTGCTCCATCACACGTTGGTCAAAATCTTCACCACCTGTTAAAAAAAATTCTCTTTAGCATTCATTATAATTTGAACAAGTGCAATAATTGTCAATGTAACTAGATTTATTGTCTTACCCAGGTGAGTGTCTCCATTTGTAGCAACTACTTCAAAGACACCATTGTCAATAGTAAGCAGGGACACATCAAAAGTACCACCACCAAGGTCAAAAACCAGAATGTTCTTTTCACCCTCTCGTTTGTCCAACCCATAGGCAATTGCAGCAGCAGTCCTGAAGTGGAAAGGGGAACAGTCCAAATGAAGTCTTTGAAACTGGATATTGAGGTAATTAATATTCCTATTACCTAACAAGTCTGAAATATTACTGGAACCACTTGACATTTAGTACACCATTTTCCAGTGAAATACTTACGGCTCATTGATGATCCTCATAACATTCAACCCAGCAATAGTACCGGCATCTTTTGTAGCCTGACGCTGTGCATCATTGAAGTAAGCTGGCACCGTTACAACAGCATGGGTAACCTACAGAAGATAAAAAATAAAGTTAAGTTTCTCAACCAAATAGCAGGTCTGAAATTTTAGTCTGATTTTAACATGTGCTTATCTTAAAGAATGTTAAGTGCTTTATCCTACACCAGTGAGGAATTAACTCTTGCTTTTTACAGTACCATTTGAATTTGTATTGTGGAAAGGTACTTCCCAAATATCAAGTATGCAGACACATTTTCATGGCCCAGTACAAGTGTCAAGTGACCATGGCTCAACCCAATCTTAATTGTACCAGCTTAAATTGAAATCAGATTTTTGAAATTTGTTTATGGTCTCGTTCAAGTTTCCAGAAGCTGTGGAAGTAGCTGGTTCCACACAGCATTTATTAGTGGCCTTTGAATGCAAAATAGGCAATACCATGGTTGGAAAATGCTCTGCAGTCCAGATGAGGGACCTCCTAAGCTTGCTTCAGAATAACATATACTTCTATGTATAATGAAGTAAACAGCACAGAATAAATAAGTGTGTATATTTCTACCCAAGTTAGAAATGATCTTGAATATATCAATTTTAAATACCTTCTTTCCAAGGTATGCCTCAGCAGTTTCTTTCATCTTGGTCAACACCATAGCAGAGATCTCCTCTGGAGCAAAAGTCTTAACCTGACCAGAAATGTCAATTTGGACATGGGGCTTGTTCTTCTTGTCAATTACCTAAATAAAAAAGTTAATGTAGTTAAAAAAAGAGCAAGATAGCACACCTTACACAATGTCAGGACATCTCAAAGCTAAATGAAATAAGTTTTGAAATGTGGCCACTAAATTACACACACGGTCCAACAAACAAGATACTAGATCAGATCATTTATCTTAGTGTTGATTAAGGGACACCATTAGAACACCACCTCTTGGAACAGTGCCATGTATATTGTTTTACATCCATCGGAGGGAGACAGGGACTCAAAGTTTAACAGCAATGTCTACATTATATGTTCAAATCTCTGCAGCAGGGCCTGAATACAACCCGAGGAGCATGCTACCTCAGAGACAAGACACACCTAAATTTGAACAGGCCAACAAATATCTGATTGTCTAACATCCCATTGATGACAGCTTTTGATTAAAAGTTAGTTCACAAAGTTCACATGTACACCTGCAGACCTAAAATAGAGTTAAAAATACTATGCAGGAGACCCCAAACTGAAAAAATGGCGACAATCCATGTAAACCCCCAATTCAAAATGGGAGGAGCTACACAATGATCTTATTACCTTAAAGGGAAAATATCGGAGATCTTGTTGCACTGCTGGGTCATTCCATGTGCGGCCAATCAGACGTTTGGCATCAAAAACAGTGTTCTCTGGGTTAGAGGTCAGCTGGTTCTTTGCAGCATCGCCTATCAGACGTTCTCCTTCGAGTGTGAAGGCCACATACGATGGAGTGATTCGGTTACCTTGGTCATTGGCAATAATTTCCACACGTCCATTTTTGTAGACACCGACACTAGATAAAGTTAATAGCCATTTAGACACAGACACTAGATAAAGTTAATAGCCATTTTAAGTATTAAAATTTTGCAGCATAACAGATAGCCACAGAAATCTCAAACTTACCATGAGTACGTAGTGCCAAGATCTATTCCAACCACTGTGCCAACACTTTCTCTCTTATCGTCCTCATCCGCGAGGACACTGCAGACGAGCAGGAGAAGAAAATATCCCCTCATTGTGAGTAAAGTTCGTGCTCTTTAATGTAGTGACTGATAGTGTCTAAAAAGGGGCGAAAATTACCCGGGTCATCAAATTGTGCACAAAGTCAACCACCTTCTACAGAAAACTGCCGTTAAATATCACTTTTACAAATCAGATTAATCTCGACTGAAAATCGATACATCAGTGCGATTAATAATCGCCTTGTGCAGCCACCCAGATTCCCAATGGAAGGCTAACGCATTTGGATAGTTAGAAAGGGATTTTCAGCATTTGTTACAAGTGCACAGCGTGAATAATGAGACACGAATCCCTGGGACAGTCAATCAACCGGAGAAGCGCCAAATGAACCGGTGTACCGGAAGCCATTTTACATCAGGCGAAGCTGATCCCGCTTACCAACCCAAACTGCGGGCCTGCACCACACTGCCGAGCCCGGAGGTGGTGGGATTATAAAAATTAAACGCTGGGGGATTGTTTCAGATAAATATAACCGTCTGGACGCCACACTATTGTTCTCCCACACGGCGAGTAAACGGCTGTCGAGGGAAGTCGGCGGCGCCATGCGGCCTCCCGCGCTTGAATGGCCCAAAAAAGCCTCGAGCTATTACGGTTCGGTCACGGTTACGGTTACAAAAATAAACCTAGGCCGTTCTCAGTGATTGTGCCGCTATGGGTTTATTTAAAGCCTGACCACGGCACGCTTACCCGGCGACTGCACCCCCCAAAGCACTTACCAAGCGTCACTTACTCTCTTTACCCTCACAGATTCGCTCTCTCACCGGTCCAGGTTGTCGCTCGTGCCTTTATATAGAATCTGGACTTCCTCGTCGTGGAGTGCCGCGATTGGTCGGCAGCCCTCGCGTTGGAGGCCGCTGATTGGGCCGAGGGCCCACGCTGGCCACTCCGGAGGGTGACACGTACGGGCTTTTTTCAGTCGAGGGCGGGGGGGGGGGGGAGGACGACGCATGAGCCCAGGGAACCCTCGAGGTCCCGCCCTCCTGCGCCTCCATTGGCTGGACTTTTTAAACCGCCGCTGTCCATTGGCAGCGTGGAGGAGGGGGGCGCGAAAGCTGCCGCCGAGCTCGAGTGGCAATTGGCTGGTTCTCTTGTCAATCATCTCTTCCCCCACCCCTCGTGACGCTTCGACCGCCTTGGCCAGCGGCGGTTGCAGGCGTGTTGCGTGCGTTGTTGCGTCATTCACCCTGCGGTTCTGGAATATTCAGCTCACGAATGACGGTAACCCACTTGACGCCTTTTGATGGCAGGAGAATGTACATTTACAGTGAAATGAAAGATTTGCAATTATACAAAAGCAAAATACCGCGGATGCTGGTATCGGAAATAATATGTGATAGCATTTATATAGCGCCTTTCACGACCACCAAACGTCCCAAAGCGCTTCACAGTCAAGGAAGTACTTTTTTTGGAAGAATAGTCACTGTTGTAATGTGGGAAACACAGCAGCCAACTTGCGCACAGCAAGCTCCCACAAACAGCAATGTGATAATGACCCAGATAATTTGTTTTTGTTATGTTGATTGAGGGATAAATATTGACCAGGACACCAGGGATAACTCCTCTGCTCTTCTTCAAAATAGTGCCATGGGATCTTTTACATCCACCTGAGAGCAGATGGGACCTCGGTTTAATGCCTCATCTGAAAGACAGCACCCCCTCAGCGCTGCACTGGAGTGTCAACCTAGATTTATGTGCTCAAGTTCCTAGAGGGGGACTTGAACCCACAACCTTCTGAGTCAGAGATGAGTGTGCTACCCACTGAGCCATGGCTGACACAAAAAAATATTTCTGAAATACTGGCCATCAAGAGAATAGTCTCATCGGGATTATGTTACTGGACGAGTAATCCAGAGCCATGCACTAATGATCCAGAGACATGAGTTGAAATCCCACCACAGCAGCTGGGGAATTTAACATTCAGTTAATTAAATAACTATTATTAATTAAACTACCAGATGGTCATTTTCTATGTTTCTATGTCATAAAAACCCATCACTAATGCACTTTAGGAAAGGAAATCGTCCACTGTTACCCAGTTTGGCCCAGATGTGACTCCAGACCCACAGCAATGTGGTTAGCTCTTAACTGCCCTCTGAAAAGGCTGAGCAAGTCACTTCGAGCTCACATTTGCTACCGAACATGAGAAATAGGAACAGGAGTAGCCCATACGGCCCCTCGAGCCGACACCGCCATTCAGTAAGATCATGGGTGATCTGATCATGGACTCAGCTCCACTTCCCTGCCCGCTCCCCATAACCCTTTATCCCCTTATCGTTTAAGAAACTGTCTATTTCTGTCTTAAATTTATTCAATATCCCAGCTTCCACAGCTCTCTGAGGTAGCGAATTCCAGAGAGAGAAGAAATTTCTCCTCATCTCTTTTAAATGGGTGGCCCCTTATTCTAAGATCGTGCCCTCTAGTTCTAGTCTCCCCCATCAATGGAAACATCCTCTCTGCATCCACCTTGTCAAGCCCCCTCATAATCTTATACATTTCGATAAGATCACCTCTCAGTCTTCTGAATTCCAATGAGTAGAGGCCCAACCTAATCAACCTTTCCTCATAAGTCAACCCCCTTATCCCCAGACTCAACCTAGTGAACCTTCTCTGAACTGCCTCCAAAGCAAGTATATCCTTTCGTAAATATGGAAACCAAAACTACACACAGTAACTACATTATAACAGTGACTACACTTCAAAAAGTACTTCATTGACTGTGAAACGCTTTGAGATGTCCGGTGGTCGTGAAAGGCGCTATATAAATACAAGTCTTCCTTTCAAGGGAAACAAGGATGTGCAATAAACGCTGGCATTGCCAGCAACACTCACATCCCGCAAACAAATAAAAACAAGTTAAATTCAGAGTTATAACATCTTTTTCCTTTCCTGTAGTGTTGAAGTGAACGTGTTCTTGGAGCCGTCCTGTTGCTGTTTCGCCCTCTGACAGTGAATGTAATTCTCTTGTATCTGGCATTTAACCTGAGATTGGCTTTCATATGTTCCAATTTTTGAGGCCTTGCTACCTTTTATCTAGTCTACTCTTTGAAGTTTGTCAGTAACGTAGTTCCCGAATGACATAGAATTAGTTGTTTTCAAGACAGGGGGGCAGTGCTGTGTGGCGGGGTCAGGTTGGTGGAGGAACTTTGTCTTACGGATGTTTAGTGTAAGGCCTATGCTTTCGTACACTTCGGTGAAGATGTTGACTATGACTTGGAGTGCAGCCTCCAAATGTGCGCAGACGTAAGTGTCGTCCGCGTACTGTAGCTCGACGACAGAGGATGGGGCGGTCTTAGATCTGACCTGGAGGCGACGAAGGTTGAACAGATTCCCACTGGTTCTGTAGTTTAGTTCCACTCCAGCGGGGAGCTTGTTGAGTGTGAGGTGGAGCATTGCAGCGAGGAAGATAGAGAAGAGGGTTGGCATGGTGACGCAGCCCTGCTAATCAAAGCTCCACCAACCTGACCCCGCCACACAGCACTGCCCCCCCCCCCCCCCGCCCAGTCATCAAGATCCATGGCGTGGTGCTGGACAACGTGGACCAATTTCCACACCTCGGGAGCCTATTATCAGCAAGGGCAGACATCAACAACGAGGTTCAACATTGCCTCCAGTGCGCCAGCGCAGCCTTCGGCCACCTAAGGAAAAAACTGTTCGAAGATCAGGCCCTCAAATCTGGCACCAAGCTTATGGTCTACAGGGCTGCAGTGATATCCGCCCTCCTGTATGGCTCAGAGATGTAGACTATCTACAGTAGACACCTCAAATCGCTGGAGAAATACCACCAACGATGTCTCTGCAAGATCCTGCTGTAGTGTATGGAGAAAGAGTCAGACTGAACACTGTGAGCTCAAAGTAAAGTGTGACCTTAGTTTTTATTGCAGGTCTCCAGAGTGCCTCTCCAACCTGTGAAGCACTCTTAAGCCGTTGGGAGCACAGGTATTTATGTGATCCCTTGGGACTCCGGGGGTTGAACCCTCTGATGGCTGTACAGAGTATATACAAGTCCAGATACATAACATTCCCCCGCCCCAAAGTCAAGAGTGTAACTATTTACAATGTGAGTCGATCTGGTGCCCTTCTTGCCCTGGTTGATCGTCTCGGTGTGAAGGCTGGTGTTGTTGAGCCATTTGTTAGGCCCTCGCTGGGCTGCTGTGGATGATGGGTTCTGCTTCATGGTCAACCGTGGTGTCGGTTGCCACTGGTGTGTGTTGGGGGATCAAAAAAGGTAGGGTCCAAGGTGGGTTGCTCAGGGTTGTCCGTGAATCTGAGTTTGATTTGGTCCAAGTGTTTCCTGTGAATGAGTCCATTTGAAAATTTGACCCAAAACACCCTACTCCGCTTTTTGGCCATAGCAGTGCCAGGAAGCCACTTGGGACCTTGCCCATAATTTAATACAAATACAGGATCATTGACTTCAATGCCGTGTGACACATTTGCGCTATCATGGTATGCACTTTGTTGAAGGCACCTGCTCTCTACGTGTTCATGTAGATCAGAGTGAACTAACGAGAGCCTTGTCTTCAGTGCTCTTTTCATGAGCAGTTCAGCAGGTGGGATCCCAGTGAGTGAGTGTGGCCTCGTGCGGTAGCTAAGCAGGACTCGGGTTAGTGAGTCTGCAGTGAGCCTTCAGTTACCCTCTTCAAGCCTTGCTTGATGGTTTGCACTGCTCTCTCTGCCTGACCATTGGACGCTGGTTTAAACAGGACAGATGTAACATGTTTGATACCGTTACGGGTCATGAATTCTTTGAATTCAGCACTGGTAAAACATGGCCCGTTGTCGCTCACCAGGACATCGGGTAAGCCATGTATGGCAAACATGGCCTGCAGGCTTTCAGTGGTGGCAGCGGACGTGCTGGCGGACATTATCTCACATTCAATCCATTTAGAGTACGCGTCTACAACCACAAGCAACATTTTACCCAAGAACGGGCCTGCATAGTCGACGTGTACTCTAGACCAGGGTTTGGAGGGCCAGAACCATAAACTTAGAGGCGCCTCCCTGAGTACATTACTTAACTGTGAGCATATATTACATTTGTGAACGCAGGACTCTCAGTCCGCATCGATGCCGGGCCACCACACGTAGGATCTGGCTGTTGCTTTCATCATTACGATGCCTGGGTGGGTACTGTGGAGGTCATTGATGAAGGCGTCTCTGCCCTTCTTGGGGACCATTACTCGATTGCCCCACAGAAGACAGTCTGCCTGTATAGACATTTCATCTTTGCGCCGCTGGAACGACTTTATCTCTTCCTGCATTTGCAGTTGGACACTGGACCAACTCTCGTGAAGCACACAGCTTTTGACTAGAGATAATAAGGGGTCCTGGCTTGTCCAGGTTTTGATCTGCCGGGCAGTGACGGGTGATTGCTCACTCTCAAATGCTTTCATAACTATGACTAACTCTACGGGCTGCGCCATTTCCACCCCATGGTGGGCAATGGCAGCCTACAGAGAGCATCGGTGTAGTTTTCTGTGCCTGGCCTGTGGCGGATGGCGTAGTTGTATGCGGACAACGTGAGAGCCCATCTCTGGATGCGGGTTGGTGCGTTGGTATTTATCCCTTTGCTCTCGGAAAACAGGGATATAAGTGGCTTATGGTCAGTTTCCAATTCGAATTTTAGCCCAAACAGGTATTGATGCATTTTCTTTACCCCATAGATACACGCTAACGCTTCTTTTTCAATCATGCTGTAGGCTCTCTCGGCCTTAGACAGACTCCTGGATGCATAAACAACCGGCTGCAGTTTCCCGAAATCATTAGCTTGTTGGAATACACACCTGACGCCATATGACGACGCATCACATGCTGGTACCAAACGCTTACATGGATCATACAACACAAGCAATTTGTTTGAGCATAACAATTTTCTCACTTTTACAAAGGCATTTTCTTGGCTTTTGCCCCAAACCCATTCGCCCCCTTTTCGTAGTAAGACATATAGTGCTTCTAGCAGTGTGCTGAGATCCGGTAAGAAGTTACCAAAGTAGTTCAAGAGTCCCAGGAATGACCGCAGCTCCATCACGTTCTGTGGCCTTGGTGCGTTCTCGATGCCTCCGTCTTCGCGTTGGTGGGCCTGATGCCGTCCGCCGCAATCCTCCTTCCCAAGAACTCCACTTCAGGCGCCAGGAAAACACACTTCGGGCATTTTAACCTGAGCCCCACGTGGTTGAGCTGACTAAGAACCTCCTCCAGGTTCTGCAGATGCTCGACTGTGTTCCGACCTATGACCAAGGTGTCGTCCTGGAAGACCACGGTGTGCGGGACTGGCTTCAGTAAACTTTCCATGTTTCTCTGAAATATCGCTGCCGCTGATCGGAGTCCAAACGGGCATCTGTTACAAACAAAAAGACCTTTGTGCATGTTGATGCAGGTGAGGGCCTTCGATGATTCCTCCAGTTCCTGCGTCATGTAGGCTGAAGTCAGATCCAGCTTCGTGAACATCTTCCCTCCCGCCAGCGTTGCAAAGAGGTCGTCGGCTTTTGGAAGTGGGTATTGGTCCTGAATTGAGAAATGATTGATAGTTACTTGGTAATCGCCACAGATTCTGATGGTGCCGTCTCCCTTGAGGACTGGGACAATAGGACTGGCCCACTCGCTGAACTCGATCGGTGAAATGATGCCCTCTCTTTGCAGCCGGTCTAGCTCGATTTCTACCCTCTCATCATGTACGGTACTGCTCTCGCCTTGTGATGGATGGGTCGCGCCCCCGGAATTAGATGGATCTGAACTTTTGCTCCTTGGAATTTTCCGATGCCTGGTTCGAACAGCGAAGAAAATTTGTTTAAGACCTGTGCACACGAAGTGTCGTCAGCGGGCGATAGCGCTCGGATGTCGTCCCAGTTCCAGTGTATCTTTCCCAGCCAGCTCCTGCCGAGCAGCGTGGAGCCATCACCCGGTACCACCCAAAGTGGTAGCTTGTGCACCGCTCCATTGTAGGAGACCTTTACGGTAGCACTGCCGATTACAGGAATCAGTTCTTTCGTGTAAGTTCTTAGTTTTGTGCGAATTGGAGTTAAGACTGGCCTTGAGGCCTTGTTGCACCACAACCTTTCGAAAGTCCTTTTGCCCATGATGGACTGGCTCGCACCCATGTCCAGCTCCATTGACACCGAGAGTCCATTTAGTTCAACATTCAGTATTATCGGGGGACAATTCGTGGTGAATGTGTGCACCTCATGTACCTCTGCCTCCTCTATCAGAGGTTCTGTTTCATCGTGATCCTCCGTGGATCTGTCCTCCTCTGCAACATGCTGGTTTGCAGGTTTAGCAGGCCCAGCAGCTCGCCTGCACACTCGTTGGAGGTGTCCCATTGTTCCACAGCCCTTGCAAATGTACCCTTTGAATCGGCAAGAATGGAAACGATGATCACCCGCGCAGCGCCAACAAGGTGTTAATGGCCTTGCATTCATCACCCTTGATGGTGGACTCTGAGATATCTGCGGACGTGCAGCTGCAGGTATGTGTGACCTGCCCTGTCCATTACGATTCGAAAACATCACCACTTTGTTCACAGTACTTGTAGCAGCACTTGTGTGCTGAGAGATTTGTTTAGTATTGTCACTGGTGGCAATGAACGCCTGGGCTATCGCTATGGCTTTACTCAAGGTTGGGGTGTCTACAGTCAAAAGTTTGCAAAGTAAGGTTTTGTGGCCAATGCCAAGTACAAAAAAGTCTCTGAGCATGTGCTCCAAAAGTTCTTCAAATTCGCAAAGTCCTGCAAGGCGTCTTAGCTCGGCGACATAACTCGCCACTTCCTGGCCTTCAGATCTTTTATAGGTGTAGAAACGGTACCTCACCATCAGAACGCTTTCCTTCCGGTTCAAATGCTCTCGGACCAGTGTGCACAAATCGTCGTACGATTTCTCCGTGGGTTTCGTTGGAGTGAGCAGATTCTTCATGAGGCCATACGTTGGTGCCCCACAAACGATGAGGAGGATCGCTCTAAGTTTGGCAGCGCTCTCTTCCCTATCTAGCTCGCTGGCCACAAAGTATTGGTTGAGTCGCTCCACAAAAGTTTCCCAGTCATCTCCCTCTGAGAATTTCTCCAGGATGTTCTCTGCATCTTTGGGTTCGCTATCTGTATCTCGTCGCCAGTTGTAGTGTGTGGAGAAAGAGTCAGACAGAACACTGTGAACTCAAAGTAAAGTGTGACCTGAGTCTTTTATTGCTGATCTCTAGATTGCTTCTCCAACCTGTGAAGCACTCTTCAATACCTGTGCTCCCAAGGGATTATGAGATCCCTTGGGACTCCGGGGGATGAGCCCTCTGGTGGCTGTACAGAGTATATACCAGTCCAGATACATAACACCTGCAAATCCCCTGGGAGGACAGACACACCAACATTAGCGTCCTCGATCAGGCCAACATCCCCAGCATCGAAGCACTGACAACACTCGACCAATTCCATTGGGCAGGCCACATTGTTCACATGCCTGACACAAGGCTCCCAAAGCAAGCGCTCTACTCGGAACTCCTACACGGCAAGCGAGCCCCAGGTGGGCAGAGGAAATGTTTCAAGGACACCCTCAAAGCCTCCTTGATAAAAATGCAACATCCCCACTGACACCAGAGACTGTCCTAAGTGGAGGAAGAGCATCCGGGAGGGCGCTGAGCACCTTGAGTCTTGTCGCCGAGATCATGCAGAAAGCAAGCGCAGGCAGCAGAAGGAGCGTGCGGCAAACCAGACCACCCTTTCCTTCAACGACTGTCTGTCCTAGCTGTGACAGAGACTGTAATTCCCGTATTGGACTATTCAGTCACCTAAGTACTCACTTTTAGAGTGGAAGCAAGTCTTCCTCGATTTCGAGGGACTGCCTATAATGATGATGTTTTCAAGAGATTAAAGGGAACTGATAGGGTAGATAGAGAGAAACTATTACTGCTCGTTGGGGATTCTCGGACTAGGGGGCATAGTCTAAATATTAGAGCCAGACCTTTCAGGAGTGAAATTGGGAAACACTTCTACACATAAAGGGTGGTAGAAGTTTGGAACTCTCTTCTGCAAATGGCAATTGATCCTAGATCAATTGTTTACTTTAAATCTGAGATTGATCGATTTTTGTGAACCAAAAGTATTAAGGGATTTGGGGCAAAGGCAAGTATATTGAGCTAGGTTGCAGATCAACCCAGATCTTGTTGAATGGCAGAACAGGCTTGAGGGGCTGAATGGCCTACTCCTGTTCCAATATTCCTATAAGTTAGTCAAGGTAGCTGAGCTGTACAGGCCACAAAATCTCATGTTCAGTTCCAAATCTGTGCCGATTTAATTTTTCACCCAGATTGTTAGCATCGGGGCAAAAGTTTGCCTATGCAACAGCATCAGGTTTTCTTGAAGTGCCTCGATAATTGAACAATCTGCCAACACACATAAACAATGGTCTCTTGGGTAAAATACCAGACAGTAACAGGCACACCCTTGCGCTGTAAGGCAGGAAGACTCAACACCTTTAGGTGAGGAGGAGTGGGAAAAAAGGAGAGATCGGCCAAAAGATTTAAACTGTGGAATTCTCACAAAGTCTGGTTTGAACTTGCCCAGCAGAATGCAAACAACCAATCAGGGATGATGGGAAGCTCACATCAGGGATGAAAAGCTTTAGTTACGAGGAAAAGCTTGAGATACTGAGACTCTTTTCGCAGCTAAAGTGGTAGAACAGACAAAGGATGGTAGAGGGGTTTCTGGAGAGAGTTCTAGGACGTGGGGATCAGATAGCTGAAGACTGTGCAACTGATTGTAAAGCAGAGGGAGAAGGCACTGCAAAGTAACCCAAAGTTTAAAGCTGTTGGAGACTGATGACAGCAAACTGGTTAAAACTGTTCCTTGACTTTAACTCTGGACTCCCTCCAATTGGCTCCTCGCTATTCCCCATTTACTACCAGGATATATGGATCCGAATCTAGCTATGTAACCAGGCCTATGTAACTTGAGTTTTCCCTGTATCCATTTGCTGTTGCTCTGGGCCTGAACCCACCACTTCTGTTTCATCTCTTTTCTCCCCTTTTGTTCTCTTAACCCCTCCTAGACCCCTCCTGTCATCATGCCTCCTTTCATTTCTTCCCTCCCACATTCCTACCCCAACCCTTCAGCACTTCTCGACCTACCTATTCTGCTGCCGACGTCCCAGGCTTGAAACCTATGGTTTCCACTGTGCCTCTCTTGGCATGCTCCTAAGGGCCTATCGAGGCAATCGTCGCTGCCTCCTTACAAGCAACAACCCCAAATGCCCCATACTACTCTGTCGCCAACCTTCTTGCCCAGCGCGCTCACTGGGGGTTAATCTTTCCTGCATCCTTCCCGTCCCACTCACCCCTCCAAATGCTGACCCTGTGGACCTCTCCACAACTCTCTAGAATGATAGTTCACTTCTGAACAAGGCCCTTGCTATCCATGAGCTTATTGTAGATGATTGCATTGACATCATGACCTTGACGGAAACCTTGCTGAGAGATTATGACATCTTCCCGCCTGGCTATACCTTCTACCACTTGCCCTGCCCAGACCACCGCAGTGGTGGTGTGGCACTTATCACCAAATCACACCTTGGTCTGTCCCCCTACTTCTCTGATACCTCCTCTTTTGAGCAGCTCACCTTGTTCCACCCCTCCCGCCTCTCATTTAAAATCTTTGTTCTTTAACGCCCACCCAAGTACTACGGCAAATTTCTCACCGAGACATCTTCATTGGTTTTCTCCTTCAGCCTCTGCACCAAGCAATTTCTCAGCCTTGGTGACTGTAATATATTTGCTTCATGGGTTGTATTTGCTATTAAGAACTAGTTGGTTTATTAACAAAGGTTTAACAATCACACTACACATTATCAGTTCATCCACTAGGCTCACAATCGTATTCCTCGTCGTGGATGGCCTAGACTCAACTGACTGGGGTTTTATTGAGTCTTGAGAGCCTCACGTGACTAGCTAAGCCACTCACAATGCAACAGCTCTACAACTCTTTTGATTGGAGAAAAATTGAACATTAACTCAAGTGCCCCCTGATCTGGGGGACACTCCAAACACTTTCAACAAGTGCCCTTTTTTTGTTTTTTTTTGTGGGTTTTTTTTGGAGATTTTTTGGGCACTAAAACCATAAATTATTACAAGTGCCCCCTATAAAAGGGGAGGGGGACACTAAAACCGGCAATTAAAACAAATTAAACTTTAAAACACATAAAATCAAATTAAAATTTGGTTGCCAGGGGCAACGATGCACTCCAGTCCCTCCGGCGCCCAGCTGTCGCGGAAGGCCTCGAGCGTACCGGTGGACACCGCGTGCTCCATCTCCAAGGACACCCTGGAGCGGATATACGCACGGAAGAGAGGCAGGCAGTCAGGCTGAATGACCCCCTCGACTGGCCTGGACCGGCTGATGGCACCCTTGGCCGTGCCCAGGAGCAGTCCTACAAGGAGGCCCTCGGACCTACCCACTCCCCTCCGCACAGGGTGCCCAAATATCAGGAGTGTGGGACTGAAGTGCAACCAGAAATTGAGGAGCAGCCCCTTTAAGTAATGGAAAAGGGGCTGCAACCTCGTACATTCAATAAAAACGTGGAACACGGACTCTTCCAGACCGCAGAAATTGCAGGCAGCCTGGGAGCCCGTGAACCGAGTTAAAAATTTATTGCACGGGACTGCTCCGTGCACCATCCTCCAGGCCAAGTCCCCGATAAATAGTGGGAGGACTCCCGCATAGAGTGCACTCCATCGCGGACCCCCACCTCCTCCGGACGGCAAGATGGTACGCCATGGCGTGTCTGGACGGCAGACGAGGATGGCAAGGTTGAGGGTGTGCAGGAGCAGCCCGTACAGGAAACCCCTCCGCGCAGAACTGAAAGGCACGGAGGGGATTTCCCCGAGGCGGCTCAAGTTGTGAGGCGCCGGCTCCTGAGGGAGGTTCCGGGGTTTGGCGCCGATGAGGAATTCCGTCTGGACGGGGGTCAGTTCGGACGGGATCTCCCCACGTGCTTGAGCCTCCTCGACACACCTAACGGAGTCAGGGCCCAGAGCTGTTTTTAGCGACTCGATGGGATTGGCCGCGCAGCGGATGTCGGCCGAATTTAGGCACCGTGCCAGCATATCTGGCACCATCCAACCCGCTCCTCTGCCATCGAGCAAGTCCCTGACCCTGGTCACCTCGCCAGCCACAGCCCTCTTGTCCGACTGCCACTTAAAACCTCGGTCGTGGAGGTACGGATTCCTGAGCAGCGGTTCCTGCAGGACAGCCGCCACTCCAGCCGGTGGAGAGCTGCGCTTGGTGGAGACCTTGTTCCAGACCCTGATGAGTTCCTGGTAAAAGACAGGCAGCCCATGGACCGCGGTCCTGACGCCCCCCCAAGCTCACAAACAGGAGCTGCGTGTCGTAGTTGAGGCTATGCTGCTGGCGGAAGAAATACGTCGCCAGCGCACGCCACCTAGGAGGGGGCTCGACGTAAAGGTATCTCTACAGGGTCTGAAGACGGAAAGTCGCTAGCTGGGTGCTGACGCACACCAACGACTGACCGCCCTCCCTAAGCAGGAGAGTCAAGACCGTGGCAGAGACCCAGTGCTTCCTGTTGTTCCAGAAGAAGTCCACCAGCTTCTTCTGTATCTTGGCGACAAACGCAGGGAGAGGGGTCAAAGTGACCAGCCGGTACCACAGCATAGCAGCCACCAGATGGTTTATGACGAGCGCTCGACCCCTGCAGGACAGCACTCGGAGCAGTTCTGTCCAGCGCCCAAGGCGAGCAGCGACCTTGGCCTCCAGCTCTTGCCAGTTCGCCGGCCAGACTTCCTCGTCAGGGCTAAGGTAGACTCCAAGATAGAGGAGATGGGTCGTGCTCCAGGCAAAAGGCCTGAGCTCCTCCGGCATGGAGTCCGCCCGCCACTGACCCACCAGGAGTCCGGAACATTTCTCCCAGTTGATTCTGGCGGAGGATACGGCCGAGTAAATCTCCTGGCACTCACGCATCCTCCGCAGGTCAATGGGATCCTCTACCATGAGGAGCACGTCATCGGCGTAAGCCGAGAGGACGACCTCCACGCCCAGCCCTTGCAGAGCCAGTCCCGTCAACCTCGTCCGCAGGAGGCGCAGGAAAGGCTCCACGCAGATGGAATATAACTGGCCGGACATGGGGCATCCCTGGCGCACCCCTCTCCTAAAGCGAAGGGGCGCCGTCAAGGACCCGTTAACCTTAATCACACACTCCCCGGCGGCGTACAAAAGTCGGATCCGGGCGACAAAATGCGTCCCAAACCTGAAAGCACGCAGAGTTCCAAACAGATAATCGTGATCCACCCTGTCGAACGCCTTCTCTTGGTCGAGGGACAGGAAGGCGACCGACAGACCAGCCTCCTGGGAGTGATGGATGAGGTCCCGGACCAGATGGATGTTATCGTGGATTGTCCGGCCGGGACCGTGTCGCACTGGTCGGGGTGGATCATGTGGTCCAGCATGGCACCAAGGCGAGCAGACATCATTCTGGCGAAGATTTTGTAGTCCGTGCTGAGGAGGGAGACCGGGCGCCAGTTCTTAATTAGGCGGAGATCACCCTTCTTAGGCAGCAGGACGATGACTGCCCTGCGCCAAGAGAGTGGCATCTCCTCGGTCGCCAGACTTTCCCCCAGGACCCGCGCGTAGTCGCCCCACAGGACATCCCAGAACACCCTGTGAAACTCCACGGTCAGCCCGTCCAGCCCCGGGGCTTTTCCACTCGAGAGCCGGTCAGCTCCGCCACGCTGAGCGGAGCTTCCAGATTTTCAGCGCCCTCCGGGCCAACCTTCGGCAGGTCCTCCCAGAAAACTCTACACGCTTCCTCACTGGATGGCTCCGGAGAGAACAGAGCCCCATAATAATCTCAGGCCCTGTTGCTGACACCCTCCGGATCCGAGACGAGAGCGCCGTCGTCGGCCAGCAGCGTCAAGAGCTGCTGACGGACACCGTGTCTTTTTTCCAGCGAGTGGAAGAAGGGGGAGCCGCGGTCCAGATCCCGCAGGAACCGGATCCGCGGGATCAGGACGAACTGCAGGTCCTTCAGCGCGGCCTTCTTCGCTTCGTACACCGTCCGCAGGGCCGGGTCCTCGACGACTTGACCAAGACGGGATTCCAGGTCAAGCACCTCTTTTTCTAGGCGCCCGACCCTGGCCGCCCGCCTCTTGGTCGACCCCCTCGCATACTCTTGACAAAAGACACGGACATGAGTCTTGCCCACGTCCCACCATAGCCTCAAGGAGGGAAAGCCCCCCTGCTTCCTTCTCCAGTCAGCCCAGAAACGACGGAACGAGTCCTGGAACCGCTCGTCCTCCAGCAGCTGGTTGTTAAAATGCCAGTACGCGGACCCCATCCTCGCGCGGAGCGGAGCGAGCTCCACCCACACCAGGTGGTGGTAGCGCTGGCCGCCTGGAGGCCGCCGGAACGCAGGAAACGTACGCCCGAGACACATAAAGGCGGTCGATTCTGGACCATCCTCTTCCAGGCCTCACCCAAGTAAAGGCGCTGGAGTCGGGATGAAGATTTCGTCAGACGTCCACCAAGTCGAAGGACCCGACCAGGTCCCTCAACTTCTCGATCACCGTCATGCTCTGCGGGGCACCGGAGCGGTCCCTCGCCTCGAGGGTGCAGTTAAAATCCCCCCCGAGGACAATGCAGTCACCGACGTCGACGGAGCCAAGAAGAGCGGACACTTCTTCGAAGAAGCGGGTTTGCTGCGGGCCGGGCTACGAGATGTAGCGGCACGTCCCCCAGGCGAACCGTGATGTGCAGCAAGCGGCCTGGCACGAGCTCCTCGACCCCCAAGATCTCCGGCTGAAAATGAGGGGCCAGCAAGATGACCACCCCACAAGAAGTGGCGGTGAGGTGGCTCATGCGGACCTCTCCTTGCCATTCCAGGAACCACGTGGCTTCGTCTTCCGGAACGGTGCGGGTTTCTTGCAGGAAGCACACCGCATATTTCCCCTCCCACAGGAGCGAAAAATTGTTAAATCTACGGTGTGCCTCTCTGCCGCCGTTGATGTTGAGGCTGGCTATGGTTATCTTCATGACAAAAGCACAGTGCAACCTCTACTTAACCTATTGTTGGGGGGGAGGAGGTGGGGGGAGTGGAGTTGTTTGTTGACCTCCACTCCCTCAGCAGCCCAGCAAGGAATGTTTTGAGCCGGCGCAGCTCAAGGCTTTGTGCCTTTAATAAGGGCCCGCCCGCGGCCATGGTTTTAGCGGCAGCTCGGACGGACCTGATGAGGAGCGCCGGCTTGGACCATTTTTCCAGGGCCAGATGGGCACTGTTGCGGCGACCCTGGCTCTCGACCAAAAAGTCCCGGAGTTCCTTTACAGGAATGAGGGGGGACTCAGCGGCGGGCACGAGGAGATCCACCACCTCACTGGCGATGGACTCCAGATCTTCTCCCGCGCCCTCCACCGAGTCCCCGTCCCCCTCCGGGTGGTCGCCGCCAGCAGCCGGTCCATCGACCGCACGAGGTACGGCAAACGGCCCGGCCGCTCCATCCGGCCCTAGCTCTGCCCCGATCCCACCCCAGGATCGTCGGCAGAGGACTCCCCCCTGGGTTCTTTTTCTATTGTTGCTGGATCAGGAAGCGGCAGCGGAAGGGGTTCCCCCTCCGCCCCAGGCACCGGGGAACATGGAGAAACCTGGTCGAAGAAACGCTCCAGGTCCTCAAAGTCCCCCGGCTCCAAAGGTAGGGGCGAAGGTTGGTATTCTGCCCCCTCCCCGCCGCCACTCCCCGGCCCAGCGTGTGCAGGTTCTTTAAAATCGTAACTTTTTTGTTCTTCTATTTCTGCCAGGTCGAGCAAGTCCCGGGGGAAGTTGGATAATGGCTGGGCGGGCTCAGGTTCGGCCTTTTCGGCCCCGCCCGCCTCAGACCCCGGGACGCTCGACCCGGCGGCGACGCGTTCTTCTGCAGGCCCCGCGCGCCCTGCAACTGGCAGATCTTCTTCACCATCGCCGGGAGGCAGAGGCTGGGCAGCCTCGACTGTCTCACCCTCCCCGGGGACAGATTCCCCCCGCCTACGGCGCAGTTTGGGGGCGCTGGTGGGGGACGCGGGACATGCGGCGGGCACCGACTCCTCCGCGGAGGGATGTTGTTCCTCCTCCGCCTCATTGGAGCGGCGCCTCCTTTTTTGTCTGGGGAGCGCGGAGGCAGGGAGACCTCCATGTCTGCCGAGGCCTCCTGCTCCACTCCCCCCTTTTGTTTTTCTTGCCCGCGCCCGAGCCCCTCTGTGGTATTGGTCAAGGGCTCGGCCATGGGCTCAGGGCACCGCGCGCTCGACGGTGACAGGGGTGGGCTGAGCGCGGTGATGGGGCTGTCCGGCGCACTGAGGGGACCCGCCGAGGTGTTTCACCTTCCTCCCGACCGGACGCTCTCCCTCCCCCCCGCTGGAGGCCGTGAAGACAAAGGCCTCCGACGTTGCCCGCGCGCCTACGGCTCCCGGTATGCGGACGCTACTTGGGGGAGGGGTGGTGGCGGCACCAGCTTTGGCCGCCTTAGGTGGTTTGGCGGCCTTGGAGGCGGGGCAGTTCTTACGAACGTGTCCCACCTCCCTACAGGCATGGCACCGCACGCCGTCCGACGTCCTGAAGACGCGGTAGGCAGTCCCCTCATGCACCACGTTAAAGGTGCCCTCCGTCATCTCCTCCCGCGCCAGCCGGACAAAAAGCTGGCGGCGGAAGGAGAACACGTGACACAGGCTGGTCTCCCTGAGGCCGAGCGGTATCGGGTTAATCCCTGACCTTACCTCCCCCAGTTGATGTAGGTGAGGGAGGAGGAGCTCAGTGGGAACAAAGGGCGGGACATTCGAAAGAATGACCCTCTGCGCGGTGGCCTCGAGAGGGTCCACCGACAGGAATATCCCGCCCACCGTGAGCCCCTTTTCGAGGGCCAGGGACACCGCCCGCTCCGACCCCAGGAAGAAAACAGCCTTCCTGGACATCTTGGAAGCTGCGTCAATGGCCGAGGGGCCGACTACCCCAGCCATCGCCCGCACGCACTCCTCGATGCTCATAGTGGGGTGAGTGTAGCTCTTGACCCCATGTTTCTTGGTTATTAGTCAATGGTGGCAGGGGGCGCAGGAGGCGCCGTGGCTGCGGATGCCGCCTGCGCGTATGTTTTTGCTGACCCTGCCACCGGCGTAGATGGGGACGTCATCACGGGGTCCCTTTAAGGGCTACAACTCTTTTGGGAGGGGGGGACAAAATAGACATTAGATCAAGTGCCCCCCGATCTGGGGGACACTCCAGACACTTAACCGCCCCTTTTTCTAATAAATGTTTTTTTTGTGTTTTTTTAAAAAAAAATTTGGGGGCATTGAAACCATATATTTTATAAGTGCCCCCTATAAAAGGGGAAGGGGACACTAAGAACCCAGCAATTAAAACAAATTAAACTTTAAAACAAACAAAATCAAATAAAAATTTGGTTGCCAGGGGTGACGATGCACTCCAGTCCCTCTGGCGCCCACCTCTCGTGGAAGGCCGCAAGCGTACCGGTGGACACTGCGTGCTCCATCTCTAAGGACACCCTGGCCCGGATGTAGACGCGGAAGAGAGGCAGGCAGTCAGGCTGAACGACCCCCTCAACCGCCCGCTGCCTGGACCGGCTGATGGCACCCTTGGCCGTGCCCAGGAGCAGTCCTACGAGGAGGCCCTCGGACCTACCTGCTCCCCTCCGCACAGGGTGCCCAAAGATCAGGAGAGTGGGACTGAAGTGCAACCAGAAATTGAGGAGCAGCCCCTTCAAATAATGGAACAGGGGCTGCAACCTCGTACATTCAATAAAAACATGGAACACGGACTCTTCCAGACCGCAGAAATTGCAGGCGACCTGGGAGCCCGTGAACCGACTTAAAAATTTATTGCACGGGACTGCTCCGTGCACCACCCTCCAGGCCAAGTCCCTGATGAATAGTGGGAGGACTCCCGCGTAGAGTGCCCTCCATCGGGGACCTCCGCCTCCTCCGGACTGCAAGATGTTGCGCCATGGCGTGTCCGGATGGCAAAGTTGAGAGTGTGCAGGAGCAGCCCGTACAGGAAACCCCTCCGCGCAGAACTGAAAGGCACGGATGGGATTTCCCCGAGGCGGCTCAAGTTGTGAGGCGCCGGCTCCCGAGGGAGGTTCCGGGGTTTGGCGCCGATGAGGAATTCCGTCCGGACGGGGGTCAGTTCGGACGGGATCTCCCCACGTGCTTGAGCCTCCTCGATACACCTAACCGAGTCAGGGCCCACAGCTGTTTTTAGTGACTCGATGGCATCGGCTGCGCGGTGGACGTCGGCCGAATTTAGGCGCTGCGCCAGCATGTCTGGCGCCATCCAGCCGGCTCCTCCGCCATCGAGCAGGTCCCTGACCCTGGTCACCTCACCAGCCACAGCCCTCTTCTCCGACTGCCACCTAAAACCACGGTCGTGGAGGTACAGATTCCCGAGCAGCGGCTCCTGCAGGACAGCTGCCACTCCAGCCGGTGGAGAGCTGCGCTTGGTGGAGACTTTGTTCCAGACCCTGGTGAGTTCCTTGTAAAAGACAGGCAGCTCCTGGAAGGCGGTCCTGACGCCCCCAAGCTCACAAACAGGAGCTGCGCGTCGTAGTTGAGGCCATGCTGCTGGCGGAAGAAATACGTCGCCAGCGCACGCCACCTAGGAGGGGACTCGACGTAAAGGTATCTCTGCAGGGTCTGAAGACGGAAAGTCGCTAGCTGGGTGCTGACGCACACCAACGACTGACCGCCCTCCCTAAGCGGGAGTCTCAACACTGCGGCAGAGACCCAGTGCTTCCTGTTGTTCCAGAAGAAGTCCACCAGCTTCTTCTGTATCTTGGCGACAAACGCAGGGGGAGGGGTCAAAGTGACCAGCCGGTACCACAGAATAGTGGCCACCAGCTGGTTTATGACTAGCGCTCGACCCCTGTAGGACAGCACTCGGAGCAGTCCTGTCCAGCGCCCTAGGTGAGCGGCGACCTTGGCCTCCAGCTCTTGCCAGTTTGCCGGCCAGGCTTCCTTGTCGGGGCTAAGATAGACTCCCAGATAGCGGAGATGGGTCGTGCTCCAGGCAAAAGGCCTGAGCTCCTCCGGCAGGGAGTCCACCCGCCACTGACCCACCAGGAGTCCGGAACATTTCTCCCAGTTGATCCTAGCGGAGGATGCGGCCGAGTAAATCTCCTGGCACTCACACATCCTCCGCAGGTCAGCAGGATCCTCTACCGCGAGGAGCACATCATTGGCGTACGCCGAGAGGATGACCTCCACGCCCGGCCCTTGCAGAGCCAGTCCTGTCAATCTCGTCCACAGGAGGCGCAGGAAAGGCTCCACGCAGGTGGCATATAACTGGCCGGACATGGGGCATCCCTGGCGCACCCCTCTCCTAAAGCGAAGGGGCGCCGGCAAGGACCCGTTAACCTTAATCACACACTCCGCGGTGGCGTACAAAAGTCTGATCCGGGCTTCGAAATGCGTCCCGAACCCGAAACTGCGCAGAGTTCCGAACAGATAATCGTGATCCACCCTGTCGAACGCCTTCTCTTGGTCGAGGGATAGGAAGGCGACTGACAGACCAGCCTCCTGGGAGTGATGGATGAGGTCCTGGACCAGATGGATGTTATCGTGGATTGTCCGGCCCGGGACCGTGTAGGACTGGTCGGGGTGGATCATGTGGTCCAGCACGGCGCCAAGGCGAGCAGACATCACCCTGGCGAGGAGATAGTCCGTGCTGAGGAGGGAGACCGGGCGCCAGTTCTTAAGTAGGCGGAGATCGCCCTTCTTAGGCAGCAGGACGATGACTGACCTGCGCCAAGAGAGGGGCATCTCCCCGGTCGCCAGACTTTCCCCCAGGACCCGCGCGTAGACGCCCCCCAGGACGTCCCAGAACGCCCTGTGGAACTCCACGGTCAGCCCGTCCAGCCCCGGGGCTTTTCCCCTCGAGAGCCGGTCAGCTCCGCCAGGCTTAGTGGAGCTTCCAGATTTTCGGCGCCCTCCGGGCCGACCCTCAGCAGGTCCTCCCACAAAACTCTACGCGCTTCCTCGCTGTACGGCTCCGGAGAGAACAGAGTCCCGTAATAGTCTCAGGCCCTGTTGATGACGCCCTCCGGATCCGAGACGAGAGAGCCTTCGTCGGCCAGCAGCGTCAAGAGCTGCTTACGGACACCCTGTCTTTTTTCCAGCGAGTAGAAGAAGGGGGAGCCGCGGTCCAGATCCCGCAGGAACCGGATCCGCGACCTCACGAACGCGCCTCGGGACCCGACGAACTGCAGGTCCTTCAGCGCAGCCGTCTTCGCTTCGTACACCGTCCGCAGGGCCGGGTCCTCGGCGACTTGACCGAGACGGGATTCCAGGTCGAGCACCTCTTTTTCTAGGCGCCCGACCCTGGCCTCCCACCTCTTGGTCGACCCCCTCGCATACTCTTGACAGAAGACGTGGACATGAGCCTTGCCCACGTCCCACCATAGCCTCAAGGAGGGGAAGCCCCCCTGCTTCCTTTTCCAGTCGGCCCCGAAACGACGGAAAGAGTCCTGGAACCGCACGTCCTCCAGCAGCTGGTTGTTAAAATGCCAGTACGCGGACCCCGTCCTCGCGCGGAACGAAGCGAGCTCCGCCCACACCAGGTGGTGGTCCGAACACGGCACTGGCCGCATGGAGGCTGCCGGGACGCAGGAGACGTACGCCCGAGACATGTAAAGGCGGTCGATTCTGGACCATCCTACTCCAGGTCTCACCCAAGTAAAGGCGCTGGAGTCGGGGTGGAGATTTCGCCAGACATCCACCATGTCGAAGGACCCGACCAGATCCCTCAACTTCTCAATCGCCGTCATGCTCTGCGGGGCACCGGAGCGGTCCCTCGCCTCGAGAGTGCAGTTAAAATCCCCCCCGAGGACAATGCAGTCGCCGACGTCGACGGAGCCAAGAAGAGCGGACACTTCTTCGAAGAAGCGAGTTTGCTGCGGGCCGGGCTGAGGGGCGCACACGTTCACGAGATGGAGCGGCACGTCCCCCAGGCGCACCGTGACATGCAGCAAGCGGCCTGGCAGGGGCTCCTCGACCCCCAAGATCTCCGGCTGAAAATGCGGGGCCAGCAAGATGGCCACCCCACAAGAAGTGGCTCATGCGGACCTCTCCTTGCCATTCCAGGAGCCACGTGGCTTCGTCTCCCGGAACGGTGTGGGTTTCTTGCAGGAAACACACCGCATATTTCCCCTCCCACAGGAGCGAAAAATTGTTAAATCTACGGTGTGCCTCTCTGCCGCCATTGATGTTGAGGCTGGCTATGGTTATCTTCATGACTAGAGCATAGTGCAACCTCTACCTAACCTATTGTGCGGGGGGGGGGAGTGGAGTCGTTTGTTGACCTCCACTCCCTCAGCAGCCCAGCGAGGAACGATTTGAGCCGGCGCAGCTCAAGGCTTTGCGTCTTTGATAAGGGCCTGCCTGCGGCCACGGTTTTAGCGGCGGCGCGGACGGGCGTGATGAGCAGCGCCGGCTCGGACCATTTTTCAAGGGCCATATGGGCTCGGTTACGGCGACCCTGGCTCCAGACCAAAAAGTCCTGGAGCTCCTTTATAGGAATGAGGGGGGACCCAGCGGCGGGCACGAGGAGATCCACTGCCTCACTGGCGATGGACTCGAGATCTTCTCCCGCGTCCTCCACCGAGTCCCCGTCCCCCTCCGGGAGGTCGCCGCCAGCAGCCGATCCGTCGACCGCACGAGGTACGGCAAACGGCCCGGCCGCTCCATCCGGCCCTGGCTCCGCCCCGATCCCACCCCCAGGATCGTCGGCAGAGGAGTCCCCACTGGGCTCCTTTACTTGTTGTGCTGGGTCAGGAAGCGGCAGCGGAAAGGGTTCCCCCTCTGCCCCAGGAACCGGGGAACATGGAGAGACCTGGTCAAAGAAAAGCTCCAGGTCCTCTAATTCCCCCAGCCCCAAAGTTGGGGGCGAGGGTTGGTGTTCTTCCCCCTCCCCGCCGCCACCCCCCGGCCCAGCGTGTGCAGAATCATTAAAATTATAACATTTTCTTTTTCTGCCGGATCGAGCAACTCCCGGGGGAAGTTGGATAATGGCTGGGCGGGCTCAGGTTCGGCCTTTTCGGCCCCGCCCGCCTCAGTCCCAGGGACGCTCGACCCGGCGGCAACGCATTCCTCCGCCGACCTCACGCCCCCCACGACAGGCAGATCTTCTTTGCCATCCCCGGGAGGCAGAGGCTGGGCAGCCTCAACTGTCTCACCCTCCCCGGGGACAGATTCTCCCCGCCTACGGCGCAGTTTGGGGGCGCTGGTGGGGGCCGCGGGACACGCGGCGGGCACCGACTCCTCCGCGGAGGGATGTTGTTCCCCCTCCACCTCATTGGAGCGGCACCTCCTTTTTTTCCTGGGGTGGTGCGGAGGCAGGGAGACCTCTATGTCTGCCGAGGCCTCCTGCTCCGCTCCCCCCTTTTGTTTTTCTTGCCCGCGCCCAAGCCCCTCTGCGGAATTGGTCAAGGGCACGGGCTCAGGGCACCCCGCGCTCGCCGGTGACAGGGTTAGGCTCAGCGCGGTGATGGGATTGTCCGACGCACTGAGGGGACCCGCCTCGAGGTGTTTCGCCTTCCTCTGTGCCTTCCTTCTGACCGGATGCTCTCCCTCCCCCCCGCCGGAGGCCGTGAAAATAAAGGCCCCCGACGATGCCCGCACACCTACGGCTCCCGTTACGCGGACGCTACTAGGGGGAGGGGTGGCGGCGGCGCCAGCCTTGGCCGCCTTATGTGGTTTGGCGGCCTTGGAGGCGGGGCAGTTCTTACGAACGTGCCCCATCTCCCGACAGGCATGGCACCGCACGCCGTCCGACATCCAAAAGACGCGGTAGGCAGTCCCCTCATGCACCACGTTAAACGTGCCCTCTGTTGTCTCCTCCCGCACCAGCTGGAGGAGACAACAGCTGGCTGCGGAAGGAGAACACATGACGCAGGCTGGTCTCCCTGAGGCCGAGCGGTATCGGGTTAATCCCTGACCTTACCTCCCCCAGTTGATGTAGATGGGGGAGGAGGAGCTCAGCTGGAACAAAGGGCAGGACGTTTGAAAGAATGACCCTCTGCGCAGTGGCCTCGAGAGGGTCCACCAGCAGGAACGTCCCGCCCACCGTGAGCCCCTTTTCGAGGGCCAGGGACACCGCCCGCTCCGACCCCAGGAAGAACACAGCCTTCCCGGACATCTTGGAGGCTGCGACAATGGCCGAGGGGCCGACTACCCCAGCCATCGCCCGCACGCACTCCTCGATGCTCATAGTGGGGTGAGTGTAGCTCTTGACCCCATGTTTCTTGGTTATTAGTCAATGGTGGCAGGGCAGCAGGGGGCGCAGGAGGCGCCGTGGCTGTGGACTCCGCCTGCGCGTATGTTTTTGCTGGCCCTGCCACCGGCATAGACGCCATCATGGGGTCCCTTTAAGGGCTACACCCAGCCCAAAGTCACAGGCCCGATGGGTCTTGATTAGACCTCGTTTAATATTTGAGCAGAGGGAGCTCTTAAAGAGGCACACCTCTCCCCTAGTTAATGATTGGGGAGGGGCCTTGCTCACTCTGCTCAGTTTTCTTAATTGGTAGTTGATTTTTAATTTGGAGGAAAGGGGTTCTCAGAGAGAGAGAGAGAGGGGGTGGGAAAGAGGGAAGCTGTGAGGGGAGGTCTCCCCTCACAGTGCTGGGTGGGTGTTTGCTGGAATGCACTCCCCAACCCATTAAAAGAGCTGCGTGGCCTCCCAAAAAATTAGAGGGCACATTGCTCTCAACCCTACTTCCTTCTGTGTCCGCCCCTGGAAAAAACACACTCCCAATTCACTTACAATTGCATTTTCCAAAATCGCAACTGGCCTTTGGCCCTCCTTTCAACTCGACATTTCTGCAGCCACCGATCTGCTCAACCTCACCCTCATCTCCACCTTTGATGCACTAGTCCTCTCTCTCAGCCTGGTCGTTCCCCGTGGCACGGTCCTCATCTCCGCTCCTTTAAGTCCAAGGGATGCAGACTTGAATGTATAAGGAGGACAACTGGTTTCGCCATTTATCACCAGATCTGGCTGGACCATATAAAGCAGTATCAGGTCCTGCTCTCTTCTGCCAAAACTGCACACTTCCAGGATCATCCTGGAATGCAAAGATAACACTCAGTTTGTTTTTGTCCACTGCAAACTGTCTTAAACCACTGCCTCCTCCACCCTCACCTCAACAAAAAGCGTGAGGAGCTCATGGACTTCTTTTCACCAAGATTGAGACCATCCATTCAGCTGCCCCTGGCGCTTCCCTCCCTTCCCCGAGCCCACCGTGCCTCTAAGGTACCCTCATGCCCTAGCTCTAAACTCACATCTTTCTCCAGTTTCTCTCCTATCTCCCCTCATGCCCTCTCCCAGCTTATCCTGTCCATGAGACCCACCTCCTACTCCCACCCTATTCCCACCAAACTGTTGACCACCCAACTTTCCTTCCTGGCTCCTATGTTAGCTGATATTGTTAACGTTTCTCTGTCCTCAGGTATTGTCCCCCTCTCCTTCAAATCTGCCATCTTCACACCCTCCTCAAAAAAACAGCCCTTGACCCTTCCATCCTTGTAAACTACCGCCCCATTTCAAATCTCCCTTTCTTCTCCAATGTCCTTGAATGTGCTGTTGCCTCCCAAATCCATTCCCATCTTTCTCAGAACTCCATGTTTGAATCCTTCCAATCAGGAGGGAAATGGCTCTTATCGAAGTCACAAGTGACATCTTAAGTGACTGTGACCGAGGTATCCCTCCTCCTCCTCCTTCTCAACCTTACCCCATCCTTTTACACAGTTGACCACACCATCCTCCTCCAATGCCTCTCCACTGTCGTCCAGCTGGATAGGACTGCATTTGACTGGTTCCATTCTTATCTAACCAGTCATAGCCACAGAATCACCTGCAATGGCTCCTGCACCATTACCTCTGGTGTCCCCCAAGGACCAAAGCTATTGTCTTCCATCCCCGCCACAAACTCCGTTCCCGAACCACTAATTCCAGCCCTCTCCCTGGCAACTGTCTGAGGCTGAACCAGACTGTTCGCAACCTTGGTATCGTATTTGACCCCAAGATCAGTTTCTGATCACATATTCACGGCATCACTAAGACCACCTACTTCCACCTCCGGAACAACGCCCGACCCTGCCTCAGTTTATCTGCAGCTGCAACCCACATTGATGTATTTGCTTCCTCCAGACTTTACTATTCCAGTGACTCCTGGCTGGCCTCCCATCTTTCACACTCCATAAAGTTAAGGTCATCCAAAACTCTGCTGCCCATATCCTAATGCACACCATTTCATCCTTGTTTTCACATCCCTCATGCACCCCTCCCTATCTCTATAACCTCCTCCAGCTCATTCAACCCTCTCAGATACCAGCGCTCCTCCTATTCTGGCCTCTTGCACATCTTTGATTTTAATCGCTTCATCATTGGTGGCCGTGTCTTCAGCTGCTGAGTACCTAAGCTCTGGAATTTCCTCCCTAAATCTCTCTGCCTCTCTTTCCTTCTTTAAGATGTGCCTTGAGGTCAGCCAAATCTCGGCAGCCGGTGTTCTAACTCGCACCAAGTCCTGCTCACCCATCATGCCCTGTGCTCGTTGATCGACATTGGCTCCCGGTTAAGCAATGCCTCAATTTCACAATCCTCATCCTTGTTTACAAATCCCTCCATGACCTTGCCCCTCCCTATCTCTGTAATCTCCTTCAGCCTCACAACCCCCTGAGATATCTGCGCTCCTCAAATTCTGCACTCCTGAGCATCCTTGACAATAACTGCTCAACCATTGGTGGTTGTGCCTTCAGCTGCCTGGGTCCAAGCTCTGGAACTCCCTCCCTAAACCTCTCTGCCTCTCTACCTCTCTTTCCTCCTTTAAGATGCTCCTTAAAACCTACCTCTTTGACCAAGCTTTTGATCATCTGCCGTAATTTCGTCTTATGTGGCGCGGTGTCAAATTTATTTGTTTTGTCTTATAAACACTCCTGTGAAGTGCCTTGGGACATTTTACAATGTTAAAGACATTATATAAATACAAGTTGTTGTAAAACTGCAGATGAACAGTGGGAGGTGCTCAAAAAAGAATTTAACTTAATATTGGGAAAGTATATACCCCTAAGGGACAAGAGCTCTATTTACCAAATAAAACAGCCATGGTCGACAAAAGAGTTGAGAGATAACACAACTAAATAAAAAGAGCATACAAAAGAGATAGTTGGATGGGCACTTAAAGTCCAGTAACCTGCAGGGTTACAGACCTACAGACCTGGTAATTGGGATCAGACTGGATGACCTTTTGTTGGACGGCGCAGATATAATGGTAAGTACTGCAGGGAATAGAATACGGCCAGGGTGATCTCCTGTATGAGTTTCGATCGCCTGAATGGGTCGGGGAGGAATTTTCCCAGATTTTTTCTCCCTAAATTGGCCTGGGTTTTTATCTGGTTTTTGCCTCTCCCAGGAGATCACATGACTCCAGTTGGAGTGTAGAATGTTTCAGTATAAGGGGTGCCACAGTTGTGGTGAGGCGGATTGGTTGGGCTGGGTGTTTTTTGCCTTTCCATCATTGTTCATAGGTTTATATGTAACCTTTAGGGCTGCTGACCGAGGGCCGTGTGGCTCTTTGTCGGACGGCACGGACACAATGGGCTGAAATGGCCTCCTTCTGCGCTGTAAATTTCTATGTTTCTATGTTTCTAAAAGTGCAAAGAATAGTGTAGCTTCAGGGAACTGGGAGAGATATAAAGATCAGCAAAGGATGACAAAAAAGATTGACAGAGCCGCAATAAAGGAATGGAAAAAAAACTGACGAGGGATTTCAAGATTTAACACAAAAAAGTTTTTACAGTTATATATGAAGAAAAAGGGTAGTCAAGGGTGATGTGGGCAATATTGCAATTGAAAATAAGGAAATGGCAGATTATCTGAATAATTACTTGGTGTCAGTCTTCACAGTAGAGGAAGAGGATAATATTTGTGACATTCCAGGGAAACTAATAATGAATGAATAATGACTAGAATTCACATCAGCAAGAAAACAGTATTAGAAAAATACTGGCACTAAAGACTGACAAATCCCCAGAATCTGATGGTTTCCATCACAGGATTTTAAAGGAAGTAGGTGAGGAAATTGCAGATGCTTTTGCCCCAATCTTACAGAGCTCTCTCAATTTAGGAATTGCCCCTATAGATTGGAGAATTGCAAATGTAACTATTATTTAAGAACGGCGAGAGAGACAAACATAGAAACGTAGAAAATAGGTGCAGGAGTAGGCCATTTGGCCCTTCGAGCCTGCGCCACCATTCATTATGATCATGGCTGATCATTTTTGCAATTTTAGTACCCCATTCCTGCTTTCTCTCCATACCACTTGATCCCTTTAGCCGTAAGAGCCACATCTAACTCCCTTTTGAATATATCTAACGAACTGGCCTCAACAACTTTCTGTGGTAGAGAATTCCACAGGTTCACAATTCTCTGAGTGAAGAAGTTTCTCCTCATCTCGGTCCTAAATGGCTTACCCCTTATTCTTAGACTGTGACCCCTGGTTCTGGACTTCCCCAACATCGGGAAAATTTTTCCTGCATCTAACCTGTCCAATCCCGTCAGAATTTTATATGTTTCTATGAGATCCCCTCTCATTCTTCTAAATTCCAGTGAATATAAGCCTAGTCGATCCAGTCTTTCTTCATATGTTAGTCCTGCCATCCCGGGAATCAGTCTGGAGAGCCTTCGCTGCACTCTCTTAATAGAAAGAATGTCCTTCCTCAGATTAGGAGACCAAAACTGTACACAGTATTCAAGGTGTGGCCTCACCAAGGCCCTGTACAACTGCAGCAAGACCTCCCTGCTCCTATACTCAAATCCTCTCGCTATGAAGGCCAGCATACCATTTGCCTTCTTCACCGGCTGCTGTACCTGCATGCCAACTTTCAATGACTGATGAACCATGACACCCAGGTCTCGTTGCACCTCCCCTTTTCCTAATCTGTCACCATTCAGATAGTATTCTGCCTTCCTGTTTTTGCCACCAAAGTGGATAACCTCACATTTATCTACATTATACTGCATCTGCCATGCATTTGCCCACTCACCTAACCTGTCCAAATCACTCTACAGCCTCTCAGCATCCTCCTCACAGCTCACAGTACCATCCAGCTTAGTGTCATCTGCAAACTTGGAGATATTACATTCAATTCCTTTGTCTAAATCATTAATGTATATTGTAAATAGCTGGGGTCCCAGCACTGAGCCCTGCGGTACCCCACTAGTCACTGCCTGCCATTCTGAAAAGGACCCGTTTATTCCTACTCTTTGTTTCCTGTCTGCCAACCAGTTCTCTATCCATGTCAACACATTACCCTCAATACCATGTGCTTTAATTTTGCACACTAATCTCATGTGTGGGACCTTGTCAAAAGCCTTTTGAAAGTCCAAATACACCACATCCACTGGTTCTCCCTTGTCCACTCTAGTTATATCCTCAAAAAATTCCAGGAGATTTGTCAAGCATGATTTCCCTTTCATAAATCCATGCTAACTAGGACCGATCCTGTCACTGCTTTCCAAACGCACTGCTATTACATCTTTAATAATTGATTCCAGCATTTTCCCCACTACCGATATCAAGCTAACCGGTCTATAATTCCCTGTTTTCTAAAAAGTGGGGTTACATTAGTTACCCTCCAATTCATAGGAACTGATCCAGAGTCAATAGAATGTTGGAAAATGACCACCAATGCATCCACTATTTCTAGGGCCACTTCCTTAAGTACTCTGGGATGCAGACGATCAGGCCCCGTGGATTTATCGGCCTTCAGTCCCATCAATTTCCCTAACATAATTTCCTGACTAATAAGGATTTCCATCAGTTCCTCCTTCTCGCTAGACCCTCGGGCCCCTAGTATTTCCGGAAGGTTATTTGTATCTTCCTTAGTGAAGACAGAATCAAAGTATTTGTTCAATTGGTCAGCCATTTCTTTGTTCCCCATTATAAATTCATCTGATTCTGACTGCAAGGTACCTACATTTGTCTTCACTAATCTTTTTCTCTTCACATATCTATAGAAGCTTTTGCAGTCAGTTTTTATGTTCCCTGCAAGCTTGCTCTCATACTCTATTTTCCCCTCCGAATTAAACCCTTTGTCCTCCTCTGCTGAATTCTAAATTTCTCCCAGTTCTCAAGTTTGCTGCTTTTTCTGGCCAATTTATATGCCTCTTCGTTGGATTTAACACTATCCCTAATTTCCCTTGTTAGCCATGGTTGAGCCACCTTCCCCATTTTATTTTTACGCCAGACAGGGATGTACAAGAGAGCGAGAAACTAGGAAATTACAGACCTGTTAGTCTGTTGTGGCGAAGTTATTGGAATCTATAATTAAGGACTGAGTGACTGATCACAAATAAATTTGAGCAGATAAGAGAAAGCCAACAAAGATTTTTAAAGGCTAGGTCATGTCTCATGAACCAAATTGATTTATTTTGAGCAAGTAACAAAAGTAGTAGATAGCAGAATGTCTATGGATATACTTAATAGAATCATAGAATCTTACAGCACAGAAGTTTATATGGATTTGCAGAAGGCATTCGATAAGGTTCCACATAAAAGACCATTAGCTAAAATTAAAGCTCATGGAATTGAAAGCAAATTATTGACATGGTTAGGAGATTGGATAGGCGGTAGAAGACAAGGAATAAGGATTTATTAATGACTTAGATAACAGAATAGAGAGCCATATATCCAAGTTTGTTGAGTACACAAAGATTGGCAGTATAATAAGTAGTGGAGGCAGGAGTATAAAATTACAGAAGCATTGATAGATTAAGTGAGTGGGCAAAACTGGCAGATGGATTTCAACGCAGGTAAGGGTGAGGTCATCCATTTTGGATCATCAAATGGTGAATAGCTAGGAAGAGTGGTGGTCCAAAGATCTTTAGGTGTCCATGTACACAGATCACTAAAATGTAGTGGTCAGCAATGTTCCTTGTAAGTTGCATGGCCAAAGGCGTCGTAACCTGCCACCCGCGCCAATTCTGGCCAGTTAGGCAAGTTTGGCCATAGAAACATAGAAAATAGGTGCAGGAGTAGGCCATTCGGCCCTTCGACCCTGCACCACCATTCAATAAGATCATGGCTGATCATTCCCTCAGTACCCCTTTCCTGCTTTCTCTCCATACCCCTTGATCCCCTTAGCTGTAAGGACTATATCTAACTCCCTCTTGAACATATCCAATGAACTGGCATCAACAACTCTCTGCGTCAGGGAATTCCACAGGTTAACAACTCTCTGAGTGAAGACGTTTCTCCTCATCTCAGTCCTAAATGGCTTATCCCTTATCCTTAGACTGTGTCCCCTGGTTCTGGACTTACCCAACATTGGGAACAATCTACCCGCATCTAATCTGTCCCACCCCGTTAGAATCTTGTATGTTTCTATGAGATCCCCTCTCATCCTTCTAAACTCCAATGTATAAAGGCCCAGTTGATCCAGTCTCTCCTCATATGTCAGTCCAGCCATCCTGGGAATCAGTCTGGTGAACCTTCGCTGCACTCCCTCAATAGCAAGAATGTCCTTCCTCAGATTAGGAGACCAAAACTGAACACAATATTCCAGGTGAGGTCTCACCAAGGCCCTGTACAATTGCAGTCAGACCTCCCTGCTCCTATACTCAAATCCCCTCGCTATGAAGGCCAACATACATTTGCCTTCTTTACTGCCTGCTGTACCTGTATGCCAACTTTCAATGACTGATGAACCATGACACCCAGGTCTCATTGCACCTCCCCTTTTCCTAATCTGCCACCATTCAGATAATATTCTGTCTTCACGTTTATGCCCCCAAAGTGGATAACTTCACATTTATCCACATTATACTGCATCTGCCATGCATTTGCCTAGTCACCTAAACTGTCCAAGTAACCTGCAGCCTATTAGCGTCCCCCTCACAGCTCACACCGCCACCCAGTTTAGTGTCATCTGCAAACTTGGAGATATTACACTCAATTACTTCATCCAAATCATTGATGTATATTGTAAAGAGCTGGGGTCCCAGCACTAAGCCCTGCGGCACTCCACTAGTCACTGCCTGCCATTCTGAAAAGGACCCGTTTATCTCGACTCTCTGCTTCCTGTCTGCCAACCAGTTGTCTATCCACGTCAGCATATTACCCCCAGTACCATGTGCTTTGATTTTGCACACCAGTCTCTTGTGTGGGACCTTGTCAAACGCCTTTTGAAAGTCCAAATACACCACATCCACTGGCTCTCCCTTGTCCACTCTACTAGTTACATCCTCAAAAAATTCCAGAAGATTTGTCAAGCATGAATCCATGCCTTCATAAATCCATGCTGACTTGGACCGATCCTGTCACTGCTTTCCAAATGCGTTGCTATTTCATCCTTAATAATTGATTCCAACATTTTCCCCACCACTGATGTCAGGCTAACCGGTCTATAATAACTCGCTTTCTTTCTCCCTTCCTTTTTAAAAAGTGGTGTTACATTAGCTACCCTCCAGTCCATAGGAACTGTTCCAGAGTCGATAGACTGTTGGAAAATGATCACCAATGCATCCACTATTTCTAGGGCCACTTCCTTACGTACTCTGGAATGCAGACTATCAGGCCCCAGGGATTTATCGGCCTTCAATCCCATCAATTTCCCGAACACAATTTCCCGGCTAATATGGATATCCTTCAGTTCCTCCTTCTCACTAAACCCTTGGTCCCCTCGTACTTCCGGAAGGTTATTTGTGTCTTCCTTCATGAAGACAGAAGCAAAGTATTTGTTCAATTGGTCTGCCATTTCTTTGTTCCCCATTATAAATTCACCTGAATCCGAATGCAAGGGACCTACGTTTGTCTTCACTAATCTTTTTCTCTTCACATATCTAAAGAAGCTTTTGCAGTCAGTTTTTATGTTCCCGGCAAGCTTCTTCTCGTACTCTATTTTCCCCCTTTTAATTAAACCCTTTGTCCTCCTCTGCTGAATTCTAAATTTCTCCCAGTCCTCAGGTTTGCTGCTTTTTCTGGCCAATTTATATGCCTCTTCCTTGGATTTAACACTATCCTTAATTTCCTTTGTTAGCCACAGTTGAGCTATCTTCCCCGTTTTATTTTTACTCCAGACAGGGATGTACAATTGCTGAAGTTCATCCATATGATCTTTAAATGTTTACCATTGCCTATCCACCGTCAACCCTTTAAGTATCATTTGCCAGTCTATTCAAGCCAATTCCCGCCTTAAACCATCGAAGTTATCTTTGCTTAAGTTCAGGACCCTAGTTTCTGAATTAACTGTGTCACTCTCCATCCTAATAAAGAATTCTACCATGTTATGGTCACTCTTCCCCAAGGGGTCTCGCACAACAAGATTGCCCATTAGTCCTTTCTCATTACACATCACCCAGTCTAGGATAGCCAGCTTCCCTGGTTGGTTCCTCGACATTTTGGTCTAGAAAACCATCCCTAATACACTCCAGGAAATCCTCCTCCACCACATTGCTACCAGTTTGGTTAGCCCAATCAATATGTAGATTAAAGTCATCCATGATAACTGCTGTACCTTTATTGCATGCATCCCTAATTTCTGTCCCCAACCTTACTACTACTGTTTGGTGGTCTGTACACAACTCCCACTAGCGTCTTCTGCCCCTTGTATTCTGTAGCTCCACCCATACCGATTCCACATCATCCAAGCTATTGTCCTTTCTTACTATTGCATTAATTTCCTCTTTTACCAGCAATGCCACCCCGCCTCCTTTTCCTTTCTGTCTATCCTTCCTAAATGTTGAATACCCCTGGATGTTGAGTTCCCAGCCTTGGTCACCCTGGAGCCATGTCTCCGTGATGCCAATTACATCATACCCGTTAACTGCTATCTGCGCAGTTAATTCGTTCACCTTATTCCGAATACTCCTCGCATTGAGGCACAGAGCCTTCAGGCTTGTCTTTCTAACACACTTTGCCCCTTTAGAATTTTGCTGTAATGTGGCCCTTTTTGCTTTTTGCCTTGGATTTCTCTGCCCTCCACTTTTACTTTTCTTCTTTCTATCTTTTGCTTCTGCCCCATTCCACTTCCCTCTGTCTCCCTGCATAGGTTCCCATCCCCCTGCCATATTAGTTTAACTCTTCCCCAAAAGCACTAGCAAACACTCCCCCTCGGACATTGGTTCCGGTCCTGCCCAGTTGCAGACCATCCGGTCCCACCTCCCCCAGAACCGGTTCCAATGTCCCAGGAATTTGAATCCCTCCCTTCTGCACCACTCCTTAAGCCACGTATTTATCTGAGCTATCCTGCAATTCCTACTTTGACTAGCACGTGGCACTGGTAGCAATCCTGAGATTACTACTTTTGAGGTCCTACTTTTAAATTTAGCTCCTAGCTCCCTAAATGCGTCTTGTAGGTCCTCATCCAGTTTTTTACCGATATCATTGGTACCTATATGCACCACAACAACTGGCTGTTCACCCTCTCTTTTCAGAATGCCCTGCACCCGCTCCGAGATATCCTTGACCCTTGCACCAGGGAGGCAACATACCATCCTGGAGTCTCGGTTGCAGCCACAGAAACGTCTATCTATTCCCCTTACAATTGAATCCCCTATCACTATAGCTCTCCCAATTTTTCCTGCCCTCCTGTGCAGCAGAGCCACCCACGGTGCCATGAACTTGGCTGCTGCTGCCCTCCCCTAGTGAGTCATCCCCCCAACAGTACCCAAAGCGGTGTATCTGTTTTGCAGGGGGATGACCACAGGGGACCCCTGCACTACCTTCCTTGCACTGCTCTTCCTATTGGTCATCCATTCCCTATCTGGCTGTGTACCCTTTACCTGCGGTAAGACCAACTTACTAAACGTGCTATTCACGTCATTCTCAGCATCGTGCATACTCCAGAGTGAATCCAGTGCCGCAATGCGGTCCGTCAGGAGCTGCAGCCGGATACACTTCCCGCACACGTAGTCGTCAGGGACACCAGAAGCGTCCCTGACTTCCCACATAGTACAGGAGGAGCATAACACGTGTCCAAGCTCTCCTGCCATGACTTAACCCTTAGATTAACTTAATTTGGCAACAACAATGCTAAAGGTTACTTACTGATAAAGAAATGAAAAAGAAAAACTACTTATCAATCACCAGCCAATCACTTACCCCCGTGGCTGTGACGTCATCTTTCGATTTCTTTTTTGTCTTTTCTCCCCGTTGCAGCTGCACCGGCTGGCCTTTATAGGCCTCCCGACTTGACGCTGCTCCTCCTCCTCGCTCTCCCGCTCCCCGACTGCTGCTGATGGGCCTCTTGTAGGCCTCCTGACTCGATGCTGCTCCTCCTCCTCGATCTCCCGCTCTCCGACTGCGACTGATGGGCCTCTTGTAGGCCTCCTGACTCGATGCTGCTCCTCCTCCTCGATCTCCCGCTCTCCGACTGCGACTGATGGGCCTCTTGTCGGCCTCCTGACTCGACGCTGCTCCTCCTCGCTCTCCCAGCTGAGAGTTACTCCAGTTCTTCTTAGGCCAGCGTATGTGGCCTCCACTGAAAAACCTTCTGGAGAGTTAAGGAAATCGGCACAGATAGGGAAATCAGCGCAGGTAAGTGCAGCAGATGCCCAGACAGCAGCAGTGAGAGACGGCAGCTGGGGAAGCCTTTCGGAATAGTTAGGTGCGGGGACTGGGAGGGAGGAGACCATTCAGCCTGGGATAGGGGCGAGGATCGGCACCGGCATCGGGAGGGGGGCAGTGGGGGAACTTTAATAATTGGAGGTAAGTTGCTGCATGTGTTTTAATGTGTTTTTAAGTTACTGCAATGTATTTTAATGTGTTGCGAGCTGGCTGTGTGTTTCACTTTGCAGCCTCAGCCTGCATTGTGTCCCTGGTTACCGTGGCAACCTTATCTTTTTGGCACAGATCAAGGCTCCACCCACAAAACTAAAGGACAGGTTAGGCTGTGCCAAAATGAAGAAATCCATCGTGAAAACTTTGAACCTTTTTTTTTGTCGTATTATGCCCCTAAAAAACGGGCGTAACTCTTCAATTACACCAAAAAAAAAACTTTGGGGAAAATTGAGCCCATCGAGGGGAGGAAGTTTTGCTGCAGCTTTACAAAGTCCTGGTTAGACCCCATCTAAAGTACTGTGTACAGTTCTGGGCACCGCACCTTCGAAAAGATATAGTGGCCTTGGAAGGAATGCAACATAGATCCCCCAGAATTTTACGGTAACTATTTGTACTGTGCTTTTTTTGACAGACAGGCGTATGTCCAGTCCTGCACCCCCTGCCCATACTGCACTTTTGATTGACAGGTGACAAGCCCCGCCCTATGAAGCTCCACCCCCTCCAGGCCGAATCATTCCATGCGCGTGGTGCCGAGATGCAGGACCTGAGGCTCTGAGAGAGATGCTGCCGGGGGAGAGAGAGGTTGGGGGAAGAGAGAGAAGCTGGGGGGCAGAGAGAGAGGCTGCGGGGAGAGAGAGAGGCTGCGGGGAGAGAGAGAGTCTGCAGGGAGAAAGAGAGGCGAGGCGAGGGGGAAAGAGAGACTGGGGGTAGAGAGAGCGAGGCTGCGGGGAGAGAGAGAGGTGGGGGAGAGAGAGAAAGAGAGAGGCTGGGGGAGTGAGAGAGGCTGGGGGGGAGAGAGAGAGAGGCTGGGGGGAGAGAGAGAGAGGCTGGGGGAGAGAGAGAGAGGCTGGGGGGGGGAGAGAGAGAGAGGCTGGGGGGAGAGAGAGAGAGAGGCTGGGGGGAGAGAGAGAGAGAGGCTGGGGGAGAGGCTGCAGGGAGAGAGAGAGAGAGGCTGGGGGGAGAGAGAGAGGCTGGGGGGCGGAGGGAGAGAGAGAGGCTGGGGGAGAGAGAGAGGCTGGCGGGGAGAGAGAGGCTGGGGGAGAGAGAGAGAGACTGGTGGAAGAGAGAGAAGCTGGGAGAGAGATGCAGGTGCAGCAAGCAGTTAGGAAGACAAATGGTATGTTGGCCTTCATTGCAAGAGGATTTGAGTACAGGAGCAAGGATATCTTACTACAGTTATACAGGGACTTGGTGAGACTGCACCTGGAGTATTGTGTGCAGTTTTGGTCTCCTTACCTAAGAAAGGATATACTTGCCATAGAGGGAGTGCAGCGAAGGTTCACCAGACTGATTCCTGGGATGGCAGGATTGTCGTATGAGGAGAGATTGGGTCAACTAGGTCTGTATTCACTAGAGTTTAGAAGAATGAAAGGGGATCTCATTGAAACGTATAAAATTCTGACTGAGTTGGATAGACTGGATGCGGAGAGGATATTTCCCCTGGCTGGGAAGTCTAGAACAAGGGGTCACAGTCTCAGGATATGGGGTAGGAAATTTAGGACCGAGGTGAGGAGAAATTTTTTCACTCAGAGAGTGGTGAACCAGTGCAATTCTCTACCACAGAGGGCTGTGGAGGCCAAATCACTGAATATATTTAAGAGGGAGATAGATAGATTTCTTGAAACAAAAGGCCTCAAGGGATATGGGGGAAAAGCGGGGATTATAGTGTTGAGATAGAGGATCGGTCATGATCATATTGAATGGCGGTGCAGACTCGAATGGCCGACTACTGCTCCTATTTTCTATGTTTCTATGTCACCAAGAAATCCAATAGGGAATTCAGAAGAAAATTATTTTCCCAAAGTGTGGTGAGAATGTGGAACTCGCTACCACAGGGAGTGGTTGAAGCATATATTATTGATGCATTTAAGGGGAGGCTGGACAAGCATATGAGGGAGAAGGGAATAGAGGGTTATGCTGATAGATTTAGATGAGAAAAGACGGGAGGAGGCTTGAGTGGAGCATAAACGCCGACATGGACTGGTTGGGCCGAATGGCCTGTTTCTGTGCCGTATATCCTATGTAATCCTACGTAAACCCTCTAATCCCAGGAACCAATCTAATGGACCTTCATTACACCCTCTACCCCCTCTTAAGGCATGTATATCCTTCCTTAGGTAAGGAGACCAAAACTGTGTACAGTACTCCAGGTGTGGTCTCACCAAAGCCCCATAGAATTGCAGCAAGATTTCCTTACTCTTGTACTTCCTTTCTCATGTAGTTCAATCCATTCTTCAGAAGGAAGTGTGCAGGCTGAACTATCTTTTTAAAGACTGCACACCAATTTCCATGCACTACAATCCCAGTATAACACAGGATTTAGGCCAATCACCACTTCAAGCAGTATGCAAACACTACATAAAACATTAAAAAAACACCTCACACAATACACTAATAGAAATTAAAGTTGTTATACATGTTTTTTAAAGAAGAAAAATTTGCAGATTTAAAAAAAAAAGTTAGGGTTAAGGTTTAAAATAACATTACCTGAGTGGGCAGGGTTTTAACATTTTATGTTTTTAAAAATTTTATTTTACTCGTGTCTTTTATGGGTTTTTAAACACTTACGCCTGTAAAAGCAGGCTATGCTCCGGCTTTTATCAGGCGCAAGAATTTTGAGGACATTTACTGGGCAAGATATACTTAAGTCCCACAATCTTGCCCTTGCAAATGTCCTCGCTCCCGAGATGTCTGTGATCTGTCAAGCTCCAGCTTGACAGATCGGAAAAGCCGGTTTTCAGTGCATGGGCTTCCCGGGTCCATAGAAACTTCGTACGAGCCTGGGACGTCAGAATTTCTACCCCATTGTCTTCAGTTCCCACCACAAACTCCATCCATCTCCCTGGCAACTGCCTTAGCCTGAACCTTGGTGTCATATTTGACTCCGAGATGAGCTTCTGACCACATATCCTTGCCATCACTAAGACCGCCTGCTTCCACCTCTATAACATCGCCCGACCCTGCATCTGCCTCAGCTCATCAGCTGCTGAAACCCTCCTGCATGCCTTTGTTACCTCCAGACTTGACTATTCCAATGCACTCCTGGCCGGCCTCCCACACATTCTGTCCTCCGTAAACTTGAGGTCATCCAAAACTTCACTGCCCATGTCCTAACTCGCCCCAAGTCCCGTTCACCCATCACCCCTGTGCTCGCTGACCTACATTGGTTCCTGGTATAGCAATGCCTTGGTTTTAAAATTCTCATCCTTGTTTTCAATTCCCTCCATGGCCTCGCCCCTCCCTATCGTTGTAATCTCCGCCAGCCCCACAATCCCACGAAAAATCTGCGCTCCTCTAATTCTGTCCTTGGGCACCCGATTTCAATCGCTCTGCCATTGATGGCCGTTCCTTCAGCTGCCAAGGCCCTCAGCTCTGGAATCCCCTCCCTAAACATCTCTCCCTCTTTTTCCTCCTTTAAGATGCCTTAAAACTTAACTCTTCGACAAAGCTTTTGGTCATCTGCGCTAATATCTCTTTACGTGGCTCAGTGTCAAATTTTGTTTTATAACTCTCCTTTTGAAGTGCCTTGGGACGTTGTTAAAGGCACGATATAAATATAAGTTTTTGTTGTAGGAATTGCATTCAATTGCATATTGTCCCTACATGTAACTGCTGAAACATGGTTACACTGTGCTTTCCTAAAACTTTCCCTTTAAGGAAATAGATTTGAGTACTTAAATCAATCCCAGGACAAAGTTTAGATCTCACATCAATTCAAGTGTTTTGTGCACATGCTGAGAGTTATTTCTATAACAAAACTGACACCTGTTTCTGTGCCTTACACATCTTGAAACAATACTAGTTCAGATGTATTAATGGTGATCCTCACCATTTGCCAAATCTAATCAGTTTGCCTCATCCCAGCATCTAACAATGACATGCCTTTCCACAAGACTTGCATTTATATAGCGCCTTTAATGTCCACTGGACATGTCAAAGCATTTTACAGCCAATAAAGTACTTTTGGAGTATAGTCACCGTTGTAATGTGGGAAACGCGGCAGCATATTGCGCACAGCAAGCTCCCACAAACAGCAATGTGATAATGACCAGATAATCTATTTTTGGTATGTTGGTATGCTAGTTGAGTGATAAATATTGGCCAGGACACCGGGGATAATCTTCAAAATTGATGCGCTCATAATAAAGAATGAAACTGAGTACTGTGAACAATGAGTAAGTGTGACTTTAGCACCTTTAATAAGACTCTAGAGTGCCGGTACCTGGTGGGTGAACTGCTTATATACAGTGCTCCCAAGGGATGCTGGGATCCCTTGGGACTCCCAACAGGTAAGCCCTCTGGTGGTGGTGTGATACAGGTTGCAAAGGGTTAAATACATAACATCACTTCCTCGTAAAGTTAATAGTACACTTATTTACAGAGTGAGACGATCTGGGGCTTTTCGCTCCCTTGTCGATCGTCTCGGTACAAATGCGGGTGTAGGTGAGTTGGTTAGTTCTTCACTGGGCTTCTGGGGATGGTGAGTTCGGCTTCATGGTCAACCATGATGTCGGTTGCCACTTCTGTGTGTGTTGGAGGGTCAAAGTTGGTGGTGTCTTCTTCGGATTGTTCGTAGCTGTTGGTGTACCACAATTTGATTTGGTCCAAATGTTTTCTGCACGTTAGTTCATTGGTCAATTTGACCTGAAACACCCTACTCCTGTCTTTGGCTATGACCATGCCAGCAAGCCATTTGGGACCATGTCCATAATTGAGTACCAACACAGGATCATTGACCTTAGATGAACAGATCTTTGTGCGTGTTGATGCAGGTGAGGGCTTTCGAAGATTCCTCCAGCTCCTACGTCATGTATGCCGAGGTCAGGTCCAACTTGGTGAATGGCTTCCCTCCGGCCAGGGTCGCAAATAGGTCGTCTGCCATGGGTAGCAGGTACTGGTCCTGTAGTGAAAAACGGTTAATCGTTATTTTATAGTCCCCACAAATTCTGACCATGCCGTCACCTTTAAGTACTGAGACAATTGGACTGGCCCACTCGTTGAATTACACCGATGCGATGATGCCTTCTCGCTGCAGCCTGTCCAGCTCAATTTCCACTTTCTCACGCATGTATGGTACCGCCCGTGCCTTGTGGTGGATAGGTCGTGTACCGGGAACCAAATGGATCTGTACTTTCGCCCCCAAGAAGTTTCCAATCCCAGGCTCAAACGACAATGGAAATCTGCTCAGAACCTGGGGCACATGAGGCGTCGTCGACGGATGAAAGCGCTCGGATGTCGTCCCAGTTCCAGCGGATTTTTCCCAGCCAGCTTCTGCCAAACAGTGTGGGGCCATGCCCTGGCATAATCCACAGCGGGAGTTCATGCACTGCTCCATCATAGGAGACTTTGACTTCTGCACTGTCAATTACAGGGATCAGTTCCTTGGTGTAAGTTCTTAGTCTGGTGTGAATGGGGCTGAGCTTGGGCATGTGTGCCTTGTTGCACCACAGCCTGTCGAAGGCCTTTTTCCTCATTATGGACTGACTCGCATCTGTGTCCAGTTCCATGGATACTGGAATTCTGTTCAGTTCATCTTTCAACATTATTGATGGACATTTCGTGGTGAATGTGTGTACCCCGTACACTTCTGCCTCCTCGGTACGAGTCTCCAATTCAGCCTGATCCACCATGGATCGATCTTCCTCTGCAATGTGGTGGTTTGCAGGGTTTGCAGTTCGCCTGCACATTCGCTGGAGGTGTCCCATTGTTCTGCTGCCATTGCACACATAGTGCTTGAAGCAGCATTGATGAGCCCGATGATCACCTCCACAACGCCAACAGGGTGTTAACTGCCTCGCATTAACGATTGATGGCGGACTCTGGGTAATCTGAGGTCGTGCAGCAGCAGCTGGTGTGTATGTTCTGCCATGTATATTCCTGCTCGAAAACAATGTTACTTTGTGCACAGTACTGGCCGAAACCACTTTATGCTGTGAAATTTGTTTGGTGTTGTCGCTGGTTGACATAAATGCCTGGGCTATCGTTATGGCTTTGCTCAGATTCGGAGTTTCAACAGTCAACAGTTTGCGAAGGATTACCTCATGGCCAATGCCCAGTACAAAAAAGTCTCTCAGCATTTGTTCTAGGAATCCCTCAAATTCGCAATGTCCTGCGAGGCGCCTTAGTTTGGCGACATAGCTCACCACTTCCTGGCCCTCCAACCGTTGACATGTGTAGAACCGATACCTCACCATCAAAACGTTTCCTTAGGATTTAAGTGCTCCTGGACCAGCATACACAATTCTTCATAGGATTTAGTTGTTTGTTTCATCGGAGCTAGAAGATTCTTCATGAGGCCATAGGTTTTTGCCCCACAGACAGTAAGGAGGATCGCCCTTCGTTTGGCAGCGTTCTCGTCCCCTTCTAGCTCGTTGGCCACGAAGTATTGGTCGAGTCTCTCCACGAAGGCCTCCCAATCGTCCCCTTCTGAGAACTTCTCCAGGATACCAACTGTTCTTTGCATTTTCGCGTGGTTGTTCGTTATCTCGTCACCAATTGATACGCTCATAATAAAGGATGAAACTGAGTACTGTGAACAATGAGTAAGTGTGACCTTAGATGCTTTAGTAAGACTCCAGAGTGCCGGTACCTGGTGGGTGGCCTGCTTATATACAGTGCTCCCAAGAGATGCTGGGACTCCAACAGGTAGGCCCTCTGGTGGTGGTGTGATACAGGTTGCAAAGGGTTAAATACGTAACAAAAATAGTACCAAGGAATCTTTTACGTCCACTTGAGAGAGCAGACGGGGTTTCAGTTTAACGTCTCATCCGAAAGATGGCACTTTTGACAGCACTCCCTCAGCACTGCACTGCAGTGTCAGCCAAGATTGATATGCTCTTCCTGGAGTGGGACTTGAACCCACAACCTTCTGACACAGAGGTAAGTGTGCTACCACTGAGCCACAGCTGACACATGGGTCATATGGCATGTTATTACTTTCATGCATTCTTTCAGATCGTGCAACTTTTTGTAGACCTGTTTCCAGGTCTGGGATATTCTGCACATGGAGTTGACATTGCTAGTTGCCTCTGTCGTGCTCTATATTTCCTCACCATCATAATTGTGAGCACATCGGAAGAATCGCATCTACATGGTCTCATGGGTAAAATATGCCCTGTCACTTTGATGTGATGTGATAAAGGTCCAGCTCTGCGCATTGCACAGTTGCACTAACAAACGTTAACAACTTCAGTTGGCCATTTAGCTGCTACTTGTTACTACCGCGCTCCCTGGGTGAACATTGCAACAAGTTCTATCCACACCAATTCCCACATTAAAGAAGCACCAACCATTCTTGACACTGAGCCATGAGTTTACTGCAGAAACTGGACACATTTCTCACTTTCAACAGTAACAGGAAATCCTATCCACCGCAGATTAACTCCAGCATATGGTTTCAATGTCATTTCAATCCCTTGTGATAGGTTGGAGCCTTGCGCATAATTCCGTGTTTATTTTAGATGTATAAAAACAACTATGGAGTTAAAAGCACAGAAAGTAAAACAATAAAAGAAAGACTTGTATTTATACAGCGCCTTTCACGACCACCAGACGTCTCAAAGTGCTTTACAACCAATGAAGTACTTGGAGTGTAGTCACTGTTATAATGCAGGAAATGCAGCAGCCAATTTGCACACAGCAAACTCCCACAAACAGCAATGTGATAATGACCAGATAATCTATTTTCTTATGTTGATTGAGGGATAAATATTGGCCCCAGGACATTGGGGATAACTCCCCTACTCTTCTTCGAAATAGTGCCGTGAGATCTTTTACATCCAACTGAGAGAGCAGACAGGATCTCAGTTTAACGTTTTATCCGAAAGACAGCACCTCTGACAGTACAGCACTCTCTCGGGACTGTCAGCCTAGATTTATGTGTTCAGGTTCCTAGAGTGGGACTTGAACCCTCAGCCTTCTGACTCCGAGGCAAGTGTGCTACCCACTGAGCCATGGCTGACACAAAATATATAATATATACAAAATATATACACAATGTACCAAAGTCCTTTGACATTTTGAAATTGTAATGTTTTGCTGACCTGTTTCTGGGCTCTCGAATGCAATAAAAATCCTTTACCAGCAAACAGCTCTACTTTCTGCTTTCTGTTTCTCATCTTATATCATGCAAATAAAGTTTCAACAGGGCAGCTCTACAAGTGTGACACTGGACTCCAAGACAGAAGGTTGCGAGACTGCAGGAATATTCAATTTGCTTTATTTGTACTTCATTGGCTGTAAAGCACTTTGGGATGTCCTGAGGTGGTGAAAGGCGCTAAAGAAATGCAGGTCTTTCTGTCAGCTCAACTTGATCAGTTCTCAGATTTGCCACTGGAGGGAACACTGTCTGGAGTGAAGTGTCAGATGGGAATTAAAACAAGTGAAAACCAATGCCCTCCACACAATGTGCGTTTTCTTGGAGGATTGTAGAGCAAGCCTGAGAACAGCAGTGAAGATGTTTGAATTTCAAAATGTTGTCTTCTTAACTGTAGAAATTATCACGGTCAGGGAGGCTTGAGGCTCGAGGAGAAGAGCAGGATTCATATTTCTTTTTAAATAAAAGAGAAAACATTACCAGAGGAGAAAAAGGAAAACAAGAGGCTTTGGGGTCATGAGAAGTAGAAAAGACTGTTGCAGAATGGGCAAAGGCTATCAAAAAGTTAACTGAGAAGACCAGGGAAAAAATAAAGATTAATCCTTCAAAAAATTGAAGCCAGGAGTCATTGGCATAAATATGAGTATACAAAGCATTCAAAAGCAAATTGGTGAATTGGAAGCTTTAGTAATAACTATGTGGGGGGGCGGAGGGGTGAAATAGTAGCTAGTAGGGAGTTAGATGTGGCCCTTACGGCTAAAGGGATCAAGGCATATGGAGAGAAAGGAATGGGGTACTGAAGTTGCATGATCAGTCGTAATCATATTGAATGGTGGTGCAGGTTCGAAGGGCCGAATGGCCTACGACTGCACCTATTTTCGATGTTTCTATGACAGAGACATGGTTTAGAGTTTGACAGGACTGAGGAATGAAAATGTAATATTCCTGGTTATAACATTTTCAGCAGAGATAGGGGTGGGTGGCACTATTAATAAGGTGCTAGAATGTAAGATTGCACATGGGTTGAGAATGTCTCTTCCTGTTGAGCTTTGCAAGAAGCTAGTTTCAAAGGGAAGGGATGCAATGACACTTTATTAATATTGTCACCCACCCCTATCGCTACTGAAAATGTTATAACCTGTGGGGACAGGAAAAAGACCCACATATTTGTTCTCAGATTTTTAAGCAGAGAGCTATGATTGCTTTCGGCAGGCTCAAAAAGTCAGATATGTTGGCTGGACAGTTGGAAGACATTTTGTTTAGGTCAAGTAAGATGATCCATTGAAGTGGGGAAGTGTAACATGTTTTATATTTTGTATCAGTATGCAAAGATAAATTGCATTGTTTAAATTAAGCGAGTCCAAATGCAACTGTCATTCTTATTGTTCACCTTGCTGTGAATTAAACAGCTTATTGATTTGTTTCAAACCTCGTCTCACCAAATGTTTGCTCCGTCTGCTTTTGGCAACATTAAAGTAGCATTCATAGGAATGACACAAATAATACAGTTCAGACCACAGGGGAAAGCTATTGTTTTATCCATAGGTTATGCTATTGTGTTAAAGGAAGACACATTTATATAGCACCTTTCACGACCTCAGGATGTCCCAAAGTCCGACAGTCAATTAAGTACTTTTTGTAATATAGGAAACGCAGCAGCCAACTTGCACGCAGCTGAAACCTAGGTAGCTATAAGGCAGAGTGAGTCAACTCTTATAAATGTAAAATGTTCAGCTTACTTATGGAAATGACTGAGTGACAGAAGGCAGCTATAGCAGACCCAAATTTGTAACAGAAGTGTCACTCGATTTAGTTCTGAGAAAAGAATTGCTGCAAATAGCTGGTGTGAGAGCAGGAGAACAATTCGAAAATTGCAACCATAATTCAAAGTTTAATGTGCGGATAAAAATGGATCATAAATAGCCAAATATAAGGGAGCTTGTCTGAGATGGCAATCGTGAACCAGTTGGCCGTTTACATCAATCCAGCAGCTTTCATGGTCATTTTCTCTGCTGCTAGTCTATAAATGATCAAATTTATCAAATTAAATTTTTATAACTTGTTAAGGTAAGATTTGAAACCCGTAGGGGAAGATATTCGGGTCGATTGTACCTCCCGTTATTGCCCCCAGGGACGCTAACGGAGTGCAAATGAGTTCTCGACCAGGGCGTGGCGCCGTAACCGACTCCTGCGAAATTCAGCGGGAGTTTATCGATGGCGCGAACCAGTAGCACCCCGGGCTGCTGTGCTGGCGATGACAATGTCATTACTGTGCGCAGCGTCCCGGAAAAATCGGTAGCACCCGCATGAGGCCGCCGCGAGCAATGCCCGTGCCAGCTTCTTGGGGCACATATTGGGCTTCAGTCCGCTCACGGGGTGAAAAATAAAGGGGAGGTGCGGCGCTGACATTTTTTTAAATGGCCGACTTACCGGTTGCACCCTTGTCCTCTTCAAATCACGGGGTCGTGCTGCAATGCTGCAGCCCGGCACTCCGCCTCTGTGCCGGTCCACTGCCACGGCAGCCCGCTTCCCAGTGGTGTAGTGGTGGCCCCTTCTCCCCACTGCAGAGTCGGCAGCGTGCCCTCCCCTTTAATGGAAGGGGAGGGCCCTGTGCTCCCACCAGTGCTACGAGCCTCTCCGCGTAGCGCTGGAACATTCCCTAATGTTAGTGCTCCAGTCCCGCCCCCAAGAGGAAGTGGAGTACAAGAATTTGCATCCACTTCCTCTTGGGGGCGGTAAGCCCAATTTAGCTGCCAGGCACCTCGCAGCCATTACCGTCGCCAATCGGGGCCATACACAATCTCGCCCCCCCATAGTCTCCAGGGTCATTAGTCCAGTACCATAGACACTCGGCTACCATACTCAACGGTATTGTCACCAAGCAGATGCAAATGAACTGAGGTAATGCTGTTTCCATGTACTCATTGCAGTCTGCAACCAATTGAGAAGGACAGTTGTTTCTTGCATCATGAGCCTGGACTACAAAAACCTCACTGTAAAGTGAAATGCAAATTCTGTCTTTGTGCAACAATACAGAAATTGTTTTGGTCACAATATTGTGCCTTATTTTAAATATACTAACAGATCTCCTGTGACATTGTTCCCGATTTTAAGAGCAAACAAGTAACATTTATATATTCTAATATATTTACAGAATACATCCTTCCATCCAACCCCTCGAATGGAAAAAATAAAATTATCGCTATTCTGAGAGCTGTTCACTGGTCAGAAATAACTTTTTTAATAATACTATTTGTTTTCCTGGAACTTCTTACCACAATGAGAGCCTAATTCATCAAAAGGGTTTTTTGGCAATTCACAGCAATTTTTTCTGTCTTTTCGGAGTTTCAAATTGATTAGTTTCTTCCTCTGAGACTCACAAACCACTCCTCCATCCACTGATTCAGACAGAATTAGTCTTTTCTATCCCAGATTATATTTGAATATCCCACCACTCAAATTTATAAAGGAACTTCCAGTCATATACAAACTGAACTAATAACACAGTATTTTTTAAGTTTGAATTATTCCTCTGTCCAGCCTGTAACTTATGAAATCAACAATATTATATTGAAATATGTCTGGTGTAGGAATCTGGACTGCAGTTGTTTTTTTAAATTGCATATATACTGTGACTTAATTTAAAGGAACAACCATTAAATCAAAACTAAACAAAGAAATCTCATTTAGTTATAGGCACAGGCAGAGACATAGGTCAGTGAGAGGATAATTGCCCAGGTATCATTACTTTGTGTGGTTGCCGGTGTGCAACGGCCACCCCACGTTAAAAGAATTCACGCACGGGCATCTTCCCCCCTTTAAAATGAAGTTCTGGACCTGGAATGTCAGGACCCTCATGGACAACCCTAACAGCAACAGACCGGAACACTGCATTGCTTTCATTGCCCAAGAGCTCAGGCGCTTCGACATTGACTTCACTGCCCTGAGCGAGATCTGACGAGCAGGGGAAGGCCAGCTCAAGGAACAAGGTGGTGCTTACACCTTCTTCTGGAAAGGCAAACCAGAAGAAGGCCATCTCTGTAGGGTCGGCTTTGCCATCAAAAATGAGCTAGTCTGGCGTCTCAGAGACTCCCCTTGCTGGATAAACGAACACCTCATGTCTTTCGGCTCACCCTAACCCGGAATCAGTGCGCTATGGTCATCAGTACATATGCCCAAACACTGGAAGCTACTGGCGAGACCAAAGAGGAATTCTATTCCTGCCTTGAACAATCCCTGTCCCAAGTCCAAACGGGCGACAAGCTGATTCTCCTTGGCAATTTTAATGCCAGAGTCAGAAAGGACACAGACCTATGGAGAGTGGTGATTGGCAGAGAGGGGGTAGGGAAAGCCAACTCCAATGGTACCCACCTCCTGATGAAATGCTTAGAACACAGTCTTGTCATAACCAACACCTTGTTTCGTAAGAGAGACAAGTCTAAGGCCTCATGACAACACCCTCGCTCCAGGCACTGGCATCTGCTAGATTTCGTCATCGTCCGAGTGAGAGAATACAAGAACATCTGTATCACCCGCGCCATGACAGGAGCTGACGACTGCTGGACAGACCACTGCCTAATCCGATCTTTTATCTCCATCAATGTTGCCTCGAAATGCCGGCGGCAACAGAAACGTTGCCGCAAGAAAATCAACGCTGAAGCATACAAAGACCCTGCAAAAGAAGCCCTCTTCAGCCAACGCCTCACAGCCAGCCTGATGACTCCAAATGAACAGGAGCCGTGGAGTGCCCATAGTGCCTGGTCTGCCCTCAGATCCACCATAATCAGCACCTGTGAAGAGACTCTTGGATACTCTACCAGAAAATGTCTAGATTGGTTCGATGAGATCCAGGAGCTCATGGTCTACAGAGCAGGAGTGATACCCGCCTTCTTCTAAGCTTCAGAGACATGGACAATGTACAGTAGACATCTCAAAGCACTGGAGAAGTACCACCAGCGCACCAATGTCAGTGTTCTCTCTCAGGCCAACATCTCCAGCATCGAAGCATTGACCACGCTCAATCAGCTCTGATGGGCGGGCCATGTCGTCCGCATGCCTGATACAAGGCTCCTGAAACAGGCGCTCTACTCCGAGTTATGTCACAGCAAGTGAACCCCAGGGGGGCAGAGATAACGCTTCAAGGACACCCTGAAAAAATTTTACATCTCCACTGACTCTTGGGAATCCCTGGCCCATGGCTGCTCAAAATGGAGAGGAAGCATTCGGGAAGGCGCTGAATTCTTTGAGTCTCTTCGTCGGGAACACGCAGTAGTCAAGTACAAACAATGGAAGAAGCGTATGACAAACCAAGCACCCCATTCACCCGTCCCTTCAACCATCACCTGCCCCACCTGTGACAGAGACTGTAGATCCCGCATTGGTCTCATCAGCCACCTTAGAACTCATGTTAGTATGTAATCAAATCATCCTCGACTCCGGGGGACTGCCTAAGAAGAAGAGAGGCCTCAGGCATATTGTGAGATCAGATAGGGCATATTTTCTGTTGCTAGGTAAGTTGCTCTGGAACCAGCAGGAAATTACTCACTCATTTGTCTACAAAGCATCAGCTTTTCACAGGAGTTATGACAGGATACTGGCGGAACCGCCGTGGAATTTCAGCTTCCCCCCAGTTGCAGTAAATAAATTTTAATGTGACCAGCAAAAAACATAAACATTTTTATGATTTGATGGGATTCCCAATTTGTCTCCAAAACTGTGTGGTTGATGCCTAACTTGCTATATGTGCTTTATCCAGTAGATGGCTCTTTCAGCTCCACTTTATGTAGATCTTAGATTTCAAACCCAAAGAAGCAAGAATCCAATTAAAATAAATCTGTAAGTAATTTACTTACATCACACAACATAATCATTCACTTTTAGGCTAATGTTGTTTCGGCTATTAATTATGGGGAATGAGAAAGAAAGACATATGTTGAGAAATATCACATTATGCAATTTATACTGGACTACAGGACTTGTATTAAATGAAAATATAAATTTGAGTGTCACTTTCCCGTGATGGTTCAGTGAGTTTATCCATTATGGTTCAGTGATCAGGATTTAGATGAGCTCAGTGGAGCACCAGTACTTGCCCTACAATTAGTCTTAGTGCTGCTGGGTGAGGAAGGGGAAATCAGCAAATACAGGGACTTCCTTTTGGAAATGCACATGTGAATTGTCATGGGCTCTTTTGTGATGCTCCCCCTAATAAACAGCCTGCAGACACTCGCTATCAGGAGCAGATTAACCGTGGGGCGGATTAACTGTGGGGCGGATTAACCGTAGGGCAGATTAACCACGGGGTTATTAACCGTGGGACAGATTAACCACGGGGCAGTTTAACCACAAGGGGATTAACCGTGGGACAGATTAACCGTGGGACAGATTAACCACGGGGTGGTTTAACCACAGGGGGATTAACCGTGGGACAGATTAACTGTGGGGCGGATTAACCACGGGGGGATTAACTGTGGGGCGGATTAACCGTGGGACGGATTAACCACGGGGCGGATTAACTACGGGGGGATTAACCGTGGGACAGATTAACCACGGGGCGGATTAACCACGGGGGGATTAACCGTGGGACAGATTAACCGTGGGGTGGATTAACTGTGGGGCGGATTAACCGTGGGGGGGATTAACCGTGAGGCGGATTAACCACGGGGGGATTAACCGTGGGACGGATTAACCGTGGGGCGGATTAACCACGGGGGGATTAACCATGGGACGGATTAACCGTGGGGTGGATTAACTGTGGGCGGATTAACCGTGGGGGGGATTAACCGTGAGGCGGATTAACCACGGGGGGATTAACCGTGGGACGGATTAACCGTGGGGCGGATTAACCACGGGGGGATTAACCATGGGACGGATTAACCGTGGGGCGGATTAACCACGGGGGGATTAACCGTGGGACAGATTAATCGTGGGGTGGATTAACTGTGGGGCGGATTAACCGTGGGGGGGATTAACCGTGAGGCGGATTAACCACGGGGGGATTAACCGTGGGACGGATTAACCGTGGGGCGGATTAACCACGGGGGGATTAACCATGGGACGGATTAACCGTGGGGCGGATTAACCGTGGGACGGATTAACCACAGGGCGGATTAACCATGGGACGGATTAACCACAGGGTGGATTAACCACGGGGCGGATGGAGCAGTAGCCCCAGGCCCACCAAAGAAAATATAAGGCCTCCCAAATAGGCTTAATAGAATAGACAATAAGAGAGGAACGACCGAGGAAAATAGATTCACTTGTTTATACATATATATAGAAGTACCTATATACACTAATGTACCTATATACACAAGTAGCTATATACACTATTGTACCAATATACAGAACACAAAATAGATTCACTTGTTTATACCTATATACAGAAGTACCTATATACACTAATGGACCTATATTCAGAAGTACCTATATACACTAATGTACCAATATACAGAACAGAATATGTACTAGCCTGTTTTATTTCACACGTTATTGAGAGAAATTTGCATATATGTATAGGAATCAAGTATTGCAATGTTACCAGATCCAGAATATATGCTTTCATTGTTGAATATACTGGCCTATGTTTTCATACTCAGAATCAGAATCATATACGTAATGTAATGAACATGAACACACATAACTATAGGCCCATTAGGATCAGTTTGCCCCAGGCCCATCCGGCCCTTAATCTGGGCCTGCTCACTATTAAGGGTTTGTATCAATAATGGCCATTTGGCAAGGTACTGCAAGATGTTGAGCGGCCATGCAACCAAACCCCACCATGGGGTCAGAGGGAAGAAATTTGTGAGAAGAGAGGAAGGTAGGATACTTTTAGAAAAACAACAGAAAAATTGAGTACACTGTATAAGTTTGTGCTTTGAGAAAATACAACAAAATGCAGACTCTCTGTTTTCTTTAGGTTGTGCTTACCTTTTGGCCAACAGCTTTAACTTTTCAAATTTAATTCCTAAATCAGAACTCTTATAAAATCCAAGCAGGATTCCTGAGTGGAAATTAATATATTTCCTTACTTGTAATATCTATCAGTCGATAATATATTTTAAAAAATCTTATGTCTGCCCGCACTTCCTGTTGTCACACTTTTTGTGTTAACATTTGTTCTATTATAAATCCCTCTCTGCATTTCCATAATGGAAATGCACATGTAAACACGTCACTGCACAATCTGGCCACCAGGCTGTGCAATCTGGCCACTGGGTTCCCACAAAATGCTTCCTCAAATTCACCCACCATTATTTTCCTCAGTAACTGAAAGGGTGAAGTCATTGCTTCCAAGACATAGAAATAAGAGAGGTGCCAGGTTCAAACCTTAGCCTCTGCTGAGTTTACTGATTTCAGCCAGGGCAGTAATGGTAATATTACAACTGGCTGCAGTATCCATGGGTTACAGAAGCGAAAATATGCCCGGGTTCCCGTTCCCCAGTCCTTATCGCTATACAGCAACTTTCAAAGTGCTTGCGTGAGGACACCATGTGAGAGCAGGATTGTGCTTGGGTGTGATGTTGGCTAGGTTGCTGGCAGTTACTATCAAGGCTCATACATGAATAATGGTCACTTTAACCAGGCAACCAAGGATAACTGTGTCTTGTGGAAGCACAGGCCGGTGTGTCAGTCAACACCTTCAGGAGAGAAAAAAAAAGAGACAAAATGAAAGAGACAAAAAAGAAAGCAAGGTTGCATTTTCCACTTTCTTCATATACCTTTTGAGAGTCAAACAATTTCCAACTGCTTGATCAGCTTCTCGCTCACAACTCTTTTAAATAATACAATTCAACCATATGCCCCCTTGTTAAAGGGGCACAACCACGAGAACCGGCAAACTAACCAAAAACAGTTAAAGAAAACCTAACCAATCAAATCAAAATTTGGTTCTCAGGAGTGATGATGCACTCCAGTCCCTCTGATGCTCACTGGTCGCGGAAGGCCTCGAGCATGAGAACATAAAAATTAGGAACAGGAGTAGGCCATACGGCCCCTCGAGACTGCTCTGCCATTCAATAAGATCATGGCTGATCTGATCATGGACTCAACTGCACTTCCCCGCCTGCTTCCCATAACCCTTTATCCCCTTATCGTTTAAGGAACTGTCTATTTCTGTCTTAAATTTATTCAATGTCCCATCTTCCACAGCTCTCTGAGGCAGCGAATTCCACAGATTTACAACCCTCTGAGAGAATAAATTTCTTCTCATCTCTGTTTTAAATGGGTGGCCCCTTATTCTAAGTTCATGCCCTCTAGTTCTAGTCTCCCCCATCAGTGGAAACATCCTCTCTGCATCCACCTTGTCAAGCCCCCTCATAATCTTATACGTTTCGATAAGATAACCTCTCATTCTTCTGAATTCCAATGAGTAGAGGCTCAACCTACTCAACCTTTCATCATAAGTCAACCCCCTCATCTCTGGAATCAACCTAATGAACCTTCTCTGAACTGCCTCCAAAGCAAGTATATCCTTTCGTAAATATGGAAACCAAAACTGCATGCAGTATTCCAGGTGTGCCCTCACCTATACCTTGTATAGCTGTAGCAAGACTTCCCTGCTTTTATACTCCATCCCCTTTGCAATAAAGACCAAGATAGTATTGGCCTTCCTGATCACTTGCTGTACCTGCATACTATCCTTTTGTGTTTCATGCACAGGTACCCCCAGGTCCCGCTGTACTGCGGCACTTTGCAATCTTTCTCCATTTAAATAATAACTTGCTCTTTGATTTTTTTCTGCCAAAGTGCATGACCTCACACTTTCCAACATTATACTCCATCTGCCAAATTTTTGCCCACTCACTTAGCCTGTCTATGTCCTTTTGCAGATTTTTTGTGTCCTCCTCACACGTTGCTTTTCCTCCCATCTTTGTATCATCAGCAAACTTGGCTATGTTACACTCAGTCCCTTCTTCCAAGTCGTTAATATAGATTGTAAATATTTGGGGTCCCAGCACTGATCCCTGTGGCACCCCACTAGTTACTGGTTGCCAACCAGAGAATGATCCATTTATCCCGACTTTCTGTTCTCTGTTAGTTAGACAATCCACTATCCATGCTAATATATTACCCTCAACCCCGTGAACTTTTATCTTGTGCAGTAACCTTTTATGTGGCACCTTATCAAATGCCTTCTGTAAGTCCAAAAACACCACATCCACTGGTTCCCCTTTATCCACCCTGTTTGTTACATCCTCAAAGAACTCCAGCAAATTTGTCAAACATGATTTCCCCTTCGTAAATCCATGCTGACTCTGCCTGACCGAATTTTGCTTTTCCAAATGTCCTGCTACTGCTTCTTTAATAATGGACTCCAACATTTTCCCAACCACAGATGTTAGGTTAACTCGTCTGTAGTTTCCTGCTTTTTGTCTGCCTCCTTTTTTAAATAGGGACATTACATTTGCAGTTTTCCAATCTGCTGGGACATCCTCAGAATCCAGGGAATTTTGGTAAATTACAACCAATGCATCTACAATCCCTGCCGCTACTTCTCTTAAGACCCTAGGATGCAAGCCATCAGGCCCAGGGCATTTATCTGCCTTTAGTCCCATTATATTACTGAGTACCACCTCCTTAGTGATTGTGATTGTGTTAAGTTCCTCCCTCCCTATAGTCCCTTGACTATGCACTGTTGGAATATTGTTAGTGTCCTCTACTGTAAAGACTGATACAAAATATCTGTTCAGAGTTTCTGCCATCTCCATGTTCCCCATTACTAATTCCCCGGTCTCGTCCTCTAAGGGACCAACATTTATTTTAGCCACTTTTTTCCTTTTTATATATCTATAGAAACTCTTGCTATCTGTTTTTATATTTTGTGCTAGTTTACTTGAGACACCGCGTGCTGCATCTCCAGGAACACCCAGGCATCAACGTAGCCGCGGAAGAAAGGCAGGCGTTCGGGCTGAACGACCCCCTCGACCGCCCGCTGTCTGGACCTGCTGGTGGTCACCTTGGCCAGGCCCAGGAGCAGTCCCAAGAGGAGGCCCTCCGACCTGCCTGTTCCCCCCCGGCACAGGGTGCCCAAAGATCAGGAGCGTGGGACTGAAGTGCAGCCAGAAATTGAGGAGCAGCCCCTTCAAATAATGGAAGAGGGGCTGCAACCTCACACACCCTATAAAAATGTAGAACACGGACTCCTTCAGGCCGCAGAAAATGCAGGCGGCCTGGGAGTCCGTGAACTGACACTGGACCAAGACCTAGCTCTGTCGAACCCGTGTGGTGGCTGGTGTGCAACGGCCACCACACGTTAAAAAAATCCACGCACAGGCATCTTCCATCCTTCAACATGTAGTTCAGGACCTGGAATATTAGGTCCTTCATTGAAACACCTGTGAACTCATCCCTTTTTGGCGTGGAAGCGAGTCATCCTCCTTTCGAGGGACTGCCTATGATGATGATGAGCTGACTTAAAAACTTATTGCACAAGACTGCCCCATGCAATACCCTCCAGGCCAAAACTTTCTTCATATAAAGCTGATCAAAGAAAGCAGTTCAGAGGCAATTGTTTCCAACAGTGCAACTCTTTCTTAAAGTTCAGTCGTAGTAAATCTACTAGTGGTAACAATTGGCAGCCAATCAAATTTTAGTTGTAAGCTAGTTAATTGTGAAGTTAATGAGCTGGAAGTGACCCCATGACCTTATTGCATAAGTGTGTCCATCAGCGGAGAGGATTGTGTCTTGCGGACCCGGGACCTGATCCATCACTCCCAGGAGGCTGGTCTGTCAGTCGCCTTCCTATCTCTCGACCAAGAGAAGGCGTTCGACAGGATGGATCACGACTATCTGTTCAGTACTCTGCGCGCTTTCGGGTTCAGGACGCATTTCGTCGCCCGGATCCGACTTTTGTATGCCGCTGCAGAGTGTCTGATTAAGGATAACGGGTTTTTGACGGCGCCCCTTCGCTTTGGGAGAGGGGTACGCCAGGGATGCCCCATGTCCGGCCAGTTATACGCCATCTGCGTGGAGCCTTTCCTGCGCCTCCTGCGAACGAGGTTGACGGGACTGGCTCTGCAAGGGCTGGGCATGGAGGTCGTCCTCTCAGCTTACGCTGATGACGTGCTCCTCACGGTCAAGGATCCCATTGATCTGCGGAGGATGCATGAGTGCCAGGAGATTTACTCGGTCGCATCCTCCGCCAGGATCAACTGGGAGAAATGTTCCGGACTCCTGGTGGGTCAGTAGCGGGTGGACTCCCTGCCGGAGGAGCTCAGGCCTTTTGCCTGGAGCATGACCCATCTCCTCTATCTGGGAGTCTACCTTAGCCCCGACGAGGAAACCTGGCCGGCAAACTGGCAAGAGCTGGAGGCCAAGGTCGCCGCTCGCCTAGGGCGCTGGACAGGACTGCTCCGAGTGCTGTCCTACAGGGGCCGAGCGCTAGTCATAAACCAGCTGGAGGCCGCTATGCTGTGGTACCGGCTGGTCACTTTGACCCCTCCCCCTGCGTTTGTCGCCAAGATACAGAAGAAGCTGGTGGACTTCTTCTGGAACAACAGGAAGCACTGGGTCTCTGCGGCGGTCTTGAGTCTCCCGCTTAGGGAGGGCGGTCAGTTGTTGGTGTGCGTCAGCACCCAGCTAGCGACTTTCCATCTTCAGACCCTGCAGCGATACCTTTACTTCGAGCCCCCTCCTAGGTGGCGTGCGCTGGCGACGTATTTCTTCCGCCAGCAGTACAGCCTCAATTACGACACGCAGCTCCTGTTTGTGAGCCTGGGGGGTCTCAGGACCGCCGTCCAAGGGCTGCCTGTCTTTTACCAGGAACTCATCAGGGTCTGGAACAAAGTCTCCACCAAGCGTAGCTCTCCACCGGCTAGAGTAACGGTTGTCCTGCAGCAGCCGCTGCTCAGGAATCCGTGACCGAGGTTTTAGGTGGCAGGCGGACAAGAGGGCTGTGGCTGGCGAGGTGACCAGGGTCAGGGACCTGCTTGATGGCGGAGGAGCGGGCTGGATGGCGCCAGACGTGCTGGCACGGTGCCTAAATTCGGCCGACGCCCGCCGCACGGCCGATGCCATCGAGTCGCTAAAAACAGCGCTGGGCCCTGACTCCGTTAGGTGTGTCGAGGAGGCTCAAGCATGTGGGGAGGTCCCGTCCGAACTGACCCCCGTCCGGACGGAATTCCTCATCGGCGCCAAACCCCGAAACCTCCCTCGGGAGCCGGCGCCTCACAACTTGAGCCGCCTCGGGGAAATCCCCTCCGTGCCTTTCAGTTCTGCGCGGAGGGGTTTCCTGTACGGTCTGCTCCTGCACACTCTCAACCTTGCCATCCTCGCCTGCCGTCCGGACACGCCATGGCGCAACATCTTGCCCTCCGGAGGAGGCGGGGGTCCCCGATGGAGGGCACTCTACGCGGGAGTCCTCCCACTGTTTATCGGGAACTTGGCCTGGAGGGTGGTGCACGGAGCAGTCCCGTGCAATAAACTTTTAAGAACATAAGAACATAAGAATTAGGAACAGGAGTAGGCCATCTAGCCCCTCGAGCCTGCTCCGCCATTCAATAAGATCATGGCTGATCTGGTCGTGGACTCAGCTCCACTTACCCGCCCTCTCCCCGTAACCCTTAATTCCCTTATTGCTTAAAAATCTATCTATCTGTGACTTGAAAACATTCAATGAGCTAGCCTCAACTGCTTCCTTGGGCAGAGAATTCCACAGATTCACAACCCTCTGGGAGAAGAAATTCTTTCTCAACTCGGTTTTAAATTGGCTCCTCCGTATTTTGAGGCTGTGCCCCCTAGTTCTAGTCTCCCCGACCAGTGGAAACAACCTCTCTGCCTCTATCTTGTCTATCCCTTTCATGATTTTAAATGTTTCTATAAGATCACCCCTCATCCTTCTGAACCCCAAGGAGTAAAGACCCAGTCTACTCAATCTATCATCATAAGGTAACCCCCTCATTTCTCGAATCAGCCTAGTGAATCGTCTCTGTACCCCTTCCAAAGCTAGTATATCCTTCCTTAAGTAAGGTGACCAAAACTGCACGCAGTACTCCAGGTGCGGCCTTACCAATACCTTATACAGTTGCAGCAACACCTCCCTGCTTTTGTACTCCATCTCTTTCGCAATGAAGGCCAACATTCCATTTGCCTTCCTGATTACCTGCTGCACCTGCAAACTAACCTTTTGGGATTCATGCAGTTTCATGCACAAGGACCCCCAGGTCCCTCTGCACCACAGCATGTTGTAATTTCTCCCCATTCAAATAATATTCACTTTTACTGTTTTTTTTCCCAAGGTGGATGACCTCACACTTTCCGACATTGTATTCCATCTGCCAAACCTTAGCCCATTCGCTTAACCTATCCAAATCTCCTTGCAGCCTCTCTGAGTCCTATACACAACCCGCTTTCCCACTAATCTTAGTGTCATCTGCAAATTTTGTTGCACTACACTCTGTCCCCTCTTCTAGGTCATCTATGTAAATTGTAAACAGTTGTGGTCCCAGTACTGATCCCTGTGGCACACCACTAACCACTGATTTCCAACCGAAAAAGGACCCATTTATCCCGACTCTCTGTTTTCTGTTCGCCAGCCAATTCTCTATCCATGCTAATACATTTCCTCTGACTCCACGTACCTTTATCTTCTGCAGTAACCTTTTGTGTGGCACCTTATCGAATGCCTTTTGGAAATATAAATACACCACATCCATCGGTACACCTCTATCCACCATGTCGTTATATCCTCAAAGAATTCCAGTAAGTTAGGTTCACGGGCTCCCAGGCCGCCTGCAATTTCTGCGGTCTGGAAGAGTCTGTGTTCCACGCTTTTATGGAGTGTGCAAGGTTGCAGCCCACGTTTCATTATTTAAAGGGGCTGCTCCTGAAATTCTGGCTGCACTTCCGTCCCACACTCCTGATCTTTGGGCATCCTGTGCGGAGGGGAGCGGGTAGGTCAGAAGGCCTCCTCATAGGACTGCTCCTGGGCACGGCCAAGGGTGCCATCAGCCGGTCCAGGCAGCGGGCGGTCGAGGGGATCGTTCAGTCCGACTGCCTGCCTCTCTTCCGCGCCTACATCCGTGCCAGGGTGTCCCTGGAGATGGAGCACGTGGTGTCCACCGGTACGCTTGCGGCCTTCCGCGAGAGGTGGGCGCCGGAGGGACTGGAGTGCATCGTCACCCCGGCAACCAAATTTTAATTTGATTTTATATGTTTTAAAGTTTCATTTGTTTTAATTGCCGGGTTTTAGTGTCCCCTCCCCTTTTATAGGGGGCACTTGATTTAATGTTTCATTTTGTCTACTCCCAAAAAAGTTGTGTCTTGCGGACAGACATGGCCAGGACCTAATCACAGGATTTGACCGTTACAGATCCGTGATTATGGAAATGTGGAAAAAGGCGATCAGGATCAGTGCCAGGCTCATTTCGACTGATGTTGAAATCAGACAACAGCAAGACAAAATTGTACTTATTTAGTGCCTTTGACATAGAAATTATCCTTAGTTGTTTTACTTAGTGGGGAGACAAAAATAAATTGGAACAAATACAGAATGGATGTCAAGGCATTAAGGGAGAGATTAGAAGGGGTGATTGAAAGACAGGTGGGGGGAGGTGGCTGAGTTAGCTACTCAAATAGATTTGTTCATGTTATAACAGAAAAATACTGCAAATGCTGGAAATCCAAAAACAAAAAGAGAAAATGCAGGAAGCACTCAGCAGGTCAGGCAGCATCTGTGGAGAGAGAGAGACAGCGTTAACGTTTCAGATCTTGCGTCAGAACCCTTGTTCATTTTATTCTTATCTGTGGTGGTGGGGCATTGCGTTGCATATGAACTCAAAGGCAGTGCACATCATTGAGCTTTCAAGCCACAACTGACCTGAGCACATCAGAACTAAACTTTCAAAGTAAATGAAAAATGACTCCTGAAGATGTAGGCATCTTTCCTGAACACACTGAGCTGCTGCCAGGCACGAGCCATCCACGTATCTAAAAGAACCCATTGGATTATTTCCCAGACAGCTTTGGTATTCAGACAGCATGACAGCAATGCATTTCCTTGCTTCCTTCCGAACCCATGTAGACAATCCCTGAGACATTGGCTGCTGACCAGCTCCTTGGTATGTGTAACACACCATAGATCACCCTCATGAAAAGGGAACAGTGTTTCTTTCATCTCTCCAGTTATCCCTCTTAGCAGCACAACTGACTGTGAAATTGGTGCTCATTAAGGTGAGGGATATAAGTATTGGGCAGTGGAATACTTTTTTAATTTGGGCAAAGTGTGAGCATCAAGCATTCAATTATTAAGGATGTCATTCAATTATTAAGGATGTCATAGCAGCGCATTTGGAAAGAGGTGACATGATAGGTCCAAGTTAGCATGGATTTATGAAAGGGAAATCATGCTTGACAAATCTTCTGGAATTTTTTGAGGATGTTTCCAGTAGAGTGGACAAGGGAGAACCAGTTGATGTGGTATATTTGGACTTTCAGAAGGCTTTCGACAAGGTCCCACACAAGAGATTAATGTGTAAAGTTAAAGCACATGGGATTGGGGGTAGTGTGCTGACATGGATTGAGAACTGGTTGTCAGACAGGAAGCAAAGAGTAGGAGTAAATGGGTACTTTTCAGAATGGCAGGCAGTGACTAGTGGGGTACCGCAAGGTTCTGTGCTGGGGCCTCAGCTGTTTACACTGTACATTAATGATTTAGACGAGGGGATTAAATGTAGTATCTCCAAATTTGCGGATGACACTAAGTTGGGTGGCAGTGTGAGCTGCGAGGAGGATGCTATGAGGCTGCAGAGTGACTTGGATAGGTTAGGTGAGTGGGCAAATGCATGGCAGATGAAGTATAATGTGGATAAATGTGAGGTTATCCACTTTGGTGGTAAAAACAGAGAGACAGACTATTATCTGAATGGTGACAGATTAGGAAAAGGAGAGGTGCAACGAGACCTGGGTGTCATGGTACATCAGTCATTGAAGGTTGGCATGCAGGTACAGCAGGCGGTTAAGAAAGCAAATGGCATGTTGGCCTTCATAGCGAGGGGATTTGAATACAGGGGCAGGGAGGTGTTGCTACAGTTGTACAGGGCCTTGGTGAGGCCACACCTGGAGTATTGTGTACAGTTTTGGTCTCCTAACTTGAGGAAGGACATTCTTGCTATTGAGGGAGTGCAGCGAAGGTTCACCAGACTGATTCCCGGGATGGTGGGACTGACCTATCAAGAAAGACTGGATCAATTGGGCTTGTATTCACTGGAGTTCAGAAGAATGAGAGGGGACCTCATAGAAACGTTTAAAATTCTGACAGGTTTAGACAGGTTGGATGCAGGAAGAATGTTCCCAATGTTGGGGAAGTCCAGAACCAGGGGTCACAGTCTAAGGATAAGGGGTAAGCCATTTAGGACCGAGATGAGGAGAAACTTCTTCACCCAGAGAGTGGTGAACCTGTGGAATTCTCTACCACAGAAAGTAGTTGAGGCCAATTTACTAAATATATTCAAAAGGGAGTTAGATGAAGTCCTTACTACTAGGGGGATCAAGGGGTATGGCGAGAAAGCAGGAAGGCGGTACTGAATTTGCATGTTCAGCCATGAACTCATTGAATGGCGGTGCAGGCTAGAAGGGCCGAATGGCCTACTCCTGCACCTATTTTCTATGTTTCTATCTTTGTTTCTATTCCTAAGTCAATTATAGCAAAGACCAGATGCAGAATAAAGCTCCCTGTACACTCAATTGAATGACTATCATCAAAGCATTGACCATGCTCAATCAGCTCCAATGGACGGGTCACATCGTCCGCATGCCTGATACTGGACTCCCAAAGCAAGCACTCTACTCAGAGCTCCGACATGGCAAGTGAGTCCCAGGTGGGCAGAGGAAACACTTCAAAGCCTCCTTGAAAAAGTGCAACATCCCCACCGACACCTGGGAATCCCTGGCCCAAGACCGCTCTAAGTGGAGGAGAAGCATATGTGAGGCGTCAAACACCTCGAGTCTCTTCGCCGGGAACAAGTGGAAGCCAAGCACAAGCAGCGGAAGGAGTGCACGACAACCCAAGCACCCCACCCACCCGTTCCCTCAACCACCGTCTGCCCCACCTGTGACAGAGACTGTCGGTCCCGCATTGGACTCTTCAGTCACCTGAGAACTCATATTAGTGTGGAAGCAAGTTATCCTCGACTCCAAGGGACTGCCTAAGAAGAAGGGATAGGTTCTGCAACAGGTGATCCACTCCACCAGAGCTCAGGTGATGGAGATAAAAATCTATTGCCTTTCAGCTAGAGTCACATAGTTGATGTGGGAATGATAAATTCTACCCGAAGACTACTTTCTCCTGCTGGGTTTATTTTCTTCTGTAGCTGCTGGTCATTGATATATTCTTAAATGTTTCTTTCTGAATGTACCATTTCAAGTATCTGAATGAGATATGCTTTTGTAAGCACTTTTTCAGCCATTGTTATAGTTCATCTTGATCTGAAAACTACCACAAATGAATATTGTAATTTATCATGAAAAATGGCACAGGTTGTATATTTCATATCAGTACAACCTTTCATTAAGATTTCAAGTGGCTTTCAATTATAATCGGGATTAATGCATGTGTTTAATGGTATGCATTGTGGTTATGTTGCAGGTACTAATAATCCAGAGGCCTGAACTAATAATCCGAAGACATGAGGTCAAATCCCACCATGGCAGCTGGGGAATTTAAATTCAGTTAATTAAATAAATCTAGGAAAAAAAAGCTAGTGTCAGTAATGGTGATCATGAAACTATCGGGTTGCTTTAAAAACCCATCTGGTTCGCTAATAACCTTTAGGGAAGGAAATCTGCCACCTTTACCTGGTCTGGCCTATATGTGACTCCAGACGCACAGCAATGTGGTTGACTCTTAACTGAAATGGCCTAGCAAGTCAATTGTATAACACAGCTCACCACCACCTTCTCAATAAATGCTAAGCTTGCCAGCGATACCCATATGCCGTGAATGAATTTAAAAAAAATACAGTGGAAAATGTGAATTCCTGGTAATGGTAAATATCACTGACCTAATTATTACCTATTCGGAAAGAGAAGTGAGTCACACGGCTACAAGGCTATAGTCCTCAAACACTACTGCCGAAAAGAAAGTCCAGCCATGAAGTTATTTTTTTCCAACAGTTACATATATTTGTGCTGCCAACAATCTTACATCGTGTTATGTCTATAGTGTACTTATGAATGACTCCATAAGGCAATGTGTTGTACTTGAACTGTAGTGACCTTGGTTCTTTATTCCAAACTCCAAAGTGCTGTGCAAGCATGGTGTGCAGCCTTTTGTACAGGGCCCTGCCACCAGGGCAGGAAACCCCCGGTCTCCACCAGTTGCACCCTCTAGTGGTGCCAGCATGTATGTACACAGTGTGAGCCTTATTGACAGTACATCAGGTAAACAAGTCTCCAGCTTATACAATCTCACAGTGACTATACATAATCAGCATATACAACACATCGGGTCACAGAAGGTACAAATTAGGTAGACTCAGATCGCAGATGGAAAATAAGAACTGCATCTATACTGTATATGACAGAAAAAAGGGAATTGAAAGGATTTGAATTGGTTTTCAATTTACAGTGCAGAAGGTTTGTCTGTTTCAGATAATTAAATTAGAAACTCTCACATATTACCAATTAGAAGTATTTATCAGATGCAGAAAGTTATATTTGAACTCAGACAGTGTTCTATAACTATTCACATAAATTATACTTATCGGCTGTGTTTGGAAATCGTGTAAAATTGGTAGTGCAGTTCAGATGGAAGTGTTCATGAACCAGGGCTTGTTTAGGCTGATCACATGTTTTTTTCAAGTTTGTGAACTTAGCTTTCTATTTAGTTCTTGTCACAATCTCTGATTAATGATTTTCTGCCACAAGTTGCCAAGTTGGATTTGGCAGGCCCATCACACAGTTCAGATAAAAACAAAGATCATGAATGCTGGAAATCGGAAATGAAAACAGAAAACGCTGGAATACATCGCAAGTTACTTTTGCTACATAATCAGCATTTCAGCTTCCCAAGCTTCGGAAATTTAAAATGAACAAAAATCATTGATCACTTACTCAGCTTGCACTGGTAGGAAACAAATAATAGGTCTGGAATTGCACTTAGGAATGAAAAATACATTGTTCAGAATGGAAGCACACTGCATCAAACAAAGAAGTCCTTGAGCTCCTCGCAATTTGTTGGAGGTGCGGGGGGGGGGGCTGGTGTGGTCCAGCATGTCGTATGCTAGACGCTCAAATCTGCCCCCCATGGACATGTGGTAGCGGAGATGGGAACTTAATTGACAAGCTGCAGACATCAAATGGGCACTCCGCTGTTGTTTGCCGGTTTTGGAACGCTGAAAATGATCTGGCAGGGAGCTGGCTGGCAGGTCGGGGCTATTGAGGGGTCGGGTGGGGTGGAGGGAGCCCGGAGCCTATCCTGGGTGGGGGAGCGAGAATGGGTCAGCAGTGGGTTGCTGCAGTTTTGTGGGGCACAGAGGAGCACTTCTGCTTTTCTGGACGCACAAAAATTCCCCCACTCCCTAATTTCCCAGATTGTTTGTTCAGCACCCTCCAACGGTCCCTTAAAGGACTGCTGGTTAGGCTGCTCAATGGCTGGTAAAACTGGGCCTGGCGTGCATGAAGCATACTCCGTTCATTTGAACGTGAAAATAGCAATCGGGATCCTACTGCCCCGATTTGCAAATGTAAATAAATCTCCTGTCTGTTTTGGGCAGTAATGCTGGGTGCCCATTTAAAGGTAGGCCTGAAAATTGAATTAGGTGGATTTCACATCTTGTCAAAGATCTTGTCTAAGGTCTCCATTGAATTATCCTCTGCCAGTATCCCATTTTCCACGCATGAAATGGGTGAGTGGCAGTTTAAAATCGCCGCCAGCTGAATAGAAGGAGATGGGAGTATGAGGGAGCTATAGGTTCATATTATCCTCCTTTAGAAATAACGATTAGAATTCATTTATTTTTGCATCCCCTGTCAAAATAGTGGGATCATTGAGATTTCCTCCTGTTGGATTTGTGCTTCATGAATTTGAGAATATATCCCAAAAGAAACTAGCTGATTAGGATGTACATGAATGCTATTTAGTGTCACGTTTCTCAGGGAACTAACAGGCTGCTTAAATAGTTGAAGACACAATGACATTCAGAAATTTTTAAGCACCTCTGATATTGGACTGACATTGGGTGTGACTTTCGAGATTGGGGCTGTGTGGACCGAAAGAGGGACTATGCTGTCTGATATCAGATCTGTGTGCTGATAATGGAGCTGTGTGGATTTGACATTGGTAGCGTGTGGTCTGACTTTAGGAATGAGCACTGTAACATTGTTGACGAGCGATCTGACACTAGGTGCTTAGGGTTGTCATGGCAGGTGTACTGGGCATTACTACCGGGGATTTGAGTTAAGGATTGTTATTCAAGGTGAGATGATAGATGGTAGCAAGGATCATCTGAAGGCTGTCAGAGGTGTCTGTCAAAACACATCAGTATTGTACTGAAACTGATGCAAGCAACTAAGACTTGCATCTCTCTTTGAAAATGAACGGCAGGTCTGAGCAGACGAGATATCACACAAACTTTGAGTGCTTTCTACATTAAGGAAAGCATCAAATGTTTCTGTGCAACAATCGTCAACAAGCACATTGCTGACATTAACAACCAGTCAACATGCCCTTACCAAGCATTTTTATTTGGTTGTTTATGTTTTTTACCTCTCAGCACTTGACACATGGAAGGAAATCCAATTTAGTTGAAGAAAATACATTGCATGGTCATTTCCGCAACAGGTTATTCACTTTTGTAAAGGGTTCGCACCATGAGGAAAATATAGGCCATAGAAAGTTCTGGAACCAGCAGAAGGGAAAGAGAAAATCATGTAGCTTTAATTCTATTTTTACATTATTTTTAACATCCAATTTCATTTCTTACTTTCCCTCCATCAGTGTCAGCTGTGACTCAGTGGGTAGCACACTCGCCTCTGAGTCAGAAGGTTGTGGGTTCAAATCCCACTCTTGGAACTTGAGCACAAATATCTAGGCTGACACACCAGGGGAGTGCTGCATCATCGGAGGTGTCATCTTTCAGGTGCGCTCTCAAGTGGACATAAAATATCCCATGGCACTATTTTGAAGAAGAGTAGGGGAGCTTTCTCCGGTATCCTGGCTAATATTTATACCTCAATCAACATAACAAAAACAGGTTATCTGGTCATTATCACATTGCTGTTTGTGGGAGCTTGCTGTGTACAAATTATCTGCCGCATTTCCCACATTACAATGGTGATTACACTCCAAAAAACACAGAAACATAGAAAATAGGTGCAGGAGTAGGCCCTTCGAGCCTGCACCACCATTCAATAAGATCATGGCTGATCATGTAACTTCAGTACCCCATTCCTGCTTTCTCTCCGTACCCCCTGATCCCTTTAGCCATAAAGGCCACATCTAACTCCCTTTTGCATATATCTAACAAACTGACCCCAACAACTTTCTGTGGTAGAGAATCCCACAGGTTCACAATTCTCTGAGTGAAGAAGTACCTCCTCATCTCGGCCCTAAATGGCTTACCCCTTATCCTTCGTACTTGGTTGGCTGTAAAGAACTATGAGACGTCTGGTGGTCGTGAAAGGCACTACATGAATGCATGTCTGTCTTTCTCTTTATCTGCATCTCTCCTTTTTGGGATGCACCAGGGAGGTGGGTGGCAACTTTGTGTCAACCTGAATGGCAACAGGTCACTTTTTGCTGAAAGGTGCACAGGTCCCCTTAGCCCTCTTCCTTTTTCATCCCTCGAGGAAAATCTTTGTCAATCTCACCTGCAATCAGATAACCTTAGTGTTTTCTCAGATGATTTGAGCGACACTTCTGATAACCTAACTGTCTTTTCGAAAGACCTCTGTGTTTCTTGAGATGACCTCATCAGGTTATGTAGAAGAAGAACAAGGAACTCAATGTATGGGAACAGAAATTTTCCTGTCACTGCATGATGCACAGTATTGTGTCAGCACGCTACCATCATCATCGTAGGCAGTCCCTCGAAATCGAGGAAGACTTGCTTCCGCTCTGGAAGTGAGTTCTTAGGTGACTGAACAATCCAATATGGGAATTGCAGTCTCTGTCACAGGTGGGACAGTCAGTCGTTGAAGGAAAGGGTGGGTGGGGTGTCTGGTTTTCCGCACGCACCTTCCGCTGCCTGCGCTTGTTTTCTGCATGCTCTCGGCGACGAGACTAGAGGTGCTCAGTGCCCTCCCGGATGCTCTTCCCCCTCTTAGGGTGGTCTCTGGCCAGGGATTCCCAGGTGTCAGTGGGGATGTTGCATTTTATCAAGGAGGTTTTGAGGGTGTCCTTGAAATGTTTCCTCAGCCCGCCTGGGTCTTGCTTGCCGTGTAGGAATTCCGAGCAGAGCGCTTGTCAGGCATGCGGACAATGTGGTCGAGTGTGGTCAGTGCTTCAATGCTGGGGATGTTGGCCTGAAAGAGAACACTGAAGTTGGTGCGTCTGTCCTCCCAGGGAATTTGCAGGATCTTGCGGAGACATTGTTGGTGGTATTTCTCCAGCGATTTGAGGTGTCTACTGTATATGGTCCACATCTCTGAGCCATACAGGAGGGCGGGTATCACTACAGCCCTATAGACCATGAGCTTGGTGCCAGATTTGAGGGCCTGATGTTCGAAAACTCTCTTCCTCAGGGGGACGAAGGCTGTGCTGGCGCACTGGAGACGGCGTTGAACCTCGTCGTCGATGTCTGCCCTTGCTGGTAATAGGCTCCCAAGGTCTGAAAAGTGGTCCATGTTTTCCAGGGCCGTGCCGTGGATCTTGATGACTTGGGGGCAGTGCTGTGTGGCGGGGTCAGGTTGGTGGAGAACCTTTGTCTTACGGATGTTTTGTGTAAGGCCCATACTTTCATACGCCTCAGTGAAGATGTTGACTCTGATTTGGAGTTCAGTCCCTGGCCAGCACGCTACACCACTGCTTCCAATATCTAGAAGTTTACAATTAACTATCCAGTGAATTCAAATGTAACTGAAAACAATTATTGTGTCTTCAGAGCAACAGATGAGTTATTTTTGTCTTCCTGGACTAACTGGGGAAGTTGCAGATAACTGGATTCAAGACATGATATAGAGTTTTGTCAATTGCTGATTGAGTGCAAATTCTTGTTGGAGCATTGGAAGCCTTGTATAACTCTGCATCGCTTAGTAGTACTGTGTGAGTCTTCCAGGTTGATTCATGACCTAAATGATAACTTTTTGTTTGTTTAATATCCTGTTGAAACAAAAACAGATAAAGATGGAAACACACAGCAGACAAGTCAGTATCTGCGGAGAAAAAAGATAAGTTGACATTTTGGGTGCAGACTTTCCTTCAGATTATGTACGATGAAAGGTCCACACCAGAAACATCAAGTTATCTGTTCTGTCCACAAATGCTGACTGACCTGAATCTTTCCAGGTTTTTCTGCTTTTATTTTGCTTTTTACAACAACAACTTTCATTTGTATAGCGCATTTAACGTAGTGAAACGCCCTAAGATGTTTTTTTTTACTAATATCTTGTTGTTTGGTTGGTTGGTTTCCAAGACTATCGATTCTAAAGGCAACTTATTTTTTTTAATATCCATTTTGTCCTCGTCCATTGGCTCAACCTTTGTAATGTCTCCCATCTCATTGGTTGATGGCCCTTATCACTGAAACATCAGACCTATAAAAAAGCTGGGATGTGGGCCTATACTGAGCCAAACCAATTGAAAAGGTAAGACAGGGCACTATTTGTTGACACTTTAGTTGAAAACTATAATTGCACAAACAATGTTCATGATATACACACGCATTTTTATCGAATAGGTATACATCATCATCATCATCATAGGCAGTCCCTTGAAATCGAGGAAAACTTGCTTCCACTCCTAAAGTGAGTTCTTTGGTGGCTGAACAGTCCAACATGAGAGCCACAGACCCTGTCACAGGTGGGACAGATATTCGTCGGGGGAATGGGGGGTGGCACTGATTTACCACACGCTTCTTCCGCTGCCTGCGCCTGACCTCTTCACGCTCGCAGCATTGAGATTCGAGGAGCCCAACACCCTCCCAAATGCACTTTCTCCACCTAGGGCAGTCTTCAGCCAGAGTTTCCCAGGTGTCAGTGCTGATGTCGCATTTCACCAGGGAGGCCTTGAAACGTTTCCACTGCCCACCTTTGGTTTGTTTGCTGTGAAGGAGCTCCGTGTAGAACAATTGCTTAGGGAGTCTCGTGTCTGGCGTGCAAACTATGTGGCCTGCCCAGCAAAGCTGATGGAGAGTGGTTAGTGCTTCAATGCTGGGGATGTTAGCCTGGGCGAGGACACTGATGTTGGTGCGTCTGTCCTCCCAGGGGATTTGCAGGATCTTGCGGAGACATCGTTGGTGATACATCTCCAGCGACGTAATGTGTCCTCTGTACATCGTCCATGCCTCTGATCCATACAGGAGGGCGGGTATTAGTACAGCCCAGTCGACCATGAGCTTGGTGGTAGGTTTGAAGGCCTGGTCTTGGAACACTCTTTTCCTCAGGCAGCCGAAGGCTGCACTGGCGCACTGGAGACGATGTTGAATCTCCGCATCAATATCTGCCTTTGTTGACAAGAGGCTTCCGAGGTATGGGAAGTGGCCCACGTTGTCGAGGGCATACAACAGGATGTGCAATTCCCCTATTAGTTGCAGTCAAGTAAAATCTAGAGTTGTCTTCCCTCCAGGATTGTGCTGGAGTCTCCAGGAATGAACGAGTAATCTCATGGACACTGCTGCCAGCAACCTGTGAGAAAAAATAATAGGGGCATTAAAGAAATTGTGTTTCTTATATTTAAACACTTTAGTTTATTAGTTATAAAAAATCTTGTAGATGGGGAAAACAGTCTGTTTAACTGGGTGGGGCAGTTGGAGGAGAAAGCTCAAGTGATGATGAAATCCCCAGGAATGTGTCCAAGCAGTGTTCGTAACCCCAGTGAAATCCAATACAATTGCAGTTCATATTGTGTGGTGCAACAGCCTATCAGTTCAAGTCTTGTGGTTCACTCATACCGGTTCTTCAAGTTGCACTCCATTCATCACGAATGCCCTGGAGGCTCATGGTGTAATTAAAAAGGAACAGGTTGTATTTTGCTCTTGTGAGGAAATGTATAGGACAGGCTGTGATTTTATATGAGATTGTAGAGCATGACGAGGCTCATGGGACAGCCATTTACATTAGATTTATCAACTTTTGAAATAATTTTGCACTTAAGAAGAAGGTGGAAGCCACATCTTGGATTTTATCTGGGATGTGTATTCCAGATCCAAAATTCATGCAAGGGTAGATGTGAGATTCACCAAACCTATCTGTCTCCAAAGAGGAGTGAAGCAAATTTGTCTACTGTCACTCATCTTATTCAATCTCTTCATCAAAGAAGGAATCACAACAGATGGATTCAGCATTTCTGTTCTTTTTTAAAAAAGGTGACAAGGCAGACTCGGTAACTATAGGCCCATCAGTTTAACATCAGTAATAGAAACATAGAAAAATAGGTGCAGGAGCAGGCCATTTGGCCCTTCGAGCCTGCACCACCATTCAATATGATCATGGCTGATCATGCACTTCAGTACCCCATTCCTGCTTTCTCTCCATACCCCTTGATCCCTTTAGCCATAAGGGCCACATCTAACTCACTTTCGAATATATCTAACAAACTGGCCTCAACAACTTTCTGTGGTAGAGAATTCTACAGGTTCACAATTATCTGAGTGAAGAAGTTTCTCCTCATCTCGGTCCTAAATGGCTTACCCCTTATCCTTAGATTGTGACCCCTGGTTCTGGACTTCCCCAACATCGGGAACATTCTTCCTGCATCTAACCTGTCCAATCCTGTCAGAATTGTATCTGTTTCTATGAGATCCCCTCTCATTCTTCTAAATTCCATTGAATATAAGCCTAGTCAATCCAGTTTTTCTTCATATGTCAGTCCTGTCATCCCGGGCATCAGTCTGGTGAACCTTCGCTACACTCCCTCAATAGCAAGAATGTCCTTCCTCAGATTAGGAGACCAAAACGGTACACAATATTCAAGGTATGACCTCACCAAGGCCTTGCACAATTGTAGTAAGACCAAGTGCTCCTATACTCAAATCCGCTAACTATGAAGGCCAACATACCATTTGCCTTCTTCACCGCCTGCTGTACCTGCATGCCAACTTTCAATGACTGATGTACCATGACACCCAGGTCTCGTTGAACCTCCCCTTTTCCAAATCTGCCACCATACAGATAATATTTTGCCTTCCTGTTTTTGCCACCAAAGTGGATAACCTCACATTTATCCACATTAAACCGCATCTGCCATGTATTTGCCCACTCACCTAACCTGTCCAAGTCACCCTGCAGCCTCTTAGCAACCTCCTCACAGCTCACACTGCCATCCAGCTTAGTGTCATCTGCAAACTTGGAGATATTACATTCAATTCCTTCGTCTAAATCATTAATGTTTATTGTAAATAGCTGAGGTCCCAGCACTGAACCTTGCGGTACCCAACTAGTCACTGCCTGCCATTCTGAAAAGGACCCGTTTATGCCTACTCTTTGCTTCCTGTATGCCAACCAGTTCTCTATCCACATCAGTACATTACCCCCAATACCATGTGGCACACTAATCTCTTGTGTGGGACCTTGTCAAAAGCCTTTTGAAAGTCTAAATACACCACATCCACTGGCTCCCTCTTGTCCACTCTACTCGTTACATCCTCAAAAAATTCCAGAAGATTTGTCAAGCATGATTTCCCTTTCATAAATCCATGCTGACCTGGATCGATCCTGTCATTGCTTTCCAAATGTGCTGCTCTTTCATCTTTAATAATTGATTCCAATATTTTCCCCACTACTGATGTCAGGCTAACCGGTCTACAATTACCCGTTTTCTCTCTCCCTCCTTTTTTAAAAAGTGGGGTTACATTAGCTATCCTCCAGTCCATAGGAACCAATCCAGAGTCAATAGACTGTTGGAAAATGATCACCAATGCATCCACTATTTCTAGGGTCACTTCCTTAAGTACTCTGGGATGCAGACTATCAATCCCATCAATTCCCTCACAAAATTTGCTGACTAATAGGGAAGATGCTTGAAAGAATCCTAAGGGATGCAATATTTGAATACTTAGATAGGGTGGGACATATTCGGGACATCCAACATGGCTTCACAACATGGCTTCATAATAAAGAGGTCATGTCTCACAAATCTAATTGTATTTTTTGAACAAGTTACAAAGTTGCTGGATGAGGGAAGCCCAGTAGACATTGTCTACTTAGATTTCCAAAAAGCTTTTGACAAGGTACCGCATAGGAGGCTTCTCTATAAGATCGGAGCCTCTGGTATTAGTGGAAATATATTTGAGCTGGATACAGAACTGGCTGGCAGAACGCAGGCAAAGAGTAGTTATAGATGGATTTGGTTCTGTTTAGAGACCAGTGACCAGTGGTGTCCCGCAGGGATCAGTGTTGGGACCATTGCTTTTTACTATTTTTATTAATGATCTGGATTCAGGGGTTGGCGGCACAATTTGCAAATTTGCAGATGATACTAAGATCTGTGCGAGTGCTAGAACTGTAGAAGAGCCTCATCTGATTCAGGCAGATCTTAATGTTTTAGGAAACTGGGCTCATGACTGGAAAGTTATGTATAACTTGGATAAGTACAGTGTTATACATGTGCGCAGGGCAAATGCTCAACATACATACACCCTCCAGGGAAAGGCATTAAAGATGGAGGAGATAGAAAGAGATTTGGGCATTCTAGTGCATACATCCTTAAAGGTACATGAGCAATGCCGTGCAGCGATAGCTAAAGCAAATAAGGTGTCGGGGTGTATCCATCGGACAATTGAGTATCAGATGAGGCGTACTGTTTTGTCCTAGTACAAGGCCTTAATCAGGGCGCACTTGGAATACTGTGTCCAGTTTTGGTCTCCTCACATGGTTGGTGATATTGAGGCTCTGGAAAGGGTGCGGAAGAGGGCCGCTCGACTAATTCCAAGTTATAACATCTTAGTTATCACGATAGGCTAAAAGAGTTGGGACTCTTTACTTTAGAGCAGCATAGACTTAGGGAGTATATGATTGAGGTTTATAAGACAATGAAGAGAATAGACAGTGTTCCAGCTGACAGTTCATTTCAACTAAATAAGTTAGGCAGGACTAGGGGGCACAAATTTAAGTTATATAAGGCTAGATCTAGGTTAGATGTCAGGAGGTGGTTCTTTTCACAGAGAATAGTAGACCTCTGGACCAAGCTGCCCTCTCATGTGATGGATGCAGATTCACTGAACTCTTTCAAGCAAAAGCTGGATTTGTTTCTGGCTGCGGCAGAGACCTCTTACAGAAGGTGGGTACGGCAGGGAATTTAATGGCCAGAGTGATCTCCTGGACTAGTTTTGATTGCCTAGATAGGTCGGAGAGGAATGTCCCAGATTTTTGCCCAAATTGGCCTGGGTTTTTATATCTTTTTTTTGCCTCTCCCAGGCATGTTATGTAGATCACATGGTCATAGGGTTTTGGGTGTGGTGGAATGTATAAGTTGTGATTCACAAAGTATCGCAATTGTGTGGGATAGGCTCGATGGACCAGATGGTCTTCACTTGTCCGTCATTGTTCGTATTTTCGTTCCGGCCATATCTGGACATAAGCATAAGAAATAGGAGCAGGAGTAGGCCAATTGGCCCCTCGTGCCTGCTCTGCCATTCAATAAGATAATGGCTGCTCTGATCTTGGCCTCAACTCCACTTTCCTGCCTGCTCCCCATAACCTTGACTCCCCTATCGTTGAAAGTATTGTAGAGCTCACATTTGTGTTAGCAGACTCATCTAATGCCATGAAGAATGGGCTAGCAATGGTATATGGCAGTGGGAGCACTGAAGTGCAATGTTATGGTATTACATGGCTCACCTGATTGTGAAAGTGTCATCATGTCACTGTTGATTGATTTCTGTTGGGGAAGGGTACTTGACTGGATGTCACCCCACTCCAAGATCGAATAACTTTCCAACCCACTCTGGGCTCACCCATTGAAGGAACAGTCACTTGGATGAGAAGCGAGGTGCCGGCACCCACTGAACACGACAACCCTGCATGTGTCAGCAGCTTTCAGGAAGGGCGTGGGGAACTCATTTTATCTTTACATGGGTGCAATTTTTGTTTATATTTCTGCACATGCTGAGCAAAAATATCAGCATGATATGAGCAGCGCTGCTGGAAGGATTTGCCTTGTGGTGGGTGGCTGGGGGATTGTGCAGGCTGGCAGTGTGTGTCTTGTGTGGGATTGTGCAGGCTGGCAGTGTGTGTGTTGTGTGGGATTGTGCAGGCTGGCAGTGTGTGTGGTGTGGGGGATTGTGCAGTGTGTGGTGTTGGGGGATTGTGCAGTGTGTGGTGTTGGGGGATTGTGCAGTGTGTGGTGTGGGGGGATTGTGCAGTGTGTGGTGTGGGGGGATTGTGCAGTGTGTGGTGTGGGGGGATTGTGCACTGTGTGTGGTGTGGGGGATTGTACAGTGTGTGGTGTGGGGGGGATTGTGCAGGCTGGCAGTGTGTGGTGTGGGGGATTGTGCAGTGTGTGGTGTGGGGGGGGATTGTGCAGGCTGGCAGTGTGTGGTGTGGGGGGGATTGTGCAGTGTGTGGTGTGGGGGGGATTGTGCAGTGTGTGGTGTGGGGGGGATTGTGTAGCGTGTGGTGTGGGGGGGATTGTGCAGGCTGGCAGTGTGTGATGTGGGGGGATTGTGCAATGTGTGGTGTGGGGGGGGATTGTGCAGGCTGGCAGTGTGGTGTGTGTTGTGTCAATGGAAAGAACGCAAGTCCCAGCATGCGGCGCGGCGCGGCGGGCGGGCGGCGCACGCGCAGTGGCTCTAGTGCGTGACAGCGGCGGACGGACAGAAGGCGGGGGAGAGGAGGTGGCGGCGGAGCGAGCCGTGTGTGGTGTGTATGCCGCTGTGCTCGGTGAGCCTCCCCGCTGTGATGTTTGGGAGTGTGAGCGCGGTATTTGATTTCGGCCGTTTCCCCCCTCTCTCACTGCCTGGCACTGGGTCGACCCGAGGTTGTGGCCTAGCGCCGTGCGAACAGCGAGGCGGCGGTTAGCGGGTGCAGGCCAGCGCCTGGGGCTCAGGTTAGGGCTGTGTGGGGGGAGTTGGCGGGACCCCGGGTGGCCGCACTATCCCCCCGGCCGGTTGTCGACTTTCTCCGGCCCAAGCCGCTCTCCCTGAGCCGGAGCCCGCCACTTGAACCCAAAGTGTTTGGGCGGAAGGTGCGCGGGCGCCTGTGCGCTGAACCTGTTTAATATTCCCCCTGTAACCTGCAGCGCAATCGCTGGTCTCGTTAATACTGCGCCGTCACAGCGTTTGCATGTTTACAGAGGTTGAACTCTGTGATTGGCAAACTCTGTGTCCATGCAACCTGCTTAACGTGACATCGTTTTGATGTTTCTTGGTTTAGGTAAGGCAATATCTTAATATTTTTGCCTTTTACCTGGTTTAGGTAAGGCAATATCTAATATTTTTGCATTTCTTTGACCTGGTTTAGAAACATAGAAAATAGTAAGGTACGGTAATATCTAATATTTTTGTATTTTGCTTTTAGGTAAGGCAATATATATTTTTTTAACCATTGCATAAACAAAGTATCATAAGTAATCTTCAACATTACTTTGAAATCGTTTTGCTTGGCTTTCCTTTCAACTAATTATCAATCGCGTTAGTAACATTTTAACTATATAATTTAACACATTGTTTTCATATACAGGGACAATGTATTTTATCTATTTGACTTAGACCTTATAGCTTCGAAGTTATTGCTGGTGGTGTTAGTGGAGAGAAGCTTAACATGTTGGTTTCTGAGCATTATTTGAATGCAAACATCATTCTGTGCATTTTAAATGGTAAATGTTTTTGCTAAAATAGTGGATGGAGAGTGGTTGTGTGAGACACTAGTCTGCCACTATCCCCAACAGTACTAGCCATTTAAAAAAAAAATTGCAATTTTGTCATCTGCTTTACATAAAAGTAATTTTAGTTATAATGTATAAAAGGAAAGAATGCATTAAAACAAGTTGATGAAAGCCATTAGTTACTGATTTTTGTAGGAGACAAATTTGGTATTTGGCAACATGTGTACACAGTACTAGGAATTTGTTTGTATTGTGATTGTGTAATCCTTGGATTTCACTGCACACTCCTCCAATGTATTAGTTTTAAAGTTGCTTCAGAAAGATTTAGCATGACTGGTTGTTTTGCCTTGTGTCCATTATGTGCTTGTACATGTACATGCCCATCACTTTTTAAAAATCTCTTCTTTCTCTTCCCCCCCCCCCCCCCCCCCCCCGGCCAAAATCACTGATCCATCACTCATCTCCAGATGACTTTCAACATTAGCTCCCAGCTCACCCAGAATTCTGCCATCTGCATCCTATCCCACCTAAAGTCCCTGGTTTTGCTGATCTTTTAATTCCCTGTCTCCCTGCATCAACTTCATAAGCCTTGTCCTTAACTGTACATCCTTCCATGAGCTTCACTCGACCGTATCTATACAACCACCATAAGCTCTCTGTATAAAAAAAGTCAAGAAAAGAAGAACATTAAGGCCACCCAATCTAGTCAGTAGCACAACCTTGTACACTGTTCTTCTACTCCCTTTTACACTATGTCCAGGGATTGACAAAACAGGAAAAAAAACGATCGCTAGTTCAGGCAAAATTATGACTCCTGATGGCAGTTGAGTAATAGTTGGACATGAGTCCTCACAGCAATAGCTAACTCTGATAACTGGAGATGCCATCTTTTGTCAGGAACTTTTAAAGTTCCCTATTAAAGGAGGACATCCTGCTTGCATTCTTCAGTCTTCCAACTAGACAGTATTGTGTGCTCCCCTCTTTCGTCTGCTCCATCGTTGGTGACGGATGTTTCACCTACCTGTAACGCTCTCCCATAACCCATCTTTACATAGAATTACAGAGAATATACAGCACAGAAACAGGCCATTCGGTCCAACTAGTCTGTACTGGTGTTTATGCTCCACACGAATCTCCTCCCAGTCCATCTACTTCATCTTAGCCTTTCAGCATTACCTTTCTATTCCCTTTTCTCTCGTATACTTGTCACGTTTCCTTTTGAAAGCATCTAAGCTCTTTACCTCAACCACTTCCTGTGGTAGTGAGTTCCACGTTCTGACTGCTCTGAGTAAAGAAATGTCTCCTTATTTCCTTGTTGGATTTATTAGTAACTATCTTATATTTATGGCACCTAGTTTTGGATTCTAATTTGCTAATCCATTAAGAGAGCCTACTGTCACTTTTTGCACAATTCTTTTACTTCTCTCACTGATCATTATTCATGTGAGTCTTGATGGTCATCACCGGGCTACTGAGCTGTGGGGTGTCAGATCTGAACTTGATCCTGTCTTTACGTGACTGTGTTGCAGCTGCACTTCTAGCAGGGTACCAATCAAGAGTAGAAATCGTGGCGATGATCTGACCACTCGCCCCACATGACTGAGGTTGTTTGTCCCTCAGATTCTGCCACCCTGGCATTTTTGCCTTCCGTGTAGTTGATTGGCATTGCATGGTTTTATGTAGTCAACCATCAAAGTGAAGGCTAACAACCACACAGCTGTAGTGGTGTTGACCCACTATTTTGGTGGCCTTGCATTTTACATGTGGCCTGTTAAATATGAACCAGTTCAGTGCTTGTGTAATGAGCACGCTGATGCGCAGGACTGACTTAGGATAAATATCAATACGAGCTTTTTTCTGTCTGTAAAAAATTTAATAATTCGCAAAAAATATAATCGTTTACGTAAGGCTGTCCATGTCCTGTTGGAAATCCATCCATATTAGTTTTACCCCAATGACTTACTGGTTCAGTTCGGCCCCATTGTGGAATTCTCTACCCCAGAAAGTTGTTGAGACCAGTTCGTTAGATATATTCAAAAGGGAGTTAGATGTAACCTTTACGGTTGAAGGGATCAAGGTGTATGGAGAGAAAGCAGGAATGGGGTACTGAAGTTGCATGATCAGCCATGATCATATTGAATGGTGGTGCAGGCTCGAAGGGCCAAACGGCCTACTCCTGCACCTATTTTCTATGTTTCTGTGTGTACTTCATGACCTGGCTGAACCTACCAATCAATTCGACCTGCCTGATATATCCCTCTAGTCTGGTGTTCTCGTCTCCCCACTGTTGCAAACTTGCCAATACTGTGGTATCCTTCAGGCCAATACCTTTGAGCAGGTCATTGAAAGACCCCCCCAGTACTTAAAAAAAAACCCTTTAGGATAAATGGTTACTCAATTTTGTAGCCCAGTATCAGAATTGTGGAAGTTGAATTTACGACCATCACTTAATAGCATTCAGCCAGTCGATAAGAGTTGATAATTAGTGTCACTGATAGCAAATAGGACTAGTTGATAAGATATTGAATTTAAGCTTTCATTGTTTTTAGATTTGTCAAGGATGGTCAGTTTGTCAACTGGAGGATCAATGTTAGTACATTGCTGGGTTGATTTTGAAAAAGGCATAATTCAACGCATTGCATGCATAATTGAATTATGAAGACCTATTTCATGACTGACAAACAATCAACATTGTTTACCTCCTTCCTAAGAGTGGTGAGTTTGTGGAACTCTTGAGTGGTTGAGGCAGATAGCATCGATGCATTTAAGGGGAAACTATATCAGTACATGAGACAGGAATAGAAGCATACGTTAGGCTGAGATAGTGGGTGGTGGCTGGTGTGGAGCATAAACACTGGCATAGACCTATTGGGCCGAATGGCCTGTTCCTGTGTTGTAAATTCGATGTAAAATGTTATTTATTCAATTACTCATCAAATGTGGAAAGACAGATTTAAATGATGAGAACTTAATGGATATTTGTAATGTTTCAGTTGTTAATTGCTAGCATTAAACAGTGGAGTGTGTTAGGAAGTACTTTTGGGAAAAACTGGGTAAATATCTACTTTGGTATGATATTTAATGATACAAGAATAAGTGCATAATGATGATCAAATGCTCCTTGGCATCTTGGTGGTTCCTGAGTTGCTGGGATAATGGGCCCAAGTTTCCACATGATTTGCGCCTGATTTTTAGGAACAACTGGTGGAGAACGGACTATCTTAGAAATCGCAATTTTCCACATTTTTTTTTCTGCAGTTCTAGTCAGGTAGAACAGTTCTACTTTGGAACAGAATTTTTTCTTCAAAAGGGGACGTGTCCAGCCACTGACGCCTGATTTCAAAGTTTCCACAGTGAAAACATACTCCAAACTAAAGTAGAATGGAGCAAGTGAAGATTTTTGTAGAACTGAAAAAACCTGTTCTACACATTAATAAATCAGGTGCAGGTTACAAATTAGGCGTCCAGAACGAGGTCGGGTGGGGGGAAGGGAAGTCATTAAATTCTATAATAAATCCTTATTTATACTTATACAAATATTATACAAATAAATCCAACCTGAATAAACATTTATAAGCAAAGAAAAGATTAAATAAACCATCTTCCTACCTGTGTGAAAGTGCTTCAGGCAGGCCTTTCGGGACCGAAGGCTGAACGGGCCGGCCCGAGACCTCGGGCAGGGCCCGTCCCCAGCACCAGATTTACAGGTAGGTTGGGTTGGGCAGAGAGAGCGAGAGAGCGATCGGATCGGGGGGCGGGAGCGCTGGTCGGGTCGGGTCCAGTCGGGGAGCGGGAACAGGAACGCGGGTCGGGTCCAGTCGGAGCGGCGGGGAGCGGGAACAGGAGTGCGGGGGGGGGGGGGGGCGGAACGGGGTCGGGTCGAGGCGGGGAGTGGGAACAGGAGCGCGGGTCGGGTCAGTCGGGTGGGGGGGGGGGCGGAGTGGGAACAGGAGCGCGGGTCGGGTCCAGTCGGGGGGAGCGGGAACAGGAGCGCATGTCTGGTCCAGGCGGGGAGCGGGAACAGGAGCGCGGGTCGGGTCAGTCGGGGGGGGGGGGGGAGCGAGTGTCTGGTCTGGTCCGGAGGCAGGGGCGGGGAGCGGGTGTCGGGTCTGGTCCGGGGGGGGAGCGGGTGTCGGGTCTGGTTCGGAGGCAGGGGGGGGAAGCGGGTGTCGGGTCTGGTCCAGAGGCAGGGGGGTGAGGGTGTCGGGTCTGATCGGGGGGGGGGGGGGTGGGGGGTGGGTGGAAAGCAGGAGCTGGCCGTGGGAGGAGCCTTATTCACGCAGCCCCAGTGAGGCCATTCAGCCAGGGCTAGGGGCTGCATGCTTCGGGCCCCTCCCACACAGTTCGGCGCCTGGAGCTACTGCACTTGCGTGCCCACTGTAGCGTGCATGTGCAGAGGTTCCGGCACTGTTTTCAGCGCAGGGACCTGGCTCCGCCACCCCCCCCCCCCCCCACAGCTCGTGCTGGCTGTGCCGAGGGCCAGAGGACCTGCAGGTAGGTGGAGAATACCGAGGATTTTTTTAGGCGCACTTTGTGGCGCGAAAAACGGGTGTCCAGGTCGGGACTGTGCCGTTCTAGGCGCGTGTGGAAACTTGGGCCCAATGAAACTAAAATTGGGAAGAAAGAAGGAACTTGCAATTATACAGCACCTTTCCTGTGTTCAGGATATCCCAAAATGCTTCACAGATGATGAGATACTTTTGAAGTTTAGTCATTGTTATGTAGGTAAATACAAGAGCACGATGTGCACAGCAAGGTCCCTCAGAGAGGAATGACCCGTTGATCAGTTTTGGTGGTGTTGGTTAAGGAATGACTGCCCAGTACACCAGGAGAACTTCCTGCTCTTAGAATAGGATGGGATCTTTTACGTTCACCTGAGCAGGTAGATGGGGTCTCGGTTTAATGTCACTTTGAAAAGACACAATGTAAGATGTGAGGTGGAGACAGATATTCTGTAGTTTTGCTTGATTTTAGCTCTTGGGGCAGGGCAAAGCTTTGCAGAATCTTTGGATTGGGTAAAATCCATGGTGGAGCTGATTGCACATGGTCTGTAGATGAAATGAGCTTGATGAGTGAATGGAGTTTCTTCCACTTTTTGTTCTCGTGATGGATGTTTTCACTTCAGCACCTTCCTTGTTTTTATTTTTCTTCTGTGTTGGCCTGCAATATGAACTATCCATGATTAACCCCAGGGCCTCTGCCAGTACTGTTATGAAGCAAACAGCCAGGAGGTGTGTGAGAGTAAGCAGCACAGGTGATCACCCCCCTCCCGCCTACTGATCATGGTAGGAAGCATGCGTTGTGCTTCCCCATTTCTGTAATAGTTTTCTTTTTGCTGCTAGAGTTGGTGTGTGTTCATTGTAATTCACCAACAGCATTCCCATTATTTGTGTTGGTGAGATACCTTTGCACTGAAAATTTGATAAATTGATGAATTATTTAATTTAACACCCTTTAAATGCCAGAGCATTCACTGAAGGTAATACTTGCACTGCATGTACTCATTATAAGCTGTTAAGTAGATTTTCTGTTGTTGATGTTTCAATGCATTGTGCAGTGGTTCGCTGCAGTTTTGTGTCTCGATGTCTCCCCATGGTTTGATCGCTGTAAGTCAAGCCATTGGATGCTACCAAGCAGCTGCTGTTTGCTTTCTCCCAGGAAGGATAATTGGGAGGGTGCAGTTCCGTGTCATTTTCAAACATTTCCAACAGCTGATTCAAGTGACACTGGCAGAGGTCTAGTTGGCCCAATGCCGTGGCAGGGATTGGTGTGGGTCGTGGTGCTTTCCAACAGTGTTTTCAAAAATTAATTTTGCAGTGAATTTTAAGTTGACAACTTTTGCACTGCAGAAATCTTGTGTTAACATACTGGTCGGCAGGAGTGCTGGGTTGGGGATGTAACCAGGAAGACATTAAAAACATCCCAATACTGGATAATCAAGGAGTCATAAGGAGGGAGGAACTTAATGCAATCACCATCACTAAAAAAGTAGTACTCGGTAAAATAATGGGACCAAAGGCGGACAGGTCCCCTGGACCTGATGGCTTGCATCCTAGGGTCTTAAAAGAAGTGCCTGCAGGGATAGTGGATGCATTGGTTGTAATCTACCAAAATTACCTGGATTCTGGAGAGGTCCCAGCAGATTGGAAAACGGCAAATGTAACGCCCTTATTTAATAAAGGAGGTAGTCAGAAAGCAGGAAACTATAGACTAGTTAGCCTAATGTCTGTTGTGAAGATGTTGGGAGTCCATTATTAAGGAAGCAGTAGCGAGACATTTGGAAAAACATGATTCAATCAAGCAGAGTCAACATGGTTTTATGAAAGGGAAATCATGTTTGACAAATTTGCTGCCGTTCTTTGAGGATGTAACGAGCAGGATGGATTAGGGGGAACCAGTGGATGTGGTGTATTTGGATTTCAAGAAGGCATTCCATAAGGTGCCACAAAAGGTTGCTGCACAAGATAAAAGCTCACTGGGTTGGGGGTAATGTATTAGCATGGATAGAGGATTGGCTAACTTACAGAAAACAGAGTGTCGGGATAAATGGGTCATTTTCCGATTGGCAAAGTTACTGATGGGGTGCCGCAGGGATCGGTGCTGGGGCCTCAACGATTCACAATCTGTATTAATGACTTGGATGAAGGGATTGAGTGTAATGTAGCCATGTTTGCTGATGATACAAAGATGGGTGGGAGAGCAAATTGTGAGGAGGACAAAAAAAATCTGCGAAGGGATATAGACAGGCTAAATGAGTGGGCAAAAATTTGGCATATGGAGTATAATGTAGGAAAATGTGCAGTTATCCACTTTGGCAGAAATAAAAGAAACGCAAATTATAATTTAAATGGAGAAAAATTGCAAAGTGCTGCAGTACAGAGGGTCCTGGGGGTTCTTGTGCATGAAACACAAAAAGTTAGTATGCAGGTACAGCAAGTAATCAGGAAGTCAAATGGAATGTTGGCCTTTATTGCAAGGGGGATGGAGTATAAAAGCAGAGAAGTCCTGCTACAACTGTACATGGTTTTGGTGAGGCCACACCTAGAGTACTGCGTACAATTTTGGTCTCCATATTTATGTAAGGTTATACAGGTTCTTACATTGGAGACTGTTCAGAGAAGGTTCACTAGGTTGATTCTGGAGATGAGGGGCTTGACTTATGGAGATAGGTTGGGCCTATACTCATTGGAGTTCAGAATAATGAGAGGTGATCTTATCGAAACATACAAGATAATAAGGGGGCTCGACAAGGTGGATGCAGAGGGGATATTTCCACTCATAAGGGAAACTAAAACAAGGGACATAGTATCTCAGAATAAGGGACCATCCATTTAAAACTGAGATAAGGAGGAATTAATTCTCTGAGGGTTGTAAATCTATGGAATTCTCTGCCCCAGAGAGCTGTGGAGGCTGTGTCATTGAATATATTTAAGGCGGAGATAGACAGATGTTTGAGTGATAAGGAGTAAAGCGTTATGGGGAACGGGCAGGGAAGTGGAGCCGAGTCCATGATCAGATCAGCCTTGATCTAAATAAATGGTGGAGCAGGCTTGAGGGGCCAAATGGTCTACTCCTGCTCCTATTATGTTCTGATGTCGGCCAGGTCCGTGAGGAGCGATTGTTATCTATGATCTTGTGTTCTGCATCTGTACTTGTGCTATATGCCGTATTTTTAATTTTAGTAAGAATTGCTAAATGGGTTGTTGACATAACTAGAAAGAAAGACTTGCAATTCTAGCACCTTTCACAACCTTGTGACTTCCCAAAGTGCTTTACAGCCAATGAAGTACTTTTGCAGTGTAACCAATGGCAGCCAATTTGCAGACAGCAATGTGATACTGACAAGGTCTTGTTTTTTGTAATGTTGTTTGCGAGATATTGTCCAGGACATCAGGAATAACTCCCCTGCTCTTCTTCGAAATAGTGACATGGGAACTTTTACTTCCACCTGAGCGAGCTGACGGGGCCTCGGTTTAACGTCTCATCCGAAAGTCATCATCATAGGCAGTCCCTTGGAATTGAGGAAGACTTGCTTCTGCTCTTAACATGAGTTCTTGGGTGGCTGTACAGTCCAATAAGAGAACCACAGTCCAAAACGAGAACCACAGTCCCTGTCACAGGTGGGGCAGATAGTCGTTGTGGGAAGGAGAGGCTGGGACCAGTTTGTCCGCTGCCTGCGCCTGATTTCTGCATGCTCTCGGCAATGAGACTTGAGGTGCTGAGCACCCTCCCGGAATGCGCTTCCTCCACTTAGGGCGGTCTTGGCCAGGGTCTTCCAGGTGTCAGTGGGGATGTTGCACTTCATCAGGGAATCTTTGAAGGTGTCCTTGTAAAGTTTCCGTTGCCCACCTTTGGCTCGTTTGCCGTGAAGGAGTTCCGAGTAGAGCGTTTGCTTTGGGAGTCTTGTGTCTGGCATGCGAACTATGTGGCCTGCCCCGTGGAGCTGATCAAGTGTGGTCAGTGCTTCAATGCTGGGGATGTTGGCCTGGTCGAGGAAGCTAATTCTCCTAGGAGATTTGTAGGATCTTGTGGAGACATTGTTGGTGATATTTCTCCAGTGACTTGAGGTGTCTACTGTACATGCTCCATGTTTCTGAGCTGTACAGGAAGGCGGGTATTACTCCAGTCCTGTAGACCATGAGCTTCGTGGATCTCCTCGTCAATGCCTGCTCTTGTTGATAGGAGGCTCCCGAGATATGGGAAGTGGTCCACGTTGTCGAGGGCCGCGCGGTGGATCTTGATGACTGGGGTACAGTGCTGTGCGGTAAGGACAGGCTGGTGGAGGATCTTTGTCTTGCTGATGTTTAACGTAAGGCCTATGCTTTCGTACGCCTCAGTAAATACGTCGACTATGTCCTGGAGTTCAGCCTCTATATGTGCGCAGACTGTCCGCATACTGTAGTTCGCGACAGAGGTTGGGGTGGTCTTGGACCTGGCCTGGAGACGGCGAAGGTTGAACAGCTTCCCACTGGTTTTGTAGTTTAGTTCCACTCCAAAAGCCGGCACCTCTGACAGTACAGCACTCCCTCAGCACTGCACTGGAGTGTCAACCTAGATTTTTCTGCTCAAGTCCCTGGAGTGGAACTTGAGCTCACAACTTTCTGATGCAGAGGCGATGGTGCTGCCCACTGAGCCACGGCTGAGTCCACAATTAACTTAAATAACAAAGAAAGAACTTGCATTTATGTCGTGCATTTCATGACTTCAATAACCCAAAGCGCTTCACATCCGGTGTTGCAATGCACGAAAACGTGGAAGCCATTTTGCACACAGCAAGGTCCGACAAACAGCAATAAAAAAAAAAGAAATTAAAGACTTGCATTTATATAGCACATTTCACGACCACTGGCCCCAAAGTTCTTCACAGCCAATGAAGTACTTTCTGAAGTGTAATCACTGTTGGAGTGAGGTAAATGGTCAATACAACTTTTTTATTTTAGTCATACAAAAACAAAATACTGTGAATGTTGGAAATCTAACATAAAAAACCAACATGCTGAAGGTACTCAGCAGGTCAGGCAGCATCTGTGGAGAGAGGAACAGTTGACATTTCAGGTTAACTCTGTTTCTCAGATGATGCCTAACTTGCTGAGTATTTCCAGCCTTTTCTGGTTCTTTTTTTAATCATGTTAGTTGAGTGATAAATGTTGACCAGGGCACCAAGAGATCTCCCCTGCCCCTCTTGGAGATCTTTGACATCCACCCTGAGAAGGCAGATGGGGTTTTGTTTAATGTTTCATCCTAAAGATGGCCATTCTGACAGTACTGCACTGAAATGTCAGCCCAGATTATGTGCTTAAGTCTCTGGAGGGGGGCTTGAGTCAGAGGCGAGAGTGCTACCTAAATAGAATGAAAGGGGATACAATTTGGGTGAACAAATAATGATGGATTATTAATCAAGTCCTCTCGGGGACATTTATGATACACTCTCACAAGTCAATTGCTTAGAAAAATAGATTGCTGTTCTGACGCACATCTTCGAAAAGGAAAGTATTGGGGCCGAGCTAGTTCGTGCTTTTGGTCATTTTGTGATAGCTTCAAAACCTGTCTATGTGGATTCTTGGTTGGGGAAATGAGTATGCTGGGACGAGAAAGGCACAGCCATTGAGTTGCATGAAGAATGGTTTTTAAAACCCCACATAGAGTTTTGGAAGAAAACTACAAAAAGTACCTTTTTGAGGCAGAGCATAGCTATAACAGCTGCTGTGATAACTTTTTCTGTTTTGACTTGTAGAGTAGACTGAAGGTCAGTAAGATTACAAAAGAAGGGCTCAATACAAGCCATGTTATCATTATTGTAAACCTATATAATTCTAAAAGTGACTAATTAAAATGCACGTATGATGTATGATAATTTATAGAAAACTATCGATGACCAGGTTTGACTCTGGAAATGGCCATGCCATCAGTGGTATTGACACAGCGGATACACTAAACTCATCAATTCAAATTGTTATATCCTTATTTCTGCATATAGGTGAACTCGGAGAAAAGAGACATCCATTTCTTGGGTTAGAAAATAAAAGAACCTCTGTACATCTGAGAACTTGTATTGGTATGTGATCCTTAGATTTTATGCAAAATAAAAATCCACATACAGAAGCTGCTTTGTTCTATGCGTGCCCACGGCTGAGAGGAATGAAGGAAAAAATATTCTGTCGTTTATTTTGTGCTGACTGAATTGCAGTTATTCATTCAGTAGGTTTTGGCAAAAATAATGCAAGTGAAGCACATACATGGTGCAAAATATAATCAACCGTGTCACAGTTTTTAACCATACAGTAAATATCTTTTGAGCAATGTTTGAAGCAATTTTACACTAAACTCTTAGGACAATTCATTTTTGAAAATATTCAGTGTTTTTGTTTTGAATCTGTTCCATTTCTATTGTACTCTGGTTTCTGTTCTATTCTCACACCTTCGTTTGACCACTTTTGTATGTTGTAAAGCTTACATCTTGCAAGAAAGTAGACCTTTCAATAGGAATTAGTTGATTTTTTTTTTCTAATTAACGTATTCTTGTCTGGTCTTCCTTCATCTCCATCTCATTCAAAATCAGTTTAAGCTGGAAGCATGTGATGGACCTGACCCAAATCAGTTGCTAGGTTCCAAGTTGCAATCCTAGCATTTCTTGCACATCATTCAAGCCAACAATGTTTTATTTAAAAGAAAGTGTAGACCCTTGGCGACTGCAGCTTGCTTTTAAATGTCTCCAACAACACAATGCTTTGGGATGCATCTGGAAGCTTTATATTTGAAATTTAATCCACAAAATTCATTGGAATACACTAATGTCAACGTGTCGTGCTATCTGCAAAAGCTGGACGTGTTGCTGGCACTTAGAACATTTAGCTCCCACCAATATTGCAATTAATTTAATATTTTGTGAATTTGTGTATCCTTTTGACAAAAAACATATTTCTCCCTTTTGATTTTCAGGGCTTCACAACAACATTGGGCAAATGGGCAACATGTTCCCAGGCCTTTGCCAAGAGGTGTGCAAGGGCAGCATTATGATGACTGTTTGATTCATTTCTCGTCCAAATAATTGCAGTTCACCATTCTTTAATGCTGTTTCGGATGAATGTCAAAATGAAATGTATGGATTCATCAGTTGCTGAATGCCTTTTATTTTTAACTTTTAGATAACTGTTCAATATCTTGTATTTTTTCTCAACCTATCATTCTGCTATTGCTGTGTATCGTTTCTGTAAAGCCAGGGTCATAGCTAGTGTGGCGTGCAAGTCGTGAGTGGCAAAGATATGCAGAGGACTTGTAGATAGTTAGATGGAGGGGACAGGAAATAGGTGCCATTGATCTGTTGTCTCTTGGTTGTATCATTGACTATTGGAAAGAAAATGGCATTGGCACCTGATAATGGGTTATGGGGACCGGGCGGGGAAGTGCACTTGAGTCTATGATCGGATCAGCTATGGTTGTATTAAATGGCGGCACAGGCTCGAGGGACCGTATGGTCGTCTACTGCTCCTATTTCTCATGTTCTTTTAATCAGTGAGATTAGTTAAATCATAAAATTGCCCTGAGTTCTGTATTCTCATTTTTCGAAGCTAATGGCTCTCACGGTATGTAAAAAATATTCTGCATTTTAAGGACACAAGCATTATATCATGCCATACATTATGTATTATTCTCCTGTTAAATTACAGCTGGATGTAATCTGGTGTGTTTTAAGGGACAAGATGTCACTTAGTGGTCAGAAGAAACTTGCAGGACATAATTACTTTTCTTGTCTAACTTAAAACAAAATGTGTGGCACAGAAACGTGCATGTGTGACACACCTGATGTGCATATCATTTGCTAGTTGCGCTGCTGTTGCGTTACACATAAGGAATCAAGACCAGGTTGGTGTTCAGGTGAAGAGGTGTTGGAAGGCGGGATAACTGGACCAGAGTGTGCAGATTTAGTCCTTATTTTAAAGTCATGTATTCTGTCCTTTTTTTAGAAATGTATTTCCATCATACATTCCTATGTCTACATTTAAAATGGAAGCTGCCTATATAAAATTGTCACGGTGTAAATATGACTTCATGCCAGTGGTACCGCTTCATGACCAATTTATATTAATTTCTATTAGAAATGTGGACATACAAATTTATAATGGAAATATTTAAAAAAAAAATGATGTATGACTTTATAATGGGAACTGAATTACATTTTCACGCCCTGGTCCAATTATCCTCTTCCCTCTCAACCTGCTTCAACTCAAGACTACACTTGGTCTTAACTCCTTGTGCAACACCAGAGGGGATTGACTGATATACCATGAAACATATTCAGTAAAGGCAAGTTTTATTTTGCTTAGCTGACCCACTCTTTCAGAAGTTGGGACGGGGGCCCTGGTTCTGTTTGCAGGGAGTTCCAGCACACAGAAAACAGTGAAAATCACTGCTGTAGATTGTACTGTTAACTTGAAACCAGGTCCCTTGCATCATATAAATCAATGTTGTCCAATAGAAATCGCTGACTAGCCACAGACATGGCTATGGCGGCACGGTTTTAGCCACATGCACTAATTTTAGTAGAAAACTTGTTACACCCAATACAGGTAAACATAGAAGTGGGAAAGGAACAGAAGGTTATACTGATAGGGTGGGAGGAGGCCGCGTGGAGCATAACATCGGCATTCACCAGTTGGGCCAAATAGCCTGTTTCAAAGCTATAAATTCTGTGTAATGTTCTATGTACTTCACATGTAGTATTTCATATGTATATTTTGTTAACAAATATTAACTATAATTCAGTGTGAAACTTTGCAGTCTTTCACCATTGAGATTCTGGCATGACTTTATCAAACATGGCACAACGAGACATGTCAGTCCGGCCCTCGCTCTCCATCCAGAATGGGATTGCATGCTGCTTCCACACTCTCCTTTGCCACGATGTGTTCTGTTGAGGATATTTAACAATAGTTGGGCTTGCTGCCTTCTGCTGGCCTGGAGTGGTTATTTGATTGGTCAAGCTGACCACAATGACAGCTCCTTTCTCCACACAAGGTTGTTGGTGTTACCATGGTGCTGAAGTCCGGTGATTTCACATAGTTGCACACCATTCTAGCAAGTAACTAATAAACAGTAACCAAGGAAGTAAAGCACATAAAACAATCGAAAAAAATACTGGCACGCTCTGCTTTTTGTCTTACCATTTTGAAATACAAAGGCATACGCCATGCAAATATGACTATCGAAATCATGTGTCCAAGGGCGGTGTCTATCAGTCATTTTTTAAATTTAGTGATCAAAAGTGCAATTCGACACATCTGGATTACCAATTAGCCACATCTTGCTTGTGACTAACATATTGGACAACACTGATATAAAGCAAATGATTCCCATTTCGGAGAAGGAGATTGGTGCTAGCAGTACATCTTAGAGATTTGTTCTGTTTTGTAGAGTAATTATAAAAGTAAAACAAATGTAAAGATATTTTCAGAAACATCCATACAGTTCTCCAAGTTAGTCTTTTGTGTTTTGCCAGCATTAAGAATGTGCTTAAAAAAAGACAAGTACACAGTCTTTTGCTCTCATTTCCTCTTTCTCTCTCTATCGCTCTGCTTGTATATGCATATCTGTTTCTATGACATAGCACTGAAAATTAGTATTTTATACAACTGCACAATAGCATTTGTGTGTTCTAAATGGCTTCCAAGAATATTTTCTGTCTGGAGCCCGTGCCTATCTGAGTAGCTTGAGTCTTTACTTCAATGGGGTTCCTAAAACAACAACAACAACAACAACAAATGCATTTATATCGGGGCCTTTAAGATAGTAAAACATCCCAAGATGCTTCACAGGAATGTGTTAAACAAAGTTTAACACTGAGTCACTTAAGAAGATATTGGAACAGATAACCAAAAGCTTGGTCAAAGAGGTTGGGTTTTAAGGAGTGTCTTAAAGGAGGCGAGAGAGGCGGAAAAGTTTAGGGAGGGAATTTCAAAGCATAAGGCATAGACAGCTGAAGACACAGCTGCCAGTGCTGTAGCGATTAAAATCGGGGATGTGTAAGAGGCCAGAATTGGAGGAGGGCAGAGAGACTCAACAGTGATCTACAGCTCCTAGCGTACATTTGTGCCTGCAGCTCCCAGAATTGTTTTTACAATTGACCGCAAGTCTGGCCATTCAGCATATTAGAATTTTCTGTTTTGAACCCCCCCCCCCTGCTGTCTTGAGAAGGAAGATCGTCATTGGTACATAATCTGGGTTGACACTTCAGTGCAGTACTGAGGGAGTACTGCACTAGGAGGTGCTGTTTTTCGTATGAGTTAAACTGAGGCCCCATCTGCCCTTTTGGGTAGACATAAAAGATCTATTCAAAGAAGAACAGGGCAGTTCTCCCCGGTGCCCTGGCTAATATTTATCCTTCAACCAACATCACTAATAACAATTTATCTGATCATTTATTTCATTACTGCTTGTCGGAGCTTGCTGTGGGCAAATTAGGTGCTGGGTTTCCCTACACAACAACAGTGACCACTTAAAGTACTTGGCTGTAAAGTGCTTTGGGAAGTCCACCTGAGAGCAGATGGGGCCTTTGTTTAACGTCTTACCTGAAAGATGGACAGTGGAGCACCCCCTCACGACTGAACTTAAGTGTCAGTCTGGATTATATGCTCAAGTGTCTGGAATGGACTGGAACCCACAACTGACTCTCAGTGGCGAGAGTTCGAGCACAGAACCAAGGCTGGCACCTAGCGGAGTAAACAGTATGATTATTGTGGCTTTCATATATCGCTTTTAGTTTGTACAGAGATTAATTTTGATGCAGTAGAAAGTGGTATTGCACATTATATGCTAGTTGCATTATTAGTGTCAGCTTTGTGGATAAACTGTTGATCCAAGATTAACCTTTTACAAATTGTTCATTGTTTACTGTCTAACTGTAAACTGAGAAGCAATCAATTGCTAGTAGTGTAAAAGCTGCAATCTGTATTTTACTGTACACATTAATTTATTGTAAAAAAAAAAGCACTGATTTGACCTGTCTATAGCTTCTGCTTTGTGAAATTATAGACACAGTGCAATAATATTGTACACAGTTGTTTGATATACAGCCATTAAAATTGTCTTGCTCCTGTAAGCAAATGTGTAAATTATGAAAATTATTGAAAAGTTAAGATTATAAAATCCTTTTAGAATATACAGAGAAGTGAATAGGTGTGATGCTTCATGGAAATAACAACGCTCAGTTTCAATCTCCTGGACAATTAATATTGGCACAGTTGAAATAGGAAGTGTCTGATTTGTAACATTTCATCTTTAATAAAACTCACGACACAGAGGTGAAGGGTAGATTGCTGTAATGTCTTCTCTTAGGCAGTCCCTCGTATCGAGGGTGACTTGCTTACACGCCAAAAAGGGATGAGTTCACAAGTGTTTCAATGAAGGACCTGACATTCCAGGTTTCTGAACTACATATTGGAGGGTGGAAGATGCCTGTGCATGGATTTTTTTAACGTGTGGTGGCTGTTGCACACCAGCCACCACACGGGCTTGACAGAACTAGGTCTTGATCTAGTGGCAAGGATTAACCAAGATGACTGGAGACCAGCTCTGCTGCTCTGACCTAATGCGCTCATATATCGCAGTGTGGGCTGGCCCGCGCTGCCCCTGGGCCCTCTACTCTTCTAGGCCCCGAACTCACGCTCCTCCTGGGCCCCGATCACGTCGCTCTACAATCTCTCACCACTCCTTCGCCCTGACCTCGCCTCTCCTGCTGTACCTGTCCACGCTCCAATCAGCGACCTGGATTTTGGGAGGGAGAGAGAAAACAGGGAATTACAGACCGGTCAGCCTGACATCGGTAGTGGGTAAAATGATGGAATCAATTATTAAGGATGTCATAGCAGTGCATTTGGAAAGAGGTAATATGATAGGTCCAAGTCAGCATGGATTTGTGAAAGGGAAATCATGCTTGACAAATCTTCTGGAATTTTTTGAGGATGTTTCCAGTAGAGTGGACAAGGGAGAACCAGTTGATGTGGTATATTTGGACTTTCAGAAGGCTTTCGACAAGGTCCCACACAAGAGATTAATGTGCAAAGTTAAAGTACATGGGATTGGGGGTAGTGTGCTGACGTGGATTGAGAACTGGTTGGCAGATAGGAAGCAAAGAGTAGGAGTAAATGGGGACTTTTCAGAATGGCAGGCAGTGACTAGTGGGGTACCGCAAGGTTCTGTGCTGGGGCCCCAGCTGTTTACACTGTACATTAATGATTTAGACGAGGGGATTAAATGTAGTATCTCCAAATTTGCGGATGACACTAAGTTGGGTGGCAGTGTGAGCTGCAAGGAGGATTCTATGAGGCTGCAGAGCGACTTGGATAGGTTAGGTGAGTGGGCAAATGCATGGCAGATGAAGTATAATGTGGATAAATGTGAGGTTATCCACTTTGGTGGTAAAAACAGAGAGACAGACTATTATCTGAATGGTGACAGATTAGGAAAAGGGCAGGTGCAAAGAGACCTGGGTGTCATGGTACATCAGTCATTGAAGGTTGGCATGCAGGTACAGCAGGCGGTTAAGAAAGCAAATGGCATGTTGGCCTTCATAGCGAGGGGATTTGAGTACAAGGGCAGGGAGGTGTTGCTACAATTGTACAGGGCCTTGGTGAGGCCACACCTGGAGTATTGTGTACAGTTTTGGTCTCCTAACCTGAGGAAGGACATTCTTGCTATTGAGGGAGTGCAGCGAAGGTTCACCAGACTGATTCCCGGGATGGCGGGACTGACCTATCAAGAAAGACTGGATCAACTGGGCTTGTATTCACTGGAGTTCAGAAGAATGAGAGGGGACCTCATAGAAACGTTTAAAATTCTGACGGGGTTAGACAGGTTAGATGCAGGAAGAATGTTCCCAATGTTGGGGAAGTCCAGAACCAGGGGACACAGTCTAAGGATAAGGGGGAAGCCATTTAGGACCGAGATGAGGAGGAATTTCTTCACCCAGAGAGTGGTGAACCTGTGGAATTCTCTACCACAGAAAGTTGTTGAGGCCAATTCACTAAATATATTCAAAAAGGAGTTAGATGAAGTCCTTACTACTAGGGGAATCAAGGGGTATGGTGAGAAAGCAGGAATGCGGTACTGAAGTTGCATGTTCAGCCATGAACTCATTGAATGGCAGTGCAGGCTAGAAGGGCCGAATGGCCTACTCCTGCACCTATTTTCTATGTTTCTATGATGACATCCAATTCAGTCGCCCTTCTCCAAGTAGTCACCCTCCTGCACCGGCTCGCGCTGCTCCCGGGCTGCTGCGCCTCCGCTCCTTTTATGGCCCTGACCCGCCGCTGGTGTTCTTACGCAGGTTGGGGCCTCCACACTGCTGTAATGTACATGTCCACTTACCACCTTGTGTTGACTTCCTTGCTAATGCTTTAATTGTTTTGCCAAGTTTGTTTACACTTGCAATTGCTCCCTTTATTAGTAAATTAGTCATATGCTATTTTTGAGTGGTTATTCATGCAGAATTGGTTATTCAGAGCATCTTCCCAGACACAGGAAACAATCTACTTTTCTCAAGATTTTGTGCTTTATTTTTGATTGTAGATCAAATTGCGAAGATCGCTGTCTTCAGAAGTTGGATCAGATTTGTTTGCGATAAAACTCTGCAAAAAGCTAACTGTGGAAGGTTGCTAACGGGTGAGTTTTGTAAAAATGCTGTTTTTAATGTTTTGGGATCAATTTTTTTTTAAATGAGTAATTTTATTTCACTTCCTCTCCTGAAAACACCAACTTATGTTTGGATATAGTTTGGATGATGAATTACCTCATGTAAATGGTCATGTGTGAGCCTAGGAGGTGGATACAGTCTGGTTATTTGATCATTTGACATCACAACTGGGTTTTGTCCTCATTCGTCATATACCAGTGCAGAATTCTGAATAATCAATTCCCCGTCCAAGCTTGGGGTGTTGTCCATTTGTAATGCCACTCGAAGACCTGCATGGTTCAGTGTTCAAAATTAGGACCTTCCTGGTCTGTGGAGGTGGGGGTTTATTCATTGTGCCTGAAATCCCGGTGCTGGGTTTCCCTTGGGCACTCGCCAGAAAATAGTTAACAGATCGGCACCTACCTTTTCCTGCTGCGCTCTGCAGTGATCCCGGTTGGTGTACTCTCCCTGTGCATCGCAGCATGTTCACATCTTGCAGATGCGCTGGGCGAAGCTGCAGTCCCACGGCACTGGACAGCCAATCCAAGAAAAGTACTCTCATTCATAATGGGAACTCCGTAAGTATTAGTTCTCATTATTATGATTGAGGAATCCCCCCCCCCTCCCCAAAAAAACAATAAAAAATTGCAAAAAAAAATCACATTTAACATTAATTTAAATTAAAGTTAATGTGTTACAAAACATTTTTTTTCCCCGATTTATTTAAAAAAAATGTTTTGTAATTATGGTTTAAAATAAACTTACCTTAGTGGGCAGGGTTTTTAACATTAAAATGTGTTTTTAAATTTTATTTTTTAATGTTTTTTTATTTGTTTTCAAACTCTTCCGCTGTAAAAGAAGGCTATGCGCCTGCGTTTACCAGGCGCAAGAGTTTTAAGGACATTTGCTGGACAAGAGATGCGTTGGATCTGTCAAGCTAGAGCAGAAAACTGGCTTTTTGCAATGTCTTCCTGGGTCCATACGGAATGTCAGGGCCATTGTTTCCCCCCTCATTTACTCCCTGCTGCCTTAACATTAAATATAAGATAGTCAAGAAAAAATTTAATAGGAAATTCAGGAGAAACCTCTTTACCCAGAGAGTGGTTAGAATGTGCAACTTGCTACCACAACGTGCCGTTGAGGCGAATAGCATAGAAGAAGCTAGATAAAATAATGAGGAAGAAAAGGAATAGAAGGATATGCTTATAGGGTGAGATGCTGTAGGGTGGGAGGTGGCTCCTGTGGAGCAGAAACTGGCCTGGTCCTGTGCTTCACATTGTATGTAATTAATCACCCATGCCTCAACTGGAACCAGTGCCCTCTGTAGTTGGCTATTAGTATGTGCCAGAGATCATTCTGGTGTGATTATTCCCTTCTTGCTGTGAAATGCTGCAATCACAATTTGGCAATCTTGTGCTTGATAATGGCTCAAGTTGGAAATTCAGTGGGGGAGGAGTTAAACTTGTGCTGGTCTGCTCTGTGGCATCATGCTGCTTAGCAAAGGAATTTAGGTCATGGAAATGGAAGTTTAATCCCTGCTGTGTGTTTCGTTAACTGATGACAGCTGTAGGGGTGTTAAGAGTTGCCCATTGTGTCCATGATAAGTGAGGGGAAATATCAGCCATTATTCCCATTCCTGATCGTATTCATTGATGACCAGAAAGTTCATTGTTGTAGATGTCAGGTGAAAGGTCAGCTGTAATGATACCCCACACATTCTTTTTGGCTATGGGGAAGAATGCAAAAGGTGAGGGAGGAACTTGCTGGGCATAGTGGCACTTACCGAGTGAGTGTATAGCAGCTTTTATTCTTCTGTTTCAAATAAAAAGCGGAAATGTAAATGCTACCATATTGCTTATAAAGTGTTGCCTGCTGACAGATAAAATGCAAGTAGATTTCTTCTCTTGCCCAACTTGCATTTTCAATATTTGTAATTGCACTGAGCTGCATAAAATCTAGGTTGATTTCCGTGAAAACTATATTGTACACAATTGAACTGGATACTAGTTCTTTTGTGACTAAGATCTTGAGCTTTGTCCCATAATCTCGAACTCATTTCCTGTTGTGTCATAGTGCTCTATAGTTACACTGACTTTCTATAGAACAAGTTCCCCTTGCACAGCAAAACTAGGAAATTGTTAGCATTCTGTTCTCCTTATGAGTTTCATATCACCCTGAAAGCTTATTGGTGGTGAAAGAAGACATGGAATTGCTTGCTATTTAGTGATTTGTGGGAACTGATGCAAAAGCTAGATATTCTCTGAACATCTCTGAGCCTGCAAGGTAGGATAGCTTAATTGAAAACTCTCAGTCAATCCAAATCCTTGAATTATTAACACTGGACAAGTTAATATTTTGGCTTTAATTCTGTGGGTGTTTTTTTTTTTGTTTCTGTTGCAATAGTGAGATATTAATGTCTGGAATTAATTGCATTAGGATTTTGGGTATGTGTTGACATCAAGTACTCCCAGGCCAGATGTAATGTGATCTAATGATTTCTTTTAATGTGGTTTGATGCAGAGTGATGTTTCAGCCACTCTTCTCCAATAACATGCATAAACCCCAACCTCTGAAGGGCACCCCAAATATGCACCAGTGTAACATTTCCATATATTACCTGTAATAGAGATTCATTATCTCAATGCCAGTTGTGTCCAGTTAGTAGTTTAATCCTGTAGGCCTGTGCTGCTTCGGATCAAGGTGGATGCTGCCTGAATTTGCGTCACTTCCAGTCGAGACAGGAATGAAGAATATTTGGATTGGATTCAGACAGATCCCCAAAATGATCGGACAGCATTCTAATCGACTGCCCCATCTAGTCCCCTTGATGTCGAGTTGTTTTTTGTGTTCATGGCTACTGTCCCTCCCCACCTCCTGGTTTCTGATATTTTGATGCAACTGCTATATGTGACTAACTCAAATCTCCCTTGGTTAGAATCAGTTCCTTTTGAAAATAGGTACACATGAAACTATCTATGCTTCCTATTAATGTGTGTCTCAAACTTACACTGCAATAACTCAAACATACTGTGGATTTTCACCGAATTTGGCACGTGACTTCTATTAATCCTCTGGGTTTTGTTCCAAAAACAGGCCGACAGGGACAGGTCAGTGTATTCAACCATGTGTCTGTAAACAATTTCCGAATGCTAATTCATCTGTTACTGACATCAAAAACTTGCTTTTGTATGTGCAGGACTTTTCCCCACGTGCCTGTATTTTGTTAATGGCTATATGCACGAGGTGGACTGTCACCTGATTTATGGTCTCTAATTGCAATTTACATTTGCATTTGCAGAATTGATGAGATAAAAATAGAACAATCATTCTGTTTCTAATTTTGGACAAGATTACTTGCTTATAATTACTGTTTCTTCAGTGCAGTAATTTTCAATGTTGTTAAAAATACTAATGGGGAAGAAGCAAGAGTACTCTGCTCCTTCACTCTCTACTGCAGATGACATGTTGCTGACAAGGAACCTGGTTAAATTCTAGATCTACTTTTTTTATTTATATAAACTTTGGTACATCTCTGGACTGGGTGTTTCAAATTGTTATTTTTCAGACTCTGGTCAGACATATTTCTTGTGCGCAATACAAAAGGCTGCTATCAAAAGCAAGCCCTTGCTTTCTAAGGGCCCAAATTTCCCCATGAGTTGCACCGTTTTTTTTGTGTATCTTTTTAGTTTCAAATATGACCATTTAATTTGCGCAGTGTAAGTGAGTTAGTTTGGTTTTTTGTTCAAAAAGGGGGCGTTCCCAGTCACTTACACCATTTATGCCAATTTGGCCAGAAAAAAGTTGTACTAAACTAACTTAGGGCAGTGTATGTGTCCACTTTTGTCCGCACAGAAAGACCTTACTGACAGTTAAGGAATCGGTGTAAGTAACAACATTTCAAGCACCACCAAGCATCAAACCAAGCACAAAAAGTAATAAGCAATTAATTAACAAATAAAATAGAAGCAACCCTGCACCAAAAGCACCAAGACCAAAGTAATAAGCAATCAATAAATAAAAATAAAAAAAATAGAAGGAACCCTGCTCCTAAACAACATTTCAAGCACCAAACAAAGCACAAGCAGTAATAACCATTCAATAAAAACTAAAGAACTGAAATAAATAATTAAATTAACAAAATTAACATATAAAGAGCTGAAGTAAATCCTACCTTCGGCCTGGGATAGGGGAGGGCGAATGCAGCTGCCGCCCACCGACTTTCAACCCTTTTCGGGCGGGAATTTTTTACCTTTTTGCCCATTTTCCCTTTTTGCCCACTGACATCTTCAAAGAGCTTCACACACACATTATTTGTAATACATCCTAACTGTTGCTGGTTATTTATTGATCCACAGGATGGGATGTAGGTTAAGCACATGGCTGTCAGTCTATATGTGCTGCTTTAACATGACAAGACCATTACCCAACCAAACAAATGCAAAGCCAGCCCAGCATGACAAACAACGTCGCTACACGACAAGTTATCCTCGGTCCAAACCTCTAGACTGCAGTCAAAGACGACTAACCTCTCTTCTCTTTCCCCCTCCCCACCTCGCCACGATCAAAACTCAGTCGCACCAACCTGTTTCTTCCAGCCCTCAGCAGCCTGCCTGTGCGGCAGGCCATTTGGGCTGGAATGGGGTTGGACACGTTCTGCAGGCATCACCACAATCATGGGATGGAGCTACTGCGTATGCGCGACCGCTCTACTGCGCACGCGTGCAGCTGCCGGCACTGTTTTCGGCGCAGGGCTGTAGCTCTGCTCCCCCACTCCACGAGGAGCGCCGCGCCAGGTCCGGGACACGCAGCAGAATCGTGAGTAAGTTTTTCTGCGCCATTTCCAGCGCGCACAGTCGCTGCATCTCTGGAGAGCGCGCCGAAAAAAGGGGTTGGGGAAATTTGGGCCGTATAAACTGCGAGTGACCTTCTGCACATTGTACCTGTTAGTGTTGTGTGCCTGGGGTGAAAAATTAAATCTCTTGCACTGCTGGTAAGTAAACTGCAAATAATATCAGATACGTTGTACTCTTGCTCTTGCGCTCTCCACCTGATGGACAAATAATGTTGTGATGGACCGAATATCTTGGGCTACAGAGAACAAATCAAGTTTATTAAGAAATGAAATTAGCAAAAGCAAAATGCAAACAGCAGCTGCAATATAAAGCAGTGTTTTAATTTACAAAATCTGTTCCTCATAACTCTGAACACAATTCTGCGAGAGGAATTTGCAGAGCAGGCTCGAGGGGCTGTATAGCCAACTCCTGCTCCTATTCCCTATGTTCTAAGAAGCTTATACATGAAATCAGACATGCACAGCGTTTCCACTTGCTCCAAGATGTCAACTGTCTGGCAAAGCAGGAAACCTTGATGTGGGACCGCAGTTATACCTCCTCATGGCTTTGAAGGCTGAATTGAGATAAAATATCAAAAGGAATACCTTCATGGAAAACAAAACAACTGATGAAAGTAAGGCTCAAAGCCAGCAATCAGCCTGACAAGTTTTCATGGTACAAGTTTTATACCTGGGAGACAACCGCTCTGAAATTGCAGTCGGAGGCTTCCCGCGGGCAGATGCCTCCAACCGCAAAAATATTCACGAATGTACCTGGTGGTCCCGGAGGAACGCACACTTGTGCTACGACGCCTCCATGCGCAGCCCAGTGCAGAGGTCCACGTATTCCAGGAGCGTATGTGTAGCCTGCGATCATATGGGCTAGACCAACCAATGAAAATGGCGTACCCCCATTCAGAGTAATGGTAAGTTCCGTTTGTATGGGGATAACCCCAAAAACACAAACATTTAAAATAAATAAGAAAAACACTTCACATATTTAAAATTCTTTGAAATTGAATTTAATTGCTGAATTTTTTTATTTTATTATTTTAATAGGGGTAAAAATAAACTTGCCTTAATGGACAGGGTTTGGAATATAAAAATTACTGATAACATTTTATTTTTTCTATCTTTTAAAACTCTTATGCAGGTAAAAGCAGGCCTTATGCATAAGAGTTTTAAGGACATTCGTTGGGCAAATAGCCCAAATCTCTGCCTTCAAAGGCCCTTCTCACTTTTTGACAGTTCAAGTGCCGGATTTCGACGCATGCGCTTTGCGTGTCTAAACCCGGAACTTTCAGGGCCTCTTCGGGCACGTGCGCACATCATACGCACCTGGGGAGCCTGCAATTTCAAGGGCATAAACTCTTGGGCTGAGCTTGAATTTCGCCCGGCCCCAGTGGTGTAATACCAAATGATTCATTCCATCTCCTCATAGCCAGGTCTTTTAATATTTTCTTTGTCATTATGTAGATTTGGCCAATCATGTTCTTCATGTAGTCCAACATGACAGAGGTAAATTCCATTTTTTCCTCACTGTCTTCCCCCCACTCCCCTTGATTGACAATAACACTTGCCAAATAGTTGCTTCAGTGGCATCCACAGATGGTTTGTTACTCAAATAAAAACAGAAAATGCTGGAAACACTCAGCGGGTCAGGGAGCATCTGTAGAGAGAGAGAGAGAGAGTTAATGATTTGGGTTGATGACCTTTCATCAGAACATTTTATTTAAAGGAAGTCATGATGGCAACTTCCTGCATGTGACAATCATAACTTTAAGCCCTGTTTGGTGTATTAAATTTGAAGGCTGCAGATATGTCCTAATGTTTATTACTAATGCAAAATTAAAATCTAAAACAACACCAGTCTATTTAGTGGTTAAATAATTTAAAAACATTTCCTTCTAAGGAAATCTTAGATTCTGGCACTGTTAATGCTGATGAGCCGAAGTTGGAGAAGTTGCTCACGAGTGTGACTGTGATAGTCATTACCTTATTTTATGCATATTGCAGTATACTAAGCAAGGAAACTAAATGTGACCCCTATAAGCAGTACTCGGAACTCAGTAAGTGGATCGAAGCCCCTTTGTTCTATAATGTTAGGCTGGCTTGTTTTTCCTAATGTCAGAGCTTTTCTTTGAGCTTTATTTGAATTTGATACTATACAGAATAATGTTGGTACATTTACAAAGATAATATGTTAGTGGTTGGTTGTGTGATGTTCAGATAGACTGCACATTTGCTGACATTGTGTTCTCGCTGCTTAACTTTGTTGACGGCCTTAAAAAAAACAAATTCGATTACGTTCAAGTAGAAAATTTGTTCTAGGAATTGCTAATTGCTTTGTTTTTTTAATTTAAATGTTAGGACATCTGAATTCTTACATTTTTATATTTTTCTCAGATCAGACAAAGTTTGGACACTATTGATGTTGAATATCACAATGTTTTAATGATTAGCCTAGATTTTCTGATTGTTATTTTAAGCTGGCTTTTGACCATTTACTAGTTAATGCCAGTAATAATTGATTCTCTAAGCCTCCAGCAGCTGGAAACAAAACTTGAAGTTTGAGGCCAACTTTTTCTTTGGTTTCCTTTCTTGCATGTTTTCCCTTCACACTTAATCAGTTTATTTTACATTTTGGAAGTGCATTCCAAGATCTTAGTATTGACTAGCCATTGTAAATTCAATTTACAAGCCTGAGCAGGATTTTTGTACTTGACAATGAGAAAACGTTGTCAGATTTATTGGAATACATACAAATTTTATTCATGATTGAGATCTGCTGAAAGAATAAAGGACTTCAGAGATGCCAAGTGGGATGAATGCAAGTATAGTGAGTCTTGTTATGTCCCTTAATGTTCACTGCTGCTGTAACATGATTTTCCAGTTTAAATCACTGTAGAATAGTTTCCTTTTATGCTCATTATCTTTAAATGTATTAAAATTCACGGCACTAAATTGCTGATTTGTGTTTATAGGGTTTATTTTATGTGATGGTGGTTTCCTTGATCCAGATTGTGCTAGACTGTTCTATCTGTATTAATGACACAACTGAAAAATACCACCCCTCTGGAAAAATTAATTAGTAAAGGACAGCAAGTCTAGTGGTTTAATACTTGTCCTGTGCTCGGTGATTACTGATCTACAATACACATCTGAGATAATTGGCCTCGGGCATAAGGGAACTTCAACTGGTCTAACACCTCAACATGACCAAACAAAATTACAAAAATGTCTGGAGCCTGCATTTTATTATGTGGGTGAAGTATTTATGGAATGGATGGATGAAGGAAGTTACAAGTGGAAATGAAATTGAATTCTAATTACAGTAATTTGTTCCTTTGTGGGAGAAATCTTACAATGGTAGATTTGTTTTTGATGGGGGAGGAAAAGGAAGTAGGGGTTTATGTAGTCGCTAAATTTTGTATTTTGCTTTTAAAATTAAAAAAAAAATTATTTGATGTTATGAGTACTGAGAAAAGTGTGTATAAAAATGATCTTTCTGGTGGCAAAGCATGAACCACCTTTGCAGCCAGTTCAAGATGGAACATTTGTAAGGTTGTAAAGTAATGTTTCTGGTATTGATGTACACTTGTAGTTGGGGGTTTATTAATATTCTGTAATGTTCCATTTATAATGAGTATGCTGTTCGACTTGTGAACGCTTTGTGATCCTGCTTGTCATCTGTTCCACCAAAAATTGCATTGGTTTCACTAATGTAATTGAAATCAATAAGTCCTCACATCCTTTCTTTCCATCAGAACCACATTAGTTATTTGAGTTGTGTGTCGTGCTCTGCCAAACCCAGTCCAACTTGAGCCTAGCCAAGTCTTGTCCAGCGTTCAAATGAACACAATAATCCCAAGACAGATCTTCACCCAACGCACTGTCAATCATATAAACAAAAAGGAACAAGTGAATCATGTCGGGTGGCTCCCATGAGCTGTTGTAAATAGTACTTTATAAAGTACCTTGTGAGCAATAAATGAAAAACAGGAATAAGTAGCTGCTTTCCCCCCCAATTTGCTTGTGAGTTCAAGTTGGAATCTACATCATTAAAGCTTTACCAGGATTTACCTATCAGAGTGAAAAGAATAATTACTCCAGCAACAGTAAAACTTCTGAACTTTTTGTTAATGGCAGTACCATATTCATTGAGTTGCTGTTGCACCTTTCTTTCAAGTTATGGTTTTGCAGAGTAGGGTTGGTAAAAAGGATTTTTTTTTATGGAGCAGGTCGAAGCCCCAAATGATACAAGTAATCATGACTATTCTTCAATCTTTGACTTTCTTTCTCTGCAGTTAATCCATTCCTGCCCCAAACTTATTTAAATCAGTTCTTTGTTGGAGCTTTAATTGGTTTCAGTGTTTATACATAGACATGGCCAGTCTGGTTGTGAAGTGTGCATTAATTGGAGGCAATCTATTAGCTTGGCTCGGGAATTGGTTAGGAGACAGAAAAGATAATGGACGGGTACTCAGATTGGCAGAATGTGACTCGTGGTGTTCCCTCGGCATCTGTACTGGGGCTGCAGTTTTGCACTATATTTATAAATGACTTGGATGAAGGAATAGAGAACCATGTATCTAGGTTTGCTGACAACACTGAGTCAGGTGGCACAGTAAATAGTATAGAGCAGAAAGTTGCAAAGGGACACTGACAGATTAAGTGAGTGGCAAAATTGGCAGGATGGGGTTCAACATGGGAAAGTATGAGGCCATCCATTTTGGATTTGAGAAAGATAAATCAGAGTATTTTCTAAATGTCAAGAAGCTAGGAATTGTGGATGCGCAGCGAGGTTTAGGGGTCCAAGTACAAAAATCACTAAATCTAGTGGACAGCTACAAAAAAATAATGAAAAATCCTGAATGGAATGTTGGGCTTTTATCTCAAGAAGGCTGGAAGTTGTGTTGCAGCTGGACACAGCTCTGGCTCGACCCCATTTGGAGTATTACATTCAGTTCTGGGCACCACCTCGGGAAGGATATATTGGCCTTTACGGGGGTGAAGTGCAGATTCACTGGAATGTTACCAGGCCTAAAAGGGTTAAATTATGAAGACAGGTTGCATAGACTGGACTTGTATTCCCTTGAATATAGAAGATTAAGAGGTGATCGAATGAATGTGTTTCAGATGATAAAATGATTTGTTGGTGTAGATACAGGGAAACTATTTCCTCTGGTAGGAGAGTCCAGAATAAGGGACCAGAACCTTAAAATTAGGGCTGGGCCATTCAGGGGTGATGTCAGGAAGCACTTCTTCACACACACTAGTGAAAATCTGGAGCTCTTTCCCCAAAAAAGCTGTAGAGGCTGGGGGTCAATTTCAAAGCTGGAATTGATAGATTTTTGTTCGACAATGGTATTGGGGCTTACAGAACCGAGGCAGGTAGATGGACTTAAGGTACAGATCGGCCATGATCTGATAGAATAAGTGAACAGACTGGAGGGGTTGAATGACCAATGTTCCAGATGATGTACTGTGGTGTTCCACAGTTGATATGATTTCATCCTTGTGGTGTGTTGTCACATTTGAGTGAAAGCCAGTCTGACAGACCTATTGTAAATATTTGTTGAGTGTTCTTGAGATTGTGTATTCTATCGCGTTAGTTTGAAGACAATCCCTATTGGTTTGCAATAGGCGTATAAGGCTGGCTGTCATCCAAAAGTGTAATTTCATCATTAAGATGTCATCCCTCTGGCCACTGAGTTATAATATTCTGTTGCATCATCTTTGGTGAGCAGCCATATGACTATTAATACTAAATTATTTATTCAATTCTTTTTTGACATAAATCCAAAGTCACTTTTTTAAATAAACGGCCTGAATTTGCTGTCTGAGGCTTCCTGTGGGCGGATGCCTCTGACCAGCAAAACATCTACGAACCTACCTGATAGTCCAGGATCCATGGAGCCTCTTGCTCCTGGGCCTCTCCGGGTACGTTCGGATAGAGGCCCACGTATCCCAGGGATGCATGTGGTTTGCATGTGTTCCTGGGATCACATGGGCTTGCCCAATGAATGAAAGAAGGGGATTGCCTTTCTTGACAGATCAAGTTCCAGGTTTTCGCTTGTGCACTTCGCGCGCGAAAACCCGGAACGTTCGGGCGCATACGCACCCGTAGGGGGCTGCAAAATACGGGCTATAGTGTCAATTTGTTATACCGTGCTTCTCTTGTAAGATGTACTGTCTATTATATTTTTCCCTCTTGATTCGTGTTTTCAGTACTGTATACAAATTCTTCCAGAACAATCAGATTCAATTCCTTGAATTTTCAGCTTTCTACCAGGTTCAGCTGTATAATCCATTTTGTTTCCTGCTACTGAGTTTTATCATGTATACAATGATGTTTGCTTATGATGTGTACTGTTTAATAATAACTGATTTGATTGTAGGATTTTTGCTGTTGTGTAAGAACTTCAAGGGCCTGGCATCAGTAGATGCATTGAAAGTTCTAAGTTAAGGACACAATATTGGAATAGGCATTATAATAAGTAGAATTGCAGGGGCAAGGTTGTATGAGAAATTAATGTATGGCAAGTTTAGTCCTTTATGACTGTGCAAACTGAAATAGTTAATGTTTGGAGGGGTACAATTTACACTTGTACTTTTGCATTCTGCAAGAATATAACCAGGGCTATTTCCACCTTCAATTTGTAACATATATTATCAAATTTGTAAAACTTCTGTAGTTGCAGAAAGCTGAAGAACAATGGGAATTGCGTCTAGATGCTGCATCTTCCTACATTATTCACCCTACTTCTATGACTATGGACTGCAGCTTATGAATTTTTGTCTTTCAAAACAGCTGGTACAGCTAATATTTATTTTTCTACATTGGGAAACTTTCAAGATGATTTGGAGAGGTTGCTTAACATTTTGTCAGGAACATTGGAAAGTTGATCTGAATTTGTCATGCCATTGCTGATTAGTTTGAGGCATGCCAGTTTTTTCTTGGCACTTATCAGTGCAGGCCCTGTGCCGGCAAACATAAGAGGTACAGTGCAGGGTGTTCCTGTGCTTTGCTGTGACTGGGCAGTTTAGTTTGCTTTCCATCCTGAAAAGTTCATTGTACTGTACTTCGTCTTCTGTTAGACTCCATGATGCTTCACCTTAATGGGCAAGTTATGTGCACTTTATTCAAAATAGTTCCTGGGACTTTTGTGCTGGATGCAGCATCCTACCATTACATGCCACAAGGTAATAGCAATTCAGCATATTGTGCTGATAAACAATTGTATGCATTTAAAAAAAAATTAATTGAAATGAAAGATCCTTGTTAGCCTGAATAATTTAAAGATATTTCAAAACATAACTTCATTAAAAATCTGTGGTATAAAAATATTTTTACAAAATTTGTCTGAATAAGCAAATCATTACAAATGTAGTTTACACATTTAATCAATAAAATGGGCAAACATGTGGCAGTCAATGGTGAAGGTAGAATTTTTAAAAAACATGCGTTGAAGTAATTTCCACTATCCGCTCAGTATTCTGATTCTCCACCATGATTTATTAAATTTTATCAGTAAGCAGATGAGGATTTAAAAAATTTGAATCAAGCATATGGTTTTCACTGTAGCATTACATAGCAAGTATTTGATGACTATAAAGCAAATTAGATTGACTATTGTATAACTAATTTAATATATCTATCCTGTCAGCATGCATAATAATTTGAAATGAAAATGTTATTGCTGTAAGTGATCTTAAATTAAAAAGTTATGCTCCAGAGTTGTAGAATGTGGCTTTATGTCTATGATGGTTTCTATAGTAAGTTCCCAATCTTATGTTTGTTGCCATACACTGGTGCTTTCCAAAAGAGAGGGGGAAATGTCAAGGCAGTCGGCCTGGGTTGTTCTTGTGCATTTGTGAACCCATAGTTATGGAGTGACATTGGTGTAAGCCCGAGAGCAAATCTACCCCATGCTCTGGGCCTTGGAAATTCTGTTTTATGGGGAGGCTCAATGGGATAATTCCAAATCGCAAAAAAAAAAATCATGCTCTTGGGTTATAAAAATAATTTGGGAGTAGTCGGGAGCATGATCCCAATGCATATTGTGGAGTTGTAAAATGTTTACTGCAAGTCATAACTGCTCTGTTTTTACCCATCCAGCTGGGACCTAATTTTTCTTTTGCTTCTTTAGTAGGTCTACTGTCCATTTGAAGATGGTGAAGCCTGATCTTCACACTCTGGCCCATCATCTCAAGCAAGAACGTCTTTATGTGAACTCTGAGAAGCAATTGCTTCAGCGGCTAAATGCAGATGTGCTGAAAACTGCTGAAAAATTGTACTGCTCAGCATGGATTGCAAAACAGCAGCGAATTAACCTGGACCGTCTTATACTGACTAGGTGAGATTAATGCCGAGGTCATGCATTTAAAAACTATAGACAAACACAAGACTGCATAATAAAAATTTGAGGCTTAATCTCACTTTAATAAATGACTTCAGTGATGTTCAGTGCCAGTTACTTGATGCAGTATCGATATTTGCTAATGAGCAATCGGGCCATGTAGGCATGTGTGTTTGTACCATCCACAATCCGATGTTTGCATTTTAAAATGTTTTTAAATGTGCACCAGTAACCATCGAAGGAAACTTTTATTCTAAGGAATAGTGGAAAAAATGGCCACAAGGCTCCCTAAGGAGATGATGGAAGCAGATAATATCGATTCACATGCAAATTAGATTTTGTTCAGAGAATAATATTTTTGGATACAATATCTGAGTAATTGAGGCATGACCTACGGTAAGTGTATCATGCTTGGGAGGATCAGGTGAATTTGGACCTATGGCTCTTGGAGCTTTCCACTCTTGAGGTTTTCCCCGCCTCATGTCTGAATCTATTGTAGACTAATTTGAGATTGATTGATTGTTATGATTAGTCAACCACTCCGTTACCATTATATCATGTGACTACCAGAATGGTAGACAGCAAACTCGATAGAGCGTGGTCTTTTTCATCTAGCATTTCTGTGTTCCCATTAAACCTCTTCCCAGCTCGGAAGTCGATTGCTTGGCAACTCTATTTAACAGAAATAATTATAAAATGAATAATTGCTGTTTCTAGCTGCTAATTTTCTTCTGACCACAACCACAGGCCAATTGAAGAAGAATACATTAACTTTAAATGATGCCATGGAAACTTGTACGGGGCCAAATGCATCCATTTATCCCTTTGTATGTTGGCATTAATAAACCTTTTAAATGCTAACAATTCTTGCAAATCTGAACTCCGCCAAAATTTGGATTTTTGTTCCCCTCTCGATTCTGTTTCTGGATTCGGGTGAAGTAGAATCCATTTTTACTTTACTGCTTTTTCTCATTGTCGGGATTGTGTACATTGCTGGCAAGGCCCATCCTTGGATGCCATGAGAGGATGGTGGCGGGCCCTTTCTGAAACCCTGCAGTCTGTGTGGTGAAGGTGCTCCCACAACGTTGTAGAGTTCCAGTGATGAAGGAACGATGATACATGTCCAAGTCTTGTGCTGCCAGTAAATATTTGAACATTTCTCATGCTTCCAGTTAGAATATTTTCACGTTGAGCTATGGGTAACCAGATGTTTTTCTTTGTTAAATGACTGCAGCACTAATAGAGAAGTATATTACATGGATTGTGTGTTCCCATGTCCGCCTTGTACTATGAATTAAATGCAGCTTCCGTTTCCCAATAGTTCAGTAATCTACATTTATTTGCACCACACAGAATTGTAGGAAGAAGGGGACAGTGTCAAGATTAGGGCAAGAATACAATTGGCATTCGCACTGCATTCTAGATCTTCAAACTTACATGATATTGCCCTTTGCATGTGTAGCACAGAATTCACCTATGTCCAAATAATGTTGTCATATATCCTTTCTGGGTATCTTGACAGCATCAACACATTGAAGTAGAGGGTGTTTGAAGAAGACAGCGGGATTGCTACTGAATTACTGAGGCGCATCGGCCAACAACCATAAGCAGAGTGTGTGATGGAGCTAAGGGATTGCAATGAACAGGGCATGTGTACTGTATGGCTGAAAATAATGGAAAGTGGTAAAATGGGACACTGCGGAAAAATATTCTGGAAGGCCAAAACTGAAATTATAGAAATATGTACTGAAATACCCAAGTGGAAGAATGACGATAGGCAGACAGAAGCTGATAGAGGAGACAGCATGGATGGTGACTTGTGGTCAGCTTGGTTCCGACAATTGACTTATTTTAAAAACCCTCAGTGGAGGGAAGGGCTGTAAAATGGATATGCTGTCAAAGGTGCATCTGGTCCACCGCCATGACGTACCATATACTGTCATGTTATGAAATGTTTCACACCTGGAATTCCACACAGTGGTCTATGGTCGATTTCTTTGTCTTTCTCGCTCTCTCGCTCTCCCACCACACACACACCCACTTGTGATTTTGATACTTGTGACCCAGTTGGTGATGCATCAAACATCTTCAAATAATTTTGTTGGCACTGATATTACCTACATTCAGGAAAAAAATGTTTGCCTCTTTGTGTTTCAGTGTTGAAGCATCTCCGGCAGAATGTTGCAAACATGCCAAGATCTTGGAGGATACACAATTTGTGGATGGATACAAGCAGCTGGGATTCCAAGAGACATTGTATGGTGAATTTTTAAACCGGTTCAGAGAAAACCCCAGACTCGTTGCCTCATGTTTGGTTGCTGGGGAAAAGCTTAATCATGAGAGCACCCACAGTGTCATCCTTACAGTATTTACTGCCCTTTATGGTAACTGCATTATGCAGGAAGATGAGAGCTATCTTCTGCAAGTGTTGCGTTACCTGATTGAGTTTGAACTGAAAGAGAGCGATAACCCTCGGCGGCTGCTCCGAAAAGGAGCGTGCACTTTCAGCATTTTGTTCAAACTTTTTTCAGAGGGGCTGTACTCTGCAAAGCTCTTTTTGACAGCAACTTTACATGAACCAATTATGCTGCTGCTTGTTGAAGATGAAGATCACTTGGAAACAGACCCAAATAAGCTGATTGAAAGATTTACACCGGTGCAACAGGAGAAATTGTTTGGGGAGAAGGGCACAGAGCAGTTTAGACGAAAGGTGCAGGAGATGGTCGAGAGCAATGAAGCAAAGCTAGTTGCTTTGGTGAACAAATTTATTGGATATCTCAAACAGAATACTTACTGCTTTCCACATAGCCTGCGTTGGATTGTATCACAAATGTATAAAACCTTGTCTTGCGTGGAGGGGCTGGATATTGGGGAGGTGAAGGCCATGTGCACGGATCTGTTGCTTGCCTACTTTATTTGCCCAGCAATTGTGAATCCAGAACAATACGGAATCATTTCTGATGCTCCAATTAATGAAGTGGCCAGATTTAACTTGATGCAGGTAAGTTTACTTTCTGCTTTTTAAATTAATTTCCAAGATTTCATTAATTGCTGTTGAATATTTATCTTCCACATTCTTAGTGATAACATTGGGAATTCCAGCCTCACTGATGATCTAAAACTAGACACTGGTATTACCAGTGCAGCATCAGGAAAGTGCATTCTGGATCAATCATCACCTGAGGTCTTGTTGGAAAGATTCAGCTTTTTGCAAATTCCAAGGGGTGTTGGCCTATGGTGTATTGACTGGATTTTTGCCAGCGAATTTATCACCAATGGGATTTAAAATATGGTGTTACATTAAATGTTACCAAGCCATAAGGGGACAGCACATACGTTCACCTGGACTCCATCGATTTTATATTTTTCTCCTTTTCCCCCAGTGCTGTGAACAGGTACGTGTATTGGATTGGTTGCTAGTCTGATGCAACATTTTCTTGAGGCAAAAATATTTCATTCCAGAAAAATTTGGTTATTTTCTGTGTGCTTACTTTTTGTCACAATTTTTGCTTGCGTATTTATGTCAATATTTAACATAATTGCTTGCATAAATATTTAGATGGGAAATCCTTAATGTAAGTTTATCCCAATCTAGTTGTGGGCTTTTGGCCAGGAGGTTGGGCTGTGGACTGAGTTCTGGTCTCAATTCCTTTGCCATTTTGTAGATTTAAAAAATCCCGTTTATGCTCATTGAGCACTGCAATGGACAATTTGCTACTGGTGAAGGAAATGTAGAAAATAAATCAGCCGGGATATTAAGTGGTTATTACAGGTTTAATATTGAGTGCAGCGCTATACATCACAATCCAAAATTTCTGCATAATTGGTTTAACCATTTTCTGTCTAACAGATATACAAAATAAAAAAATTGAAGCCGTCTGCTCTACAATGGCAAGTTTTTATTCTGATTGAGTTCAGATTGGTGCTTTCAATCTGGTGTACTGGCTGCATTGGTGTAAAATGTGTATGTCATCGGATCAGATAGACGTTTTTAGATTACATGAAGGTGCATTCCATTCAATGTGTTTCACAACAGTTACACTAATGATTGCTATACTTGTAATTACATTACTGTATAGAAATCTAAATAATTACCTATCTGTCTATCGGGGATAGATGCAAGTACCTGGCTGTTTCGACAAATTAACTAAATTACACCCTTGTGTTGGAGATTGGCTTGATTTCATTTAACAATGCAATCCTGATATTTCTGTCAATCTATCCTTCTGTATGATGGGTATATGTGATGTTCCCATGGATGAGTGGATTTATTCAGGTTACGTCGATGTTTGGTTCAAGTAATGATAAAGCAGAAAATAACATCCTGTCGTGAATCAAAAGCGTGCCCCTTGCTCAGCTCGCTTAACTTTCTGCCAGTGCTGCTTCTGGCTTACTCTAAATCTTTTGCTCAAAGCACTCTCTGCTTTCTTCATTCTGCAACCTCCACACACCATAGAATTTTAGCCGAGCTTGATTGGTTTGGGGGAAACCATAGGTGGTTCCGCACATGGTTTCTTAATCCAGCATTATATAAAACCCCAGGACTTGTACCACTGTGGCAATTTGATTTGCTCAACTAAACCTTTTTCATTTTTTTTTTGTTCCTTGTGTTGGGCTTGTTCGAAATTTTGGGATGAAATCTTCCGTCTCCAGAGTAAGTTACATAAAGTGGATATTCGAACCTTAAATATTCCGTCAATGAATCAGGTCTGTCTGGATTGTTTGGTATTCTTTTCCAGATTTCTAAAGGCTAAAGGTGCTGACATTTGATGGTCCCAGGCAACAAGCCGTCACAAAATATCATGTTGCGCTGTCCCTTAAGATCAAGCATGTAACAGAAAGGAAAGCTAAAATCTTTAGCTTAAACAGTGGCCCATTCTTTGCTCCCTGTACAGGCATATAGAAAGTAGATAAACAAGAACAGCCAATCATCAGCATCTTTGAAGTTAAATGGGAAGTTTTCAAAGCTAACTGACTCGGAAAGAAACAGTGTCTTCATTTAAAAGAAAGACTACAAATCCTAGGAATCTGAAATCAAAGCAGAAAATGGTGGTCAGTCATCCCTTGTAGAGGAAAGACAAATTAACAATTTAGGTAGACCTTTTTAGAACTGAAAAATAAATGATCATTTAGTAGAAAATAAGGGGAAGGCGTAAAGAGGGATCCCAATTACACAGAGGAAGTTAATGGTTTGAATAACTTGCAAAATAGCTTAAAATGATCATCTCAATGAAACAATGACATTTATTGTTTAAAAAAAATAAAAGAATGTGTAGACAACTAAGACACGAGAGGCCCACCTGAGGAAAATGTGGGAAATTGGAAGGAAAAAAAGCACTGAGCCTGCAGGTGCCAGTCTAAAATTTAATTTTAAATATTGCAGAAACGCAATGGGTACGAGTCCTGCACGGAGCGAAAAACAGGTCAGCACCCACGTCACCGATGCCAAATTCAATAGATTGATTATTATGCAGTGAGTTCCCCAGAAGTGTTCATAATTTTGTAATGAAAATATTAGCACATTCTTTTGTCGCATAGCAGCAGACTTGAGGCCGTTTGATTCTCGGACAAATTCATGCAAATGATTGCACAGCTTCCATCTTTTTAAAAGAAGAGAACCTGTTTTAGTCTCAAACACCATAAATAAAATAAATCGCAAATAAAAGAAAAAGCCACAGGCTCCATTTTTGTCTCAATGGCAGCGCCCTATTTTATTTCAATTATGTATTGACTATAAAAATCGATTTATTGTTCACCCCGGCTATGCTACACTTGAGATACTTCATGGAGAAGAGCAACTTGCTGATCACGGAGTGCTGTGCACTGAGCAGGAGTTGAAGGATCTGGAGAGAGTGCACCCGAATTGTAACCGACACAACAGACAAGTCCAATTTATTCACAATAGTGAAAGTTATCTTGCAACAGATCTTACAGTAAAAAGGAAGAAGCCACAAAAAGATGAAGTCTACTACTTTTATAGAATTTAGATTTAGTTCCTTTTGATTACATTTGGATTTAGAATTGTGTTCCATTTAAAGTAACTGAGTCAGCATTCACTTTGTCAGAAATAACCTTACGGAAATACTAGGGGACCGAGGGTCTAGCGAAAAGGAGGAACTAAAGGAAATCCTTATTAGTCAGCAAATTGTGTTAGGGAAATTGATGGGATTGAAGGCTGATAAATCCCCAGGGCCTGATGGTCTGCATCCCAGAGTATTTAAGGAAGTGGCCCTAGAAATAGTAGATGCATTGGCGGTCATTTTCCAACATTCTATAGATTCTGGATCAGTTCCTATGGACTGGAGGGTAGTTAATGTAACACCACTTTTTAAAAAAGGAGGGAGCAAGAAAACTGAATTATCGACCGGTCAGCCTGACATAGGTGGTGGGGAAAATGTTGGAATCAATTTATTCAAGATGTAATAGCGGCGCATTTGGAAAGCAGTGACAGGATCGGTCCAAGTCAGCATGGATTTATGAAAGGGAAATCATGCTTGACAAATTTTCTAGAATTTTTTGAGGATGTAACTAGTAGAGTGGACAAGGAGGAGCCAGTGGATGTGGTGTGTTTAGACTTTCAAAAGGCTTGTGACAAGGTGCCACATAAGAGATTAGTGTGCAAAATTAAAGCACATGGTATTGGGGGTAATGTACTGACGTGGATAGAGAACTGGTTGGCAGACAGGAAGCAAAGAGTAGGAATAAACAGATCCTTTTCAGAATGGCAGGCAGTGACTAGTGGGGTACCGCAAGGTTCAGTGCTGGGACCCCAGCTATTTACAATATACATTAATGATTTAGACGAAGGAATTGAGTGTAATATCTCCAAGTTTGCAGATGACAGTAAGCTGGGTGGCAGTGTGAGCTGTGAGGAGGATGCTAAGAGGCTGCAGGGTGACTTGGACAGGTTAGGTGAGCGGGCAAAAACATGGCAGATGTGGTATAATGTGGATAAATGTGAGGTTATCCACTTTGGTGGTAAAAACAGGAGGGCTGATTACCAATCTGTCACCATTCAGATAATAAAGAGGGAGGTGCAACGAGACCTGGGTGTCATGGTGCATCAGTCATTGAAGGTTGGCATACAGGTACAGCAGGTGGTGAAGAAGGCAAATGGCATGTTGGCCTTCATAGCGAGAGGATTTGAGTATAGGAGCAGAGGGGTCTTAGTGTAGTTGTACAGGGCCTTGGTAAGGCCACACCTTGAATATTGTGTACAGTTTTGTCTCCTAATCTGAGGAAGGACATTCTTGCTATTGAGGGAGTGCAGCGAAGGTTCACCAGACTGATTCCTGGGATGGCAGGACTGACATATGAAAGACTGGATTGACTCGGCGTATATTCACTGGAATTTAGAAGAATGAGAGGGGATCGCATAGAAGCATATAAAATTCTGTCAAGATTGGACAGGTTAGATGCAGGAAGAATGTTCCCGATGTTGGGGAAGTCCAGAACCAGGGGTCACAGTCTAAGAATAAGGGGTAAGCCATTTAGGACCGAGATGAGGAGAAACTTCTTCACTCAGAGTTGTGGGCATGTGGAATACTCTACCACAAAGTTGTTGAGGCCACTTCGTTAGATATATTCAAAAGGGAGTTAGATGTGACCCTCACGGCTAAAGGGATCAAGGGATATGGAGAGAAAGCAGGAATGGGGTACTGAAGTTGCATAATCAGCCATGATATTGAATGGTGATACAGGCTCGAAGGACCGAATGGCCTACTCCTGCACCTATTTTCTATGTTTCTATGTTTCCAAATTCTTGATTTGGACCTCACTGAAGCTGTAGTTTTGAGTATTCAATTATGACGAAAGATCAGTTTTCTTCTAAAGCTTTTGCAAGTATTAAGCTTGTATTTAAAGCATCTCCAAGTATGTGATTGAACAATGGCTTTATTTTTCTGCCAAGTATAATTCAGAATGCTGCCCCAAAATGCAGCACCATTATCAGTGTGCGAAAATGACTGCACAAACATGCGTAAATAACTGAAGCCTGACATACAGCAAACTAATCAACGAGCCCTTCACCCAGTGTAGGGTCTCTGATTTTGTGTGCTTAGTTTCAATATACTCTTAAGTGACAACACTTAAATTTAAATACAATTGAGTATTGGCACTAATAGGCCATTGGAAAATAAGTCAGTACGTTTATCATGTAATTCCTGGCTCCTCAACTCAACTTGCTCCCACGACAGTCCAACCAGTGACTGATTTGCCAACATTCATAGTTCAAACAAGTGTTCAGTTTCTCATAAATGCTGTTTGGACATAAAGACAAAATCTATAATTGAATTGTTGTCATTTTGTTGTTCAGATGGACATGATCTAAAAATGTGACCGACCCATCAATGTGTTTTGCAGCAATTCTAGAGATGTGTTGACATCAGAAGGCATTAGTTTTGATTATAGATGATTAAGGATGCTGCAGAGTTTTTTTTCTTTAACTTTTACGTAGTGAAAAACAGTGGTAGATGGGATTCAGGCTGAGATAGTAAAAAAACATTTAGTTACCTGATGGGCAGCAAGGTGAGGCCCAGGCGTTATTTTAAATGATGCGTGTCTAGGTTATGTAGCAAAAGCATTTGGATCTTGACTGACTAATAAGTTTTAGCATGCTCATGATGTAGCTCATTCTTTTTATTGGTGATGCTATAATTTACATCATTCTTCTTTTTGTTTCTTTGTTCTTTGCCCCATTTTCCAGCTCGTCTAGTAGTAGTATAGTATTAGGCAGTCCCTCATATTGAGGATGACCTGCTTCCACACCAAAAAGGGATGAGTTCACGGTTGTTTCAGTGAGGGGCCTGACATTCCAGATCCCGAACTACATGTTGAAGGGTGGAAGATGCCTGTGCATGGATTCTTTAACGTGAACATCAGCCACCACACGGGCTTGACAGAGCTAGATCTTGATCCAGTGGCAAGGATTAACCAAGATGACTGGAGACCAGCTCTGCTGCACGGACTGAGTGCACGCGCACATCGCAGTGTCGGCTGGCTCGTGCTGCCCCTGGGCCTTCGCCTCTCCTGGGCCCCTGATCACAATGCTCTTGGGCGCTGATCTCTCACTGCTCCTTCGCCCTGATCAAAAATGGAGCAATCAGAAACAGGACATCAATTAGTCTCCTCTTATCTTGGAGACATCAAATATCGACACTATTATTTGAAATATCAGCTCGTCTAAGCTTCTGCCAGTGCCACTTCTGATAAGTTTGAGGTTGGTGAGAATGACTTGAGAAAATATCACGCTGGGTTCTTGCCACACCCGCATGCCATGGCACAGTGTGTTGAAGTACTGTTGCATTGTGCCATCATAGAACGAATCAAACTTCCCTTAAATATGTTGTACAATTCCAATCACTGGGGCAGCCAAGAACTATAATTAATCCTCTGTTGCTGTACAATACCATCCAGTGGATTGAATCTAACATGACAATTGATGGGCCTCAAAGTAGAATTTAATGCTGGTGAATAGGATGTTAAAAAGCCAAACTGCAAAGAAGTACAAATGGATAAAGGAGAGAAATCATCACCATTTCCTGTATTCACAAAGAACCCAGCATTTTTCTCCATTCATGTACATTTAAGACTGCAGTTGGAGTACAGTGTGCAATTCTTTGTACTACAGGAAGGATGTTGAGGCAAAAGCAAACTACTGCGGATGCTAGAAATCTGAAATAAAAACAGAAAATGCTGGAAATACTCGGGTCAGGCAGCATCTGTGGAGAAAGAGTTAGCATTTCAAATCATTGACCTTTAGTCAGAACTGGAAAAAGTTAATGTTAACAGTTTTTAAGCAAGTACAGAGGCATGGAAAGGGGGAGGGGAGGAAAGAACAAAAAGGAAGGTCTGTGATCGGATAGAAACATAGAAAATAGGTGCAGGAGTAGGCCATTCGGTCCTTCGAGCCTGCACCACCATTCAATATGATCATGGCTGATCATTCAACTTCAGTACCCCTTTCCTGCTTTCTCCCCATACCCCCTGATCCCTTTAGCCGTAAGGGCCACATCTAACTCCCTTTTGAATATATCTAATGAACTGGACTCAACAACTTTCTGCGGTAGAGAATTCCACAGGTTAACAATTCTGAGTGAAGAAGTTTCTCCTCATCTCGGTCCTAAATGGCTTACCCCATATCCTTAGACTGTGACCCCTGGTTCTGGACATCCCCAACATCAGGAACATTCTTCCTGCATCTAACCTGTCCAATCCCGTCAGAATTTTATATGGCAGGAGAGATTTAAATGATAAAAATGATGATGGGTAAGGCAAAGGGGGTTGGTAATGGGAAAAGTAAAGAACTAAAAGATGGGTCTAGAGGAACTGTAAATGGCAACGGCAGAATCATTACTGGCACTGGCTATCCGTAAAAATGGGAACACTGTTTATGATCTGAAATTGTTGAACTCAACGTTGAGTTTGGACGGTTGTAAAGTGCCTTGTCAAAAGATGAGATGCTGTTCCTTAAGCTTCATTAGAACAGTGTCGGAGGCCGAGGACTAAGTGGGTTGGAGAATTAAAATGACAGGCAACCGGAACGTTCAAGATCACGCTTGGGGACTGAACAGAGGAGTTGAGCAAAGCAGTCACCCAATCTGCGTTTGGTCTCCCCAATGTCGAGATTGTTAAGGCACTGGAGAAGTCAAGGTGCAGATTCTCCGCGATGTTGCCTAATACAAACATAGATGTAATAATTTGGGCTTTTTAAAGGTGTGTTTAAAATTATGAAGGGAATGCGATTGGTAAGAACAGACCCTTTCCAGTGATTAAAAGGTCCAGAATAAGACGGCATATATGTCAGAAATTGAGGATGCAGAGCAGGAGAAAGTGGTTTCTAAAAAGGGTGGTGAGCCTGTGGGATAAACTACCAGAGTTGGTAATTGAAGCAGATGATATCAACATTTAAGGATAGGTTATGTTAGACAGATTGTTGAAGGAAAGACAGATAGAGATAAGGGAGCAGGGTGGGCACATGGGATTAGGACGATTGTTAATGTGGCAAATAAACACCAGCAAAGACGAGCTGGGCTGAACTGCTATATTCCATGTAATTTCTATGCGATTCTTAGTTATGAAATTGTAAATGCATTGAATATAGATGTTATATAGTTACTTAAATACGGTTTTCTGCATTTGAAGGGTACACATGTTCTAATGTTTGGCAATTTATTTGTAGGTTGGCCAACTCTTGCAGCAGTTGGCAATGACTGGCAGCGAGGATGCGGATCCGCGACTGAAGAACAGCCTCAGCAAATTTGACAAAGTACGTCAGTTGGTATTCTCCTGAGATACAATAGTTAAAAGTTGCAAAAATAATAAGGGAGTATAACCTGTATTGTGAAGACATTGTACTCTGACTTCCTTCAGTATGCTCATCAGGGATGTTGAGCTCGGTGGTATGTTTGGGAACAAGATCTGCTGTAGATTTATTTACCTAAAATGATTGCTGTGTGTGTGTATTTTGAGCATTATATATAAAGTACGACATACATTCTACGACATTTAGCATCAGTCTGATAATTGAAAGAAAGGAGTTCTTGCAAATACTGATTTTACAAAATGGGGTTTTGAATAATTGAGCCCTGTTAACTGAGTTAGTTGATGGTCATGAGAGCAGTTGCTAAAAATGTGTGTCCTTGAGCGAGGACGGAAAAGAATCATTTCCAGTTCCTATCCTTGGCGATAATCTGCCCACCTGAAAAATATACTTGTCGATTTTGGGTGGAGACAAAATTGGAGAGTATGGCTATTATGCTGCTCTTGATTAAAGAGACTTTCTAATGCTCGCTATCCAGGTAAATATATGATGGGGGTTATTCATTTTGGCAAGAGAGACGACTCCTGGTTGGCAGGTGGTGAAGATATTTTGGCAACTGTTGGAGCCATATGCCAACAATCCCTTAACTATTGTTACCCTGAAAAATCTGTTGCGGAAACATTTTGCCTGAACGTGAATGTTTTTCACGTATCCATTTGTAAGATAACGCTGTGCATTAGAATGCTGTAGTTTAGTCATTGGCATTTCACCTCTGGCCTGGGTTCCAATCCAGCCAAGACTGATGGGATGAAAGTCTTTTCTGTTTGTTGGCTGTCCAGGTCCGATGTGAAATTAGTTTGCTCAATGTACATCTAGCTCATAATGGCTATTCGATTGCAACACAAAATTGCCCATAATTCATGACACATTGGCTGGCAGCCACCCAGCTAAAGTGCAAAATCGTCCATTCTGTGCAGAAGGAAGCAAGTGAAATTGGAGAGAACCAACTTCCCGGAGCAGCATCGGTAGAGTCCTGGGAATAGATTACATGGGAGACCGTATCCAGCATGTTGTCGATATACCAAATGAGCTGCATTGAAAAACTATACACAAACGTAACTGGGGTAAACCTTCCCTGCCACAAAATAAGTACAGTCCCCATCACTTAAAACATCCATGTTTAAAATGGGAACTCCCTTGTAACGGCCAAAAAATGATAACTATTATCCTTTATCATTCACAATTTCAAAGTTGTCAGTTATAGTGCCTCAAGTGCTCCGTTTATTTTGGGCAGAAACAACTGTGCTTACTCACTAGTTTGCACCTCATTAAGGTGCACCGAACACAAGAGCAAAGATAAGTAAATAACACCACACTGAGGTGCACTGAAAAGAGCCTTATCGAGGCAGACTTCATTTTAATATTTTAATATGAGACTCCCGCACAAAAACCTGCATTGCTAAGGAGGAGATTTCCCCTATTCAGGACTGATCAAAGCACAGAGAGAACTCTTTTGCTGATCCAGTGAATTTGTGCTTGCCGTCAATCAGCTGAAAGGGCCCAGATCTGCAAGCTATCCAATAACTTCACTTGTTGAGTCACTTGTCACAAATCCCTCATTTAAGCGGAGTAATGCGTCGTACTAATCTAGTCTGAAACAGAGTAACAGTCTCCTTTCTCAAACAGTTAACAGGGCTGAACCCCACCAAAGACTCTTTTAAACTGAACCTTCAATCGTAACAAATACTTCAGAAGGCACGCAACAGAAAGCTTAAAACGCAACAAACTACAAACCAACCCTGTCCTCTCTGTGGCAGTCTTTAAAGCCGGTACACTTCAAATTCTGCTTAGTAGCCACTCGACTATTATTGCTATCATGTTATGCACACCATCTCCTGTAACGGGCAATTGACGTTCGTGCAAACGCGCCCCCTATAAGCAGTGGGGACTACTTGAGTGGAGAATGTGATTTGATTTCAAATAGACGTCTTTTGACCTACAAGAATGCAATATATTCTGTCTATTGAACTTTTGCAGAGTTGTGTCGCAGCTTTCTTGGATGTTATTATTGGAGGTCGTACAGTGGAAACCCCGCCCATGTCCTCGATGAACTTGCTGGAAGGACTTAGCAGAACTGTGGTCTACATGACCCACAACCAACTTTTAAACTTGGTAAGCACATGTGTTTTGTACAGTCTTCATTTTTAGGCTAGCAATTTTGCAGTTGAATTGTATCTCACTTTATTTACATAAGAACCTAAGAAATAGGAACAGGAGTAGGCCATACGGCTCCTCGAGCCTGCTCCACCATTCAATAAGATCATAGCTGATCTGATCATGGACTCAGCTCCACTTCCCCGTCTGCTCCCCATAACCCCTTATTCCCTTATCGTTTAAGAAACTCTCTACTTCTGTCTTAAATTTATTTAATGTTCCAGCTTTCACAGCTCTCTGAGGCTGTGAATTCCACAGCTTCATAACCCTCAGAAGAAATTTCTCCTCATTTCAGTTCTATATGGGCGGCCCCTTATTCTAAGATCGTGCCCTCTAGTTCTAATCTCCCCCACCAGTGGAAACATCCTCTCTGCATCCACCTTGTCAAGCCCCCTCATAATCTTATACGTTTCGATAAGATCACACCTCATTCTTCTGAATTCCAAAGAGTAGAGGCCCAACCTACTCAACCTTTCCTCATGTCAACCCCCTCATCTCCAGAATCAATCGAGTGAACCTTCTCTGAACTGCCTCCAAAGCAAGTATATCCTTTCGTAAATATGGAAACCAAAACTGCACGTTGTATTCCAGGAATGGCCTCACCAATACCCTGTACAGCTGTAACAACACTTCCCTGCTTTTATACTCCATCCCTTTGCAATAAAGGCCAAGATTCCATTGGCCTTCCTGATCACTTGCTGTACCTGGACACGATCCTTGTGTTTCATGCACAAGTACCTCCAGGTCTCGCTGTACTGCCGCACTTTGCAATCTTTCTCCATTTAAATAATAACTTGCTCTTTGATTTTTTTTCTGCCGAAGTGCATGACCTCACACTTTCCAACATTATACTCCATCTGCCAAATTTTTGCCCACTCATTTAGTCTGTCTATGTTCGTTTGCAGCTTTTTTTATGTCCTCCTCACACATTGCTTTTCCTCCCATCTTTGTATCGTCAGCAAACTTGGCTACGTTACACTCGGTCCCTTCTTCCAAGTCGTTAATATAAATTGTAAATAGTTGGGGTCCCAGCACTGATCCCTGCGGCACCCCACTCGTTACTGGTTGTCAACCAGAGAATGAACCATTTATCCCGACTCTCTGTTTTCTATTTAAGCATGTAACAATATGCAAGATGATTTCCTGACTATAATCTGGTGGTATATAGACTCATTAATGTTCAGTAATCTTTTACAAACACTATCGATTTTGTTCCATTGATTTCTTTCTCTCCCATTCACTTTGATTCCGTGGTTGTGCTCAGTTCTGGTGGTAAATTGATTCCTTGGATAGTCTACTGTGTATGTAACAGGCATCCTATTGAATTAGCATTCTGAGACATTTTTGCTCATCAAAGATCTGTCTCAAATTTGGTAATCTTGTGTGAAATGTATTATTTTGTTACAGTCCATATCTCTCAGGAAATGCACCCGAGTGGGACTCTTGTGCAAGTTGCATCCAAAAATTGTTTTTGTTTCCAATTTTCTCATGTACTGTTCAGTGTTCACAGCCCTCTTTTTCTGTAATTACTTTACTTTTTTCCTCCTCCCCGTCATGCCTGGCCTGATTGCCTCATAGTTAAGAAGGCAGATGTGAACCATGTTTTCTGCTTGTAACTGGTCACTAGGAGGTGCCAGTGATTTACCTAGGCATGTTTCTCCCCTCTAATTTTCACCTCCTGCTGAAGACATTGCCGTGCGTGTTGAGTGGCTGATCACTGCACATGGCTCGGATCTATTGCTGAGCAGAAGGGCACATAACCTGCCTCCATTTCTGCTCTGTATCTGAGTAGTTTACTGTTGTGTGGGTATAATGTATGTACTGTAACACTAGACCACTGAATGCACCTTCACACTGTATACACCATACCTGTATCACCAGAGGGTGCTACTGGTGGAGATCTAAGGGTCACCTGCACACTGTAGGTAACCAAGTATAAAAGGGAGTTCACCTCATTGTGTCCTCACTCAAGGAGCTGCAATAAATGGACTAAGGTCACCACAGTTCAAGTACAATACCCTTACCTCGTGGAGTCATTATTAGGGTGCTTGCATATATTACATTTACTGTCGCCACTATTTAAAAGCCTCTCTTGCTCTCATTCGCACATAATAGGAAGAAAGATGCTCAAGCACTGATGTAACCTTTCATTGAATCACTAACCATACTTCAAAGCCATTTTTTATGGCTTTGATGTGCACATGAACCTTCTTTGGTGGCCTTGTTTCTTTTCAATACAACAAGCTTCAAAGCTTTGTCCAAATGGGTTTGTTTACGCCTCTGCATTATATTCTCCTGCTCCCGTTTCTTCAATGTGCAAGAAATTGAATGCAGAACTAAGCCTTGTATAAACGGGCAGATGAAAACATAATTTGGCTCTCCTAGCTATAACTAATGATCTCCACAGATGACACACTACATTAAGCAGTTTGCTATCCGATGAAATTCAGAGTCGTAATGGCAGACAGCCATGTTTAAGACTGCCTGCTGACAGCACTGTGGAGCTGGGCAAAGCAGAGCACCACGCATGAAGTCCTAATAATCAGCCTCTGAATGCTGACATTTTTAAATTTAGAACTTTATCAAGAGGATGCTTGAATACCTACTGGCCTGGAGAAGCAAGATAAACACACAAGGGATAATGGAATAGAAGGTTATGTTGATAGGGTTAGATGAAGAGGGATGGGAGTAGGCTTGTGTGGAACATAATCACTGGCATGGACCATTTGGGCCCAATGGCCTGTTTCTGTGCTGTACATTCTATGTAATTCTGTGGACTGTCTAAAGTTGTGCTTGCCAGCAATTTTAAGTGTATAAAGGGGTAATTCAGTTACCAGTAACTGCAGACATTGATCATCCTTAAACATTTTTAGAATTCTGGAGCAATTGAGAACATAGGAACAGGAACTGGCTGATCCTCTTATCTCAACACCATATTCCTGCTTTCTCCCCATACCCCTTGATGCCTTTTGTGTTTAGAAAGTACTCTGCTCTATTCTCTCTAGGTCCAATGTGGATGACCTCACAATTGCATATATTTAAATCCATTTACCACAGTTTTGTCCATTCACTTGATCAATTCTGGTGTATTTAATTTGCCACCTTTCCCACATCAGCCTTTTGTTTCACATGATCTCATCCGGATCTGTTTGGAGTAGTCCCAATTCATAGCCAGGCACTCCCAGGGTGTAAGAATTTAAGTTGCCTTATTACATATTGGCAGGAGCTGGAAACAGGTTCCTGTCTTTTACCCTTGATCCTAGTGTGAAGGCAGTATGGCTCCAGGTACCTTAAACAAAAAGAAACTTGGCCAGGGGGTGAAAAGGATAGAAATGAAACCTGATCTTACCTGCAAACTTGTCATCTTTTCTCAAAGTCATCAATCAATATTGAGGCTTTTTTCACTTTGGAGAATCTTAATTGGTTTGCAGTTGATGTAATAGAAATTTCTTATTGACTAAAATTAAATTTTACGTATTTAATTTGTGTGTAGGTTACTTTCGCACGACATGTAATGCCAGGGGAGCTGCTTAGAGAAGAGGACAGGATGGCTCTAGAGAACCTTATCATTAATGTTCCCCATCACAGAACAGGGAAGAGCAATAGCCTTGAGCTGACTCCCTCCAGCACACCCCAGCTGTCTCCTGCAACTACTCCAGCCAACAAAAAGAATCGACTGCAAATAGGTAGGAGACACAGCTGTTTTACTTAACCCTATAAGGAGTGCCGCAGTCATTCTGCAAAAATAGAACATTAAAAATTGCTTTGATATGAATTAAGAAATACTTTAGTTATTTATATTTGTTGGTACTTTGCATTGTTGTTTCTCTGGGATTTTACAGAATATTACGTTTTTGCAGATATGATCAAAAGTGTTTATTGCGAAAGTACAAAGAACATTAGGTTCTCCTTGAGTTCAAGAGACTGAAGCTTCCATGCTCCCTATCTTTTAACTGTGACTAGGACGTGAATAAAACACTTCAACTGTATGTTGCTAATGTGATTTCCGTGTTAATCTCTGGAAACATGGGCCGTGTATACTTTTTGTATTTGGTACTCTGCTTCTGGTTCTTGACCAGTCAATGCCACATGTGCTTGAAACTCCCACTTCTAGTTCTGTCTTTGCAATTAAAATGGAACTGTGTGATCCCCTTGGCACAGTGCTCTTGTCTTCTACACAGCATAATGTATTTTTGCTTGCTAGATCCTTGTAGATAACACATGCAAACAAGCTTATGTTCTCACTCATTCTCCTTAATGTTTACCAGTAAGGCTAGAGAAGAGTTTCACCTGGGCTAAGAAGTGTGCATGGCACTTCCACCATTAAGAAATGCATCACCATTGCTTCCTGATGTATATGAATCAGTTCTGCATTGACCTATCCAAAGGTGTTTGGGACAGGCAAGTTAATGCACTTTTGGCTGGAGCATTTCCTTCATTTTATAATGCTAGTTTTTACAGGCTCCCAGCCATTGTAACAGCGGTTTACTATACTGTAATCACTTTGAATATACATTTCCTCCCGCCCCTTCCCCAGGTAAGTTGCTTTGCCTGTCCTGCCCACAGGGACATTTCTAATTGTGGGGCACCATGTACATGTTGATGAACCAGATTTTTGTCATGTGTGTTTTTGAAACAGCTGTCTTATGTTGACAAGTTTCTGCCCTCATTTTGATGGCTGACTCGTACTGGGGTATGGTTCCATGAGCGCTATCCAGTACCTCACCCAAGTGGCTATTTATCATGTGTCAGCCGAGGTAGTGAGTGTTGGCAGGCTATTCCTTTGTGAGGGCATCACAGCTGAGCCTGTTTTTTTTTCTTTTACAATAATTCATTCTGTATCTGGGCATCGCTGGCAAGGCCAGTATTTATTGCCAATCCTTCATAGCCCTGACTGTAGCCACTTCAGAGAGCAGTTAAAGAGTTAACCACATTTGTGGGGATTGGAGTCGCACATAGGCCAGACTGGGTAAGGACGGCAGGATTACTTTCCTAAAGGACATTAATTAGTAGGTTTGGTTTTTACAACAATCCAATAGATTCCTGGTCACTTGTTTTACTGACTTTTTTTATTTTCATTAATTTAAATTCTCAAAACTTGGCAAATAGCCTGACTGACTGATTTGAACTTGTGTTCTCTGGAGTTTTAGTCCATGCCTTTGGATTGCTGGTTCACTAACATAACCACTACGCTGCCATGCAATACATTTCCAGCAAGAGCCATTGGCTTGCTAGTGGGAGTAGCAACGCACTATAATTTTCCCATCTAGGGATATGATGGTCCATCACAATACCCTATTGCTGATCTAAGCTAATTCAACGCAGACCAGGAGTCAGGCCTATTTTTGTTTTATTGATGAATATAAATGATTGGAAATTGAAAATCATTACGTTTAAAAAAAAAAATGATAGCTCTTTCTATATTAAGGTTTGGCAATTGTGTCAGCTGAAACTAAATATTTTTGTTGTTTGGTCTTGTACAAATACAAATGTAAATTTCTGATAAGTTGAAAGTTAATGGATTGATTTATATCGTTCCTTTACTGTTCATGGTGCACAGGAAACTGTATTCAATATTAAGAAAAATTCACTTTCTATTCTGTGCTTCTTTCAAATGTTCAAAATATCCACTCCAAGGTATTAGTGCGAGCAGCATTACATTTAAAATTGATGTGTATCCAGACAAAATACTAGCACGTTTGAATAGAAGTAAAACGTGTCCAATCCTCTTTTTTTTTTCCTGGAGACAGTTGTCAGAATTACATTAATTTACTTGTTGGTAACAATGTGATTCCACTTGATATTCATTTGGTGGAATAAAATTCCTTGCCTGTGTTTGTTTTGCCTGCTGAGTTGTTGGCTGATTCCATCATTCACAAATTGCAGCTGGTCATGATCAGTGCATGTTTATAACTTGTGTGCACCCGCTGTGTTTGGCAACTGCAACCGTACCATTTTTAATAATCTGAAAGGGGGAAAAAAAAACACTCTTTTATTTTTCTTGGACTTGGCAAACAGCCTCAGCACTAATTATCTACCATTTTGACTTGGAACCCCCCATGGCTTTAGTAATCTCACAGATCGATGCATGTTCGATGTGATGTTGCAGCTGAGCCTTCAAAGGCTGCAAAAACACTCCGATTGGGAAATCTTCAGTGTTTTGTACATTGCAAACAATGACCGTAGTATTAATAATTGTCGTTTAAAAAAAATTCCATTTGGTTGAAAAACAGAAGTATGCATAATTTGGTCATGGGGGTAAAAATAGTAGTTCTGATGTTTGATTGAGGTGATTAACATGGCGTTTGGTTTCCCTTCCTTTAATGCTGCCTACACCCAGGACAACAATTAGCAGCCATTACTGCCTGGGATACCTCTGCTACAAATCTGACTGCTCATATTCCCCTTGTAACGCCATTTGGTGGGTAACTCTTTTTCGTGCATAGAAGGTTCCAGAAATGCTAGATTTATGCCATGAAGCCTGAGATTTAAATCTACTCTGTTGGAATTGTTAAAATGCATGTTCAGTGTCTTTCTTCTGGTTTCTTTTCAAATGTGACTGCTGCTGCCTCGAAAATACACCTGCTGTTTTCTGAATGCAACAGAAAAAATAGAACACAGTTTAAAAAAAATTTGGCAAAATGTGACCTGTTTCATTGGTCGTAATCCAATTAGATAATATATATTTAAATTGGCAGATCAGAATGTTTATTCTTGACATTCATTTGGTTAACTTTTATGTACAAACTCTCGTAAGCTGTTTTTGAAGAAACATCATCCTGCTTGATTCAGCCTGTGAAATGACACTCAATATTTCATTTGCGGCACCTAAAAGGGTATGGTAGCATAGTGGTTACGTTACTGGACGAGTAATTCAGAGACCTGGACTAATGATCCAGAGCCTTGAGTTTAAAATCCCACCATTGCTTCTCGGCCTTTTGGCTAAGATCATGCATAACTGATCTGACAGGGGAGTAACCATGACCCCAACGTGGTTCTCCCTGGATCAGGAAGGTGATTCTCCTATGCTTTTTGGAAATAGGAGGTGGGTGGGGTGGCTTGACCCATCCACCTCCACGGAGGTGTGTGGAGGGGCCTGACCCATCCACCTCCATGGCACGAACCTGGTATTGCAGTACTTCCAGGAACGGTGCTTGGGCTCTAGGCCTTTTGGCTAAGAGCATTGGCGCAGGGTGATCCTTGATGTGTGCAAGGTGACCTCTGCCGTTTGTGATCTGACAAAGAATTGGAAAGATTGGCAACGAATAAATAAATAAAAAAATAAAAAAACCATGGCAGCTGGGGGAATTTAACATTTGCAATTAAAAACTCATATCAGTAATGGTGACCCTGAAACTATAGGATTGTCGCTAAAAACCCATCTGGTTCACTAATGTCCTTTTTAAGGAAGGAAATCTGCTGTCCTTACCTGGTCTGGCCTACATGTGACTCCAGACACAGCAATGCCATCTGAAATGGCCTAGCAAGCCACTCAGTTGTACCAAATGGTTACAAAGAATTATACTAAGAACCGGACGGACCACCCGGCATTGGCATACCCTGCCTAGTTGACCCTGTAAAGTTCCTCCTGACTAACATTTGGGGACTTGTGCCAAAATTGGGAGAGCTGTCCCACCGACCAGTCAAGCAACAGCCTGACAATAGTCATACTCACAGAATCGTACCTTTCAGCCAATGTCCGAGACTCCTCCATCACCATCACTGGGTATGTCCTGTCCCAACAGCAGGACAGACCCACCGGAGTGGTATACAGTTAGGAGGGATAGGCCTGGATGTCCTCAACAATGACTCTGGACCAAAGTTCCCCCTAAGACACACAGACCACGCATCAATCGGGAGGTCCCGCGCAGGCCACTCACAAGCTGTTGCTGCTGGAAGATGCCACACATGCATGGCTGTGCAGCAAATTTAAAGGGACCGCACACACCAAAAATTAGAGGGAACATTGCTCCGGACCTTATGAAGTCTCATGGCATCCGGTCAAACATGGGCAAGGAAAACAACTCCTGTTGATTACCACCTACTGCCTGCCCTCAGCTGATGAATTAGTACCTCCATGTTGAACACCACTTGAAAGAAGCACTGAGGGTAGCGAGGGTACGAAACGTACTCTAGGTGGGGGACTACAATGTCCATCACCAAGAATGGCTTGTTCGTACCACTATTGACCGAGCTGGCCAATTCCTGAAGGACATAGCTGCCAGACTGGGCCTGCAACTGGTGGTGAGAGAATGAACGTGAGGGAAAAACCTACTTGACCTCGTCCTCACCAACCTAACTGTCGCAAATGCATCCGTCCATGACCGTATTGGTAGTAGTGACTACTGCACAGTCCTTGTGGAGACGAAGTCCCATCTTCACACTGAGGACCCCTCTATCGTGTTGTGTGGCACTACTACTATGCTAAATGGGATCGATTCAGAACAGATCTAGCATCTCAAAACTGGACGTTCATGAGGCGCTGCAGGCCATCAGCAGCAGCAGAATTATAGTCCACTGCAACCTAACCTCATGGCCCAGCATATTCCTCACTCTACTATTACCATGAAGCTAAGGGACCAACCGTGCTTCAATGAAGAGTGCAGAAGAGCATTCCAGGACTACACCAAGTGTACCTAAAAATGAGGTGCCAACCTGGTGAAGCTACAACACAGGACTACATGCATGCTAAACAGAGGATCAGCATCAAAAAATCAGATCAAAGATTTGCATTCCTGCCACATCCAGTCATGGATGGTGGTGGACAATTAAATAACTAAAGCGAGGAGGAAGCTCTAGGAACATGCTCATCCTCAATGACGGGGGAGCCCAGCACATGAGTGCAATAGACAAAGCTGAAGTATTTGCAACCATCTCCAGCCAAAAGTGCTGTGTGGGTGATCCATCTCGGTCTCCTCCCAAGGTTCCCACCATGGTACAAGCCAGCCTTCAGCCAATTCGATTCACTCTACGTGATGTCAAGAAACGGCTGAGCGCACTGGATACAGCAAAGGCAACGTGCCCCGACAACATCCCGGATGTCGTGCTGAAGACTTGTGCTTCAGAAGCTGTGGCTCGAGACAAGCTGTTCCAGTACAGCTACAACACTGGCATCTACCTGAAAATGTGGAAAATTGCCCAGGTATGTTCTGTCCACTAATAGCAGACAAATCCAATGCGGCCAATTACTGCTCCATCAGTCTACTCTCAATCATCAGCAAAGTGATGGAAGGTGTCGTCAACAGTGCTATCAAGCGATACTTATTCGCCAATAATCTACTCACCAGTGCTCGGTTTGGGTTCCGTCAGGACCACTTGGTTCCAGGCCTCATTGCACATGGACAAACGAGCTAAATTCCAGAGGTGAGGTGAGCGTGACTGCCCTTGACATCATGGCGGCATTTGACAGAGTGTGGCATCAAGGAGCCCTTGTAAAATTGAAGTCAATGGGAATCCTGGAGCGAAAACTCCATTGGCTGGAGTCATGCCCAACACAAAAAACAAGAAACTCAACATCATCCAGGACAAAGCAGCCTGCTTGATAGGCACCCCATCTGCCACCCTAAAATGTTTACTCCCTCTACCACTGGCATACCATGGCTGCGGTGTGTACTATCTACAAGATGCACTGCAGCAACTCACCAAGGCTTCTTCAGCAACACCTCCCAAACCTGTGACCTCTTCCGCCTAGAAGGGCAGCGGACACATGCCAACACCAACACCTGCAAGTTCCACCTCCACCATCCTGACTTGGAAATATATCGGTGTTCCTTCATCGTTGCTGGGTCAAAATCCTGGAACTTCCCCCCCCCGCCCCCCCACCACCACCACCCCACTCTGGGAGTATCTTCACCACACGGTCTGCAGCAGTTCAAGAAGGCGGCTCACCACCACCTTCTCAAGGACACTTAGGTGGGCAATAAATGCTGGCCAGGCCAGCAATGCCCACATCCCATGAATGAATTTTTAAAAAAAATCCCAGAACACTGGAAATAAGGGTTTTTTAAGAACAGGGAATTCAAACATAGTTCTTGGATCACTGTGACATGGATTCAAATTGTGTCTCAGACTAAGAAAAAGCTGCTTTAGTAGTCTCAGGTCCTCTAATTGCAATTCAGTGACAAGAACTTGCCCCCAGATCTAATATCTCAAAGCTGAGTATCCGTGAGTTGCTGTGGGCCATCAGCAGCAGGACAGTAAACCAGCGCAATCTGTAATCTCTCAGCCCAACATATCCCTCAACTTCTCCATTACCGTCAAGTCAGATAACCAACTCTGGTTCAATGAAGAGTCTCGAAGAGCATGCTGGGAGCAGCACTAGGCGTAACTGGAAATGAGGTGCCAACCTGGTGAAGCTAAACCCCGGCTATAAAAGCAGCATGACCGAGCTGAGCAGCAGAGGAGGCTCCATGAGCATCTCAGCTTCAATACGTAGGTGCAAATAGCAAAACTGAACTGCTTGCAGCCATCTCCAACCATAATTGTGAGTGGATGATCTTTGTTGGCCTCTACCTGAGATTCCACCATCACTGATACCAGTCTGCAACCAGTTTGATTCCACATGACATAAAGAAATGATTGCGAGCACTGGATTCAGCAAAGGTTTTGGTTCCTGACATTCCCAGCTGCAGTGCTCAAGTAGCACTTGCTCATCAATAGCCTGCTTTCCGATGCTACATCTGGATTCTGCTGGGACACCTCTGCTCTGGACTTTATTACAGCCTTGGTCCAAACGTGCACTCCAGCTGAACTCTAGAGATGAAGTGAGAATGGCTGCGCTTGCCATCAAGCATTCGACCGAGTATCGCACCAAGGAGCCTTCGCAAAACTGAAGTTCATGGGGATCGGGGGGAAACTCTGCAGTGGCTGAAGTCACACATGGCACAACGGAAGATGGTTCTGACTGTTGAAGGCCAATCATCTTAGCCCATACATCCCCAGGGCAGCATCCCAGACACGAGTATCGTCAGCTGCTTCAGCAGTAATCTCCCCAGCTGTTTGCTGCTGATTGCAGTGTTCAGCTCCATTCGTCATTCCTCAGAATGACCATCTCCAAAAAGAGAGCCTAACTACCTAATTTCTGCACTTAGCCTCTATCCATAAAAAACAAATGATTGGTTTGACCCAAATGTATTATGGGAGTAAAAACCATATCATAGTAAAGAAATGACAATACAGAAGTAATAAGAGTATTGCACTTGAGGCAAAAGGGAGATGGCATTACCTGGAGATATTTGGCAACATTTATTACATGAAGTTTGCCAGTGACTGGGCTGTATTTCACCTGTTGATTTAGTTTTGTTACTTCTTCATAACATCTTTCAGTGACGGACATACTTGGCAAACATTTCGAACAATACACAAGACCTCAAAGATTTGATTAATTTTGTGTAGAAACTTACTGAATTTGGTGTTGAGCTATTTCATCAATTTACTAGCGTGGTTTAAATGTTTCCATTCTGTTTCACTGCCTGTACGCCTACTCATGAAACAAGACAAAACATTTGGGAATATTAACAAAAAGATGAAAATAAATGTTGGAACATAATCTACTATGCCTGTTCTTGATCCTTTGCCCTACTTTTGTAGACTAAAAATCAATTTACTTCAGTGGATCTTTCTCCCAATTAAGAGCAAAATATCTCTGGCAAACTGTATGTCTGAGTATTCAGTAAAAATGCAGACCAGTTCTGCAAATAGGTTCTGTAAAATGTATGCCAAGATTACAATGTTAAGTGTGCAAAATGTTTCCCAGGGGTTTCAACTTAATATTTTCCAGAATTTGTTTTCAAGGGATGCTTATTCTAAACAGAAGTTTCTCTGTTTGTAAACACATACAATTGTTAAATATTATTTGCAATGTATTTTCACGCTACTTTTGATTGCGACGATAAAGGCGCAGGTTTTCTGCTTCTCCTCCTTACCCATACAAAACAAAACGTTTGCCACATCCTTTCCCACAAAGATATTTCTTGTAAATTGAGATTTTTTTTTGATTGCTGCTTGTGATGTGGGCACTATAGGGATTTACTGCCCATTCCCAGTTGTCCTGAGCGATGGTAGTGGGCAATATTCCCCATATTTTTTCTTTGGGTGCGTGGCCCCTTTAATGGGCTGCGCAGCCCAGTCAGAGTTTCGCACATGCGTGAAATTTCACATCGGAAAAGCCGCTCCCGGGCTGCGTGGGACTGGCAGAGGCGCGCAGCTTAGAGGGAACGTTGGTGGTGGGCCGCCTTGAATCACTTGCAGCCCTTGCACTGATTCTGCTCCATCCACTACTGAGATGTCTGTCTGTGATGTGTCCAATTGGGTGATAGTTATTGACTTTTTTGCATATGCAAGTTTTCATGTTTGCTTTCCACTGTGTACAATGTTGAGATTTTTTTTTTAGTAGAGTTTAATTTAATTAAAATCTGTCTGCATCCTTAGTAATTGCAGTTTCAAACTGATTTCTCACTAATGTAATATTTTGCAGCTGGAAGGAACAGAAGCCGGACAAATGAAGCAAAAGAACATCTGGAACATGAAAGTGCAACTCAGGAACCCTTTCAGGAAGTGCAGCCAGAAGAAGTACTGGTCATTTCGCTGGGCATGGACTCTCAGATGACGCCAGGCATGATGTCAGAAAATGAGGTACAATCTTAAATGATGCAGATCAGTTCATACAGTTTTGTGTTCCAAGAGCCCCATATTGTTGGGGAATGAAATTTATAGATTTTGACCAGTTTGAAATAAACCAGTAACTGCCTTTCCTACTTAAAGCACTAACAATTGAGGAAACTTTTCGCCTTGCCCCAGCTAATCATTTGAATAGATACAGATGACTTGATTTTATAAGCATTAATGAGGAAAGACTCATTAAAGATGAACGAGTTACTTCTCAAAATCCCTCCAAAAGAGGAGTTCTGATTCTTGGAGTATATTTAGAACCTATTCTGTCTTGCCCGTCTGCTTTAATTCCCTTGCTGAACCCCTCTGTGCTGTTAACTTTCATCCCGGCCCTCCAAAAGCTTCCTCAAGACTGTTGATTTCTACCATGTTTTAGTCATCTGTTTAATCTTGCACCATTGCTTACCATCTGTTTCTCCTCCAAGTGTCTGGGGATGCTTTCTATTTTAAAGAAACTATAAAGATGCAAGTTGCTGTACAGAACGTTTCTGTAGCAAGTAATGTGGATCATCTCATTGCTTTCAAAGAAATGCTCGTGACAGAATTGCAGTATTAAAAATTATGCAAGAGGCCTCTGAGGTCTACTTCAGGAATAAACTTAAATTGAACTTGATTAATATTTTCAAATTGTCTCCCATTAATGTTTTTGAGAGGGAAACTTTATCCATGAGTTTATCATATGGATTGGCATCCTGATGTCTTGGAAAGTTGGATGCAGAAATGTCGTGGAGTTCTGAGAAATATCAAAGGCTTCTGAAGTTTAAAGTAATAGACTTTGAATTATTAATTTGAGGAATTGTGACTTCAGATACTTCATTTGACACAACAAATAGCTGCAAGGATCATGTTTTATAATATAATTATATTCAGGGTAACTGTTTTCTTTAATTGATTTCTTTAATTGACATTGTGGTGCAAGTCAAGTTGTTGAACTACTGTGTGTGGGGGTAAGTTACCTGACTGTCTTTGAGGACTGAAAAGGTGGTGATGAATTTTGAATGAACCACTGAAACTGCAGTTACTAAATGAAGGATGTGATGGGGAGCTGCTGAAATGTGGGTTGATCACCCTGGTGCAGTAAGTCAAATGATTCACAAGTTGATAACTTTGGAGTGAGCTTCGCAAGCCTTACATTGCTGTACATCATAACACCTAATGATAGCCTGGGTGAAGCTTCAAGAAATGTGCAAATGATAGAACCATGTCTCGTTCCTTGTTGGAGAGAAATTGTTTTCTTTTCCAATGGGTTGCCACTATGGTTTTGGGGGAAGCGCTAAGCACAGAGAAAACTGCAGAGTAATTCCAGGATTGCTGTTCACATGTCCTGGTAGCTTGTTGAACTTGGAAATAGTGGATGACTGGGGGCTGGTTGTCTACCTTCTCGGCTAATATTGATAACTTGGGTGTGCAGGCCACTGGGAGAAAAAAGTAGACTGTGTTACTGATATCGATTAGGACCACCAAGGTATTTTAGTTTAAAATAAAATTAAAGATTATGCCTGATTTGAATTACATAGCCAAAATTATTTTGAATGATATTCACGAATTGCAAAGTTTTAAGCATGGAAAACCGTTTTTAATGAAAAATAATAACCCCAGTGTTTTCACAGACCACGTTCAAGAACGAATGATACGCTTGTGATCAAGAAGAAGCAGAACTGCTTCACTTAATCCTAAAACTACAGATGTATAATGCTCTATTCGGCACCCATTATCCCTCAACTTGAGACACAAGAACTTTTTTGTTCTATGGGGGGCGGCAAGAGAGGGGTTGCGTGATGGAGGGACGCGGCGGAGAGGGGTTGCGTGGTCGGGGGAGGGAGTTTGTGTGTTGGGTGGGGGGTTGTGTGGTATTTTGTTGCGTCATTGAAAAACACAACCTATTGCAAATGTTAGGATGTTCTTTGCACATTTAATTTTAATAAGTCGTACTCTGATGCTGTACGTTAATTTGCTATAGAATTGAACATCTAATCTATGTTTTGTGCACTTTCCATGAAATCCGGAGTACAATGACTTTCTGTTAACCACAATTACTTGTATAATGTTTTAGCCACAACTGTAGTGCTGTGTTCTCATCCCCAACAAATGCTGTCATTGTAGTTCTACATTCAGCGTTTCCCTTCTGCCTTTCACTATAGAACCTTAGCATGTTTCTTGGTTTTATCTGCCAAAAAAGAAACCACAGTGGCAAACATGCATCAATTGATGCAGAGAAAATTGCTCAATGTTCCATCTCCTTGTAGAGGGAGTGCAAAAAATGTATTTGCACCACCTAGTGGCCATTTTATTATGTGCTATTCAATTTGCTGGACCAGAGCTAAGAAGGAATCCAAAAGATACACGCAGGGAGTTTAAAAAATAGTTTGGGCTTAAAAATCTCCCAGGCTATCTAATTTTGTGTTTTAACTTACTTCAGTAGCACTGCTGCTGTTTCATGAAATGTTAATTTTCATTCTTTGGTCTTGAGGTTAGTATTAGTATTAGGCAGTCCCTCATATCGCTTCCACACCAAAAAGGGATGAGTTCACAGGTGTTTCAATGAAGGACCTAATATTCCAGATCCCGAACTACATATTGAAGGGTGGAAGATGCCTGTGCATGGATTCTTTTAACGTGGGGTGACCGTTCCACACCAGCCACCACACGCGCTTGACAGAGCTAGGTCTTGGTCCAGTGGCAAGGGTTAACCAAGACGACTGGAGATCAGCTCTGCTGCACGGGCTTAGTGCGCACACATGCTCCTACTGTCCACAGATCGCAGTGTGGGCTGACCCGTGCTGCCCCTGGGTCCTCGCCTCTCCTGGGCCCCAAACCCTTAGCTCTCCTGGTCCCCGATCTCTCACTGCTCCTCCACCCCGATCAAAAATGGAGCAATCAGTAACAGGACAGCAATTAGTCTCCTCTTACCTTGGAGCCATCAAATATCGACACACTGTTATTTGAAATATCAAAATATTAAACTCCAGCCTAGTTGAAGGGCTATTAACATCAGCAGAAACAAACGGCAACTAACAGAATGAACACGATTCAGTAGGGATGTGCAAAACAGCAGCAATAACAGCAGAATCCAACCACTGCAGTCACTTGTGAACTCGCTGGTGTCTCAGCAGGTTGGATGACTTGAGGATAAAATGACTTGTAACAACAGCAAAAAGATAAAATGTTCATTTACTGAAATAATTAAAATTCTATTGTGGCCTGCTTTAATATTCATTTAATTTCTTTTTCATCAGTTGACTTTCAGCTCACATTGGTAGACTTTTGTCAATGAAGATTGAACTTGTATTTATATTGAGTCTTTCACATCTTCGGCATGTCCCAAAGCGTTTCACAGCTGATTAAGCACTTTTGAAGTGTAGTCATTGTAATTTAGGCAAACGTGATGGCCTAAATTACACAAGCTTAGATCTCTGAGCAATGAGATAAGTGAGTAGTGTGGGTCAGGGCACTGGAAGAACTCTCCTGCTCCTCTTCAGATAGTGTCATGGAATCTTTTTACATCCACCGGAGAGAGCAGACATCAGTTTAACATCTCATCCAAAAGGAGGCACTTCTGACCGTGCAGCGCTCTATCGCTGTCGGCCTTGATTATGTGCTGGCTGGAATGGGGCTTGAACCCACAGCCTTCGAACTAGAGCAAGAGTGCTATCACATAGTCAAGGCAGGTAGTGCTATTTAGAGGAGTGAAGTGCAATGTGGTTCTTGGATGGTTGAGGAATTTTAACGAGATAATTGCACACCTTATCCTCGAGACATTGTTGGCACATTTGGTTAAGTTTGGGAATGTCGTTATTGGAAAGGGAAAGACTTTCCATTTGGGTATACAGTGATTGGCATCATCAATCCAGATGCAGAATTAAGTTTCCTCTGCATTGCCCCAGCAATGTACCTTAACCCTCAGCCTTTCAGCATCTACAAATAGACTATTAAAACCACACCAGCCCACGTTATAGTATCGAAGTTGGAATAGTAGACGAGGTATGAGCAGTTTAGTAGTATGAACCCGCACCCACTATGAACTGGGCAGAGAATGACAACTGAATTCATGTAGGGCCGTAACAGTTATCGAAAGATTGTCATCCCAATGGTCACTTCTGTTTTGACTACAGTCTTGGAGATGAAAATATCAGTGAGCAAAGCTCTGTTCACATATGCACAGATCTGTTTTGCCTGGTCAAAGAGCAGTGTGGAACCAGCAGTATAACTCTGGTAATCAATCTCTGTGTTGCTCTAATCAGTTAGCAATCCCAAACCAGTAGTATAATTGCACCCAACAACAGTACTGAAGTGATTTAGATTTGATTAATTATGCAATCAGTGCAATTGGAATTAAATTCATGGATGACAGTATAGTCTAAATTCGAAGTTATGTACCATGCTTAAAATTACTTGATAATTGAAGTATTTTTATGGGTTTTGTGCTAAAACATTTGAATTATCTGATAATTACAATTAAACAACATTGAATTAAGAGGAATAGACTATTACCAATATAGATTTGTACCACCAAATTACAGGTTATTTAAATGTATCTTGACTACCTTTTTTATTTTGATCAGGTGTTGAGCATGCAGCTTGCTGAGAGTGGACAGGGAGAGGTGCCTGTAGAGGATGGAAAACTGCATGGTAAACCAGATAAAACTCTGCGTTTTTCCCTCTGCAGCGATAATCTGGAGGGAATATCAGAAGGTGAGGCTTCTATTCTGATGGGCGAACACCAAGTCCCAATCGTCCATTACCCCAGACTCACTGAACCTATTGGTTCCCAGTACCCTAATACTTCACTTTTAAAATCCTTGAACTCATCTTTAAATCCTCCATAGTTTCACCTCAGCCTATTGCCACAACCTTTTCCAGCCCTATGTTCTTGCCCTCCACCAAATGTTTTGTTTTTCTGAATCTGGCCTCTCTTGTGCATCCTCTCCCTTTGTTGCACTGTTTGTGGCATAGCTTTCAGTTATCTGTTACTCAGGTTCTTGAATTTCCTCCTTAAACCCTTTCTCCTCTCCACCTCTCTCTTACTTTAAAAATCTTCGACCAAGCTTTTGATCACCCCTCTGAATCTCCCCTTTCGTGGTTTGTTGTGAAGCACCAGGGGACTTTCTTATTGCATTAAAGGCACTATATAAATTGGTTATGTACCCAAAAAAGTTTGATAGTCCTGCGGCTGAATTGCAGTTAAAATAGTGTTAGGTAATGTTTCTTGGTACACCAATATTAACATTTAGAAGAAATTAAAAGTAATAGGAAGGTGCTGACTTGCATCATAAAATGTTAAACCTGAAACCATATTGTGCGTTTACTGTGAGAACTTAGTGGCATGAAATTACTTGGCATTTCGAACTCATGAGTTTTAATACTGGTGCCAACCCTTTACAGCTATAGCTACCACATTGTCTAAAAATAAATGAAGAATTAGGTCAAAAACCAATTAACCTGGCCCTTGGAAAGTTCAAGGATTCTGTTTTGAGCTGTTGGTGACATTTTGGGTGTTAACGCCAAAAACTCCAGTTCATTATTGTGGCCTTTATATTGTTGTGGTTGAACAAGTTTGGCTGAAGTAACCACTGTTCAATCTGTTCAGTAAATCCATTGAGGAATGGAGTAGTTCTGTAATTTACCGGCTGAATTAATCTAGTTGCTGAATTGTGATTCTTTAGGTGAAGGGGATTTAAAAAAAAAACTGCACTGAAGTGATTGACGAAAGTAGTTGGTAGAAGCATTTGAGGGGAGATGAGGGGGAAAAAAATTCACCCAGAGGGTGGTGGGAGTCTAGAACTCGTTGCCTGAAAGGGTGGTAGAGGCAGAAACTCTCATCACATTTAAAAAGTACTTGGATGTGCACTTAAAGAGCCGTAACCGACAGGGCTATGGACCTAGAGCTGGAAGGTGGGATTAGGCTGGGGAGCTCTTTTTCGACCAGCATAGGCCGAATGGCTTCCTTCTGTGTCATAATTTTTTTATGATTCTATGGTGTATGTGGACATGAAATCAGCCCATTTAAAATTTTCCTGTCACTTTTTAAAATTTTATTTACTATTTGAATTACTATTTAAATTAACCAGCAATTTATACTTCAAAAAGGACCTTCAAACCGCTCAAACTCTGTATCCTCACTGGACCTGGAGGGGGAGTCGGTCTCTGAGCTTGGGGCAGGACCTTCTGGGAGTAATGGTGTTGAAGCTTTACAGCTGTTGGAACATGAACAAGGTAAGTAAAACAGAATGTTGATGGTGTTGTTTGAAGGTTCAATCAGCAGGTTTTAAGGGCCAATATATGCCAAGCCACTAACTGTGGGGATTCATTGCATTTTGATCCCTTGTATCTTGCACTGTATTCGAGGAAGAATTGTTGGAAGTAACCCTACTCATGAACCTCTACTAATGCTTTCTTTCCCCCCCCCCCCCCCCCCCCCACACACATTATTTTATGAAGTTATACAAGAATTCACACACTTTCTTCGGTCACAGTAAAATATAGACTAACGGCATGCTGATTTGTAGCTCTCACAATACTTCTACTTTTAATTGAGAATGATGGATTTTATGGCGGTATGCTGGATTTCATTGTTCAGGTCGGTTAGGATTTTTTCACTCTTGTTTGGGTGGTCATCACCCTGATGACAAATATTTATTCTGATTTCAGTGACATTGGAAGCAAATTCAGTTGATTGTGGTTGGAACAGCAGTTTGGGCGGGGAGGGGGTTGGGTGGGGGTGAGGGAGGCGGGCAAGGAAGCGGTGGTGGAGAAAACAGTTTGGTACCTACGGCAGATGGTATGTATGTGGCAAGAAGGGAGTCTTTGGCTGAGGTGGCTGGAATTGTGAGGTGTAATTACTGAACTGCCCTGCCACATTGTGTCTGTTGGGTTGTTTCTTCAGTAGTAAATAAATACTTATACTTAAGATGGCGTGAGTGATTGATTTCCTCCCCAGCCTCCTCTGTGGTCCATGTCCACAGGGTGGCGGATAAATCCTTTCTGTTTTCCTGGTACAGATACAGGGCTGAATTTCATTTAACTTCCTCTCTCAACACCAATGTCTTTTGGCATATGTGATCTGTAAGATTGCTTAGTGGGAAGAAGGTCCACTAGCTGTCTCCTCTCGTGCATTATTGGCTTTAGTTGTCATATACCAGTTCCAGCTAATTTATACATTATCTGGGCATGGAGAAATGTTAGGGGCAACGCTGTGTTTCAAAGCAACATTAAGGTAATTGAGAAGATTGTGGACTAAGGACATGTCAAGTGGGATTATGTCATGTGCAGCAAAGATGCGAGATGGGCTGTCCTTATTGCTGTCAGCTTGGCCTTGGAGGAACCTGGTAGGGTGGTGTTGTTATTTGAAGCACAATCTCATTCTCTTGCGGTATTGTTGGCTGCGGTTGTGTTGCTGCATCAATGAAATTATGTTTTTGATGAGTTGGTTTGTTGGCCTTGGATGAGACTATATGGAGGTTGACTGGGTCTTCTGAGGGTTGGTGTTGCCATGTCATAGTGGAAGTGGAGGGTATTTTCTAGTTGGTGCTGACGTCCTTATCCTGGTGGAAAGACCTGAAGACTTAGAGGTATTTGTGGTGAGTGTCCTCCACCGAGGCTTGACAGGGACGTATCATAAAATTGAGAACCTAGTTCTGGAAGATTGTGTTCTTGTCGATGGCCTTACGCCTCTTGCGTGGTGGCAAATGTGCGATTAAGTAGTTCCAGTTTCTCCTTGGATTTGGCACAATCCATAATGATTCTTTTGTATTGAAAAGTATGAATGTGCTACTGGTACATTTTGGGCAGGTGGAAACGGGGATGAGTGGCCATTATTATCTGCTCAGCCTGCTGTAAGATCCTGGGGACTTGTGTACGATGATCACGATAAAAGGGATGTTTTATTTTTCGGGCCCCTTGGGTTGTCAAAGTTAGCATATTATGGTGATCTCAGTTGCCGAGGCGATCTACATTTTCTGCAAACTCCTGGTCTCTGGCCTGGAGGTCGGATGCTTGGATTCTTAGTCCCATTAAGCTTCTGTTATCTTCAGTCAGACGAGCCTCGGTTCATCACAGAGATTCAATCAAATGTTTGCAGTGTGAAGTTCACAGAGCTCAGTATGTATTGTGCCGATGAATCTTGTTGTGATATTGCAGTTTGTTGAGCTCAACTTGTAGAGATATACATGGTTCATCAAGTCCTGCACTGGGTCTGTTCGAAGTCTTATTGTTTAGTTGTGGTTTATAGTAAGGGTGGGACGTGCAGTTCATGACGCTGGAAATTTGTCAACATGTGTGCTGCGGGACATAGGGTTCCTGGAACCTGGAGATACAGAGCAAGACTAAATGGCGGGTGGCTGCATTGCAAGTGTAGTGGGAGGAGGGGGACGCTTGAGTTCTGGTTCCAATTTGCTGTTTTTGGGACGGAGATCCGTGCTTTCTTGCACTGGTGCTTACGGCCGTGGCACAGACTTGCTGTACCTGGGTAATAGATGGCTGGTTCAGACAAGGACTTTGAATTTAAACGGCAACCTCACACAGCTCATTGCTCGCATGGTTTCCAGGGTCATGGTGCTACTGTGGTGATTACTTGATTTCTTTGTATTTGGTGGCAATAAGCTTCCACACTGCATCTTCCTTGATATGGGCAAAATTGTGAAGGTCATATTGGGAATCACAGGTGTGGTGCCTCGGCAAGCAACTCCATATTAGCAGGTTGGTGCACCGGCATATTGTGTCACAGCAGAAAAAAAACAGCATACAACAGCTGGGTGGCTGCAGTGCTGTATGATTGATCTTTTTACAAGGAGATGAGAGTTCAGATCTTCATGCCCACTGGTTTATTAAGTAGGGAAGGTGTAATCCATTTTACTGTGGGTTAGTCCAGAGTGCAGAGGCAGGGGGACAGGCTTGAAAGAAGTCTTTATAACTGGAAAGGGTAATGTAGATGAATTCTGCATTGAATGTGGCTTTAGAGTCCTGATAGTCTCACGGGGTGTAAAGTGAAAAATATTCTGTTCTCAGGCATAGTCCTTCATTACTTTTATATATTGCTAAATATCACAAACTGTTTAATAAATGGTTTACTTTTGTCTGCAAAACGTACATCTAACCAAGTGGGTTCTTTCCTACCCGTGGCCCCAGGTAAACGCGGTGGGTGCTGGTGGTTGTTGCTACATTTTCCCTTTCTGCGCAGTCACACAGTAACCAGAAAGTCTGATTTGGTGGAATTCCAATCGGTTTCCCTTGTGTAGCCTTTTTCTTTCCCTATTGAGGACTATGCATGCAGTTTTTGGAGGGCCCAGTGCACCTTCTGCAGCTGTAAGCCCCCGCCCTCATCCTCTGCTCCCGCAGCAATGGATTATGGTTGTGCTGCTGCAGTCATTAAAGCATCTTTACTACCGGTGCCCAACCACAATGAATATTTTACTTTTTTAGACTCAACTAAGGCCGGAGAATAGTTGATGACTGAAAATACAGCGTTTCATCCATGAAACTAAAATGTTGTGTAAATTTCTTGTTAACATTGCAACTTTTTTTTAAAAAAAAAAAGCTAAAATGCTGAAACGAAGCAATACACATGTGCAGAAAGTCAGGCAAGTCATGATAATCTCAACTTTTAACTTTCAAATTGCAATATAATTCGATGGATATTTGCTGCTTAAATCTGATTTTTGTTTTTAGGCAAAATGATTTCTGTAATTAAAACTGCCACTCACCAGGTGGATACAGTTAATGCTGGTATTCTTTAAAGCAACATTTTCAAGTATAGGAACAGCATATCACTCAAAAATTGGGTTGAAGAAAAGAAAGTGGCTTTTATCGACAGCGAGCTTGTTGGTCTGGATATCGTCATTTTGAGTTGCATGGACAAGGACATTTTTTTTCAAGTGGTACTGATCGCAAGCATGCCATATCTTGCAATGCATGAAGTAACTATTATTACAGCATACACCAATATTCTCATGGTCTTTATAAGCCTACCTCTAACCCAAATTTCTAGTGGTACTCTATTCCTGCACTAAGAGCTCTGAGAATACAACAGTTACAGGTTTCCTTTCCTGTAGACAACAGTTTCAAGTACAGAAATAATTGTTTTCTTTTAAATTAAAAATGTTAACTTTTATTAACTGAACTTCATGTAACTATGGAGGACTGATGTCACTTCTTTATATTCCCATTTTAGCCACAACACAAGACAATCTAGATGACAAACTGCGTAAATTTGAAATTAGAGACATGATGGGGCTGACAGATGACCGGGACATTTCAGAAACTGTGAGTGAAACCTGGAGCACTGATGTCTTAGGAAGTGATTTTGATCCAAACATTGATGAGGACAGACTACAAGATATTGCAGGTAAATAATTAACAGTTGAACTTGTTCGTTTATCAGCATTTCTAGCTATTTTGTAATGGGATTCTAATGTATGACCTAACATGGCTAAGGTATGTTAATGCATATCTTTGTAAACACGATATTTTACTATGGTAATTGACGTGTTTTCAATTTGCTATAGAAAAACACAACACTGAATTACGTTAATTAACTCTGATTGTATTTTTAATAAAGAGGTGTGGTAAATTCTCCAGTCTAATGTATGATAAATAGCAAGTGATTAACAGAAACATTTGTGCTGCCTGCCAAAATATGTGCCTGTAATGTAAGCAATCTTAATCAACTGGATGGCCTTGGAAGATTCTTTTGCTTTGTTCATTCCTGATTGATTTTAAAATTATTGGAAACTAATCAGAATTTTCACCTTTTTGCCAGTTACACATTTGATAAAATTGTTTTGTTAAATAATGTATCCTATGGTAAGGCTATTATCTGGTGAAACAAATCTGGTAGTCAACTTGCCTTTGGTAACCTTGAAGTGCCCAACTTGTAATTCGAAACACAGTATGTCCTGAAATAGCCAAAATAAAATGATTTACAACTGATTTCAGAGTAGTTGTTGAATATGATCACCTGGATACCACTTTTCAGCACATTACAGTTGGTGTACTCTATCATTATCACAAGAGTCGGATGGCTCTTGTATCTATGAATTTGGAAGGGGAGTATAGAGTGAAATCAGTTGGATGAAACCCAAGTCCTTGCATAGGAAACATATATACTGTGATTTCCTTTCTTTTGAGTGTCAGCCTTGGCTCAATGGAGCACTCATGAATCGGAACGTTTATGGGTTCAAGTCCCACTCCAGAGAGTTGAGCACATGACCTGGAGTGACACATTAGTACTGAGGGAGTGCTGCACTGTCTTTCGGATGAGACATTAAACTGATGTACTATCTGCACCTCTCAGGAGGATATAAAAGATCCCATGGAACTATTTAATGAAGAGCAGGGAATTTCTCCTCAGTGTCCTGGCCAATATTACTGAAAAACAGATTATTTGCTATATATGGAACATTGCTGTGCACAAATTGGCTGGTGCATTTCCCTCCATTACACTTCAGAATTGCTTAATAGGCTGTAAACAGCTGGGTGCTATATATATATATAATACACACAAGTTCTTTCTTAACTTCCTTCCTCCCTGCCTTCCCTTTCCTTTTCTTGCCTTCCTTCCACACTCACCCCATTTGACCCAGCTCTAGCAGATTGCAGGAAAGTCGCCTAGGGTGAAGCATCAGCTGACAGATTTATTTTTTGCTGTAAATGCATGTCTGCTGCAACCTGGTAACGCCCCACATGGGGATCCACAGGCCCAAGCACATTTTCCCACTTGTGGCACACTGTATTGAAACAGTGATGTGCTGTCTCCCTATAGTATTTCAAAATGAAGGAAAGCTATGCATAACACATTCTAAATCGTAAACTTCAGTAGTATATCTAACAGAATCTTCACTGGAAACTTTTCATTACTGTTCACGAACAACGTAACTTTAAAAAAAAAACCGTCATATTAAAATACAACTGTCATTTGCCGAATCCCTACAGTGTGATTGACCTTGGTTCTTTCTCATTTGCATCCAGCATTTTTCATGCTTTTAGATTGTGTTTTGGGATGCTTATATCATTAACTGAATTTGCAGCAATTTCCTTATGTGTTTCTCTAAGGGATAGCATTATGAGATGCACATTAAATCTCCATTAATACCTCATTATCCCAGTGATAAGATTACCATGATAATGAGGCATAAATTCTAATTGTTTCAGATCTTGTTGTGCCGCTCATTTAATCATATACCTGTATTTGTCTTCAGTAAGCTTTAAATTGGGAGTGCTTTTGGTGACCTGATGCTCAAGATGCTGAAAGCAGATCTGTTATTGAAAATGTATGAGTGAATAATGTTTCAAATGCTGGCAGCTGCTACTTTCTGGGATTCAGGACCATGGATACAAATATGGAATCTGCACCAGTTCAGATTTAGCACATTGAAATAATTATTTTCTATCCAGAATAGCTTCAGAACAGAAGACTAGTCCGAGGAACCTAAGAAAGAGACAGGGCTGAACCAACTAGCTTCCTCTGTGGATTGGGTCATGTTTCAAACCCAACCAAACAACTTATCTCCCTCCTTCGTTCTTTTATTTCCTGCTAATTTAAAAATCTGTACTTTTTGAATATTTCAGTTCAGTATTAAGGACACCCATTCATAATTCGACAGTTGTATTTATACAGTTCTCTGGAAATCGACGTGCTTTGTTTCCGGCAGTCAGTTTTCAAAGGATGATATATTTTACAATATAGTAAAACTGAATGTATTATTAAACTTGCTGCACTTAATTATAATTTTAAATACACTGCTACTATAGTTTTTTAATTGGCTCAGTGCAGTCCACAATTAGAGGGTTTTAGTACCAGTACTGAAATTGGTGCCAATATTAAATGATCACACACACAAATTGTGACCATGTTTTACTTGTGTACAAAGCGGATTTCCCCAGTTATGTTTCTGTAACTTCAGTATTTTTCCAGTGTTTTAGTCTTGGTATGCACCTATAGAAGGGATCACATGCAAGAGCAGGTATGGTGTTCACAATCCATGTAACTGTTAAGGATTGAGAGAATTTTGGGTGGAATGAGGATCACTCGTACTCCGAGGTAGCCTAAAGTTGGCATTCATGTAGAGGAACTTGTTCAAATCATCTTTAACCTGTGACTTCCTTTTTCTTTCTCTTTTAAATACGCTCTCGTTGTTGTGTTTTAAAAATAAAATTAGCCATCTTATCTGTTCCCTTTATGGTTCAAAATATTTCTTTCCTGTTTTTGTTCACAATATATATATTTTTAAACTTGGCTGAACTTCCTCGATTTGTTTTACCTCCGTGGTGGATGACAAATGGCAACCCTCCTCTCCTTCAGTGCTGTAAAATTTAAATGATCCCAGATTGCCAAACATGTCGTTTAACTCGATTGTAATATTTTGGGTATGATCCAGCTGTTGCTCATTTGTACAAAATCCAGCGTTTTTAACTTGGCATGGATATGGGTACTTTAGATGGTTAATCCAGGTTACACGACCGATGTCTGATTGTTCAACTTGATTTAAAAATACAGTAGTGTGCACAGAACAGGACAAAATATCACAAGCTTCATATTTCTGAATTCAGATTGCTAATGCTGTTGATTTATAACATACCTGGAAGTGACTAATGTAAAATAAAAGTGCTTTTTGTAGGGATTTTAATGCTGCTATTTTCAGGAGACTGTCTGCTGAAGAAAAGAAATGACAAACCATTTCTATAAGCTTTTCATGTTCTTAAAGATTATCCAACCCACCCTCGGCACAATATCTAATATATGTGAAAATACTGTTGAGTGGTATGCGAGCTAAGAAGAAAATAATTTTTCTATGTACTAGGTGCAGCAGCAGAGAATATGCTGAGTAGTTTGCTAGGTTTACCAGGTTCAAGTTCAGTGCTACTTGATCCCTGCACGGGGTCAACAATCTCTGAGACAACGAGTGAGGCCTGGAGTGTGGAAGTTCTGCCAAGCGACTCAGGTGAGTATGCCATAATAATTTTTTTTTCAAGCATTCCATTATTAGAAGTATGGACAAAACATATTCATAGAATTAAAAAAAAAAAAAATCTTCCTGTGGCTCTTAATGCACTTCAGTTACAGTTAAGACATGAAAATGAATATTAATGGTTTGCCATGAGATTGAGTTTCAGCTTTGAGCACCTGATTATTTAGCCTTGTTTATGAATTCTGTTGTCCATCCTAGATGGCAGTGATACTTGAGTATTGCAATGATTGTACTTTGTATTGCGGAGATGAGTCTTTTTCATCTTGCATGGATTGAGTTTTATGCTCTTTCTATGTTGAAACTGCCTGAAATAAAGGTGCTTTGTGTATGTTGCTGAGAGAATGTGAAAGAAATTTAGTGATCCCGTAAAACTTTGCACTGATGTGTTGTAATTTTCTAAAAATGATTTGCATGTAAGGTGGCTGTATGCCTTTACCTAATCTAAATTAAATTGGCTTCATTACACTGAATTGCGAGAGAAACAAATCTGGCACACTTGCAACCACAGATGCTCATGTCCAAAAGGTGTCAAACCAGATGTTTGTGCCTCTTTTATCCACCTGTTTATAGGTTAAAGGGGCAAAACAGTGAATTTACAGAAACATAACAGCAGAATGTAAAATGCAAAATTGTGGGTCTGATTGCAGTTACGAAAATAAGTATGTGAGCCTAAACACAATGCTGTTGGGCTAGAGTGAAGCAACGAAACATTTGAGGCACTGCACTGGGTAATGTGGGCACCACTACAGCATTCAGAGCCAGTTATTTGCAGCTAGACTGTGTCCCCTGACCTGTGCTGTAGGTATTGATACTATTGCACAATAGTTGGGTTAACACAAGTGCGTGAAGAGGAATTTCTATCAGATAACCCAATAAAAGGCTGAACTCTTGAGTCCAAGCTCTCAAATTTCAGTCCTGTGGTTGACTTGGTCTGCCGGCCAAGTTTTATCGTTTGTCCAGGGAATGGGGTGGGGGTGGGAAATTGAGATAAAGAAAATTAAATTATTGTGTCTCCTGAATCACTGACTTGTAGACTATTGAAAAATATTATGATAAAAGACATGATATAAAAATATTATTACTTATTACTTTTCAGAAGCTACAGATTTGAAGCAGGAGGAGCGGTTGCAGGAGTTGGAAAGTTGCTCAGGGCTTGGTAGCACATCTGATGATACAGATGTGAGAGAAGTGAGCTCACGGCCCAGTACACCCGGACTCAGTGTTGTATCAGGTACAGTACAGTGGAACACTGTGATTCATTGTTCTCAATATATAAGTAAATATTGCGCAGAAGCTTAAAACAGTCACTCTTTAAAAATTGGGCATTTTTAAAGTAAGGTGACATTTTCTTCATGAAGTCCAATCACAATACTTACATTTCAGAATTAATGCCTTTTAGGCTTTTTACACTATTTAACAGGCATCAGTGTAACTTCAGAAGACATACCCAACAAGGTCGAGGATATACGGTCAGAATGCAGTTCAGATTTTGGCGGGAAAGATTCTGTTACAAGCCCCGATGGGGAGGAAATTGTACAAGGTAAAGAAAGGTATTTTAAATATTGAGCCAATGCATAAATATTTGGGCTAATAGAAATCTGGCTTCATGGGGGTGGGTGGGAGGGGGGGGATAAAAAAGAATGTCTGACCACAGCTAACAGTTTCTAATGTATTCAGATTTTGAACAGTGAAGCATCTTCCGATGTATTCTTCAGTGTTGACTCTCCTATCTACTTATGGCAAATTCTGTTTGGTTAAGGGTGCAAGATTTGTATCATCTGAACCTGTGCATTTCTAAGCACCAGAACTGGCATTTCAGGTGTTGAGCAAGCTTCAGTTATGAGCATTTGAAATGTATGCGCGCACGTGCTGCATCACACTCCCAAGTGCAAATTTATGCATTGCACAATACCAGAATCACAATGTCTGTGGCTTCTTTGACCATTCACAAATAAATCAGCTTGATCTGTAACTGGCCCAAGCATTCATTGTGCTTCAGATTGTGTAACTCAAGCAGCCGTATAAGTTTGATCGTTTGGTAAACGTAGCTTATAACAAGCATACTATTTTTTCATTGTGGTTTACAGGCGCACAGCAGATGACGTCTCCACTTTCCCAGACTGACGCATTGCTTGCAATGTTTGATCCACTGTCTTCTGATGGTAAGTTCCTATGTTCGTAAGAGTGTGTCTTGTAGTGGTTCAGGTCTAATAGTAACTTCTTTCTGTTGAGAAAAAGGTTTTGCCTGCAACTTGTTTAGCAAGATGCACCTAGTTATAAATTACAACTTGTTTTATTATGATATTTTTCTTTACTTTTTCTGTTCAAACTCCCCCCCTCCCATCCCCTAGAAATCTCGAATATTAACCAGTAAAACCATTAAACTAAAAATGAAAAGATTAAAAATAATATGCAAAGACAAAGTCTGTGCTTTGGGACAAGGAATTTGTAATTTGTTATGTTGTGCCTCTGTTTTAAGTTTTTTTTTCCTTCCCTTTAGATTTCCTTGCACCATCTCCCCAATTGTTCAGTGGGTAGGCCTTTCCCAATGCTGCTCTTTACTTGACAGCTGAAGGTGCAGTAGAGAAACCCCGAGTGACATTTTTTAATTCATTTTATTTCCTTCCTCTTGGGAAGCACTTGGCTTCTGCTTGGTGCCTTTTCTAATGACCTAGCAGAGATTGAGAACTTGTGATATGGGGAATCGGGAGTTCCCCTGGGTGATGCTATTCCACAGCACATCGGTGCAGAGTTTGACTATAAATTATAGAGATAGAAAGTTAACATTTATCATCCAAGTTGAATAATGTTGCAGTACTGTTAAAGTAACAGGCACAGTATAAAGATGGACTTGTTTTGTTCTCTGCATAGGAATGTAGATGTCTGGAAAAGACTTGTTATTGTCCTTCAAATCCCTCCCTATCTCTAATCTCCTCCAGTTTCTCCCCCCTCCCCCCTTCTCCCTAGACATCCGTGCTCCTCTAATTCTGGCCTCTCGAGCACCCCTCATTTTAAGCACTCCTCGATTGGTGACCGTGCCTTCAGCTGCCAAGGCCCCAAGTTCTGGAATTCCCTCCCTAAATCTAACGCGCCTCTCTCCTCCTTTAAGACGCTCCTTAAAACCTACCTCTTTGGTCACCTGCCCTAATTTCTCCTTGTGTGGCTCGGTGTCAAATTTGGTTTTATGACACTCCTGTGAACTGTTAAAGGATATTTTACTACATTAAAGATGCTATATAAATACAAGTTGTTCTGGCCAGACCCAAGGAGCAGACAATATCATAAGCCATTCTGTCTCGCATCCTTCAGTTGTATTTCTCCAAACTATGTATCTAGTTCCCTCTTGAATTTACAAACAGAATCTGCCTATATTGCCTCCCTAGGCAGTCCATTCCATGCATTGACTACTGTCTTTGTAAAGTAAATAATTCTCAACAGTCTGTTCACGGCTTATGGTGCTCCCATGTAGAATTTGTGACTGACGCAAACTCATTATTATAGTTCAATTTGTCTGCACTCAACAGGATCTGAATACTTGGGTAAAATCTTAAATTTGAATGTTCTCAGTTGCTGCAGTCTCTCCTTGTGTCGAGGTGCCTAAACTCAGGTATCAAATTGATTATGCTTTGACGTACTGGCTCCAAATTCAGAACTTCCCTACTATGGCAACCATAAATGTACACCGTACTACCCTGCGACCTCGGTGCTATCTTTGTCAAGGTACCCAAAGTTCTTGTGCGCTTTCTTTACTGCTGCCACAAAGTATGCTGATAGTTTCAGCAATTCATCTACTGGTACCTGCAATGTTTTCTGTATGGGAGATCCATTACAAATATCATACTTCTGGGAACCCTAACCTCCAAAAAAAAGTGAAACGGCTCTATAACAGCTTCTAAGTCAGCAATCTGATGATCGATGAATAAAAATCGGAAGACTTTGGGGACCCCTTTGCTACTCTACACAGCTCCAAAAAGCTTACGGTCCAGACAGCTACTGCTTTCCAAATCATTTATGTGCATTGTAAATGTTTTTTTCTTCCTTAAATAATAAAGTTGGTCTAACCTGGCAACTGCATATTTGTTAAACAAGGTAAACAGATGATCGCATCGATCATGATCTCACAACCAATTAAGTGTATGCTTCTAGACATTTCACTGTCCAGTACTGCAGGTTATAACATTTCCTTTCTAATATGCTACCAGGCATAGAAATTTACAGCGTAGAAGGAGGCCATTTCGGCCCATCATGTCTGCGCCGGCCAACAAAGAGCCACGCGGCCCTCGGTCAGCAGCCCTAAAGGTTACATATAAACCTATGAACAATGATGGAAAGCCAAAAGCACCCAGCCCAACCAATCCGCCTCACACAACTGCGACACCCCTTGTACTGAAAACATCTACACTCCACTCCAACTGGAGTCATGTGATCTCCTGGGCGAGGCAAAAACTAGATTTAAAAACCCAGGCCAATTTAGGGAGAAAAGAATTTGGGAACATTCCTCTCCGACCCATCCAGGAGATTGAAACTAGTTCAGGAGATCACCCTGGCCATATTCTATTCCCTGTAGTACTTATCATTATATCTGCTTCAAATAATTCAAGCAGAGGTTTGACTGTAACATTATAGGCAGTAATGTGGTCACTCAAAAAAAAATAAATAAATAAATAAACTGAACTCCGATTTGTAGTGGATGTGGTTTGTTCGGACAAAATTGAGTAAACTGAGCTAACACAGAGGATTGATTTGTGTATATAGACTTCCAAAGGGCGTTTGATAAAGTACTGCATGATAGACTTGTTAAAAAAAAATTGAAGCTCATGGCATTAATGGGGCAATGGCTGCATGGATACAACATTGGCTATGGGACAGGAAGCAGAAAATATTGGTGAACGGATGTTTTTCATACTGGAGGAAAGTGTGCAGTGGCCTCGGTTCAGTATTGGGACCACTACTCTTTTGATGTCTTTTTAAAGACCTGGACTTTGGTATGCAGGGCATAATTTCAAAGTTTGCAGGTGACTCAGGAATGTAGTGAATCGTGAGGAGGATAATAACTGACTTCAGGAGAACATAGACAGACTGGTGAAATGGGCAGGCACATGGCAGATGAAGTTTAATGCAGAGATGTGTAAAGTGATTCATGTTGGTAGGAAGAAGGAGGAGAGGCAATATAGACTAAATGGTACAATTTTAAAGCGAGTGCAGGAACAGGGAGGCCTGGGGATGTACATACACAAATCTTTGACTGTGTCAGGACAAGTTAAGAAGGCTGTTAAAGCATGTGGGATCCTTGGCTTTATAACTAGAGGCAGAGAGTACAAAAGGAAGCAGGTTATGCTGAACCTTTCTAAAATACTGGTAGGGTCCCAAATGGCGTACTGTGACCATTTCTGGTTACCACACCAGGAAGGATGTCAAGGCCTTCGAAAGGGTGCAGAGAAGATTTACTAGAATGGTACCAGGTATAAAAGACTTCAATTACATGGTGAGACTCGAGAAAACTGGTGGTCTCCTTCGAGCAGACAAGGTTAAGAGGAGATTTGATAGAGGTGTTCAAAATCATGAAGGGTTTTGATAGATTAAATAAGGAGAAGAAACTGCTTTGAGTGGCAGAAGGGAAACCAAGGTCACAACTTTAAGGTAATTGGCAAACGAACTAGAGGTGACATGAGGGAAAGAAATAGTGAGTTATGATCTGAAATGCACTGCCTAACACGGTGGTAGAAGCAGATTCAATAATAACTTTTGGAAGGGAATTGGATAAATACTTGAAGAGGAAAAATTTGCAGGGCTGTGGAGAAAGTGCAGGGGAGAGGGACCAATTGGATAGCTCTTTCAAAATGCTCGCACCGACAAAATGGGTTGAATGGGCATCTCCTGTGCTGTATCATTCTATGAACCACATCTGCCCGAACCAGATATGTTAACAAATGTATGTTTCTTCAGTTTGTTCAGGAAATTGTATGTCCCAGACTCGAGGTTTAGAATATTGAAATATTTCTCTTCTCCCCAACAAGTAATTTCAACACTTGTATGTTGTGATTTCCTGCAGGGTTGATCTGATTTGTCCAATTACTCTGGATATCTGGATAAATATAGTCTGCACGGATAGTTCTGTATGCTTGATTTACATGTGTTTTTTTTTTATCCCCAAAATTCACAGCTTCAACCATCCCATCAATAGTCAGACCTAAAGTGCACTATGCAAGACCATCACACCCACCTCCAGACCCTCCAATACTAGAAGGTGCTATAGGGGGCACTGAAGCCCGCCTGCCAGCGTTTGGGTCCCATCTCTGTTGCCAAACAGAAGCTGAGCTGCTCAAACAGAGACACTCCTTTCCAGAAAGGCTAGTACGCAGCAGAAGCTCTGATATTGTTTCTTCATCTCGTCGACCAATGAGTGATCCTGGATGGAATGTACCAGGTAGCAGACGGACGGCGAATGAGGAGCTATTTGCAGCTGGGGCAGCGACTGTTGGGACCTGTGGGCCAACTTCATCTCCAAGCAAAGACTCCCTAGTAAGGTCTAGTCTCAATGTACAAGTATTTCCTGGTATTTCAAACAAACCTTTTTCTAATTGGGGATGTTTACAATTGACACTTCATTTTTTTTTTATATGCATAGTCTTGAATATTTGATCTTTACAAGAAATTCATTGCATGTGAGGGCAATATTACATGCAAGTCCTTCTTGGTGACCTTATGTCACTAACATGTTGAAATTTTATTGGCTGAAGCTCAAGCAATACAGTAAACACCCAAAGGTGCTAGTAAAATATTGTTTGGTATTCTCGGGGATCTGGAATAAAATCAGCCATCTCACGAGAGACTCATTTCATATTTTGACTTAATTGTTTACGCTTGAAAAAAACCTGCTTGACCTTCAGAGGAACTAACTGCAATACAGAGGAAAATTAAGTAAACTGGGACTTGCTAATGTACAATATAAAATGCAACCAGAGTACTGTATGTATTATGAGGCCTTATGATGTTAAATCCACACATTTGCCTCAAGGAGCATACAGGATGAAGAGAGAGAATTGCGGTCCATCTGGCTGGTTACAAATTTCAAATAATACCTTGCACTGCTTTATTTCTCATACTCTTCAATTGTTTTCTCTGCCATATATCTCTCAAGTTCTCGCTTGCATCTCTTTTGTGCAGGGGGAGGATAGAAAGGACAGTGATGATGAGAAATCAGATCGTAGCAAATCCTGGTGGAAAAAACGATTTGTGTCCGCTATTCCTAAAGGTCAGTCTTGGGATTATAACCATTTTGCAACACAGGACGTGAAATAACTGATCAAATGGCTTTATTATTTGATAACTGGATCAGCAATCTTTTACTTTAGAATTCAGCAGCACTTTGAAACAATACAGTATCTTTTTTCAAGCTTAACTATATCTATACAACTTTCTTGTGCATTTGCCTGTGGCAGCTCAGTGCATTTTGATTTGATTCACTCTTATCTGTGAAAATGAAAAGGCTGCTTGTTTGCATTCCTTGTTTTACTGCTTGTCAACTACTTTGGCACGTTAGAAATCAACAGCCTGAGAATTTCTCAAGATTTTTGGATTTTATTTTCTGTAACTTTCCTTATTCCTGCTCCAAATTCAGTATTGCCCCTAATCCCACTCTATTGCAGCCCCTCCTCAGTTGTTAGGGTCCAGTCAGGTACAGAAATAAAATCCACGCTTAGTACGTTATGCAGTTTTGTTTCCTTTCAAAAAAGTTAGTTATCCTTAGCATTAGCTACAAATTTTTGTCATCCAAAACTTAAAATCTTCAATTAAAAAAAAATCATTGTAGACAGACCACCTTTGAATGAGAAGTAGTGTTTACTAAAATAACTGCAGTGACGTGTATATCCAGGTGATTATCAGCTAGCTGCAGGTGGAAATGCAGCTGAGTATTTTCAGTGTAACTCGTATAATAGTGTGAAAAGATGTTACCTAACACTAAAACCTTCATTGCTGCCAGTTGCACTTCACCACAAAGTTTTGGTTAAAGCCATGATTTTCTTCATCCTGCATGCGATGAAGTTACTTTGTTTTTGTAATACGGTATATTTTCTCTCTAGCTCCCATTTCCTTCAGGAAGAAAGATAAACAAGAAAAAGACAAAGAAGATGGTGCACAGGAAAGGTTTCAGGCCATGCAAGGTTGGCTGATCCTACCTTACATAATGAATGGTGAATGAGGTCTACAAAGACGAATAACACCTGCATGAAAACAGGAAAATATTTTTAAAAATCAAAAACTGCAGATTATCAGAGCTTTTTAATTGTTTTTTAAAAATTATTTATTTCAAATGCATGGAAATCACACTAACCATGTAGTACAAATATGCGATCTGTAACTGATTCAAAAGTGCATTGACTTTGCACTGTAGTCGCTAAAACCTAATGCTAACATACACCTCCAGTCTGGAAGGTTAATTCTTGTAGGACCACCACATTGATCACAGCTGTGAAGTGGCTCATGACCCAGTGTGTCGTTTTAATGCCAAGGCTCCAATTACAAGAGACTAGTTGTAGATGTCTAGCCTGTGACTCTGCTCCTTCAGTGATTTTGAGCGCTTTTGTAGCCTGCCTTTCTGCTGCTCTGCTTTTCTTCTTCTCTCTTCACCTCCCTTTGCCATATTCCTCACTGTGCCCACTTTCCTGCTGCACTGATTATCACTTCATTTCTGTTTAGGTGAGGCTTCATTGGGTGCAATAATCAAATGGTTGCTTTGCATGTTCTTCAATTGTTCCAAACACATGCCAAAAAAAAAAATTTGATATAAATTTTATGATGGAAGGTTTTGTTGGAAGTTTAAAGCAGTAATTAAATGATTAATGCCATTTTTCTCCCATTGTACCAAAAAAGCCTGAGGCCAGCTGAAAATATGAGAATTTTAAAATGACCAAGACAAAGGAAGGGTGGAGTCTGAGGGAGGTATCGGATTCATTATTGATGAGTCTTCTATTGGGAGGAGTTGAAGAACTCAATGGCAAAATAAAATTACACGTGTAACGATCCTTTCAGGAGCAGCAGATTTTAATAGTGTGGAAGATTGATCTTTGTATGGAAGTTTCAGCCTGACGATTGCACTACGGCACGATAATCCAAATGATTGGGAAAGCATTTGTGTTTGGCTAAGTGAACTAAGCTACTTTGGGCACTGATCATTTAATAATTCCTTTGTTTGTGTTAAATGATATATCATCACTGATGCACAGGAGAATTAAATAATTATACAGATAGGCATACTGGGATGTCTAGCCAATTAACCAGTCAATTCAGATAATTGGTGTTTGGATAAATGGCTTTCAAATCTGCCACAGTTGGAAAAAGTAGTGGCAAGACTCCCTGATGATTCGCTTGGTAAACTTATCACATGTATTAGTATTAAACCAGGCACATGTCTTGTCCGAACCCTGATTTACACTGATCTCTTGTGAATGATGCAAGGAATGCTATAATTTGCCTCAGTGCCCATGAACTGGCGGGAGGGGGGGGAAATTGGCTAAGGTTTTTTCTCGATCATTCTCCAGTGACCCTTCTTAGATTATCTAGTGAATACAGGAACAACCTTGACTCTTCATTTAGCCCATAGTTAACTCGTCTGCCAATATCTGATAGAGGCTCACGCATTCCGAGTAGCCACTTGGGTCACATAATCCATTGCCTTCAGAGGAAGAGGGGAGAAAACATGGGAAAGTCCAGAAATTGTGACACAGTCGTAGTCATTGATGTAGGCACGTTTTCTATTTGTTTAGTCTACAGTTTCCATTCTTCCAAACAGAAGCTCATTTACTTTGTCGCTTTAAATGCAGTTGAGTACTCCCACAGTGCTGTTACGTAGGGAGTTCCGGGATGTGGATCCATCGATGATGAAGGACCGGTGAAGTATGTCCAAGTCAGGGTGGCGTGTGACTTCAAGGGGAACTTGGAGGTGTTCCCTTGCGCCTGCTACCCTTGTCCTAAATTGCAGAAGTCGTGGGTTTGGGAGCTGCTGTCAAAGCAGTCTAAGGATAAGGGGTAAGCCATTTAGGGCTGAGATGAGGAGAAACTTCTTCACTGAGTTGTTAACCTGTGGAATTCCCTACCGCAGAGAGTTGTTGATGCCAGTTCGTTGGATATATTCAAGAGGGAGTTAGATATGGCCCTAACGACTAAAGGGATCAAGGGGTATGGAGAGAAAGCAGGAAAGGGCTACTGAGGTGAATGATCAGCCATGATCTTATTGAATGGTGGTGCAGGCTCGAAGGCCGAATGGCCGACTCCTGCACCTATTTTCTATGTTTCTAAGCCTTGGAGAATTGCTGCAGTGTATCTTGTAGATGGCACACGCACTGTGCCGGTGGTTCAAGGAGTGAATGTTTAAGGTGGTGGATGAGGTGCCGAACAAATGAACTGCTTTCTCCTGGATGGTGTTGAACTTCTTGAGTGTTGTTGGAGCTGCACCCATCCAGGCAAGCGGAGAGTATTCCATCACACTCCTGACTTGTGCCTTGAAGGTGGTGGAAAGGCTTTGGGGAGTCAGGAGGTGAGGCACTCGCTGCAGAATACCCAGCCTCTGACCTGCTCATGTAGCCACAGTATTTATATGGCTGGTCCAATTAAGTTTCTGGTTGATGATGATCCCTAGGATGTTGATGGTGGTTGATTGATGTTGATTTGACAGCGGTAAGGCCATTTTATGTCATGGGGAGATGGTTAGACGCTCTCTTGTTGGGGATGGTCTTTGCCCGGCACTTGTGTGGCGCGAATGTTACATGTTACTTGTCACTTACCAGCCCAAGTCTGGATGTTGACCAGGTCTTGCTGCATGCGGACGCGGGCTGCTTCATTATAGTGAGGAATTGCAAATGGAACTGAACTCTGCAATCATCAGCGAACATCCCCACTTCTAACCTTATGATAGAGGGAAGGTCATTGATGTAGTAGCTAAAGATGGTTGAGCCTAGGGAATTCCTGCAGCGATTTCTTTGGGCTGAGATGATTAGCATCACAACCATTATCCTTTGGTGGTATGACTCCTGCCAGTGGAGAATTTCCCACTGAACCCCTTCAGTTTTATTCGGGCTCCTTGGTGCCACACTCGTTAGAATTCTGCCTTGATGTTAAGAGCAGTCACTCTTGCCTCACCTCCAGAATTGAGCTCTCTTGTCCATGTTTGGAGCAAGAGTGTAATGAGGTCTGGAGCCGAGTGGTCCTGGCGGAACCCAAACTAGCATCGGTGAGCAGGTTATTGGTAAGTGCCGCTTGATAGCACTGTCGACGACACCTTCCATCACTTTGTTGATGATTGAGAGTAGACTGATGGGGTGATAATTTGCCTGATTGGATTTATCCTGCTTTTTTTGGCATGGCATACCTGGTTAAGTTTCCACTTAGTCAGGTAGATGTCAGTGTTGTATCTGTAGTGGAATAGCTTGGCTAGAGGTGCAGATAGTTCTGGAGCACAATTATTCAGTTGGGATGTTGTCTGGGCCCGTAGTTTTTGCTGCATTGAGTGCGCTTAGCCGTTTCTCTATCACATGGCGTGAATGGAATTGACTGAAGACTGGCATGTGATGGCAGGGACCTCGGGAGGAGGCCGAGATGGGTCATCCACTCGGCACTTCTGGCTGCAGATAGTTGCGAACGCTTCAGCCTTGTCTTTTGCACTCGCGTGCTGGGCTCCAGCATTGTTGAGGATGGGAATGTTCATGGAGCCTCCTCCTCCCGTTAGTTGTTTAATTGTCCACCGCAATTCCCGACTGGATGTGGCAGGGCTGCAGAGCTTTGATGTGATCAGTTGGTTTTGGGATCGCTTCGCTCTCTCTCTACCATGCTGCTTCCGCTGTTTAGCATGCATGTCCTTTTTTGTAACTTCACCGGGTTAGCACATTTTCAGGTACGCCTGGTGCTGCTCCTGGCATGCTCTTCTACACTCCTCATTGAACCAGGATTGGTCCACTGGCTTGATGATGGTAGAGCAAGGGATATGTCGGGCCATGAGGTTACAGATTGTAGTTGAATACAATTCTGCTGCTGATGGCGGACAGCACCTCGTGGATGTCCGGTTTTGAATAATAGACATCAAATTCAAGGTGTAGTTTGTAATGGGTGGTTGAACACTCAAATGTCTGTTAATAGAAGTGAATGCAATGAGTAATTCAGGAAAGTTTTTAAGTTTCATTTTTATTCACTTGCAGAGGAGTAAATGTAATGGAGAGAATACATCTTAATTTCAAAGTACTTCAACAATAGAGAGAGAAAAATAATAGTTACCTTAATTTTTCCCCCAGAAAAGTTAATTTTAGTAACTACATGGAGATTCTCAAGTTGTGTCTCCAACTTTTAAGTTTAAAATAATTATCTGAATATTAAATAACCACTGCACAATTTTTTTTTAAGAATGTTATCAATTTTTTTTATATACAGAATAACATCAGCTGCTCTGCGATGTCTATTTAGCAGGGTATCCCAGAGTAGGACCATTGGAAACAGTGGGGGGGCAGTGAATTCTGATCGACATGACTGAATATCATCTCGGGTCGCAGGGTCCCCAAAATCTGCATTCCAAGCTACCCGAGTAGCTCCCCAACATTCTGCGGGGATGGTATGGCTGCCGGGCTGGTTGGAAGTTGTGACCCTGTTAACACTGGGGCCTCTCTGAAATGCAGTAAGCTGTTTCCTATTGGTAATGTCAGAGTTGCCGAGCAAAATGGAAACCAGGTTCTAGGATCTGTGTGCAAGTAATAAAACTGCTGTGTCTTACATCAGAATCTGGTTTGATTCATCTTTATGTTAATGTCACATTTTAATTGCAAGAGAATTGAACCTTGGATTAAATTGAACATTTACTGACCAGCTTGTGCTAGTTCATTAGCTGAGTAATGTTAACTTGTAGCATTTCACTTGTAATTCCTATTCTAGGTTACAAGGCACAAGGGGCTTGACTGATTCGCATTTAGGTGTAACTTTTAAAAATGTCAAGTTCAAGGTAGTTCGTCATATAGTAGCTGAGAACTTGTGTTGAATGGATGTATGGTACTTCAAAGAGAGAGAAAATATGAGAAAAAATCAACTCTGTCTCTTGCATCTTTTGCTGACCGTGTATATGAATGCAAGAGTTGTAGGGAACCAGATGGTTGAGCTGCAATTAGAGAAGACATAAACATCTTGCGTGTAATTGAAACTTGGCTTAAAGTTGAGTGGGGAATGCAGGGTTTTGTGTGTTTTAGGAAGGACAGGAGAGGGAATGGAATGGCACTATTTGTCAGTGCAAGATGTTTGTACAGGTACAACATCGCAAATCCGGCAACATCGGGACCGAGACCACGCCGATTTTCCAGATTTCGGACAAGAAAATCAAGAGTGTACATATGCTACCGAGATAGACAAAGTACTATTGGTGGCGTGGGTCAGGTCGGGTCGAGGGTCATTCGGCAAGGCTTGGACCAATCGCACGCCATTTAAAACATAATGGCGAAGCTGATAACTAATCTGGCCCACCAGTTTTTGGACAATAATTTTATTTTACTAATTATCAAATGGGATTTTCCCAAATGTCCAGTTTTTGGACAATTCCCATTTTCGGACAGCCGGATTTGAGACGTTGTACCTGTAATTGAGAAAGAAATTGTTCAAGATTGTACCGGGTCTCTGTTTAAATTTAGAAGATATAACAGGAAAAATGTTAGTGATAGGATTATGCTTTAGGTCACCAAACAATCCAGAGGAGGTAAATGTACTGTTATGGGAAACAATAAATAGATGAGTGCTAGGTCTTTAATTGGGCTTGAGTCTCCGCAGCATTGATAGGAATTGGAGAAAGGGAATCGTCAGTTTGTGAGCAGGAATTTCTTCGTTATATGGGACTCGTCTTTAAAACAACATGTAAGCAAACCTATATGGCAGAATGCAATTCTGGATTTGATAACGAATGAGGTGGTGATGGTAAGTCAGTTGATAGCATCTGGGACCTAGTGACAAGAATATTACCAGTCTACAAGTGAGGAAGCATCTTCAAAGGAAGCTTGCTAATAAGTTAGTTTTCAACTAGCTGATTTTAAGGGAATGCATGAAAAGATTAAAATAGGAGGAAATATTTAGAGAAAAGGATGTGGAAAAAAAAGGGAAAATAAAGGGGATTTTTTTTTTTTTAATACGGGGAAGCAGTTTATCCCAAAAACAAGTACCACCAATGTGGATAACTAAAAGTTATTAGGGGGAAAAAGGAAAAAGCTTTCAAAGGTTTACAATGTTCAGGATAGGGAGATTTATGAAGACAAGCTGAGAAATACAAAGAAATTGATGAGAAAAGCTGAGAAAGAACAGGAGTACATACAGCAGCAAATGTAATGGGGAAACTGCAAAGCCTTCAAATATGTCAGACGATCAAAAAGGGAACAGTGAGATGCTGGGTCACTGAGAAATAACAGCGGTAGTGACTAATGACAGGGAAATAGCTAAAGTATTAAACCACTACTTTACAACCGGGGCCACAAATGAAATGAGAAATGGTGAATGTGGCCTATAATCCTTTAAAACCTCCGAGGAGGATGTATTGTGGATGATGTAGCAGCTGGAGGTAGATATGGCCTCAGGCTATGATGACTTTCATCCCAAGGTTCTGAAGGAGTTGACTAAGGAGATTGTGATTTCCCCTGACCAATATTTTCCAGAACTCACTGGACTTGAGTCACATCCCAGAGCAATTGTGACTCTTATTTTTAATAGTGGCCTAAGGACTAACGGACAACTTATCGACCTGCGAGCCTTATCTCGATTTGTGAAGAAATCAGTTTAATGTGGAATAGGATAAAGGGCCAGCTTGAGGGAGAGATTTTAATTGGTTTTAGAAGCGGCAGGTCATGCTTTACCAATTTATTGGTTTTTTTTGAGGAGCTAAGGATCTAGTGGATAGGGATGAGAAATTGAATGACGCCTACCTAGATTTCAGAAAGGCATTTCACACTGAATCACATAATCGACTACGGCGCAAGTTTCAGGCCCATGGCATTTCAACGGGAGGTATCTGGCTGGAAAACAGTTGTTAGTAGAGTGTTGGGACTACTATTTATTATTTACCCTAATGACTCGCACACTGGAATCATGTCCAAGGCATCCGAATTCCCCAATGTGAGCCATGGCAGTCATGATTGCCAATGTGCACAAATCTGAAAGGATCCTGAAGTGTCAAGTTCTAAGATTCAGCAAAGGAAAATATAGTATGGTTTACAAAATGAAATGTGCTCACAGTATCTCAACAGGAAAAAAAAACATGTTGGCGTGAGGGGAAGTTGTCGGACAGATTGTCAGCACGGTGTTAGAAAAGTTAACAATGCTGGGATGTATAGATGGGAGTTTATCGTGTTGGTCCAGAGAGGGAATTCTAAAGTCGTATCTAGCCTTGGTGAGACCACATCTGGAATATTGTAGGCAGTTTTGGTTTACCTGTTCTGGAAAATATGTTTATTGGAGAGTGTGCAAAGGGGTGGGGGAATGCTATTTTTTTTCCAGAACTGTGATGGGAGTTTGGTCTGACTGCAACGTTTCTGAGAAGACCAGAAGTGATCTGATAGAAGTATTTAAGATCTCAAGGGGTTTAATTTGTTTATTGTAATTTAATCTACCTATCTGTCTTAAGTCTTGCCTGTATCCATATTTATCTAAATACACTTCCGTGAAGCACTTTGGGATATTTTTCTCCATTTAAACGTTCTGTATCAATGCAAATTGTTCTTGCTTTTTGTTTACATAGTGTCCATGATAGTGGTTTATCATAAGTCTGGTGGACGTGCTGTGGCTCAAACTTATGTCAGAAGTAGGCATTAATATGAAAGCTAGTTTATTTAATTTTTTTAAATATGTTTTGAGGCAAAATAAGTTCTATACATTGTAAATTTGCAGTTTGAAGGAAAAGGATTTGTTGGAAACTGTTACGTTTAAGTGTCCGGCATCAAGTCATTTTTTTCTCTGTTCCTAACTTTTTTTTTTCCCCCATTTATTTCCTCCCTGGTGTAATTTGCCACCAGGAATCCTCCTGTTACAGCAGCATGAAACATATACACCGGAATAGTGAGACTCTCTGCATCATGTTGTTCTCATGCCTCTCTTTCCCCTTTCTCTCTGTTATTTTGCCCCCGCCCCCTGCCCCCTACTTCCCAACACAGTGGAATGGCTCAACCTGATCCATTGGGTCAGCTGAGAACTGATGATTTGGTCTACTAAGGTAGATTAGTAGTATGACTTTCTGGTTGGCACTCAAGTACTTTAGCGTTTGAATGTTAAAATAAAATAGTTGAAGAAACATGATTTATCTGGGCTTTGTATTTAATTTCTGGATGTTGATCTTCTGTCCAGAGAAGTTTGTGACTGGATCTTTTTAATATGATTTGTTGAACGCTACACTGGTTTAGTTGCTGAATGCTACAATCATTCAGCAACTAAAATTGAAATTTTAAAGAATGGAAATCACAAAGGAAGGAATATGACTGGAAAATATATACTCAATGGTTGCCCTTTTCAACTAGATACAAAAACCTAATATTGTGGAACCTCAATCATCCTCTCTAAAAGATCCCTTGGGTGGATAAAGGAAATTAGCAGATAATTAAAATTCTCCAGAAGCACTCTCCTCCCCTCTCTGCTCTTATGTGGGATTCGCTGATTTGCCAGCTCACAGCTTCCATTGGAAGTCCAGCTGCTGAACCGGAGAGAGCTTGCCAAAAACATTCCCTCAACATCAACCACAGGCTCACTAGCTACAGTGAGGCCAGTGCACTCATCTGCAGTGATCCTGTCGGCCACTGCGCCAGAGGTCAGTGCTGTGGGACTGCCAACTTTAAAATCTCTGCAGAGCCTACAACTTTGTGTACTGACGAGTGGAGTTAAATACAATGTCAGCTTGTTACTGTGCCAGCTGATGTTGTGTTCAACATGCAGTTGACTTACCTGTTGCATGGGGAAACGCAGAGCCAGTAAACCAGTTGTTTACCAGTTGCTACAGGCAACTCTCGATTATCCGTACACGGATCTAACGGAGAACCTGCTGCAACGGCACTTTTTTAAAAACTGTGATTCTGTCCCATGTACAGCTGCACACAACCATTAAACCCACCCCACACACAGTCCTGCGCTCTTTCTGCACCTGTCCGCCACTGAGGGTACCGCCCAGCCTCGGGTGCAAGTAAAGTCGAGTCCCATTCAACCTTCAGCGGTTGAAGCCTTTAGACTGGTCATTTCAACTTTTAGCCACACCGCTGGGCCTGATCGCGGCACTAGCGGGGAATAAACTCTGGTTTCTAGGCAGGATCTGGGGACCCTGCATGCTGGCACCGTCCGGCTTGTCTGTGCTCTTTCTCCGCCGACCGATGACTGCCGAAGGAATAGGGATTAGGCTTGTCGAGTTGGTGTTCTAACTAGTTTCAACATTGATTTGAGGGAGGGGTCGTTGACTCTAGCAAGTTAATCTAGCATCAAGTTATAAATTTGGGACCCAAGCATTCTCGGCATTCTCATGCACTCGCCTTAGCGGCAAAATCGTTTACCCAGAATAGCCCGATCCCCGAGGGCCCCGGATAATCGAGAGTTGCCTGTAATAAGCTGGAACAATGGAGCTGAGTAGAGAAATAAAAGTGCTGGTGGGTCGACTCCTGGTGGTCTCCCGTTACTTTGAACATGGTGTCGCCGCCCAAATCCGTGCCCATCTTTCCTGCAATTCCATGTTTGAATTCCCTCCAATCCGGTTTCTGTGCCTGGCTCAGTATCGAAACGGCTCTCATCAAAGTCATAAAATACATCCTTTGTGAGTGTAACAAAGGCAAACTATCTCTCCTTGTCCTTCTTGACTTGTCTGCAGCCTTTGACACAGTTGACCATACCACTTTTTCCAATGGCTCTCCACCCTCATCCAGCTGAGTGGGTCTGCACTTGCCTGATTCCATTCTTAACTATCTAATCATAGCCAGAGAATAACCTACAGCAGCTTCTTGTCCCGCCCCCACATCGTTAACCCTGGTTATCCCAGCAATCTATATTTGGCCACCTCCGATTTCTCATCTACATGTTGCCCCATGGCAACATCTTCTAGAGAAATAGCATCAGTTTCCATATTTATGCTGATGACACCCAGCTCTAGCTCACTATCACTTCTCTTGACCCCTCCATGGTCTCTAAATTGTCAGACTGCTTGTCCGATATTCAGCTCTGGATGAGCAGAAATTTTCGCCAATTGAATAATAGGAAGACCGAAGCCAATGTTTTTGGTCCCTGCCACAAACTCAGTTCCCTAGCCACTGACTCCATCCTTCTCCCTAACTTCATCTGAGACTGAACGAGACTGTTCGCAACCTTGGTGTCATATTTGACCCTGAAATGAGCTTTCGACCACACATCCGCAGCATAACTAAGACCGCTTATTTCCACCTCCGTAACATTGCCTGTCTCTGCCCCTGCCTCAGCTCATCCACTGCTGAAGCCCTTATCCATGCCTTTGTTACCTCTTACTTGACTACACCAACGCACTGCTGGCTGGCCTCTCGCATTCTATCCTACGTAAACTAGAGGTGATCCAAAACTCGGCTGTCCATGTCCTAACTTGCACCAAGTCCCGCTTGCCCATCACTCCTGTGCTTGCTGACCTACATTGGTTAAGCAATGTCTCGATTTCAGAATTCTCATCCTTATTTTCAAATCCCCTCTATGGCTTCGCCCCTCCCTATCTCTAATCTCGTCCAGCCCCAATCCTTCCCCCCCCCCCCTCCCCCGGAGATGTCTGCGCTCCTCTAATTCTGCCCTCTTGAGCATCCCTGATTATAATCGCTCAACCATCGGTGGCCTTGCCTTGGCCCCAAGCTGTGAAACTCCCTGCCTGAACCTTTCCACTTCTCTACCTCTCCTCCTTCAAGACGCTCTTTAAAACATACCTCTTTGACCAAGCTTTTGGTCACCTACCCTAATTTCTCCTTATGCGGCTCGGTGTCAAATTGTTTTATCTCATAATACTCCTGTGAAGAGTCTTCGGACGTTTCACTATGTTAAAGGCGCTATATAAATACAAGTTGTTACCCACAAAAATCATTGTGGATGATGGGTGCCTGGATAATTGAGATAATATTAAAGGGATTTGAAAATAAAAGGTCATTGCTTTTACTTAAATCTAAAAGTATGTTCTGGAAATTTTAAGAAAATGGAAATAACTTTGTTCTCCTTTTCCCCCTTCCCCCTCCCCCCCGCCACCCCCAAAAAAGGGCTTAAACCACTAAGTGACATTTGAAGTTTTGAGTACTCGGCTTGAAATGGTTTAACATAGCAGTGCCATTCATTTCATAGCAATTGAAGCTAAATGCTGGTTGGTGATAACTTTAGTGCAACTCCCAAGTACATTGACACCATAGGAATAATCAGGAATAGAAAGTTGAGATTTTAATGAATTTGTGACTATTACTAAAATACAATTTGAAGTTTTTATTAAACCCGTAATCTATATATTAAAAGCTTGTGCAGTTAATGGTGAAGCGAGTTTGGAAGATTAACAGAAATGGAGCTCAGCATGAAAAAAGTACAAATTTAAAGTGCAGATATTAGTTTAAGTTAATAAAGGTACTAAATTAATTCCATTTTTTGGACTAAGTATAGTTAGATGCGATTGAATGCTTCAGGGCAAAAAATTCGTCCTTGGACTTGAATTTTCTTCGTTATGTTTTAAAAGTAAGGTTGAAAGTTAAGGCTGATCATGATATCCTGGACAAAATATAAGTGCTATTAAACAACAAGTTATTGCTTTTATGGTAACTGCAAGATGCAACAGTTGTCCTCTCCAGTTAGTGTGAAAATGATTATTGGACTATTAATAAAAACTTTGAAAAAGTTAAGATTCGACCATTTAAAGTCAGCGGTTCCTTACAATGCACATTGTATGGTTGCCCAGGGCCTCCCTAACCTGTTCAGGCAAAACAGCCCATGTGGGAAAGTTTCCCGCATTCACTTTTTACAAACCAAATCACTACAAATCAATATAGTGGAAATACTGGGAAAGAGTGGTCTGGTTAAGAGTGACTCAATTCAAGGCTGAATATCTCTGTCAATTCACAGAATTCTAACCTATTTTTGGTTGTGATCGAAGAATCGAGGAGAGTGAATGATAAAATACATAAATGGCTTGCAGTCCATTGAATTTAGAAGCTAGGGACGCTTTATTACGTTAAAGACTATATAAATATAAGTTGTTGACCTAATTGAGATGTTTAAAATGATAACGGGATTCTATCTGGTAGATACAGAGAAACTATTTGCTCTGGTGCGGGAATCCAGAACAAGGGAGCACAAACTTAAAATTGTGTACGTTAGTCTCATGGTTATGTTTTTGGACTGGAATTCCAGAGGCCTGGACTAATAATCCAGAGAACACAAGTTCAAATCCCACCATGACAGCCTGAAAATTTGAATTCAGTATACTTTTAAAATATCTGGAAATAAATGCTGGTATCCGTAACACTGACCATGAAGCTGTTTGATTGTCTATATAAACCATACTTGTTCATTTAATGTCTTTTTAGGGAATGAAACCTTCTACCCTTAATCAGTCTGACCTAATGTGACTCAAGTCCCACACCAACGTTGTTGACTCTTAACTGGCCTTTGAAGTAGCCCAGCAAGCTGATCAGTTGTATCAAACTGCCACTGGCAGTTCAGAAAGTAGACCCAACTCTACCATCTCTGGGTAACTAGGGATGGGCAATAAATGCCACCCTTGTCAGCGACTCCCACATCACAAGAATGAAAAAAAAATTAAGAACTTGGCCATTCAGGAGTGAAAGCAGGAGTTGCTTTTTCCACACAAAGGATTATGGGAAGCTGCAACTTGCTCCTGTAGAAGGCTTTAGATGCTGAGTTAATTGAAATTTTTAAGACTGAGATCAACAGATTTTTGTTAGGTAAGGGTATCAAGGAATATGGATCAACGGCAGGTGAAGAGTTGAGGTGCAGGTTGGACATGATTTGATTGAGTGGCGTAACTAGCTCGAGTAGAATGGCCTACTCCTGTTCCTATGTTGTATTGAGTGTTTATTTAAGATTTTGTATCTGTATAATTGAAGGCTTTGTCTGTAGGGTGTGAAACACACTGGCTTAAATATTACATACTTTTTTTTTTAAACCCTATCCTTAAAAATAAATAGCCTAACTTTAGATTTCCATTCACTAAGAAGCATCCAAAGAATAAACACAAAAGCAGTCAGTCAGATCCTTGGAAAAACACCTCGAGGTCCTTGGTGACCATATTGATTTCCCCAACAACTCCACCAATAACTAACAATTCTGGAACAAAACAAATCACAAACCTTACCCATCTCATTTTTCAGTATCTGCAACCACTTTTCATCTTGCACATGCCTCACCTCTTTCAGGGGCTCTCGCTTGCTTTCTGCTCTGTTGCTGGAGCTTCGATGCTTGAGCTGGGTTACGATGCTTTCTGTATGACTTGGGAGCTCGGTGCTCACTGCTGCGTTTTTGTTACTCACAGTTGCGCATGTGTGATGGGCATGTTTTCTTGGTTTCTGTGCATGCAAAATCATGTTTTCTCGCCTTGCTCACAGGTAATCTAGGGCAAAGCCACAGCTGATTATCCAGTATGCTGTTAAATTTGTGAGAAGGTGTGACTGCTCCCAAGAGTTAATCTATAAAATCTAATAATCCATAACTCATGCACTGGTATTTTTCGTGAGTAATACTTGCAGACAAATGGCCAGAGTTTTCAGGCTATGTTTAACTGGCCATTTGGTACAGCCATTACCAATGAAGAAAAATATTGATTGCTCTGTAGGGCAATTCATAGAACCATAGAATGGTTACAGCACAGAAGGAGGCCATTTTGGCCCCTCAATCCCGTGCCGGCTCTCTGCAAGAGCACTTTACCTAGTCCCATTCCCCTGCCCTTTCCCTGTTGCCCTGCAATTTTTTTTCCTTCAGGTACTGATCCAATTCCCTTTTGAAAGCCACGATTGAGTCTGCCTCCACCACCTTTTCAGGCAGCGAATTCCAGGTCCTAACCACTCGCTGCGTAAAAACGCTTTTCCTCACGTTGTCTTTGGTTCTTCTGCCAATCACCTTAAATCTGTGTCCTCTGGTTCTCGGCCCTTCTGCCAATGGGAACAGTTTCTCTCTGTCTAGATCCCTCATGATTTTGAACACCTCTATCAAATCTCCTCTCAACCTTCTCTGCTGTAAGGAGAACAACCCTAGCTTCTCCAGTCTATCCACATGACTGAAGTCCCTCAATCCTTAAACCATTCTTGTAAATCTTTTCTGCACCCTCTCTAAGGCCTTCACTTCCTTCCTAAAGTGCGGTGCCCAGAATTGGACACAATACTCCAAATGAGACCGAACCAGTGTTTTATAAAGGTTCATCACAACTGCCTTGCTTTTGTACTCTGCCTCTATTTATGAATCCAAGGATTCGTATGCTTTTTTAACCACTTTTTCAACCTGCCTTGACAACTTGAATGATTTGTGCACATATATCCCCAGGTCTCTCTGTTCATGCACCCCCTTTAGAATTTTACCCTTTAGCTTATATTGCATCTCCTTGTTCTTCCTACCAAAATGTATTACACGCACTTTTCTGCTTTAAATTTCATCTGCCACGTGTCCGCTCATTCCACCAGCCTGTCTGTCTTCCTGAAGTCTATCACTCTCCTCCTCACTGTTAACTTCCAAGTTTTGTGTCATCTGAAAATGTTGTAATTGTGTCCTGTACACCCAAGTCGAGGTCATTAATATATATATATATATAAGAAAAGCAGTGGTCCTAGTAATGACCCCTAGGGGACACCACTGTATAAATTCATTTCAAAAAACAACCGTTCATCGCTCCTCTTGTTCTCCAATCACTGAGCCAATTTCGTATCCATTCTACCACTGTCCCTTTTATTCCATGGGCTTCAACTTTGCTGGCAAGCCTATTATGTGGCACTTTATCAAACGCCTTTAGGAAGTCCATGTATACCATGTCAACCGTATTACCCTCATCAACCCTCTCTGTTACCTCATCAAAAAAACTCAAGTTGGTTAAACACAATTTGCCTTTAACACATCCATGCTGATTCTCCTTAATTAATCCACACTTGTCCAAGTGACTGTTCATTTTGTCCCTGATTATTGTTTCTAAAAGCTTCCCTACTACTGAGGTTAAACTGACTGGCCTGTAGTTGCTGGGTTTATCCTTACACCCTTTTTTGAACAAGGGTGTAAAATTTGCAATTCCCCAGTCCTCTCGCACCAGCCCCACATCCAAGGAAGATTGGAAGATTATGGCCAGTACCTCTGCAATTTCCACCTTTACTTCCCTCAGCATCCTAGGATGCATCCCATCCGGTCCTGGTGACTTACCTACTTTAAGTATAGCCAGCTTTTTTAGTACCACCTCCTTAGCAATTTTTATCTCATCTAGTATCTCAACTACCTCCTCTTTCACTGGCTTTGGCTTCTTCCTTGGTAAAGACTGATGCGAAGTACTCATTTAGTACCTCAGCCATGCCCTCTGCCTTCATGCGTAGGTCTCCAATTTGGTCCCTAATCAGCCCCACCCTCCTCTTAGTACCCGTTTGCTATTTATTAGAACTTATTCTGACACAATGGAGACATGATTTTGTTTTGTACTGCGATTGAAATTTGCTCATATTAAAAAGAGCCCAATTTAGCCGTGTCAAAATAAAAACATTCAATTCAATAGTTTTTTTTAGTGAAGGGAGTCATTAAAAACTACTAATACTGATTTTTAAAGAACAATAGCACGTCAGCATACATTAAGCCCTTTTAAGGAGCAATATAATACATTTGTATTACATGAAAGATTTAAAGAACAAAATAGTAAATTACCTGTGGTTATTTATTTATTTTTTTTAAAGAGTACCTAGAATTGTTTGTTCACGCTGTTTCTGTGTGTTGCCAGATGAGCCAATTCCCAGGTTGAATGCACAAGCTCAGGCTGCCGAGGATATCCTGGATAAATATAGAAGTGCTATTAAACGAGCCAGCCCCAGTGAAGCAGTTGCCAATGATGAGGTTACAGGTAAGTCATGTTTTGTGTTCAGTTTGGTCTAGAAAAAGTCATTTAACCTACTCTACCGTTGCTGAAGTGAAAGTTCACATTCTTTGTATGAGCATGAGACAAGTTGCTGTAGTAGCACTGATGCGTCGCATATATTAAAGTTGAATCATTGAGCTGTGTCAATGGGTTACAGTTAAAAAAATAAATTGGTTGCAATATCACTGGGAGGGCAGGGGGGGGTCCATGTATTCCCGCAGCTATGTAGGAAACCTCAGGCAGCAGGCACTGAACTCCACTTGACCACCTCCGAGTGGATAACTTCAGTGTGTCCTTGGCAGAGGCCTCAAGGAAGGCTGCTGTCCAGAAAAAACCTGGAGACTGAAAAAGGATGAAGGAGTGACATGTTTTCCAAAAAAACAAGTTACCGGATCTGCTATTATGCACCTATAGAATCTGTCTCACCGTATAACCACAATTTAAACTGTTTTCTGTTGTGTTTGATCAAGAATTCAAGATTTATCTAATGTTTTGGAAGATAGTGGTACTGATAAGGCAACATGACTGCATTTTAAAGAATAAAAAACTAAAGTTATCAGCTTCCCTTTGGTTTGGCTGGTTAAGACAGAGAGTAACTGAATCATACTGACCAGTCAGGTCTCCAGTTGTATTCATGATCTATGCTGTTGGCTGATCTTAGCTGGTACAACAGTGGAGGTGACACAATTGGTTTTAGTGCCGCAGGGTTGGGGAGGAGATAAAAATTGGCTAGCATTACTGCTGTTGATTGATGTTCAGCAGTTCCTGCCAAAAGTTTGCATGTGTAGACACTGGATGAGGACAGGGTCGAGCTCAGTTGTGATAACCTCACGGTGATTTAACGTTCCAGCCTTCACTGGTTCTTGCATGCGGGATGGCTATCAGAGGGATCCTGGCACATGGAATCTTGCTACAGGGAGGAGTCCAGTAATTTCAGGAGAAGGGGAAGGGAGGAAATTGAGATGTTTGAAATGTGATTTAAGCCACTCCTTTCTGATTTATCAGAGTCATTTGGAGCACCAATATACAAGCCCTATATGTTTTTGTTAAATCATCAGATGCAGTATTGGGAAGAGTTTTATTTGCAATTCACATCTGACAATAAATGGTTCCCATCTGTATTTGTTGGGTAACCTTCAAAGCCTCATCCTTTCTGTTATACTTTCACAAAAATAAGAGTTTCCAAGTGTTAATGTGGGATGTTTGCTTTTGTACAGAGGCTATTGGAGATGATAGTGTGCACGATTCGCCACGTGATGAAGCTCTTCAAAACCTTTCAGCCGATGATCTCCCAGATTCTGCTAGTCAGACTGCCCAGACTCAAGATTCCACTTTCTCCTTTAGGTAACATCCATTTTAGTCTGTAGTAACAGTTAGCAGGAATAAGGTTGTTGGGATAATGAGTCTGTTTTGTTGTTCTGTCGGAGCTGCTGCCATCCTTTGCTGCACTTTCCTACAGTGAAGGGATCAAGCCCCTGTTTTCAGGTCTCTCTCCTGTGAAAAGGTGCTCAGCAGCATTACTTCCTTCGGCTGCTTCTTGGTATTTCACAAAAGCAGTGCGGCTAGGATCAAGAACTTGACAGAGTAAGCGATTGCAATGTGCTATGCCACTTTGCCACCTTGACACCTATCCTATCAGATACATATCTCCCATTTTTGAATATAAAGATTTAAGTCTGGCTACCGTTTATTGTTAGCGTCATGTTTACTGGGAATAACCAGCTTAAAATTGGAGGAGTCTCCCAGAGTTTTATGAGAAATTTATTGTTTCAATTGTTTTCTTTTACTAGCTTAGCAATACTCTAAAACCTGCAATTTATTCTTCCAATTAGAGATGCTAAGAAGAAATTGCGGATGGCTCTGTGCTCTGCTGATTCAATTGCATTCCCCCTAGTGAGCCATTCAGCAACAAGGAATGGCCCTCCTGGAGGACCAGAACAAGGAGAATCGGAAGGTAAAATCTGTTTATAGTTTGAGGTAATTTTTGCCTTTTAAAGCAAAATAATCTCTCGTTGGCAGCAACGTTTAGACTGGCACTGAATTCAATAGTTTCCATTTAATCAAAAACATGGAATGGTTTTCAGTTTTACCTTTTAAGAAACCACAAAAATGCTTCCAGGCTCAGCTACAATACACATGTTTGATTGCTTAGTTTCTCCATTGTTAATTTGAGCAGAGAACTTCACCCAGAACTTCAGACAAGCAATCCTTGTTCTACCAGCATGTCATTTCTGTCCGTTCTATTCTTATTCCTGTGGTCTCTGAATTGCTCCAGACTGACGCAAGATTTTCAGATTGCTCAGCTGTTTTGCGATTTGATGTTGTTTCTACTTGTCAATCATACATGAGTCCATCATAACGACGGGACTAATTCTTGGTTTTCTCCTTCATTTTTTTTAGATAATGAGATTGTCTGCTTTCTAAAAGTTCAGCTGGCCGAAGCCATCAATTTACAGGACAAGCACCTGATGGCGCAGATTCAGGAAACCATGCGCTGTGTTGGCAGATTTGACAGCAGAACCTGTCGCAAGTTACTAGCTGCCATCGCTGAGGACTACAGGTAGGACGTGTTCACTGTGCTGTTTTGCTAGTGGATACTGTAAGCATAAAAATTTGGCACGGATAGGACTTAAACTGAGATCCTGTCTGCCTGTTCACATGAATATAAAAAATGCCATAGCACTTTTTTTGAAAGAGCAAGATGATGTCCCTGCGTCCTTGACAACATTTATATCTCAACTAAAAACAATAAAATAAATTGACTGATCATTCATCTCTGTCGCGTTATAGGATTTATTGACCATTCTTCCCGAGAGAGGATTTGAAAAGGAAGTTACTATTCAATGTATTTTAAAGCATAGTGTCTTATACAAGTTTTATTTTTAAAAAGACACTGGGATGACTAGTGGTTAAAATACTAACTAGTTAGCTCCGTTGTTTCCCCATAGACTATAAGCAGTAAGTAATTTAGTAGCTAGTCTTGCTAATTGATAAACACCTCACACCCGTTATATTGGGAAGCCTCTGGTCCCTGAAGCTCAATACCGCATCTTGCAAGCCTTCCCTTGCAGCTGTAGTTATCAGCTTACATTTGATATCTGTCATGGGTTATAGAGTAATTTGCCATTGAATTCATACTGCTTTTAATTGACATAATTTTTTGAGCTTTAAATGTACAGTGATTTTGTTCTCTTTGCTTTAGAAAACGAGCTCCATATATTGCTTACTTGACAAGGTGTCGCCAGGGGCTCCAGACTACACAAGCCCACCTTGAAAGGCTCTTGCAAAGAGTGTTGAGAGACAAAGAAGTTGCTAACAGATATTTCACCACCGTCTGTGTGAGATTATTGCTTGAAAGCAGGGAAAAGCATATTCTGGAATTTATTAAAGGTAATATGAATTCCTTTCAATTGACCACTAAAACTGACCTATGTTATTAAATTAACTTGTGTTGTAAGTCTGTTTCTTGAAGTAACATGCGGCTGTAACTCAGTGAAATTCAACATTCATGCAGGTTGTAACTCCCCTGGTGTCAGAGTGTGCTTATCCATTAAGTGGTTGAGCCATACAGACCCTAAGGCCTCAGTAACTCTGCTGATTTAGCTGATCTTAGTCGGGGCAAAGGTGGGGTTATAAAATTGTCCCCAGTGCCCCTCAGTTGTGAAGGATAAAAATTGGGCAATGTTCTCCTGTTCACTACCTAATGACCCTTGCTGGGCTTGTATGGAAGTTGGGTGAGGGTTTGCCTTTGCGGTTAAATAGCCTGCTGATATTGCCTGTCAAAACTTGTAAATGAGTATTGACCACTTCGGGGCGTACCGGAGGATGATTCATGCCCATAGCGTCATACTCCAGTAAAAAGCCAGGAGAGGTGAGCAGAAACATGGCAATCTCCCAGGAGATTCCATTGCTGTTGGCGGGGGGGGGGGGGGGGGCGCGGGGAAGTGGTGTAAGGAAGTGTTTAGTTATAATACTCCAGCCATCGTGGTGTGGGACAGGCTTGATGTACGTTAATTTTGTATGTTAGCAATCCACGGAATCTACATCTCCGTGTATTTTGGAAATATTATTTTCATATTTCATTCATTTAGATCATTGTTGTGCTGCATTGAATCACAAACCTATTGAAGGGAGGAAATGATGAACAGTAATGTACAAAATATCTTCAGATATCTCACTGTTTAAGCAAAAGATTGAGAGAAATTACCGCAGCTTTTAAGATACGAATGTGTTCGCCTTCCAATTTAAAGTTTTGGGTGGTTAGTTTGTTTGGGTGGTTAGTTTGTTTTAAGACATGAAACTGTTCATGGGTGACCTAAAATAGGTCTGCAGTCAGGTCACAGGAGCTGGTCCTCGGAGCTCAGTGGAGAAGTGCAAAAGGAAAATACTGCGGATGCTGCTCCACAGATGCTGCCTGATCCGCTGAGATTTACAGCATTTTCTGTTTTGATTGAGTGAAGGGATGTATTTATTCCAATCTATCAGGACCTTGTGGCTTCATTTTTCCCCCAGTTGCATACACTCCAGTGACCAGTCAATTCCTACAAGTAAATCCAGAGCACGAGTCTGAAATCTGTAAACTGCTCCCACAGCTATCTCAGATATCTTATGGTGGCCAGTCTTAATGCATTGTTAATTACTAACCTTACTAACAGTTGTAAAACGAAATGTTAATTGTGACAGGTGTACAACTTTTTGGTGTTGGTAATCAATATTTTGTAATTGATTAGAAAGGAAAGTAAGATTTTCTGTAATCTTTTTAATTTCTGGAATTTTGAGATGAATAGAATATGATAGATTTACTTACAACAAAATTATTTTATGGGGTAGTAATCTTTCAGAAATGATCAAGATACAGATCTCCAATAAATTGAATTGTTCTAAAAAAAAAATTAAATCATGTAAGATTTTTGCAAGTTTTTAGTGGTATGCAAAATACCAACATGCAGAAGTTCAATTAATTTTAATTCAGAAAAGAAAATTAAAGTTGAAAAGTACTTATATATTTCAGCCTGAAAATCTCTGAATATTTAAGCTGTAGCTCCCTCTGATTGTCCAGCCCTTGTGGATAAAGGCACTGCCCCTTGTAGCATTAAGCCATTCAGATCAGAAGCACTCACACGGAATCAGCTGATTTTGGCTTGTGCACAAGTTGGGACACTATATTTGGCCTCTGTGTTGCTGGGCTAGGAGAAAGATTAGCTAAGGTTCCCGCTCTTGATCGCTGTCCGTTGACCCCTGCTGGGAAGTTTGTCGGCAGTGGGTGAAAACAGAATCTGGCTAGACTGCGATGCTCTCCATGGAAAACAGCCTGCCAAAACTCAATGTTCGGACTTTCATATGAGTGAGACAAGGCGCTGGAGGGCAGCCACAGCCTGCAACACAAGATCCCAGCAAAAAAACACCTTCAGTAGAGGAGGGGTGATAATTGAGAGGGAAACCATTTCAGCATGAATTCGTTTTATTTAAAAAATATATATATAAATTTGTACACCGGTTGATTTAGCCTCACTGTCCCTGTCTATGTAGACTTTCAGAATCTCACTGCAGCAGATGACAAAACTGCCTTAGTAGAAGAATTCCTGCAGTCGTTGTATGGTGCTATGGCACAAGATGTTATCTGGCAGAATGCCAGTGAAGAACAGCTCCAGGATGCACAGATGGCCATCGAGCGTAGTGTTATGAACCGCATTTTCAAACTCGCCTTCTACCCCAATCAGGATGGTGACATTTTACGTGACCAGTAAGTAACAATGGATAAATGTGCACAATTTTAAAAATAAGAGCATTTAGAACAAGATATTTAATTGTCGCACCTTTTAAGAAAATGTTACTGAACCAACTCAAAGGTGTCTGGTAATCATGCTGCGTGTGCCTTTTCAGTGTTTTTCTTCTGTGGCTAGGACAACATTAAAACTGCTCAACAGAGAAAGCAAAATAGCCTTTTCAGTGAATGTTAAAAGACTATACTTTTTAGTGATGCAGAACCAAAAGCGTATATTTGGTCTGCTGACCTCTGCTCTTTCTTCATAACCAGTGTAATTATGAGGCACTGCAGCATTGTTGATGCCGAGCATATTTTTGGACTTGGATCGTGCTGATCTGTATGTAGCTGATACCAACTATACTCTTAAAAACAAAAAGCAAAATACTGCAGATGCGGGAAATTTACTCCTATTGCTATGAATGACATTCAGTGGCGTGCTTGAAGGTTGTAGCAAAAAGAAGTATTAAGTGTTGTCACTCAAAAAAAGATGAACTTTCAAACTCAAGGGAATCTAAATACTATAGAGTGGAAAAGTACTCGGAGTTCGAATGCCCTCTGTGTAATGTCCTGATGGGACATGGGTTTATGCAGTGATTCATTTCACAGGGCTGCCACATAGCTTGGGCATTTCCCAAGAGAGATATCTGAGGTTGAGTCAAACTACAAAGTTGCTAGATCAAAAATTGAAAGGAACCTGAGATCATTGCAATGGGGAGAGAAGAACCTGATGTCATGGATATCTTTAGTGTCTTTGTAACATACAGAAAATAATTTTCACATTATTATTATTCATCGACACGAGTTTGATTGCACTTCAAAGCAATTAATTGTGTCAAGTGCTTTGAGAAATCTTGAGATATGATTAAGTGCTATATAAATGCAAGTTCTTTCTTTGCCTTGGCTGTTGTATACTTGACAGTTGAGGAGCTGAACTAATCTGGATTTTAGTATGTTCTTAATATCTGAAGTTTATTATGTTTTTATAACATACTTGAGTTCAGAATGTCTTAAACTAAAAAGGTAACAAATTTTCTCGTGATTACAATATGTATTGATGTAATTTCCTTTGACTTTTATTAACATCAGGAGCGAGAGAAGCTATCATATTGCAAATAAATGGCACTCCTGTGATTCATTGTATGATGAATGCTGCAATGTAAAGTCCAATTATTTCATAGAAATGGCCTATCCTGTAATTCTCAATTGGTAATCTGTAATGTAGGTTTTGCAGATAAGGGTAACGGCAAATGGCAACATTCTGTCTTCTACATAGTTCTAGACCTAAGCTCTGGAATTCCCTCTTCACCTCCCTCTCCTCCTTTAGGATCCTCTTTAAAATCCACCTCTTTGACTAACGGTTTATTTTCCCTCCGAATATCTCACTTGCTTCAGTATTGCTTTATTCTGATTGTGCTTCTGAGAAGCGCCTTGAGATGTTTTCAATGTTAAAGGCAATTTAAGTTACATTTTAGCTGTTTTATCCTAACTTTTAGTAACAGTGTAACTTTTTTTTTCAGGCTTTTCTATGAGCACATTCAGCGCCTGTGTAAAGTTGTCAGTGCAAATCACCGGGCACTCCAAATTCCAGAGGTAGTAACCTAAATAAATTTAGTACCTGTATTCTTTAACAAAACATTATGTTGAAGTGCTAAAATGTGTTAGACAAACTATACAAAAGGGTTTTGAGAATAGAGCTTTTAAGTGTTGATGGGACATTGTGCTTTAATTCCATGGCCCTTTCGCAGATGCCAAGTCAACAGACAATCTGAATTATGCACAGATGCGTTGTGTAACTCGTGTTTTCACACTGCTAGAGTCAAGATAGAATCTGGAAGTGCAGCCTGGTGGAATAGAGCGTTTGTGCTCCGACTCAGTGCAGCACAGGATAGTAGAATGTGATTGCCTACACAATAGTTCCAATCTGATTTGGTATGGACAAAGGTTATTCAGTCCATGTGTCTCTTGTGCATCTCTGAGCAGTTGACACAAGAGCTGCACAAGTTTGTGCATATTGGAGTAGTGAGTGGAGCAGGAAAATGTATGGTGGAAGAAGCGACTATTCTGGTAATGACCATGATTTCCCTGGCTGTCCTGTTCGGCCGAGTTCGTTAATGATCACTGAGCACAAGGGTCAATCCCAGTGAACTTTGGCAAAATCAATTTCTTATTAATTCAAAGTTTTAAAATGTCCAAATAATGGTTATATTTTTAGGTTTTAATGGATTATTTGCTGGTTCTTAATTTTTTTTTTAAATCTCCATTGTGGCCTCTTCCAGCCAATAGAATGGGATACCAATGGCAGTGAATATTTGCGTCAATCCTTAACGAAAAACCATAGATGCATTTGTAATGAAGTGAGCAGTTGGCTCTTTCCTCCTTTGGAGAGGTTTTCCTCTTGGAGTCTGAATCCCTCTTTCTTCCCCCCCCCCCCCTTCATTTTGCTCCCTGTTCAGCTCACTATTCTCAGCTGAGCATGTCCTGCTCTCAAATCTCCAACTGTTTCATCAGTTTCATTCTGATACCACTAGAAAGTGGCCCAGAGTGAGTGTGATTTGAATCTTGGTCTCTGCTCGCTTCTCTTCCATTCTCCCCATCTCCCTTCCCATGGCTGACACTGAGATTTTAATGTAGAGCATATAATGAAGGTAAACCAACACCATAGCAGTTTCATAGAAACATAGAAAATAGGTGCAGGAGCAGGCCATTCAGCCCTTCTAGCCTGCACCGCCATTCAATGAGTTCATGGCTGAACATGCAACTTCAGTACCCGCTTCCTGCTTTCATGCCATACCCCTTGATCCCCCGAGTAGTAAGGACTTCATCTAACTCCCTTTTGAATATATTTAGTGAATTGGCCTCAACTACTTTCTGTGGTAGAGAATTCCACAGCTTCACCACTCTCTGGGTGAAGAAGTTTCTCCTTATCTCGGTCCTAAATGGCTTACCCCTTATCCTTAGACTGTGACCTCTGGTTCTGGACTTCCCCAACATTGGGAACATTCTTCCTGCATCCAACCTGTCCAAACCCGTCAGAATTTTAAACGTTTCTATGAGATCCCCTCTCACTCTTCTGAACTCCAGTGAATACAAGCCCAGTTGATCGAGTCTTTCTTGATAGGTCAGTCCCACCATCCCGGGAATCAGTCTGGTGAATCTTCGCTGCACTCCCTCAATAGCAAGAATGTCCTTCCTCAAGTTAGGAGACCAAAACTGTACACAATACTCCAGGTGTGGCCTCACCAAGGCCCTGTACAACTGTAGCAACACCTCCCTGCCCCTGTACTCAAATCCCCTCGCTATGAAGGCCAACATGCCATTTGCTTTCTTAACCGCCTGCTGTACCTGCATGCCAACCTTCAATGACTGATGTACCATGACACCCAGGTCTCGTTGCACCTTCCCTTTTCCTAATCTGTCACCATTCAGATAATAGTCTGTCTCTCTGTTTTTACCACCAAAGTGGATAACCTCACATTTATCCACATTATACTTCATCTGCCACGCATTTGCCCATTCACCGAACCAATCCAAGTCACTCTGCAGCCTCATAGCATCCTCCTCGCAGCTCACACTGCCACCCAACTTAGTGTCATCCACAAATTTGGAGATACTACATTTAATCCCCTCGTCTAAATCATTAATGTACAATGTAAACAACTGGGGCCCCAGCACAGAACCCTGCGGTACCCCACTAGTCACTGTCTGCCATTCCGAAAAGTACCCATTTACTCCTACTCTTTGCTTCCTGTCTGACAACCAGTTCTCAATCCACGTCAGCGCACTACCCCCAATCCCATGTGCTTTAACTTTGCACATTAATCTCCTGTGTGGGACCTTGTCGAAAGCCTTCTGAAAGTCCAAATATACCACATCAACTGGTACTCCTTTGTCCACTTTATTGGAAACATCCTCAAAAAAATTCCAGAAGATTTGTCAAGCATGATCTCCCTTTCACAAATCCATGCTGACTTGGACCTATCATGTCACCATTTTCCAAATGCGCTGCTATGACATCCTTAATAATTGATTCCATCATTTTACCCACTACTGAGGTCAGGCTGACCGGTCTATAATTCCCTGCTTTCTCTCTCCCTCCTTTTTTAAAAAGTGGGGTTACATTGGCTACCCTCCACTCGATAGGAACTGATCCAGAGTCAATGGAATGTTGGAAAATGACTGTCAATGCATCCGCTATTTCCAAGACCACCTCCTTAAGTACTCTGGGATGCAGTCCATCAGGCCCTGGGGATTTATCGGCCTTCAATCCCATCAATTTCCCCAACACAATTTCCCGACTAATAAAGATTTCCCTCAGTTCCTCCTCCTTACTAGACCCTCTGACCACTTTTATATCCGGAAGGTTGTTTGTGTCCTCCTTAGTGAATACTGAACCAAAGTACTTGTCCAATTGGTCTGCCATTTCTTTGTTCCCCGTTATGACTTCCCCTGATTCTGACTGCAGGGGACCTACGTTTGTCTTTACTAACCTTTTTGTCTTTATATACCTATAGAAACTTTTGCAATCCGCCTTAATGTTCCCTGCAAGCTTCTTCTCGTACTCCATTTTCCCTGCCCTAATCAAACCCTTTGTCCTCCTCTGCTGAGTTCTAAATTTCTCCCAGTCCCCAGGTTCGCTGCTATTTCTGGCCAATTTGTATGCCATTTCCTTGGCTTTAATACTATCCCTGATTTCCCTAGATAGCCACGGTTGAGCCACCTTCCCTTTTTTATTTTTACGCCAGACAGGAATGTACAATTGTTGTAATTCATCCATGCGGTCTCTAAATGTCTGCCATTGCCCATCCACAGTCAACCCCTTAAGTATCATTAGCCAATCTATCTTAGCCAATTCATGCCTCATACCTTCAAAGTTACCCTTCTTTAAGTTCTGGACCATGGTCTCTGAATTAACTGTTTCATTCTCCATCCTAATGCAGAATTCCACCATATTATGGTCACTCTTCCCCAAGGGGCCTCGCATAATGAGATTGCTAATTAATCCTCTCTCATTACACAACACCCAGTCTAAGATGGCCTCCCCCCTAGTTGGTTCCTCGACATATTGGTCTAGAAAACCATCCCTTATGCACTCCAGGAAATCCTCCTCCACCGTATTGCTTCCAGTTTGGCTGGCCCAATCTATGTGCATATTAAAGTCACCCATTATAACTGCTGCACCTTTATTGCATGCACTCCTAATTTCCTGTTTGATGCCCTCCTCAACATCACTACTACTGTTTGGAGGTCTGTACACAACTCCCACTAACGAGTTTTGCCCTTTAGTGTTCTGCAGCTCTACCCATATAGATTCCACATCATCCAAGCTAATGTCTTTCCTAACTATTGCATTAATCTCCTCTTTAACCAGCAATGCTACCCCACCTCCTTTTCATTTTATTCTATCCTTCCTGAATGTTGAATACCCCTGGATGTTGAGTTCCCAGCCCTGGTCATCCTGGAGCCACGTCTCCGTAATCCCAATCACATCATATTTGTTAACATCTATTTGCACAGTTAATTCATCCACCTTATTGCGGATACTCCTTGCATTAAGACACAAAGCCTTCAGGCTTGCTTTTTTAACACCCTTTGTCCTTTTAGAATTTTGCTGTACAGTGGCCCTTTTTGTTCTTTGCCTTGGGTTTCTCTGCCCTCCACTTTTCCTCATCTCCTTTCTGTCTTTTGCTTTTGCCTCATTTTTGTCTCCCTCTGTCTCCCTGCATTGGTTCCCATCCCCCTGCAATATTAGTTTAACTCCTCCCCAACAGCACCAGCAAACACTCCCCCTAGGACATTGGTTCCGGTCCTGCCCAGGTGCAGACCGTCCTGTTTGTACTGGTCCCACCTCCCCCAGAACCGGTTCCAATGCCCCAAGAATTTGAATCCCTCCCTGCTGCACCACTGCTCAAGCCATGTATTCATCTGCGCTATCCTGCGATTCCTACTCTGACTAGCACGTGGCACTGGTAGCAATCCCGAGATTACTACTTTTGAGGTCCTACTTTTTAATTTAGCTCCTAGCTCCTTAAATTCTTTTCGTAGGACCTCATCCCTTTTTTTACCTATGTCGTTGGTACCAATATGCACCACGACAACTGGCTGTTCTCCCTCCCATTTCAGAATGTCCTGCACCCGCTCCGAGACATCCTTGACCCTTGCACCAGGGAGGCAACATACCATCCTGGAGTCTCTGTTGCGTCCGCAGAAACGCCTATCTATTCCCCTCACCATCGAATCCCCTATCACTATCGCTCTCCCACTCTTTTTCCTGCCCTCCTGTGCAGCAGAGCCACCTACGGTGCCATGAACTTGGCTGCTGCTGCCCTCCCCTGATGAGTCATCCTCCCCAACAGTACCCAAAGCGGTGTATCTGTTTTGCAGGGGGATGACCACAGGGGACCCTTGCACTATCTTTCTTGCACTGCTCTTCCTGCTGGTCTTCCATTCCCTATCTGGCTGTGGACCCTTCTCCTGCGGTAAGACCAACTCACTACACGTGATACTCACGTCATTCTCAGCATCGTGGATGCTCCAGAGTGAATCCACCCTCAGCTCCAATTCCGCAACGCGGACCGTCGAGAGGTCGAGGCGGATACACTTCCCACACACGTAGCGCCCAGGGACACCGGAAGTGTCCCCGAGTTCCCACATGGTACAGGAGGAGCATATCACATGGCCGAGCTCTCCTGCCATGTCTTAACCTTAGATACCCTTAAATTGGTAATAACAATGTTACAGTTCACTTACTGATATAAAAAATAAAAGAAAAGCTACTCACCAATCACCAGCCAATCACTTACCTCATTGGCTGTGACGTCACTTTTTGATTACTTTGTACTTCTATTTTGCTTTTTCTCCCGCTGTAGCTGCCTTTTGATAGGCTGCTCCCGCGTCTCACCAACTGCCGCTGGCTCTCGATCTCCCGCTGGTTTCATTGTACTATGTTATGTTTGAGCCAAGTGCACTTAATGATTGGCTCGTCCTGGAAGTCCCAACTGGTTGGCAGTTGAGTGCTGTGGTACCACCTGGTCTACCATTTTCTTTTCCATTATTGCCATTCAATCATTTTTTTTCTCACTGATTTTCTCCACTTTCTTGCTTACATGCAGGTGTTCAATCTTTGGAGTATAGTTCCACATACAGTTTAATTAAATACAAGTATCTCTCACCATTGAGAATGGACAAATAAAAGCTGGTGAAGGTCTAGTGCAGAACCGTCACAGCTTTTCTTTCTTCACCTTCACTTGCAATCCTTCCCTCAAAAAAATGTCTTTGCTGCTGTCCCACCTCCAAGCCAGTAGAATGTAGTAACCTGGTTCCTTGTTACGTGCTGCTACCTAATTCACTGAGAAGTGTTGTATCTGTAGAGGGAGACTAGTCCTGGCAGACAATTCTGCCTCCAAAATGGAGTGTACCACCCAGTGCTCCAGTTCACAAAGAACTAGTGAAGCTTGTCCAATGTGGTCTGACGTTTTGAAATTCTTTTGTGCTAACCTTTGGAGGCCACCACTCTGGAGTTGCTGAGACACCTGCAGTATGATGTCTGTTGAGGTATTTTGCTACGGGCAATAATATGGGGCAGCCACTTTTAAAATTTTCTGTGCACTACACAAATATGTTTAATAGGTCACAGTAGTTTTAATCTTTTTTGTTATAATTGCCTGCTTCTCAGATGTTTATATAAACTAGAAATTAATCCTTATTACTAATAAAAGTAAGATATGTAGTCTTGTATATGTGATACCTTTTTGCATCTTCATTTTAGGTGTATTTGAAAGAGGCTCCATGGCCGTCTGCACAGTCAGAGGTTCGAACAATCAATGCGTACAAGACCCCAAGAGATAAGGTTCAGTGTATCCTGCGAATGTGCTCCACCATAATGAATCTGTTAAGCCTGGCCAATGAGGACTCAGTCCCTGGGGCAGATGACTTTGTTCCTGTTCTTGTGTTTGTCCTTATCAAGGTGAGCCATCAGATGAATATCAATTTTGTACAGCAATGTATTTATAATACCGCCAATCCAAAATGCCACTGGTACTTTCATCTCGGAAGACAAGCAGAGGGATGCAACCTTCGGCTAACTTACTGAAAATTACTCTTGCCATGAAAGCCAAATTGTAACTTACCATTTTATGTATTTAGAATTCTTTTCAGATAGTTATATGGGGCAGATCTTAGCATTTTGCATAGCTATGTTTTGTCCTTTAATCTGTTGCCGTTTATGTTCTCAGTGAACGATAGGCAGCTGTCCTATTAGATTTTGACTTGAAAAGTCTAACCCTGTAATTACTGGAGCAGCAAGTATGTTAAAACCTTGAACATTTTGACCACCTTTGTGTTATGATGCAAAAGGTGCTTTCTCTGTGCAAAACATAGCTATACAAATTTATATTTTGGGATAAGAATATCATCTGTCATCAGTAAGGTTATTGTTTTAATGTTTTTTGAGGAAGATTCAGTGTCATTAATTCCTGCGGGATTCTACAGCACTAATGACAGCTTCTTTAGGCTAATTGGCACTGCTAGACAATGCAACCTGCCTGATAGAGATGATGTACTTCAGGTGATATAAAGCACCTTTAATCTAATTGAAATGTTCTGAATGCTTCTCGCATACATATATATAATATTTCCCATGAAATTAGGACATCAGTATTGAATGAAAAGTAATTTATTGTGTGTATGACTCTTCTCTCTGTCTCCCTCCTGATTTTGTATGCTTTTAATTCATCTCTTTTATACCTTTAGGCTAACCCACCCTGCCTGCTGTCCACTGTTCAGTACATCAATAATTTCTATGCCAGCCGGCTCGGTGGAGAGGAATCCTATTGGTGGATGCAGTTCACAGCAGCAGTTGAATTCATTAAAACCATTGATGATCGCAAGTGAAGCAGAACACCACCTGCATGACAGACTGTTAGGAAAAGTGAAAAGATTTACACCAACTGTTTGTGGGAGGGGATCTGAAGACTGAATCTTCTTCTCTTGTATAATAGATGTACATAGTGTGGAGGCATTTAAAAAAAAAAAGGAACAACTAGATTCAGTGGGTCTTTACCAAAATTAACAATCAGATTTACTAACGGGTCTTTATATTTCTATCGTATAAAGTCAACAGGTTAGCAATGCAAAAAGGACCACACTTTTTCAGCCATTTCATAAAATTTGCCAGTGCACTGTTGGAATATGACATATCTACCCTACGTTAACCTGATCTGCATGAGTTTTGAGCTGGGGCTTCAAACAAGTGCAGTGGTGATTTTTTTTTTTCTTTGGGAAAGGACAAGCAGCAGTTGTGGCTAATGTATTTTTTGTGTTTGACTGTTGCAAGAGCCCGGGCCAAACCTGGAGGGGAAACCTGTATGTGTATTTGACCAAACAATCATGCTTTCCCTGAAAGTAACGTACTGACAATGTACAACCTGTCAGACCCCCAAGGTAAAGAATCCACAGCTACAGTTTATCATTTTATCTGAAAAAAGTCACCACCTCACGTTGCTTCAATAAATTTTTGGCCCTGCTATTAAATTATTATTTCCAAAGTTTGGACTTTTCTTAGGCCATGACCTAATTACCTGATGTTGCTGCCTTAATTGGCGAATGTTTAAGTGTTAGCATTTAACCAACCTGTTAGTAAAGCGGCATAGAACTCTCTTTGTTTTTGCTGCTGGGGTTATCTTTGCAAACTTAATCCATATAACGATGCTTTTCTGGAGGTTCATTTACAAGGATACCTGTTTCACTTGGATTGAGGAAGAACAGAGTCTGTCTGCTGGTTCTCAACGTTTCGAGTTCTTGTGCTGGTCCCCTTCTCGTGTGGCGGAATCATAGACACTGAAAAAAGTGGATCTGAGATTCTGCCCTCTGTGTAAGGGAGCCGGTTTTAGTAGGGGGGCTACAGAGCGGATACTGCTCTCCCACGATCCATACTTAAGTTGCCTTTATCTTACAGCTTGTTAACAGTGAAATGTTGGAATCCCAATCAGACAGCTGCAGTTGAATTTCAACCTCTACTGCTATTCAAACTCCTCTACCCTCATCAAGATTGTTTTTTCCCCCTGTGCAATCGGATGGGGTACTATTCATGCCCCACAGAAGCCCACCTCTCCGACTCCCGGACCACAGAGTTATACTGATCTCCATGAAGTTTGCAACCATGAATGGCTTGGCTAAAAGAGGAAGTGAGATCTGAGAGAGATGACAATGAGAGAGGAAGAGCAGGGAAGATTAATCCAGATCACTTCAGTACCCTACAGTAGCTGAGATTTGCAGTTGACAGCAGTGCCTTTGTCAACAGTGAGAGCTAAAAATTTAACAGCCAACATGAATGGACAGCCATACATGACTCACTTTTACAACACTTTTATGGAACCATTTTTAATAAACATTCAGAAGGCATTGGGACTTGGTTCTTCGAAGAACAATTTCCAGTTCAAAACTGCAGTGAGTCAGGTCAATTGTAAGGATATATAAATGACTCAAGATATGTTGAGGATTTAAATTATTATCTTTTTGGTTATGTTGCGTATGGCTCACGAAAAGTTAGGATTAAATAATGGCAGTTCCAATAAGTTAAGTTTCATTTATAAGGCTGATTTGCTGTTTTTTCTTTGTATTTAAAAAAAAAAGGGACCATTACTCTGGGTGGCAGAATGGTAATTTTCATGTAAATTCACCTGACTGTTCATACTTTTGTTTATTTTCTAAAAAATATAACTTGAGAAGATGGTCTCCATTGTGCTGATCCAAAACCAGCATAAAGTAAGCTTGCTGGTTATATTTGGTCTCTCGGCCAGCAAAGACCTCCATGGATTGCTTATTTGAGACTGTCAGTTAACTTGCTATTGTAGACTGGGCTGACATCCTTCCTGATCTTAGATACCGGCCAGAACCAGAGACTTAGCCCCAGTACCTCTCGAATGATGCTGTTGCATTTTGGTTTGGCATCAAGGATCAGGAATGATGCTAATTTCTCCTGACCAAAATGGCAGCTCACTAGAGCAGGGTGGGGGGGTGCTGTTGGATGCATCATCTGAGTAGTAAATCTCTGTCTGACGCTGCTTTATAACTCACAATATCTCCTCCCAAGGAAGGAAGACTTAAAAAAAAAAAGACTTTCCCTCCAACCCCAAAGAGTGACACTCTCCCATAACCTTTGTTGCAATTCTTAGACTGGAAATTTTGGATTCCACAATGTTTCATCAAGTTAATTATCTGAATTGGAAAAAAAAACTTTACAAAATGTATAAAGATGTTCTAACTGTATGTATAATTGATGTGGGAATAGATATTTTAGTGTCAGCCTGGAGTAAAGGACCTTATTCTGCAAAGCGCCATCCTGATTATTCAACATTATAGTCTCGAAGAAATGGATCTCTTCATATCAACACAACCAGGATTCATTTAACAAAATCTTAAGTTCCTAAAAACATTTTAAACCTATCTGCAATAAAAAAGAAATGTCACATAATGAATCTTAACATGCATCTGCTCACTTCAGTATGGCAGTTGACGTGTCTGAAGATTTGATGATGAATATGGTCTACAGTGATAAAGCCATATACCTAGAATAAAACAAAAGAATAAAACTAAATTGATCTACCTGATTACAGCCATGAGATTTTTTAAATTTTGTTTTTACTTATATAAAAAAAAAACTTTCATCCAACCCTATTGGTGATCACTGTTCACATTGAGTTGTATACAATTACCAAAAATAAGTTCAACTTTAACTTTATTTTTGTTTGGTGTAATTAAGTTTGAGTTTTAGGGTAGTTATTAAGCATCTAGCTATTATGTACTAGGTAACACTATTAGAAGGATACATGGTAAAATTACATATTATCTCTGAATACTGCTAATCTTGGGTTGTTCACTTGGGAATCTGAATTCCATAGACTGGTGCAGTACTCGGCCTGATGGTGGTGTTAGAAAACTGGAAAAAGTAATATATTTATACTTTTAGCCGTGGGGTATCAATGCAGTTAGAGTTATATGTAGCTGTGAGGTATCTGATTTGATAACCTGAACAAAATTGTCAGTACCCTGTAGTAAGTAATTTGCTGCAAAAGTGCTTTACAGACGAACAAATTGGAGCACTCAGATTCGGAGGGGAAAAATCTTTCAAAACAGAAAGCTCCTCTTGGCCTAGTCAATGTTATATTTGTACAGCCTCTGTGCTTTCCCTCAGTGTCGCAGACCAGTGCCTTGCAGCTCTAGAACCTCTGCATCATTGGGGTGCACTGCAGAGTAGTGTACACATGGTGAATTGTAGTACTACAATCCATGTGATAATGGAGGGAAGGTGCAGTTGAAAGTGTGCTCGTCTCTGCTGAAGATTAATCGTGTCTCTCATAATTGGCTGAAGCAACAATCTGTTCGTGTTTTGCAGTTGCACTTTTGAATAATTTTTAGTGTTGTAATGAGATTTCTTAATGTTTGAGGAATACGTTTTTTAAGTTTCCCTTACATTAAAGACTAAACTTTGATTTAGAGCAACAACAAAAAATTCTAAATGTACACAATTTGAAGTTTAGGGATTGGGGATTATTTATTTTACAATTAGACTTCTTGTGAAAATTGAATTATCAACTATTTATTTTTAACATGCTTTCTCTGCAAACATTCATTTTAAATTGGCTTTTTTTTGTTTTAAGTTTGGGGGTTTGGTCTGCTATGTTGAAGCCTTTAGTATTTTTTTCCTTTTGCAGCTTGTATTTGAGTCATTGATTGTAACCTGAGAGACTTTGCTTTGAAATGTATGGATGCTGCCACTTGCATATAACTTAAATTATTTGAACAAGTACACAAAACTTGCAGCTACTTTAATCACACAAAAAAATAGTATACTGACATGCATATAAATCCAGAAAGCACATTTGCAAGGACCAAACAGCAGCAGCATACACCATCGGTGTCTGTGATGGCCTGAAACAGCAGGAATCAGCAACTAATGCTTTACTGCAGTTAGCAGCTCAGAACATGGGTGGGACTGTTATACTTGAGAAGTTGACCTGAGCTTAACTTAATACTGTGTTCTGTTTGTTAACTGCATCACCTGTATTACTGCCTCCCTTTGAAACTGTTAGAGCCTTTACAAACTTAAGTTAATGAGCTTGCACAATCTTGCACACAGGAAAAATGTATACTGTCTTTAATGAGATTAATGTAATATATCATTCTATAATGCTAATTAAAGGGAGCAGTTTATCCCATTGTTTGTGTCTGCTGGTGAATTTGGTGGTTCTTACCATATTGAATTGATTTCAATGTTAATTCTCTTTGTCTGCAATATGGGTGGACTTCAAAAATTGTGCAGCACAGTAACATCACAGGTATGTATGTACTGTACAGTGTTTAAACTGACTCAAATTGATACACATTGACTTTAACTGCAAATGGAACTAGATTTAAGTGAGCGATTTCAGATTAAACTTCAGGTTGTTTACAAACCTGTAAGATGTGTAAGAACGTCAACAGACATGGTTTCAACTGTATTGTACATGCAAACTTAACAGCAACACTCGGAGCAGTAATGCAGTGGTGCTCAATATAAATCAATGGAACAAGTCCAGTTTATAGATGGGGTTGAACAAAAGGAAGAGGATCAAGCGAATGATCTACTGTACTGACGTGATGTGTCGGAGGATTGCTGTTTGTACGTTTATCCCAACATTCCTCACACACTCGTTCCTTATTGCAGCCAGACTGAGGAGAGGCTAAATGGAGTCAGGGTAATTCCCTGGAGAAAGGGAGGAAAAAATGCTAAATGAATGACAACTCGTCTTGCTGCTTTTGTCTACCACATCGCAGCTGTCTCAAGCTCAGAAGAGCCAGAGAGCTGCCATAAGATGGTCTGCTTTTCCTTTCGTTCTGTAGGGGAAACTTTCAGGCAAATTGGTTGGGCCTCTTTACTGTGGATTCATAGCCATGATCAATTTTCACCAATTGTAGATTGAGTACACTAACACCCTGTATGTTAAGATTGGCAACACATGTTTTGTCTGCTCAGATTCCTAATCAATTCTCCCAATGTGAAAATGTACTTTTACTATGTAACTTCTTGTACGGCACCATAACTAAACGTCACTCGGCAATGCTTCTAGTGATTCCAGCAACGCTTAGGCCTGGCGATGCACATGTCCCCAGTGTATCCACCGTTTTTTCAGGTTATCCAGTACAGCAGAGCATTCCCAAATTGAGGGCAGGTGTGTGGCTTTCTCTCTCATTGACACTTGCCCCATCTCTTATTTTCATGTAAAGTGGGGACTGTGGCCCATATTCCCCTCCCTCCAGGCGTAGGCCAATCGAGTAACCAGCTAGCTCCATTCAAATCAGGTCAACCCAGAGAGCCTCCTGTTCTAACACAAGAACATCAAATGCTGGAAATACTCAGCAGGTGAGGCAGCATCCGTGGAGAGAGAAATAGAGTTAATGTTTTGGGTTGATGACCACTAGTCAGAACTGGAAAATTAGAGATGTAATAGTTTTTAAGCAAGTACAGAACTTTCTGGTCTGTAAGACTTAACCAGCTGAGCAAATTGAGGAAGATGCCCATGCAGCACACAAGGCTGTGGGTTCAATTTATGTGTTTTCTTTTCTGGCGAAGCAGCTGCTTTCGACCACTTACCACCTGCTAATTGAAAGAATGGTAGCGATCAGAAGCTGGATGTATGAGTATAAGAATTAGGAACAGGAGTAGGCCATCTAGCCCCTCGAGCCTGCTCCGCTGTTCAAGATCATGGCTGATCTGGCCGTGGACTCAGCTCCACTTACCCGCCTGCTCCCCGTAACCCTTAATTCCCTTATTGGTTAAAAATCTATCTGTGACTTGAATACATTCAATGAGCTAGCCTCAACTGCTTCCCTGGGCAGAGAATTCCACAGATTCACAACCCTCTGGGAGAAGAAATTCCTTCTCAACTCGGTTTTAAATTGGCTCCCCTGTATTTTGAGGCTATGCCCCCTAGTTCTAGTCTCCCCGACCAGTGGAAACAACCTCTCTGCCTCTATCTTGTCTATCCCTTTCATTATTTTAAATGTTTCCATAAGATCACCCCTCATCCTTCTGAACTCCAACGAGTAAAGACCTAGTTTACACAATGCCCTACCCTACCACTCTTTTACAGAGTCTGTTTGAGCACCTGTGGGCTACTCTTAAAATAACTCTGAATTTCTAAGCAAAATACACACAGCTTTTCAGATCATAATCCAACTGAAACCAGTAGGACTCTTGCTGATCGAGAGACCTTAGTTACATAGTCTTATTAGCCAACCTATATACAAATGTACAATCATTTGGACAAAATATTTTCACCCAGTAAAATAAAATACTAACTGCATTCAAGCAGGTGCAAAACTTTCATTTCAAATACCATTTTTAACTTTTTGAAGAATTTTCTGAAATGTTGCTTTTCTTGAATGTATTTGCAATGGAAGACTGTCACCACAAGGTGGCAGACTTGGCTTGCATACAGTGTTAATTCTCTGGTATCACAGTCACTTTCAGAGTTCACTTTATTAACCAACTCCTGAAATTCCTGGGTAGCTGTTTTTACGGGGGGGGGGGGGGGGCGGACTTGCGTCGAGTTGGTATTGTAAGTATCTCCTGCTTTGCTGGGTACACCGTGAGCTTGCTCGCGATCAAGATTAAACAAAGCACAGAGGGCAGTGCAGATTGCTGGTATCCGAGTTGGATAAAGTGTAGTTTATGGAAGGCGGTGAGCCAGCAAGGATAACATGAGAGACTAGAGTCAAAGGATTGCAAAGGCAGTACTGGGGGCTATTGCTGAGGTTGAAGTAAGTGGTCGCGGGAGTGGCTATGAGGTGGGTCGAACAGGCTGATGAGGTGGGTCGAACAGGCTGCTGAGGTGGAACAGTGCTCAGACTGAGCAAGTGGTCAGTAAGGTGGGGCAGGGAGTTTATGACGAGGGCCAGCCAACAACAGTAGTTTCATCGAAGGAAGTGATTGACCCATCCATGACTGGATAATTATGGCATTGATAGACATAAAATAGCCGAGATGCCTTCCTCTGGGGAATGGTTCCTGTTGCAGTATTAGAAAGAAAGCGGAAATTAAACTATATTAATTTTACAAATATGTTGGTCGAGTAGTTGCTCCATATTTTGCATGGACTATAAATGTTCATATGTGCTAATATTGGTTTCAAAGACGTTTTGCAAAAATCAAGTATTGTCCGTTTAAACTTGTGGAATCACCAGCTACCCGGCTCACTCCAGGAGATCTGGGGCTGCTATCTGCACCTTAGTCCTTTCCTGTGGGCTTGAGTTTTCTCAGTATTGTTTAGGCCCGCAATTTACTGATGCAGGTGAGGGGGGCGATGGTGACTATTTTGAGAACTGGTCTTCATTAGGCAGCAAGTTTGCCGAAAGTAATCGTCTCCATTTGAGTTTATGCCTTGTTTTTTTTAGAGTTGGCCCGCCTAAATCTGCCCGACACCGGTGCAATGATATGGGTGCCTGAAGACTGTAAATAATGCAGCTCATCTCTCCAGCAAAGGGTGGCAGCCTCTCACTGCAAGGGGCAGGGAAGGGGATACTTGATCAGATTCCTCCACCAATAGTCACCGCTGATCAGAGAATTGTATAAATTGAGTAATAAGAGCAATTCCAATCATGCTGGCTAAAGGAGGAGGTAACGTATAGCCTGCAAACGAGGACCAGTGTAAGAAAATAAATAGAAACCAATTAAATACCCGGCAGCGAATACAGATTTTTTTGTATGCGAGTGGATGGCTAATCAGGTTAACTACTTATTAGTCTGGAGAGGAGGCAGTAATGTGTATAAACACATTCGTAAAGCAACAAACTTCTCGAAAGGCCTGCAAGCTTGTCGCCTTTAAGCCAAGCAGTGTTTGTTATTTAAAAGTCTGGTCAGTGTTACATTTTGTGTCTTTTAGCCTGTTCCCTACAGTTGCCATCAAACACTGTCTGTTGCAGCTGCCTTGACCGGTCTTTGAGCAGCTGTGGTCGTATGTTTTGCTTTAAACTGAAATATGAATCAAATCATTTCCCTTTCTATCCTAGAGTCACGATTTGCTCCACACTACTCAAACTTTTACGGTTTATAGTGCTAAATAACCAGGCAGTGACAATATGGCAGCTGCCACTGCAGTCCTCACAAACTATCCTGATTTAACCTCTGGCTTGTGTACCCACTGACTGAAGCTGCCTTTTTTTTTTGAAATTCGTAGCCAATCGTTCCAATTCTTTGTCAAATCACAAACGCCAGAGGTCACCTTGGGCCCATTCAAGGATCACTCTGCGCCAATGCTCTTAGCCAAAAGGCCTAGAGCCACTGCACCGTTCCTGGAAGTACTGCAATACCAGGTTCGTGCCATGGAGGTGGATGGGTCAGGTCCCCCACACACCTCCGTGGAGGTGGATGGGTCAAGCCACCCTACCCACCTCCTATTTCCAAAAAAGCAAGCATATACCTTCCTGATCCAGGGAGAACCACCTTGGGGTTATGGTGGTTACTCCCCTGTCAGGTCAGTTACGCATGATCTTAGCCAAAAGGCCGAGAAGCGACCACTGACTGAAGCTGCCTTGTTGGAGTTGCTGCTATTGGGAGTTCTCCAAGCTAGATGTGTATCGGGTGGTTATCTGTCACATTTGTAGGCGTGAAGGAACAGAAAGAGAACCACATTTCCTGCTGGTTCTTGTCTGGCCTCCTTCCCACGGCCAGCAGACACGGATTTACCGGCAGCTGCCAACCTACAGAACTGAATTGACCCCAAAATGTGCCCAAGTTGGCTCACTTTCTCTCCGGGGCATATCTGTGCCCTTAAAGGTTACACAAACACAGCAAAATATTTAAACCTTTTTCCAGAACCCAAGCGACCTGTGAATAGCACCACAAGGGGTCAGCTCATATAGTGGTAGTTCGCTTTTGCCCAATGACTTGCGAGGAAGCACATCATCTTCAACAAATGTTCAAGGCTCTAAATCTCCCTCTGCTGGTGAAAGTCTCACTCTTTTCTCGGACCCTTGGCTGCTTTCGGGCGAATTGTCAGAAGGTGTAATTTGAGCAGATGTCATTTTACTCCTCCCCGCTTAATATTGCAGCTTTAACATCTGGGCGAATCCGCCCAACTGAGACAGGTGAGTTAACGGAGTTGCTAGTAGGTCATCTATTTAATTTTAATGGCCCTATTCATTCCCAAGTTATTATGCCAACTAATTACTGCTGCTAATCGTCTGCACTAAACCCCATTGACATCCATTGGTTTGCCTGAACAATAATACTCATACTTTTGCAAACTGCAGAAACTCGTCCGATATTAGGTCAGAAGCCCAACTTAATGGTGGTGTGCGTTGCACATAAACTACAAGCCATAATAAGATTTTGGTGGTGTTGTATATTTTATGACCCAGCAGATGGCGCTAGATTAGGGCATCTGCCAAATATGCAGTCTCCAAATTAAAATGCACTGTGTGCCAAGGCCCTTATTCAATAAACTCTGCAATCGTTTTCTTGTGTGGTTATATAGAAGTTTTGAATTATGCCCCAAGTTTGGTTGCAGTGGAGGTCGAGGTAAATATGTGTTTTGTCATTCATCGAACCAGCTGCACTCTTCTGTATAACACTACAGTATGGCATAGTGTATAATTTTAAATAATATACTTGGAGTATGGTCAATCCTTATAATTAACACTTGATTAAATATTAATAACCTGTTTTGTTGGTATCACAAGAAAAATATCCTCACTGAATGTTCCAACATATCAAATTCTCAGTGATAGTCAACGGCTCGCAAGAACAATTTCTTTTAAAAACCCAGGGATTCGGTGACAAGATTCTAGTTTAACTTAAGGGTTCAGCTAATTGTTACTGCTTACGGTTAGTTTTGGTTGTTTTATATCAGGAAATTTACATTCTTCAGCAGGGGTTCATCTCTGATGGAATCTTTAATTGTTACCTCAATCCAGAGTCACCTCACCTGCAGATAAATGAGCAAAGGAACACCATGACCCTTCAATGAGTAACTCACGTCTTCTCTGCCACAGTTGAAATATTAAAGATTTGATTATGCACACTCTGTTTCTTCCCCTCCCCTTAAAAGCAGCTGACAAGCACTTGGGTAGTTGCATTTTTTAGCAGAACTTAGCAGGGTTAACATATGGACTCTATTCCTCTAACACTCATCAGAACAATATATACCAATGGGATTCTATGATTAGACACTTAAAAACAAATTCCTGTGGATATCTGACACTACGGCACTACACACATTGCATATGTATTTAAAAAATCCAATAAAACAAAGATTTGTCTTCTCCAATTTAAAAATGAATCAAAGTCACCCAATGAAAACCGTGCACTTGGGTGTATTCAATGTTATTATCACTTTCTCTTTCCATTATCAAGTGGTAGAGGAGCCCAGACACCACTGTTGCTGGGAGCCAATGCCTGAACCAACCAACCGTGTGTGAAAATAACAATAACTTTTATTTATATGGCACCTTTAACGGAGTAAAACATCCCAAGGCACTACACAAGTGTTACAGACAAACAGATAAATTTGACACTGAGAAATTAAGGCAGATGATCAAAAGCTTGTTTAAAGAGGTAGAACATAGAAACATAGAAAATAGGTGCAGGAGTAGGCCATTTGGCCCTTTGAGCCTGCACCACCATTCAATAAGATCATGGCTGATCATTCACCTCAGTACCCCATTCCTGCGTTCTCTCCATACCCCTTGATCCCTTTAGCCATAAGGGCCACATCTAACGCCCTCTTGAATACATCTAACGATAGGTTTTAACGAGCATCTAAAAGGAGGAAAGAGAGGTAGAGAGGCGGAGAGGTTTAGAGAGGGAGTTCCAGAGCTTAGGGCCGAGGCAGCTGAAGGCACGCCCACCGATGGTTGAGCAGTTATAATGAGGGGATGTTCAAGAGGCCAGAATTTGAGGAGTGCAGACATCTTGTGCGGTTGTGAGGCTGAAAAAGATTACAGAGATAGGGAGCGGCAAGTCCATGGAGTGATTTGTAAATGGATGAGAATTTTGAAATTGAGGCGTTGTTTGACTGGAAGCCGATGTAGGTCAGAAAGCACAGGGGCGATGGGTGATCGTGACTTGGTGCGGGTTAGTACACGGGCTCCTGAGTTTTGGATGGCCTCAAGTTTATGTCGTGTGGAATGTGGGAGGCCGGTCAGGAGTGAGTTATAGTAGTCGAGTCTAGAGGTAACAAAGGCATGAATGAGGGCTTCAGCAGCAGAAGAGCTGAGGCAGGGACGGAGGTGGGCAATGCTAGGGAGGTGGGGGGAAAAAGTACCAAGCAACCAGCAATGGCCCAATAGAATCGAGGTTTAAAATTGTGATATCACTGCATGTGTTTAATCATCATTTAAATTTAAATCCCACATGGCTTCAAAGCTAAAAAAAAAAAGACGCAAGGAATACTTGGAAAAAGCAGATAGTGGTGGTGACATAGTGTATTTAATTCTCCACTCCAGTCGCACTCTAACCTCTCCGTCCTCGGCCTCCTGCACTGTTCCAATGAAGCTCAACGCAAGCTCGAGGAACAGTACCTCATCTTTTGTTTAGGCACTTTACAGCCTTCTGGACTCAACATCGAGTTCAACAATTTCAGACCATAACCTCAGTCCTTATTTTTTTTCCCTTTCCCATGGCAGCTGGTTATGATTCGGCCATTTACTCCCTATCTAGACTCATCTTTTGTTTCTTTACTTGTCCCATTACCATCTCCTTTTGTCGGACACCATCATTCCTTTTGTGTCTCTAATCTCTCCTGTCTCCCACCCTCTCACAGACCTTCCCTTTTGTTCTTTCCTCCCCCCCTTTCCCTGCCCTTGCACTTGCTTAAAAATCTGCTTTATCTTTAACTGTTTCCAGCTCTGACAAAGGGTCATCGACCTGAAACGTTAACTATGTTCCTCGCACCACAGATGCTGCCTGGCCTGCTGAGTATTTCCAGCATTTTCTGTTTTTATTTCAGATTTCCAGCATCCACAGTATGTTGCTTTTGTGTTGAGGCAGAAATCTTCTTAGGCAGTCCCTCGAAGCGAGGATGACTTGCTTCCACACCAAAAAGGGAATGAGTTCACAGGTATTTCAATGATGGTCCTAATATTCCAGGTCCCGAACTACACATTGAAGGGTGGAAGATGCCTGTGCGGGGATGTTTTTTAACGTGTGGTGGCCGTTGCACACCAGCCACCGCACGGGCTTGACAGAGCTAGGTCTTGGTCCAATGGCAAGGATTACCCAAGACGACTGGAGACCAGCTCTGCCGCATGGACCCAGTGCGCGCACACATCGCAGTGTGGGCTGGCCCTTGCTGCACCTGGGCCCACGACTCTTCTGGGCCCCGAACTCACGTCTCTCCCGGGCCCCGATCACGTCCCTCTCCAATCTCTCGCCGCTTCTTCGCCCCGACCTCGACGCTCCTCTGCTGTTTGCCGCCTCTCCTGCTGTACCTGCCTACGCTCCAATCAATGACCTGGATTTTAGTGACGCCCAATCCAGTCGCCCTTCTCCAAGTTGTTGCCCTTCTGTACCAGCTCGTGCTGCTCCCTGGCGTCCATAAAATCAGCGGAGGTGCAGCGGCCTGGGAGCAGTGTGGGCCCCAGAGTGATGGGATGTAGGATTGCAGCTGCAATTCCCATACAATTAGTTAGCAATCTGTTGTAACCTTGTGTGTAACTGCTAAGATGAAGCTAGGGCTTCTCCACAGAGACAGTTATTGTGAGCCGGTCATTGCACCTGCTAGAGATTTGTAGAATGACATTGATAGAGGCTGGGAATCAGAATGGTGTAAAGGAGAATTCTTAAGGAGTTAAATAGAAAATATTTTCAAATAATTAATAAAATGTATCTAACATTTTCCATCATAAGAAAACATGTAAACTTAAATTAGACAGCAGCAAAGTAAGATGCTTGTTCATCTCTCTGGGGATGCACGTCAAATAATTCAGACCTGGTTTATACAGCTACATGTTCTAGACAGCTGTGTTCACCTCACCAGGACTGTGGTCCAGCAGTAGAGACTGGTTTTGATATGAAGAAGAATGGAATGACTGATTACTCTGCTCAAATAGGGTTGGGAAAGTTGCTGAAACTTGCTATCCATTGGTAACAGACACCTACACATGAAACTCGCAACCTGTGATGTTTCCAGAGCTGCAGATGAGTTTGAATGTATTGTATTGTCCCTGCTGCTTTAGGCTGTGAGATGGACCTGAAATTCTTGGCAGAAAACAATTTGTGAGCAGCAAGCAATATTTCCCATAGCTGAAAGGAAATGACTGCTTTTGAAAGAGGTTCAATTCACAGAAAGACATTTATTTTATACTGGAGAAACCATTTTCTCATTGGTGTGTGAGACATCGTCCGTCTCCGCCCCTGCCTCAGCTCATCCACTGCTGAAACCCTCATCCATGCCTTTGTTACCTCTAGACTTGACTATTCCAATGCACTCCTGGCTGCCCTCCCATATTCTACCCGTAAACCCGTAAACCAGAGGTTATCCAAAACTCGGCTTCCCATGTCCTAACTCGCACCAAGCCCCGCTCACCCATCACCCCTGTGCTCGTTGACCTTCGTTGGCTCCTGGATAAGCAACGCCTCGATTTCAAAATTCTCATCCTTGTTTTCAAACCCCTCCATGGTCTCGCCCCTCCCTATCTCTGTAATCTCCTCCAACCCCACAACCCCCCAAGATATCTGCACTCCTCGAATTCTGCCCTGTTGAGCATCCCTGATTATAATCGCTCAACCATTGGCGGCCGTGCCTTCTGTTGCCTGGGCCCCAAGCTCTGGAACTCCCTGCCTAAACCTCTCTGCCTCTCTACCTCTCTTCCCTCTTTTAAGATGCTCCTTAAAACCTACCTTTTTGACCAAGGTCATCTCCCCTAATTTCTTCTTATGCGGCTCGGTGTCAAATTTTCTGTCTTATAATACTCCTGTGATGTGCCTTGGGATGTTTTACTATGTTAAAGGCGCTATATAAATATAAGTTGTTGTTGTTGTTGAAGTGCATGCAGGTTGCTCATGGGCACTGGTTGAAAGATTTTCACTCAAAGCCTGATACAGGCAGGCTGCCATTGGAATACAATAGGAGGGTTATTTAATTGAAGTAGGTGAACTGGAAGACTGGGGATTTCTCACTTTAAACACCGTATCACTGCCTAAGATTGTGTGTGAAGGCTCCCCGGGTGGCTCAGGAAGTTTCTCCAGTTACTAGTTGAACCATACAGACCAGAATAGTTCTAGTTTGATTGCTGGCCTGTGCTGAATTAGCTGATCTCACTTTGCATTCAAGTTGGGATAGAACATTTATCCTCAATGTTCCCATGTGGAGGTGGAAAGCAAATCAAATTTGCGAGAGTTCCTGCTCCTGCTTGTTGTCCAGCAATCCCTCCAGGAAGTGCTGATATGGGCACATCGGATAAGGGCAGGTTCGGGCTCAGTTACGTTGCACAGGTGAGTGTCACCCTTGTGTTTAAATCCCTCTGTATCCTAACCCTCTCCACCTCTATTACCTGCTGTGTTGCTACAACCACTGCCGCCCCGAACTTTTCATTCCTCGGTTTCCAGCTTGTTGTACATCCCCCACACAACCCCCCTACCCCCCTCCCCTCCCCAGCCTTTGCCCAACCCTTGGCAGCCATGCTTTCAGCTGCTCCAGCTCCCCACACTGGAATTCTCCCCACCTCCTTCTCTTCCTTTAAGACCCTCCTTAAAAAAACACCTCCATGACCCTTTGGTCATCCCTTCTAATATCCCCTTCTTTGGCTCAAGGCCCAATTTTCTCCTTATACTTCTGTGAAGTGCATTATAAAGTGCAGTAGTACCGTGTTCTACCACATACATGGTGTTCTAGTATTGAAAGAGTGCCTTGAATGATTATAATTGAATGCACATGGTTATTCTTGCCCCTTCACCCACTAACTTGTCCATTAAAAAAGATTGCAGGGCTATGAGGACAGAGCGGGACTAATTGGCCAGCTCTTTCAAAAAGCCGGCACAGGCACAATGGGCCGAATGGCCTTCTGTGCTGTATTATTCTATGATACCATGAAGCTAATGGTGCAACTAATAAATAGGAAAAGTTATTGAAACAGAGGCAGGGGTCCAGTACTCAAGCAGTAGTATTACTAGGGTGTTGTAAGTACAGTACTGTTCATCTTCATATACCAAAAATACATATAAGCTCATTGCCTGCTTTTGGCAGAGCAAAGAAGGCTTATGATAACTGTTTTAGAAACATAGAAAATAGGTGCAGGAGTAGGCCATTCGGCCCTTCGAGCCTGCACTGCCATTCAATATTATCATGGCTGATCATTCACTTCAGTACCCCATTCCTGCTTTCTCTCCATACCTCCTGATCCCTTTAGCCGTAAGGACCACATCTAACTCCCTTTTGAATTTATTTCTTAATAATATACCAGATTTTGAACGGATGCATGCACTTATAGAGAATCTGTTTCATCCAGTAGAATCATTGCTACATAACAAGCCAATAACACCTTTACCTGGATTTATGATCTGTGTGGGCATACTGTGGTTGCTAAAACACCAAGAGGCATTTTCTTTTTACATATGGTCGGGTTGTGAAATCGGAATGCCCTGGTGCAGAAAGAAAGTGATTTGCAGTATTTTTTCCCCCTAATTTGTGTGCGATCAAATTCTCAAGTGGCCATGTTAAAGCAATCTTCAGCAGGAAGGCTGGTCAATAATATGGACAAAAAAAAAATATTTTACAGGGTGTGTTACAATCACATTATTGTCCAGCACATGGGTTTGTGAGACTACTTGCAGCCCAATACATGGGACCTGACCTTGATCATAAATCTTTCCTGTACCTATAACCTACACTATTCAATTTTACCCCTGTCGCACAGGCTAAAACTCTCATTTCTTCCAGTGTAGCCAGTGGTCAGAATCAAACTTGAAACATACTGTAATGTATTTGCTTCATGGGTTCTTTGCTTAAGAATTCACAGCAACACATTGCTATTAAGAACTAGTTGGTTTATTAGCAAAGGTTAGATGGGGCGTGGGTTTAATGCTTCATCTGGAAGATGGCACTTTCTACATTGCGGGACTTCTCAGTGCCATGCTGAAGTAGCAGTGTGGATTCTGTGCTCAAGTCCCTGAGTGGGGCTTGAACCCCCCAACCTTCTGATTCAATCTGCTGGCACTCAGTGAAGCTCACAACCGTAAAAACAAACAAGAGCTGACCATTTCAGGTGTGGACTCTTCATCAGAACTGAGAGACACGCGTAAACAGACTTAGTACGGCAAGATGAACAGGACATTCCAGTCAGCTGCACAGTCTAAATACAGCCCAGTTAATTTCCACAGGTCAGCGCTGGACAGCTTCACAAAGGAAAAATGACTTGGATTTATATAGCGCCTTTCATGACCACCAGACATCCCAAACCACTTTACAGCCAATGCAGTCACTGTTGTAATGTAGGAAACGTGGCAGCCAATTTGCATAGAGCAAGCTCCCACAAACAACAATGTGATAATGACCATATCATTTGTTTTAGTGATGTTAATTGAGGGATAAATATTGTCCCAGGACACCAGGGATAACTACCCCTTCGAAATAGTGCCATGGGATCCTATTCGTCCACCTGAGAGAGCAGACGGGACCTCATTTTAACGTCTCATTCGAAAGACGACACCTCCGATGGTGCAGCACTGCCTCAGTACTGTCAGCCTAGATATTTGTGCACAAGTCTCTGGAGTGGAACTGTGAGACCCACAATCTTCATGACTCAGAGGCGATGGTGCTACAAACTCAGTTTCTGTAATGAGTTGATACTCTTACCATTGAAATTTAGATCTATCATGCTCAATATTTTGTACAGACTGAAATTATGGCTTAAAGGATCAGCAAAATTTATTCATTTTTTTAAAAGAAAATGGTACCATTTATTTTTTTCTCAATTAAAAAATAATAGACAGATGACAGAGGGCTTCGCTTTTCAGGATTCTTAAAATAATATGATTACGGTCTGAGTAAATTCCTGAGTTTATTCAAACATCACAATGCTGTTTGCCTCTGTGTTAATTGCTCAAAGGTCCTGCTGATTGTGTGAAGTTCCTCCTGTTCATAATAATGAGCCATTCATCAGTGCTCCAGACTGTTGATCTGTAGAATATTAGATCACTATTAGGAACAGAAGGAACTTGACACCGGCAGCAAGATCTTTAAGGGATTAACACCGAGGTAAATGGCAATGCGACATTTAAATAAACCTCGGAATTTACTCAGCTGCAGCCACAATTATTTATAATTTATAATATCAGGAATGGTCACGTAAAGGAAAAACCAGCTGCTTACATGTGAAAGCCAGTACTTAAAAGGTACAAATGATACTTCACCCAATAGTACCACTTTTATTAATAGGAAAAAATATTTATTTTCAAAAACAAATTTGAGCTCACTTGGTGATTTACTGCAAGTATTCAGTGTGGGACCAAATTTACAGACCAAGCCAGTCTGAGTTAGTTGTTGCTAGACTAGTAATTCTGAGAATTGGACAAATAATCCAGAGAATGAGAATTCAAATCCAGTTTGAGAATTTGAATTCAGTTTAAAAAGTCTGGAAAACAAGTTGGTATCAGTAACATTGACCAGGAAGCTGTTGGATTGTTGTGAAAGCCCAATCGGTTCACTAATGTCCTTTAGGGAAGGAAACCTGCTGTCCTTATCTGGTTTGAACCCTCTGTGATACTCCAGTGTCAGCCGTGGCTCAGTGGGTAGCACACTTGCCTCTGAGTCAGAAGATTGTGGGTTCAACTCCCAGTCCAGGGACTTGAATATACAAATCTAGGCTGACACTCCAGTGCAGTACTGAGAGGTGCAGTCTTTCGGATGAGATGTTAAACCGAGGCCCCGTCTGCCCTCTCAGGTGGACGTAAAAGATCCCATTGCACTCCTTCGAAGAAGAGCAGAGGAGTTGTCCCCAGTGTCCTGGTCAATATTTATCTCTCAATTTACATACAAAAACAGATTATCTGGTCATTATCACATTGCTGTTTCTGTTTGTGGGAGCTTGCTGTGCGCAAATTGGCTGCCGTGTTTCCCACATTACAACAGTAACTGCATTGTACTATAAAGCGCTTTGAGACGTCCGGTGGTCGTGAAAGGTGCTATATAAATCCAAGTCTTCTTTCCAGTCCCACATCAATATGGTTTACTCTCAGGTGGCCTACTGGTCCAGTCGTCTTGGACCCCCTTGCCATTGGACCAAGACCGTGCTCTGCTAAGCCCTTGTGGTTGCCGGTGTACAACGGCCACCCCACGTTAAAAGAACTCGCGCACATGCGTCTTCCACCCCTTTAAAATGAAGTTTGGGACCTGGAACATCAGGACCATCATGGACAATCCCAACAGCGACAGGCCGGAACACCGCACCGCTATCGTTGCCCGGGAGCTCAGTCGCTTTGACGCTGACATCGCCGCCCTAAGTGAGACCCGGCAGGCAGGGGAAGGTCAGCTCAAAGAACAAGGTGGACATTACACCTTCTTCTGGAAAGGCAAACCAGAGGAAGAACGCCGCCTCCATGGAGTTGGCTTCGCCATCAAAAATTAGCTGGTTGACCACCTCAGAGACTCTCCCTGCGGGATTAGCGAACGTCTCATGACTCTCCAGCTCACCCTATCCTGGAACCAGTGCGCCATAGTCATCAGTGCGAACGCCCCAACACCCTATGCAACAGATGAGGCCAAAGAGGAATTCTACTCCAGCCTTGAACAATCCCTGTCCCGAGTCTCAACGGACGACAAACTGATCCTCCCTGGTGACTTCAACGCCAGAGACACAGACCTCCAGGAACATCAACTCCAGCGGTAACCCTGCACCTGACAAAATGCCTAGAACACAACCTTATCATCACCAACAGCTTGATCTGTCAGAGGGACAAGTACAGGGCATCATGGCAACACCCTCGCCCCAAGCACTAGCATCTGCTTGACTACGTCATCGTTCGAGCGAGGGATCGCAAGGATGTGCGCACCATCCTCGCCATGACAGGAGCCGACGAATGCTGCATCATTAACTTCAAAATAACCCCAAAGCAGCGACAGCAACAGAAACAGTGCCACAGAAAAATCATCGCCGGGGCACTCAAAGACCCAGTTAAGAAAGCCCTATGCAGCTAGCGCCTCACTGTCAACCTGGCGACCCTTGATGACCCTGAGATGCAGAGTGCCCACAGCGCCTGGTCTGCCCTCAAGGCCTCCATAACCAGTGCCAGCGAAGAGACGCTCGGTCATTCAACCAGGAAACACCAGGACTGGTTTGACGAGAACGACCAGGAGCTAATAAACCACAAGCGCAGGGCATTTCTGAACTTAAAGCAGCAACTCAATTTGGGAGCAGCAAAGCAGCTCTATAGATGGCTGAAGGCTGAAGTCCAACAAAAAACACGCGACCTAAAGAATAGATGGTGGGTGGAGAAAGCACAGGAGATCCAGCAGCTGGCTGACAGCCATGACCTGCGAGGAATCTTCACCGCAGTTAAGTCCACCTACGGCTCAAGCACCAAGGCCCCACTCTTTAAGGACACCGAGGCAGTCAGTACCCGCTGGAAGGAGCACTTCAAAGATCTCCTTAATCGAGATTCTGCCTTTGACACGAGTGTCCTCGAGTCCATCCCGCAGCATGCTACCCGCCACCATCTCAGCAAAACCCCAGCCCTGCACGAGGTAGAAAAGGCCATCCATCAGCTCAAGAACAACAAGACAACAGGAGCAGATGGAATCCCTGCTGAGGTGGAGTAGCACTATTGGCACAAATGCATGACCTCATCTCTCTTATCTGGAAGGAGGAAAGCATGCCGGGAGATCTCAGAGATGCCATAATCGTGACCATCTTCAAAAAAGGGGACAAATCCGACTGCGGCAACTACAGAGGAATCTCCCTGCTGTTGGCCACTGGGAAAGTCATCGCCAGAGTCCTCCTCAACCGTCTTCTCCCTGTGGTTGAGGAGCTCCTCCCGGAGTCACAGTATGGATTCCGTCCCCTACGGGGCACAATGGACATGATCTTCACCGCGCGACAACTACAAGAGAAATGCAGGGAACAGCACCAACCCTTGTACATGGCCTTCTTTGACCTTACAAAGGCCTTTGACACTATTAACCGTGAGGGACTATGGAACATCCTCCTCCATTTCGGCTGCTCCCAAACGTTGGTCACCATCCTCCGCCTGCTCCACAACGGCATGCAGGTCGCGATCCTGACCAACGGATCCACCACAGACCCAATCCACATCCGGACCGGGGTCAAACAGAGCTGCGTCATCGCACCAACATTCTTCTCAATCTTTCTCGCTGCAATCTCCATCTCACGCTCAACAAGTTCCCCGCTGGAGTGGAACTAAACTATAGAACCAGTGGGAACTTGTTCAAACTTCGTCACCTCCAGGCTAGATCCAAGGTTGTCCATCCTCTGTCATCAACCTACAATACGCGGACGACGCTTGCGTCTGCGCACAGTCAGAGGCCGAACACCAATCCATCATCAACACCTTCACTGTATGAAAGCATGGGCCTTATGCGAAATATCCGTAAGACAAAGGTCCTCCACTAACCTGCCCCGCCACACAGCACTGCCCCCCCCCCGGTCATCAAAATCCACGGCGTGGCCTTGGACAACGTGGATCATTTTCCATACCGAGGGATCCTACTATCAGCAAGGGCAGACATCGATGATGAGGTCCAACACCGCCTCCAGTGCGCCAGCGCAGCCTTCGGTCACCTGAGGGAGCGAGTGTTTGAAGACCAGGACTTCAAATCTGGCACCAAGCTTATGGTCTACAGAGCTGCAGTGATACCCACCCTCCTGTATGGCTCAGAGATGTGGACCATATACAGCAGACACCTCCAAGTGCTGGAGAAATACCACCAGCGCTGCCTCCGCAAGATCCTGCAAATCCACTGGGAGGACAGACCCACCAATGTCAGTGTTCTCGATCAGGCCAACATCCCCAGCATCGGAGCACTGACCACACTCAACCAGCTCTGTTGGACGGGCCACATCGTCCGCATACCCGACACGAGACTTCCAAAGCAAATGCTCTACTCGGAACTCTTACATGGCAAGTGAGCCCCAGGTGGGCAGAGGAAATGTTTCAAGGACACCCTCAAAGCCTCCTTGATAAAGTGCAACATCCCCACCGGCACCTGGGAATCCCTGGTCCAAGACCACCCTAATTGGAGGAAGAGCATCCGGGAGGGCGCTGAGCACCTCGAGTCTCGTTGCCGAGAACATGCAGAAAACAAGCGCAGGCAGCGGAAGGAGCGTGCGGCAAACCAGGCTCCCCACCCACCCTTTCCTTCAACCACTGTCTGTCCCACCTGCGACAGAGACTGTAATTCCCGTATTGGACTGTACAGTCACCTGAGAACTCACTTTTAGAGTGGAAGCAAGTCTTCCTCAATTCCGAGGGACTGCCTATAATGATGATGGAGTGGCCTAGCGAGCCACACAGAGGTTCAAGAAGAAGGCTCACCACCACCTTCTCAGGCCACCAGGGATGGACAATAAATGCCGGCCTCACCTGAGACGCCCACGTTGCAAGAATGAATTATTATTATTTAAAACAAGTGCAGTTGAAGGTCACAGCAATTGGCTTGATGACCCTGGGCAGGAAGAATCAGGCAGAGGGATTTACTCCTGATTGCCGCCCAGTGACCCCTTCAGGAAAGTGTGTGTGTGGATATTCAGTGAGGACGGCAACAGACGTTGTGTTGTCCCCCTCAGAGGTTTGCTCATGCTTTTGTGAATGAAGCAAAGAACAGAGAAGGAAATTGGAGTGCGGAAGGAAGAGGAAGCCAACAGTCCAGTTGGTAGCACATCAGTGGGTTGGTTTCTTGCACCACAATGTGGTGGGAGACAGCTTCTCAATTGAAAACTTCCCTATTGCTATATATGCTGCCAATGGATGTACTCTCTGTGTAGTCACTGTGTGGTTGCATAAGATGGAGACTTGTTTACCTGATGTTCTATCAATAAGGTTCACACCGTGTACATACATGCTGGCACCACTAGAGGGTGCAACTGGTGGAGACCGGGCGATTCCTGCCCTAGTGGCAAGGCCCAGTATAAAAGGCTGCTCACCATGCGTGTGCCTCACTCTGGAGTTTGGAATAAAGGGCCAAGGTCACTATAGTTTGAGTACAACACATTGCCTCGTGGAGTCATTCATGAGTACATCACAGACATAATACCTATCTTTGAGTTTCTGATCGTAGTCACTACGCTGGAAAGGTTGCCAACATTCCAACAGAGAGAGATGAACGGACTTGACTGACAGAAAGCAAATGACAGCAGCAACCACTTGGCAATGTGTCCCTTGTTGATTCAGGCGCCTCCAGTGGCCCTGTGTGAAATCACTGCCTGGCCGGTGTGGCTCAGTGTGAGATGCACTGCTCGGACAGTGTGGCTCAGTGTGAAATCACTGCCTGGCCGGTGTGGCTCAGTGTGAGATGCACTGCTCGGCCAGTGTGGCTCAGTGTGAAATCACTGCCTAGCCGGTGTGGCTCAGTGTGAGATGCACTGCTCGGCCAGTGTGGCTCAGTGTGAAATCACTGCCCGGCCGGTGTGGCTCAGTGTGAGATGCACTGCCCGGCCGGTGTGACTCAGTGTGAGATGCACTGCCCGGCCGGTGTGGCTCAGTGTGAGATGCACTGCCCGGCCGGTGTGACTCAGTGTGAGATGCACTGCCCGGCCGGTGTGGCTCAGTGTGAGATGCACTGCCCGGCCGGTGTGACTCAGTGTGAGATGCACTGCCCGGCCGGTGTGACTCAGTGTGAGCTGCACTGCCCGGCCGGTGTGACTCAGTGGGAGATGCACTGCCCAGCCAGTGTGACTCAGTGTGAGATGCACTGCTCGGCCAGTGTGACTCAGTGGGAGATGCACTGCCCGGCCGGTGTGACTCAGTGGGAGATGCACTGCTCGGCCGGTGTGGCTCAGTGTGAAATCACTGCCCGGCCGGTGTGACTCAGTGTGAGATGCACTGCTCGGCCAGTGTGGCTCAGTGTGAGATGCACTGCCTGGCCGGTGTGACTCAGTGTGAGATGCACTGCTCGGCCAGTGTGGCTCAGTGTGAGATGCACTGCCTGGCCGGTGTGACTCAGTGTGAGATGCACTGCCTGGCCGGTGTGACTCAGTGTGAGATGCACTGCCCGGCCGGTGTGACTCAGTGTGAAATCACTGCCCAGTGTGATACTGAGCGAGGCCAAGCTGGTACAAAGCAAATTCAATCCCAAGATAAATATGAAAAGATAAAGAGAAATTGTGGTAAATGACATTTAAACCTTTAGTGAGCAAATGTTTGCTGGACTGTGGGAAAATTAGCTTTCCAATCCCAGCAGCATCAACAGCAGGGCTGTTACAGATAAAGGAATATTAATAGTAATTATTAATATAAGGACGTGACTGGTTCCAACGAAGTTAAAGTCGTTGCACGTGTGCGGTTTCTGTATTTTTTCGGTTGTTCGCTAACTGAAAAGAAAATATTGTCGTCATTACAAAGAAAATACTTCCAGCGAGGAAGGTGGGGCGGGGAGAGGGGAGGGGATGGGGAGGGGAGAGGGTGGGGTGGGGAGAGGAGTGGGAGGGGGTGGGGAGGGGGCGGGGAGAGGAGGGGGAGGGAGCGGGGAAAGGAGGGGGAGGGAGCGGGGAAAGGGTGGGGAGGGGAGGGGTGGGAGATGGAGGGGAGGGGAGAGGGCGGGATGGGGTGGGGGTGGGGAGAAGAGATCGCTACTCCGACCAGAGCCGCCTCAGGAAAAGAAAATACATGCCGGCAAAACAACAGCAACAACAACTTGTATTTATATAGCGCCTTTAACGTCGTGTTTCAATGAAGGACCTAATATTCCAGATCCCGAACTACATCCTGAAGGGTGGAAGATGCCTGTGCGTGGATTTTTTTAACGTGTGATGACCGTTGCACACCAGCCACCACACGGGCTTGACAGAGCTAGGTCTTGGTCCAGTGACAAGGATTACCCAAGACGACTGGAGACCTGCTCTGCTGCACGGACCTAGTGCACGCACACATATCGCAGTGTGGGCTGGCCCTTGCTGCCTCTGGGCCCTCGGCTCTCCTGGGCCCCAGACTCACGCCTCTCCTGGGCCCTGGTCACTTCCCTCTACAAATTCTCGCCGCTCCTTCGCCCCTCCTGCTGTGCCTGCCCACACTGCAATCAGCGACCTGGCTTCGCAGCCGTCGCCCTCCTGCAGCAGCACGCACTGCTCCCTGCAGTGGTTTGCCACCACACGCTGCTCCCTCCAATGGCCTCGGCCTGCTGATGGTCTTGCAGGCCAGGACCACTCCGATTTGTCCAGTGTCTAGTGTGAGTATATTATATTATATATTATGGAGGACAGACACACCAACATCAGCATCCTTGTCCAGACTAACATCCCCAATATTGAAGCACTGACCACACTCGATCAGCTCTGCTGGGCAGGCCACATAGTTCACATGCCAGACACAAGACTCGCAAAGCATGTGCTCTACTCAGAGCTCCTTCAAGGCAAACGAGCCAAAGGTGGGCAGCGGAAACTTTATAAGGACACCCTCAAAGCCTCCCTGATAAAGTGCGGCAACCCCACCAACACCTGGGAGTCCCTGGCCAAAGACCGTCCTAAGTGGAGGCTGCTGAGCACCTCGAGTTTCAACGCCGAGAGTATGCAGAAATCAAGCGCAGACAGCGGAAGGAGCGTGCGGCAAACCAGTCCCACCCACCCCTTCCCTCAACGACTATCTGTCCCACCTTGACAGAGTCTGTGGCTCTTGTGTTGGACTGTTCAGCCACCAAAGAACTCACTTCAGGAGTGGAAGCAAGTATTCCTCGATTCCGAGGGACTGCCTATGATGAAGATGATTATAATTAGACTATATTAGATTATATTATACATTCATACTTAAACCACCACAGATTTATGTGCAGAACACTTCTGTGCAGGTTCTGGTCATTGGCAGCAGTCACTCCATTAATATATAAATATATATGTATACAGCCATTAACAATAGTAGTATATATATCCTCATATTGGTTACCATTCTTACAGGATTTAAATTCACTACAGCAAGTTTGATAGAGAAAGGAAACTTTATCTTCTTGAGGTAAATGTGTCATCAGAAAAGGCAGCAAAGTATTTCTGAGTCTGTACTGTAATATCAAATTTGGAAGGGTACTAGAAACTTTCTCTACTAAATAACTCTCTATATAATGAGGTGATGGGCGGTTCAGGAGTCGTGAGGGAGGGCTGGGCCTTGGGGCTCGGGAGTCAGAAGGAGAGTGGGACTGGGAATATGGGTTGGAGGATGGTGGCTCGGTTGGAGAGAGGGAGACTGGTGGGGTCAAGGGTTTGGGACTACCAGCCTATCGGGTAAAAAATCAACCTCCTTCTCTCTGAGAGTTACTTTGTCAACATGTCAGTGTGGCTCAGTGCTCACACTTTTATCTTTGAGTCAGAAGGTTGTGAGTTCAAGCCTCAATACAGACATGAGACAAACATTAAGTTGATTCTTCAATATTGGAGAAGTGTTGAAGGTGCTTTCTTTCAGATGAAATGCTAAACCAAGGCCCTGTCTATCATTCTTATGTGGATGTAAACAATCACTTGTGACTATTTTAAGAAACAGATTCGCTAATTATTCAATATTTGTGGGATCTTGTGTGAAAATTGGTTATTGTATTTGTCTGTATAAGAACTATAAATGCACTCAAAAATAAACAATTTGGTTGTAAGGCACCTTGGAATATTCCTTGGGTGTGAAAGGTGCTATATAAATGCAAGTTCTTTCTTAAAATATTGTTCGAGGAAATCCTGTCAGGACAATTGGTGTCCTTAAATCCTATCTTTGATTAACAGCTTTGCCTATTGTGATGGTATTCTTTTTCATCTTTCCTTGTTCTAATTCAGCTTTCAAAGTGGGAAAATTAGGGGTGCTGTATTAGGGTTTATTTTGTGACTTTATCCTTAGCTAAGCAGTTGACAAACTGGGGCGGGTGAAAACATTCTGGGAATGGACGCTAAATATTAATCACTTTGAGATCTTTCAGTTGGTTTGTAACAATTTCTGTGAAATTGGCAAAGTTTGTAATCTCGTGGGATTTAGTGTGTTTTGAATTTTATTTCTTCATAAACCTGGTTAATGATTTACAAAAGCAAAATACTGTGGATGCTGGAATCTGAAATAAAAACAGAAAATCTAGAATCTAGAACTAGGGGGCATAGTTTCAGAATAAGGGGTCGCCCATTTAAAACTGAGATGAGGAGGAATTTCTTCTCTCAGAGGGTTGTAAATCTGTGGAATTCTCTGCCTCACAGAGCTGTGGAGGCTGGGTCATGGAATGTATTTAAGGCGGAGATAGACAGATTTTTGAAAGATAAGGGAATAAAGGATTATGGGGAGCGGGCAGGGAAGTGGCGTTGAGGCCAGGATCAAATCAGCCATGATCTTATTAAATGGCGGAGCAGGCTCGAGGTGCCGAATGGCCTATTCCTGCTCCTATTTCTTATGTTCTTATGTTCTAAAATGCTGGAAATACTCAGCAGGTCAGGCAGCATCTGCAGAGAGAGAAACAGAGTTAACGTTTCAGGTCGATGGCCCTTGGTCATTATTAACAGTTAAGGGTTTATCAATTTGTCAAAGAAATCAGGAGAGTCGGAGGTATCTCATACTACATTCAGTGGGCTGACCAAGACCACAACGAGCATATTGTTCGCCCCCGGAATGTTACAATATGAGATACTTTATGCATTTGTTCATGCTTGTGGTCATAGGAGGTGGGCAGAGGAAATGTTACAAGGACACCCTCAAAGCCTCCCTGATAAAGTGCAATACCCTCACTCACACCTAGGAGTCCCTGGCCAAAGACCGCCCTAAGTGGAGGGAGTGCATCTGAGAGGGCGCTGAGCACCTCGTGTCTCATCGCCGAGAGCATGCAGAAATCAAGCACAGACAGCGGAAGGAGCGTGCGGCAAACCAGGCTCCCTGCCCACCCTCCCCCTCAACGACTATCTGTCCCACCTGTGACAGAGACTGTGGTTCTCGTATTGGACTGTACAGCCATCTAAGAACTCATGTTAAGAGTGGAAGCAAGTCTTCCTCGATTCCGAGGGATTGCGTATGATGATGATGATGATAGGACATGCAGGATTACTTGTGAACAATGACTTTTACGTTGAGCACAAGGGAATAGTATCTGGGAAGCATCCAATTTGCAAATTGTTGTGAGAAAAACCCTGGAGAGACTGGAAATTATTCTTGCGGGCGGTGGCAGCAACGTCCGAGAGACTGACATGTCTTCTTCGTCTTAGGCAGTCTCGCGGAGTCGAGGATGACTTGCTTCCACACTAATATGAGTTCTCAGGTGACTAATTGTTATGTAATGATGTGTGTATCGGCCCAGTACCTTAAATGTAATGTAAGTACTATGCCACACCACAGAGGGCGCTGTGGTGGGAAACCCTGGTAGTACCTGTAAGAAGGACTATATAAGGGTGACCACCACACCTGGGAGGCACTCTGGAGCTGAACAATAAAGGACGAAGGTCACAGCAGTTAGACTTACACCAGACCGTGTGGAGTCAGTGATTTGTGTGCTACATACACCACATTGGCAACAAGGAAGTGGACGAACTCCACGCAACCATACTCTGGGCTCGCTAAAGGATTTTACCGTGGGCAATGATTGGGAGGCCTTTACGGAAAGGCTCGAGTACTACTTCACAGCAAATGACCTGACGGAGGACACATACGCACTGAGAGAGAAGCGTAAGGTGATATTGCTCTCCAGTTGTGGAGATGAGGTTTACTGTCTCGTCAGGAATTTGCTGGCACCCGGGAGCACCAGGGACAAGTCATACGAGGAGCTGACTGAACTCATTCGTGACCAGTTGAAACCGAAGGAGAGCATCCTCTCAGCCAGATACAAATTTTACCATCACTGCAGACCCGAGGGCCAGGATATCACCAAATATATTGCGGACCTCAGGAGACTCGCGGCGCCGTGTGATTTTGGCGCACACCTTGACGAGGCTTTGCGGGACGTTTTCGTCATGGGGATTGGCCACGAGGGCCTCCTTCACAAGCTGCTGGCCACGGAACCCACAGTCACTCTGACAAAGGCCATCACCATCAGCCGGGCATATATGACCTCGACTTGCAGCACCAAGCAAATAATCTCGAACCCGGCAGGCACTGTCCACAGGATAGCGCTCACCACGGACAAAACTACAGAACGTGGCTCTGCCCGGGGCAGAGAGCACGGACCTCCTGGAACTCAGAGTCCGCTGAGGGGGGCCAATCAAGCAGCACCATGCTGGCGCTGTGGAGGAAGCCATGGGGCTCACCGGTGCAGGTTTGCGGAGTACACGTGCAATACCTGCCACGTTAAAGGCCACCTTCAGCATATGTGTAAAAGAATTCGGACTCACCATGTGGCTGAGGAGATGGGGGATGATCTACTGTTCAGCGAGGAGCAGGTAGAAGATGATGAGGTGCTTGGACTGTTTACGTGTACCGACGATTCGCCCCCAGTGATAAGGGAAGTAAAAATCAACAGAGTCCCAGTGAGTATGGAAGTGGACACGGGCTCGGGTCCATCGTTGATGAGTTGGAGAACTTTTGATAAACTGTGGATTAACCCAGCTGCACGACCCAAGCTGGTCCCGGTCACGGCGAAGCTGCGTACCTACACCAGGGAACTGATACCTGTTCTTGGCAGAGCGATGGTGCAGGTATCCCATGGGGACAAGACGCACGCTTTACCTTTGTGGGTCGTTGCAGGCGATGGGCCGACACTCCTCGGCCGGAGGTGGATGGGGACGGTCCGTGGGAGCTGGGAAGACTTCATCGCCCCACAGGCTGCTGCTCCCCGGGGTGCTGCCGTGCCCCGGATCCCCAGAGAGCAGCGCCGACCGAGCTGGAGCTGCAGCCTCAATCCCCCCACAGGCAAGCCCCAGGCCCGGGCCTCACACAGAGACCCTGCAGCCCCAGCCCCCACAGGCAAGTCGCAGACCCGGGCCTCACACAGAGACCCTGCAGCCCCAGCCCCCACAGGCAAGCAGCCCTGCACAGAGGGGCCCAAGGGGGGGGTGGGGGTTGAGCCGGCGGAGCGCTGCGGGAGGGGTGCTGAGGGATCCAGGGGCCGGCGGTTCGGAAGGGCTCCGCTTGGAGGCTGCGGGGGACGCGGCAAGTGCGGCCGCTGGAGAGGCCACGACGGCCGCAGGAGAGGCGGCAAGTCAGGTGGCAGCGGAGGGGAGCAGAGGCTGCGGCGGCGGAGGGCATTCGGAGCGGCGGAGAAGAAGATGGCGGCGGCATCGTGTCGGAGCTGCAGAGCATCAAAGATGGCGGCGCCCAAGGAGAAGCTTCGTGGAATCCTCCTGCATCAAAGATGGCGCCTTAAAGAGGAAATGCACCCGGGAGTCTTAAAAGGGCCTTACAAAGAGGTGGTCCCCACAAAGGACTTCTGTTTGGCAGAGCGAGTCTAAAATGAGCTATGTTAATGTGAGATAGTGAATTTATAATAAGAATTACTTTTTTTTAATGCTGAATGGCCACTGTATTTGTGTAAAATAATGGATGAAGTACAATTAATGATAACGGTTAACAAGGAAATCAAGGTTCCGCTACCAGTCAATAACCAGTTAATGTACCAGATAATATGTACCATACTAACGCACTGTCTATGCTCACCTGCCTTCCGTTGGACAAGTGTGATGTTATGTAATGATGTGTGTATCGTTGTCCTACGTCCAGGTGGGGGGGGGAAGGTGATGTTATGGAATGATGTGTGTATCTTCCCAGTACCTTAAATGTAATGTAAGTACTATGCCACACCACAGAGGGCGCTGCGGTGGGAAACCCTGGTAGTACCTGTAAGAAGGACTATATAAGGGTGACCACCACACCTGGGAGGCACTCTGGAGCTGAACAATAAAGGACGAAGGTCACAGCAGTTAGACTTACACCAGACCGTGTGGAGTCAGTGATTTGTGTGCTACATACACCACACTAATGAAACCAATGCGGGCCTGAACTTTATTTTAAATGGTGGGAGATGCCTGTGCGTGAATTCTATTAACGTTGCACACTGGCCACCACACGGGCCTGACAGAGTAAGCAGTGTACAAGCAGCGTCAAGAGGCTGAAAGGAGTCTTTGAGAGGGTGATGACATGACAATGAATTAGCCCTTGTCTGTTTGCATTTAATTTTCATTTCAATTACATATCAGTCATTGAAAAATTAACAGACCAAATATGTTGCGAAAAGATTGGCTTATCTGATTTTTTAAATTTAATGCATTAGCATTTAAGATAAACAAAACTGCTTTAAAAACACACCCACACACATTCGCAGACACCGATGTAGATATATTAGGTGGTTCTAAATACATTTTCAATGCACTATTATTAATGAGCACAGCTTGTCCCAACTACGTGTGTTGGTTTTCAGAGTTTTATGACAAAAAAATTGCTGCACTTCTCATCACAAGCCAGCTTCTGTGTCATTTGAATGCTCTGTTGGACAGTAATTACTAAGCGAACTGGGTCAGGAAGAAACCTGGTCAGGACTCAGACACCTCTTCACTGCCACTTGCAAAGCTACATTGATAAGAGGTGGCAGTAGATCATCTGCCCACCAATCTTGGCCAGATGATGATGTGCACAGTGGGAGCAGGAAAATGTGCATTTCATTTTAACATTCATTTACTGCAGAAGTTCGGGAGAATTACCTTTTGCTACACAGACGGCAATTAGTGAGGCTGGAGTAAACATAGAAACATAGAAAATAGGTGCAGGAACAGGCCATTCGGTCCTTTGAGCCTGCACCACCATTCAATATGATCATGGCTGATCATGCAACTTCAGTACCCCATTCCTGCTTTCTCTCCATACCCCTTGATCCCTTTAGCCGTAAGGGCCACATCTAACTCCCTTTTGAATATATCAAACGAACTGGCCTCAACAACTTTCTGTGGTAGAGAATTCCACAGGTTCCCAACTCTCTGAGTGAAGAAGTTTCTCCTCATCTCGGTCCGAAATGGCTTGCCCCTTATCCTTAGACTGTGACCCCCTGGTTCTGGACTTCCCCAACATCGTGAAAATTTTTCCTGCATCTAACCTGTCCAATCCCATCAGAATTTTATATGTTTCTATGAGATCCCCTCTCATTCTTCTAAATTCCAAGGAATATAAGCCTCCAGTGAATATAAGTAGATTTGAACAAACTATATTCAAGCTACAGGAACTATCAAAAGGAGTGATTATTTTTTCCCTCAACCAATTTTTGCCCCTGTTTTTCAGAGGGTGCTAGTTTCGTGGATATTGGATGGCCTCTGTACCTCACCCAAGCGGCCATTATTCATTCAATTTAGAAGAATGAGAGGGGATCTCATAGAAACCTATAAAATTCTGACGGGTTTAGATAAGTTAGATGCAGGATGAATGCTCCCGATGTTGGCGAAGTCCAGAACCAGGGGTCACAGTCTAAGAATAAGGGGTAAGGCATTTAGGACCGAGATGAGGAGAAACTTCTTCACCCAGAGAGTGGTGAACCTGTGGAATTCTCTACCACAGAAAGTTGTTGAGGCCAATTCACTAAATATATTCAAAAAGGAGTTAGATATAGTCCTTATTACTAGGGGGATCAAGGGGTATGGCGAGAAAGCAGGAATGGGGTACTGAAGTTGCATGTTCAGCCATGAACTCATTGAATGGCGGTGCAGGCTAGAAGGGCCGAATGGCCTACTCCTGCACCTATTTTCTATGTTTCTATGTTTCTATGTATGGACCTTGACGGTGAGTGTTAGCAAGTTATTTGTCTATGGGTGTAATGTATTTGCTTCATGGGCTCTTTGCTTAAGAATTCATAGCAACACATTGCTATTAAGAACTAGCTGGTTTATTAGCAAAAGGTTTAACAATCACACTACACATTACCAGTTGATCCATCAGCCTCACAACCACCTGCCTCATCGTCGATCCCCCAAACACAACTGGCTGGGGTTTTATTGAGTCTTGTGAACACCAGGTGACTTGCTAAGCCACTCCCAACTCAACAGCTCTACAACTATTTTAGTTATATCAGTAATCAACTGCCCCCCCCCCTGATTAAAAGGGGGGGGGGGCACAATCCAAAAACTTTTCAAGTGCCCCCTTGTATTTTTTTTTGAGGGCACTAGAAACACAAACCTGCCGCCCGCTGCCTGGACCGGCTGATGGCCCCCTTGGCCATGCCCAGGAGCAGTCCTATGAGGAGGCCCTCCCACCTGCCCGCTCCCCTCCGCACAGGGTGCCCAAAGATCAGGAGTGTGGGACTGAAGTGCAACCAGAATTTGAGGAGCAACGCCTTCAGATATTGTAATAGGGGCTGCAAGCTCGTACATTCCACATATACATGGAACACGGACTCCTCTAGACAGCAGAAATTACAGGCGGCCTGGGAGCCCATGAACCGACTTACCGACTTAAAAACTTATTGCAAGGGACTGCTCCGTGCACCACTCTCCAGGCAAGTCCCCAATAAATAGAGGGAGGACACACGCGTAGAGAGCACTCCATTGGGGACCCCCGCCTCCTCCGGACGGCAAGATGGTGCGCCATGGCATGTCCGAACGGCAGTCGAGGATGGCAACGTGGAGAGTGTGCAAGAACAGCCCGTACAGGAATTGTCTCCGCGCAGAACTGAGGAGGCTCAAGTTGTGAGGCGCGGCTCCCGAGGGAGGTTCCAGGGCTTGGCGCCGATGAGGAATTCCGTCCGGACGGGGGTCAGTTCGGACAGGATCTCCCCACGTGCTTGAGCCTCCTCGACACACCTAACGGAGTCAGGGCCCAGTGCTGTTTTTAGCGACTCGATGGCATTGGCCGCACACCGGACGTCGGCCCAGTTTAAGGCGCCGTGCCAGCACGTCTGGCGCCATCCAGCCCGCTTGTCCTCTGCCATCGAGCAGGTCCCTGACCCTGGTCACCTCGCCAGCCACAGCCCTCTCATCTGCCTGCCACCTAAAACCTCGGTCGTGGAGGTACGGATTCCTGAGCAGCGGCTCCTGCAGGACAGCCGCCATTCCAGCCGGTGGAGAGCTGCGCTTGGTGGCGACTCTGTTCCAGACCCTGGTGAGTTCCTGGTAAAAGACAGGCAGCCCCCGCATGGCGGTCAACAGCTCTTCAACTCTTTTAGTTGTAAAACAATAAATCAAGTGCCCCCTGATTAAAGGGGGGAGTACTTACCAAACATTTTCAAATAAGTGCCCCCTTGTTTTTTTGGTTTTTTTGGGGGTATTTTTGAGGGCACTGAAACAACTTACCCACTGGCTAAAAGGGCGGGGGAGGGGGGGGGGCACTAAAACCGGCAAGTTAAACAAATTAAACTTTAGACAAACATCAAATTAAAATTTGGTTGCCGGGGGTGATGATGCACTCCAGTCCCTCCGGCACCCACCTCTCGCGGAAGGCCGCGAGCGTACCGGTGGACACCGCGTGCTCCATCTCCAGGGACAGCCTGGCTCAGATGTAACTGTAGAAGAGAGGCAGGCAGTCAGGCTGAACGACCCCCTCGACCGCCTGCAGCCTGGACCGGCTGATGGCACCCTTGGCCGTGCCCAGGAGCAGTCCTTCGAGGAGGCCCTCGGACCTACTCGCTCCCCTCCGCACAAGGTGCCCAAAGATCAGGAGTGTGGGACTGAAGTGCAACCAGAATTTGAGGAGCAGCCCCCTCAAATATTGCAATAGGGGCTGCAACCTCGTACACTCAGTAAAAACATGGAACACGGACTCCTCCAGACCGCAGAAATTGCAGGTGGGCTGGGAGCCCGTGAACCGGCTTAAAAACTTATTGTACAGGACTGCTCCGTGCTCCACCCTCCAGGCCAAGTCCCCGATAAACAGTGGGAGGACTCCCGCGTAGAGTGCCCTCCATCGGGGACCCCCGCCTCCTCCGGACGGCAAGATTGTGCGCCATGGCGTGTCCGGGCGGCAGACGAGGATGGCAAGGTTGAGAGTGTGAAGGAGCAGCCCGTACAGGAAACCCCTCCGCGCAGAACTGAAAGGCACGGAGGGGATTTCCCAGAGGCGGCTCAAGTTGTGAGGCACCGTCTCCCGAGGGAGGTTCCGAGGCAATGGCACCGTTGAGGAATTCTGTCCAGACAGGGGTCAGTTTGGACGGGATCTCTCCACGTGCTTGAGCCTCCTTGATGCACCTAACGGGCCCAGCGCTGTTTTTAGCGACTCGATGGCATTGGCCGCGCGCCGGATGTCAGCCCAGTTTAGGCGCCGTGCCAGCATATCTGGCGCCATCCAGCCCGCTCCTCTGCCAAAGAGCAAGTCCCTGACCCTGGTCACCTCGCCAGCCACAGCCCTCTCGTCCGACTGCCACCTAAAACCTCGGTCGTGGAGGTACGGATTCCTGAGCAGTGGCTCCTGCAGGACAGCTGCCACTCCAGACGGGGGAGAGCTGTTCCAGACCCTGATGAGTTCCTGGTAAAAGACAGGCAGCCCCCGCAAGGCGGTCAACAGCTCTACAAACCTGTGAGCATATCGACAGGGGCATATGTTACACTGGGGATATCAGAGCCAAACCCTAACCCTGTCCTCACCTGATGTCCATCAGGCTTCACTGGATAGGAGTCAGTATTGGAAATTCTCCATAACCAAAGAGCACTTGCATCAACAGTACAACAAGAACAACGTGCATTTATGTAGCATCTTTAACATAGATCAATATCCCATGCAACTTTTCAGAGGGGAGAGAAAATACAGTAAAATGAACAGACAATGAGCCATGGGAGAGAGATTAGGAGACGTGACCTAAAGCTTGTTTGAAAAGATGTGATTTGAGAAGGGTCTAAAGGTGGAGCGAGAAATGGAGAGAGAATTGTCGTTCAGTGAGTGGGGCCAAGGCATCTGGTCTCTGCCACCAATGCTGAGACAGAGGGAGGGGAGCGATACACAAAAGGCCAGAGTCATATTGTTAAAGGAGTTTACCTCTGGGTTCAGCAGGGCACCAAGGCTCTGCATGGCCTGGTTTAGCCTGAGCAAGTGGCTGGGAATGGAGGTGGAGTCAGTGGCAAGGGGGAAGAGTTTATGGCAGGGTCTGAAGATGATGGCTATGGTCTTCCCAATGTTCAGTTGGCGGATATTTGAACTAATCCATGACTTAATGTCTGACAGCTCAGAGGTGGGAGTAGGGTTGAGAGAAGAGTTGTAGCAGTAGATCTGGATGTGGCGGGCGACTGGTGTCACTAAGGGTCAGTTTGTAAATAAGGCACAGGAAAAACCAAGGGCCTCTCCTGAAGACCCCAGAGATGATGGGGTGGGGAACTGAAGTCATTCCTGGAGATGTGCTGGCTTTGTTTGGACAGATAGGAGTGGAAGCACACTAGAGCAGTCCCAAGGAGCTGGATAATGGAGGGGAAGTGATGAATGAGGACACAAGGAGGGATACATCACCAAGGTCAGTAAAATAAAATGCCATTTGAGCCATGGGCCAAAACCTGTGAGAAGCCAGACAGAAGGGAATCAAACCTGGAGCTTAGGGAGTGATTGGCAAGGAGCTGGGAAACAACAACCTGCTCAAGGACTTGAGAGGAAAGGGAAGTTAGAGATGGGGCAATATTTGGGGCAGGCATATAGGCTGAAGGAAGATTATTTGTGAGGAATGTGATATCAGTGGTTTTGAGAGAGAATGGGGCAGCGCTCAAGGAAAGAAGGCCATTAATAATGTCAACTAGCATGAGAGCCAGAGGGGTAGCTGAGTGATAGAGACTTGAGTGGGGAGGGGATACAAGGGAGCAGCATGGAAGACAGAATCTTGGAAGAGCCTGGGAGAGAACCTGCAGTGGCGAGAGATTGGAGACGAGTGACTGGGGAGGGGAGACTGAGTGCAGGGGGAGAAGTAGGGAAGGCAGCTGAACAGATGATCTCTACCTTGGGAATGAAGATGTCCATGAGTTTCTTCACACATTTGAGGTGAGGGCAGAGGGGGCAGGGGAAAGGGGTTTGCGGAGGTGGTTAGTCATGGAAAAATGAGCCCTTTTTCTCAATATCATCTTGGAGCAGTAAGTGGAATTAGCTGAGGAGTGCAAGACATTCCCTTAATCCTCTCCTGACTCAGGTCTTGACTACTCAACTACACCCCATTAGCCCAATGCTTGCCAACATTCTTAACTGCTGCCTGCCATCAGTCATTGTTCTCCCCGCTTTCAAAACTGCAAAAATCACTGTATAGATACTCATTTTTTTTTTTTAAAACACCCTCAAAATGCTCTGGCCTCTCTGCTGCCACATTCCCAGCCTCCCATTCCTCCAGGATCCTGGAGTGCATGGTAGCTCTGCAGCTCTGTGCCAACCTCTCTCACCAATTCCTATTTGAATGCCTTCAGTATGGACTCCTTCCTACCCACAGTATTGAGATTGCCCTGGTCAAAGTCACCAACTATATTCTGTATGATTCTGATCATTGTAAGATTTGGATCACAGGTCACACACTGATTACCCAAAGGGTCTTAGAAGTTGCAAGGCATTTTATTGAGGAGCGGCAGTTATAAGCATAATCAAATACAACGCGCGATTAAGATAGATGTAGTAGACATACAACCCATGAAAGAGGAGACGATCTATGGCCACGGACCGGACCGGACACGGAACCGATCCCGAGCTGGCAGAGCTGTTAAACAGAAACTGGCATGGAGTCCACCTCAGAGCTTTGAGTTCATAGAATCATTGACATTTACAGCACAGAATGCACAACTATTTACAATCTATATTAATGACTTGGAAGAGTGTAACGTAGCCAAGTTTGTTGACAATACAAAGATGGGAGGAAAAGCAATGTGAGGAGGACACAAAAAATCTGCAAAAGGACATAGACAAGCTAAGTGAGTGGGCAAAAATTTGGCAGATGGAGTACAATGTTGGAAAGTGTGAGGTCATGCACTTTGGCAGAAAAAAAATCAAAGAGCAAGTTATTATTTAAATGGAGAAAGATTGCAAAGTGCTGCAGTACAGCGGGACCTGGGGGTACTTGTGTATGAAACACGAAAGGATAGTATGCAGGTAAAGCAAGTGATCAGGAAGGTCAATGGAATCTTGGCCTTTATTGCAAAGGAGATGGAGTATAAAAGCAGGGAAATCTTGCTACAGCTGTACAGGGTATTGGTGAGGTCACACCTGGAATACTGCGTGCAGTTTTGGTTTCCATATTTATGAAAGGATATACTTGTTTTGGAGGCAGTTCAGAGAAGGTTCACTAGGTTGATTCCGGAGATGAGGGGGTTGACTTATGAGGAAAGATTGAGTAGTTTAGGCCTCTACTCATTGGAATTCAAAAGAATGAGAGGTGATCTTATCGAAACATATAAGATTATGAGGGAGCTTGACAAGGTGGATGCAGAGAGGATATTTCCAGTGATGGGGGAGACTAGAACTAGAGGGCACGATCTTAGAATAGGGAGCTGCCCATTTAAAACAGAGATAAGGAGAAATTTCTTATCACAGAGGGTTGTGGATCTGTGGAATTCGCTGCCTCAGAGAGCTGTGGAAGATGGGACATTGAATATATTTAAGACAGAAATAGACACGATAAGCGGATAATGGGTTACGGGGAGCGGGCGGGTAAGTGGAGTTGAGTCCATGATCAGATCAGCCATGATCTTATTGAATGGCAGTGCAGGCTTGAGGGGCCGTATGGCGTACTCCTGTTCCTATTTCTTATGTTCTTATGTAGAAGTAGGCCATTCGACCTATCGTGTCCGTGCCGCTATCCAGCCTAATCCCACTTTCCAGCTCTTGGTCCGTAGCCCTGCAGGTTGCAGCACTTCAAGTGCACATCCAAGTACTTTTTAAATGTGGTAAGGGTTTCTGCCTCTACCACCCTTGCAGGCAGTGAGTTCCAGACCCCCACCACCGTCTGGATGAAAAGATTTCTCCTCAAATCCCCTCTTACCCTCCAAATACTTACTTTAAATCTATGCCCCCTGGTTATTGACCCCTCTACCAAGGGGAATAGGTCCTTCCTATCCACTCTATCTAGGCCCTCATAATTTGATACACCTCAATTGGGTCTCCTTTCAGCCTCCTCTGTTTCAAAGAAACCAAATCCAGCCTAGGTTTTCAAGCTATTAATAGGGTAGACACAGAGAAACTATTTCTGCAGGTTGGGGAGTCTGGGGCTAGGGGGCATAGACTAAAAATCAGAGCCCGGCCTTTCAGGAGTGAAGTTAGGAAACACTTCTACATGTAAAGGGTGGTCGACATTTGGAACTCTCTTCCGCAAACGTCAGTTGATGCTGGATCAATTGTTAATTTTAAATCTGAGATTGATTGATTTTTGTTAACCAAAGGTATTAAGGGAGATGGGGCAAAGATGAGACGATGGAGTTAGGTCACAGATCAGCCATGATCTCATTGAATGGAGGAACAGGCTCAGAAGGCTAAATGACCTTCTCCTGTCTCTATCTTCCTGTGGCCTCACCCCTCTGGGGCCCGAAATTCATCAGGATGTAAGGTCTGCCCATTTCTCGGCGGTATTCCGGCGGTGCGTCGTTTAAAACCGCCGGAATACCGCTGAGACGGTTTGGTGAAAATGTTTTCGGCGGTATGAGAGTGCTGTGCAACATTATAGTTGATCAAGGTCGACTTTCTTGTCGATGGACAGTGCGGCATTGCACTGCACATGCGCAAATATTTTTTTGCCGTTTTTTTCACAGATGCCTTTCCCCGCGATTTCAGAGGTCAGGGGTTACCTGCGCATGCGCCGAGAGTTGGAGTCGAGGGAGAGAGAGTGAGAAGAAGCAGCAAAGTATTCGAGGGTTAGTTGTTTTCATCAGAGATTCCAGAGTCAAATAATGTTAATAACAAATAATAATTATACAATATCAATAAAAAAATCCATGTGGCGAATATTCACAGTTCATACACCAGAACGCCACCAATGATGATGAGGGTTTTATTAAACGGTATCCCTGTACGCATGGAGCTGGACACTGGGGCCAGCCAGTCACTCATGGGAGTTCAGCAATTTGAGAAGCTATGGCCACTTAAAGCCAGTAGATCCAAATTAGCACGTATCGCGACACAATTATGGACTTACACTAAAGAAATCATTTCGGTGCTAGGCAGTGCAATGTTGGCTGTCACACACAATGGATTAGTGAATCGGCTGCTGCTCTGGATTGTCCCGGGCAATGTTCCCGCATTGTTGGGGAGGAGCTGGTTAGCCGAGATGAACTGGAAATGGGGGGAATGTTCACGCAATGTCATCTGTGGAGCGAAGTTCATGCTCACAAGTCCTACAACAATTCGATTCACTATTCCAACCTGACGTCGGGACTTTCAAAGGCACTAAGGTATCACCCCAGACGCCAGGCTAGTGCACCACAAAGCTAGAGCGGTGCCGTATGTGATGCGGGAAAAGATCGAGAGCGAATTGGATCGGCTGTTGAGAGAGGACATCATCTCGCCTGTTGAATTCAGCGACTGGGCGAGCCCCATCGTTCCTGTCCTAAAAGAGGATGGCTCTGTCAGGATCTGTGGCGACTACAAGGCCACCATCAATCGGGTGTCCCTACAAGATCAATACCCACTCCCGAGAGCGGAGGACCTCTTTGCCACGCTGGCAGGGGGCCAGCTGTTCACCAAGTTATACCTCACTTCAGCCTATATGACCCAGGAACTGGCCGACGAATCTAAACTATTGACCACCATCACCACGCACAAGGGACTGTTTGTTTATAACAGGTGCCCGTTTGGCATTCGATCAGCGGCCACAATTTTTCAACGAAACATGGAAAGCCTGCCTAAATCCATTCCTGGAACGATCGTATTCCAGGATGACATCCTCATCACGGGTCGAGACACTAAGGAACACCTCCACAACCTGGAGGAGGTGCTATGCCGACTGGACCGGGTAGGCCTGCGACTCAAGTCGTCTAAATGTGTATTTTTAGCTCCTGAGGTTGAGTTTCTGGGCAGGAGGGTTGCTGCAGATAGGATTCGGCCCACCAAATCCAAAACAGAGGCGATTCGACGAGCACCCAGGCCCTGCAACACATCGGAGTTGCGTTCTATCCTGGGACTGTTGAACTATTTCGGGAACTTTCTGCCGAACTTGAGCACGTTGTTGGAGCCGCTACACATGCTCCTGCGTAAGGGTTGCGATTGGTTTTGGGGGGTCTGTCAGGAACGGGCTTTTAATCGGGTGTGAAACCTACTTTGTTCAAACAAGTTGTTGACCCTGTACGACCCCTGTAAAAAGTTGGTTCTGACATGTGATGCATCGTCCTATGGGGTTGGGTGCGTGTTGCAGCAGGGTAATGCTGAGGGTCAACTACAACCTGTGGCTTATGCCTCCAGATCGCTCTCTCAAGCAGAACGGGGATATGGGATGGTCGAGAAGGAAGCGCTCGCATGTGTCTATGGTGTAAAAAAAATGCATCAGTACCTCTTTGATAGAAAGTTTGAATTAGAGACAGACCACAAGCCATTAACATCTCTGTTGTCAGGCAACAAAGCTGTCAATGCCAACGCATCAGCTCGCATACAACGATGGGCTCTCACGCTGACTGCTTATGACCACTCCATCCGGCACCGGCCCGGCACTGAAAATTGCGCTGACGCGCTCAGCAGGCTTCCACTGGCCACCACTGAGGGGGCAGCGGAGCAAAGCGCTGAGATGGTCATGGCCATTGATGCCTTTGACACAGCAGGCTCCCCATCACAGCCCGCCAAATCAAAATCTGGACCAACAGAGATCCCCTCCTATCCCTGATTAAGAAATGTGTCCTGACTGGGGATTGGGCGCCCGCACACGGAGCATGCCCTGAGGAGGTCACACCATTCCACAGATGGATGGATGAGCTCTCCATCCAAGCCGACTGCCTACTATGGGGCAGCCGGGTAGTTATGCCCCAGAAGGGCAGGGAGGCATTCATCAGGGAACTCCACAGCGAGCACCCAGGCATTGTGCTGATGAAGGCCATTGCCCGGTCACACGTTTGGTGGCCTGGAATTGATTCAGACCTGGAATAGTATGTTCGCAGGTGCATGACGTGTGCCCAGCTGGGCAATGCCCCCAGGGAGGCCCCGCTCAGCCCATGGCCCTGACCCACCAGGCCATGGTCACACATTCATGTTGACTACGCGGGCCCGTTCATGTGTAAGATGTTTCGTATTGTGGTAGATGCGTACTCGAAATGGATCGAGTGCATCATTCTGAATTCACGTGCTGACATGGATTGAGAACTGGTTGGCAGACAGGAAGCAAAGAGTAGGAGTAAATGGGTACTTTTCAGAATGGCAGGCAGTGACTAGTGGGGTACTGCAAGGTTCTGTGCTGGGACCCCAGCTGTTTACATTGTACATTAATGATTTAGACGAGGGGATTAAATGTAGTATCTCCAAATTTGCGGATGACACTAAGTTGGGTGGCAGTGTGAGCTGCGAGGAGGATGCTATGAGGCTGCAGAGTGACTTGGATAGGTTAGGTGAGTGGGCAAATGCATGGCAGATGAAGTATAATGTGGATAAATGTGAGGTTATCCACTTTGGTGGTAAAAACAGAGAGACAGACTATTATCTGAATGGTGACAGATTAGGAAAAGGGGAGGTGCAACGAGACCTGGGTGTCATGGTACATCAGTCATTGAAGGTTGGCATGCAGGTACAGCAGACGGTTAAGTAAGCAAATGGCATGTTGACCTTCATCGCGAGGGGATTTGAATACAGGACAGGGAGGTGTTGCTACAGTTGTACAGGGCCTTGGTGAAGCCACACCTGGAGTATTGTGTACAGTTTTGGTCTCCTAACTTGAGGAAGGACATTCTTGTTATTGAGGGAGTGTAGCGAAGGTTCACCAGACTGATTCCCGGGATGGCGGGACTGACATATCAAGAAAGACTGGATCAACTGGGCTTGTATTCACTGGAGTTCAGAAGAATGAGAGGGGATCTCATAGAAACGTTTAAAATTCTGACGGGTTTAGACAGGTTAGATCCAGGAAGAATGTTCCCAATGTTGGGGAAGTCCAGAACCAGGGGTCACAGTCTAAGGATAAGGGGTAAGCCATTTAGGACCGAGATGAGGAGAAACTTCTTCACTTAGAGAGTGGTGAACCTGTGGAATTCTCTACCACAGAAAGTTGTTGAGGCCAATTCACTAAATATATTCAAAAAGGAGTTAGATGTAGTCCTTACTACTAGGGGGATCAAGGGGTATGGCGAGAAAGCAGGAATGGGGTACTGAAGCTGCATGTTCAGTCATGAACTCATTGAATGGCAGTGCAGGCTCGAAGGGCCGAATGGCCTACTCCTGCACCTATTTTCTATGTTTCTATCCACCAGTGTGGAAAGCCTATGTGCGATCTTTGCAACCCATGGCTTGCCGGACATCCTGGTTAGTGATAACAGCCCATGTTTCACAAGCTACGAATTCCAAGAGTTTATGTCGGGCAATGGCATCAACCACGTCAGGACTCCACCGTTCAAGCCGGCCTCCAATGGCCAGGCGGAACGTGCGGTCCAAATCATTAAGCAAGGGTTGCTCAGGATCCAAGGATCCTCCCTACAATGCTGCCTGTCGCGCCTCCTGCTGGCCTATAGATCCCGACCGCACTCGCTCATGGGGGTCCCGCCCGCAGAGCTATTAATGAAACGGACACTCAAAACTCGGTTGTCCCTCATTCACCCAGTCCTGACCAACATAGTTGAGGGCAAGCGCAAGTCACAAAACGAGTACCATGACCGTAATTCGAGAGGGAGATGTATATAAATAAATGATCCTGTATTCATCCTCAAACACGCCATGGGGCCCAAATGGCTTGAGGGCACTGTAATTGACAAAGAGGGGAATAGGGTCATCATGGTAAGACTCAACAATGGTCAGATATGCCGTAAGCATCTGGACCAAGTAAAAAAAAGGTTCAGCACTGACACAGAGGAACCTGAAGAAGACCATGAGATGGATTTCACAACACCGCCAGTGAATGAGCAACAAGAGCAATCAGTCCCTGTGGTCAGCCGGGACAGGCCGGAATCACCACAAGTGACAGACGCTTACGTCAGTGTCCAACAACCAGAGCCCCAACTGCAGCGTTCCACGAGGGAGCATAGACCACCTGAAAGACTAAACCTATGATCCCAATAAGACTTTGGGGGGCGGGGAAGGTGATGTCATGTATGTAACACCATTGTATTACTGTATACACTCAACCTTGATGCACACCTGGACCACAAGGGGTGAACTTGTGGGAGACACTCCTTACCTGGTCACACAGGTATAAAAAGGGAGGTCCCTCGCAGGGTCATTGTCTTTGGAGTCCTGTAAATAAAGAGAGCAGGTCACTGAATGTGCCTCGTGTGGTTTCATGCTGTAGAGTAAGGACTTTACAGACTCGACCAATACTTCGTGGCCAATGAGCTAGATGGGGAAGCGAACGCTGCCAAACGAAGGCCGATCCTCCTCACCGTCTGTGAGGCACCAACATATGGCCTCATGAAGAATCTGCTCACTCCAGCGAAACCCACGGAGAAATCGTACGATAATTTATGCACACTGGTCCGAGAGCATTTGAACCCGAAGGAAAGCGTTCTGATGGCGAGGTACCAGTTCTACACCTACGAAAGGTCTGAAGGCCAGGAAGTGGCGAGTTATGTCGCCGCGCTAAGACGCCTTGCAGGACATTGCGAATTTGAAGGATATTTGGAGCACATGCTCAGAGACTTTTTCGTACTTGGCATTGGCCACGAAATCATACTTCGCAAACTTTTGACTGTAGAGACCCCAACCTTGAGTAAGGCCATTGCGATAGCCCAGCCGTTCATTGCCACCAGTGACAATACTAAGCAAATCTCTCAGCACACAAGTGCTGCTATAAGTATTGAGAACAAAGTGATGTTGTTTTCGAATCGCAACGTACAGGGCAGGTCACACATGCCTGCAGCTGCACGTCTGCAGATGTCTCAAAGTCCACCATCAAGGGTGATGAATGCAAGGCCATTAACAGCTTGTTGGCGCTGTGGGGGTGATCATCATTTCCATTCATGCCGATTCAAAGGGTATGTTTGCAAGGGCTGTGGAACAATGGGACACCTCCAACGTATGTGCAGGCGAGCTGCTGATCCTGTTAAACCTGCAAACCACCATGTTGCAGAGGAGGACAGATCCACAGAGGATCACGACGAACCAGAGCCTCAGACCGAGGAGGCAGAGATACATGGGGTGCACACCTTCATCACGAATTGTCAACCGATAATGCTGAATGTTGAACTAAATGGACACCCGGTGTCAATGGAACTGGACATGGGCGCGAGCCAGTCCATCATGGGCAAAAAGACTTTCAAAAGACTGGTGCAACAAGGCCTCAAGGCCAGTCTTAACTCCAATTCGTATGAAACTAAGAACTTACACAAAAGAACTGATTCCCGTAATTGGCAGTACTACCGTAAATATCTCCTACGATGGAGCGGTGCACAAGCTGGTGGTAGCGGGTGATGGTCCCATACTGCTTGGCAGGAGCTGGCTGGGAAAGATACGCTGGAATTGGGACGACGTCCGAGCGCTATCACCCGCTGACGACACTTCATGTGCCCAGGTCTTAAACAAACTTCCTTCGCTGTTCGAATCAGGCATCGGGAAATTCCAAGGAGCAAAAGTGAAGATCCACTTAAATCCGGGGGCGCAACCCATCCATCACAAGGCGAGAGCAGTACCGTACACGATGAGAGAAAGGGTAGAGATCGAGCTAGACCGGCTGCAACGAGAGGGCATGATTTCACCGATCGAGTTCAACGAGTGGGCCAGCCCGATCGTTCCTGTCCTCAAGGGAGATGGCAACATCAGAATCTGTGGTGATTACAAAGTAGCTCTCAATCGTTTCTCCCTGCAGGACCAATACCCACTACCACAGACTGACGACCTCTTTGCAATGCTGGCAGGAGGAAAGACGTTCACGAAGCTGGATCTGACTTCAGCCTACATGACGCAGGAACTGGAGGAATCATCGAAGGGCCTCACCTGCATCAACAGGCACAAAGGTCTTTTTATATATAACAGATGCCCGTTTGGAATTCGATCAGCGGCAGTGATATTCCAGAGGAACATGGAAAGCTTACTGAAGTCGGTCTCGCACACCGTGGTCTTCCAGGACGACATCCTGGTCACAGGTTGAGCATCTGCAGAACCTGGAGGAGGTTCTTAGTTGACTCAACTGTGTGGGGCTCAGGTTAAAATGCTCGAAGTGTGTTTTTCTGGTGCCTGAAGTGGAGTTCTTGGGAAAGAGGATTGTGGCGGACGGCATCAGGCCCACCAACGCGAAGACGGAGGCAATCGAGGACGCACCAAGGCTACAGAACGTGATGGAGCTGCGGTCGTTTCTGGGACTCCTGAACTACTTTGGTAACTTCTTACCAGGTATCAGCACACTGTTAGAACCACTGCATGTCTTTCTACGAAAAGGGAACGAATGGGTTTGGGGCAAAAGCCAAGAAAATGCCTTTGTAAAAGCGAGAAAATTGTTATGCTCAAACAAATTGCTTGTGTTGTATGATCCATGTAAGCGTTTGGTACTAGCATGTGATGCGTCGTCATATGGCGTCGGGTATCTATTGCAACAAGCTAATGATTTCGGGAAACTGCAACCGGTTGCTTATGCATCCAGGAGTCTGTCTAAGGCCGAGAGAGCCTATAGCATGATTGAGAAAGAAGCGTTAGCGTGTGTCTATGGGGTAAAGAAAATGCATCATACCTGTTTGGGCTAAAATTCGAATTGAAAACTGACCATAAACCACTCATATCCCTGTTTTCCGAGTGTAAAGGGATAAATACCAACGCATCGGCCCGCATCTGGAGATGGGTGCTCACGTTGTCTGCATACAACTACGCCATCCGCCACAGGCCAGGCACAGAAAACTGTGCCAATGCTCTCAGTAGGCTGCCATTGCCCAACATGGGTGTGGAAATGGCGCAGCCCGCAGATCTAGCCATGGTTATGGAAGCATTTGAGAGTGAGCAATCACCCGTCACTGCCCGGCAGATCAAAACCTGGACAAGCCAGGACCCCTTATTATCTCTTGTCAAAAGCTGTGTGCTTCACGGGAACTGGTCCAGTGTCCCAGTGGAAATGCAGGAAGAGATAAAGCCATTACAGCGATGCAAAGATGAAATATCTATACAGGCAGACTGCCTTCTGTGGGGCAATTGTGTAGTGGTTCCCAAGAAGGGCGGAGACACCTTCATCAATGACCTCCACAGTACCCACCCAGGCATCGTAATGATGAAAGCGATAGCCAGATCCTATGTGTGGTGGCCCGGTATCGATGCGGACTTAGAGTCCTGCGTTCACAGATGTAATACATAATACATGCTCGCAGTTAAGCAATGTACCCAGGGAGGCACTGCAAAGTTTATGGTCTTAGCCCATAACCGTCTAGGGTACACATCGACTATGCAGGCCCGTTCTTGGGTAAAATGTTCTTTGTGGATGCGTACTCCAAGTGGATTGAATGTGAGATAATGTCGGCTAGTACATCCGCTGCCACTACTGAAAGCCTGTAGGCCATGTTTGCCACACACGGCCTACCCGATGTCCTGGTGAGCGACAACGGGCCATGTTTTACCAGTGCTGAGTTCAAAGAATTCATGACCCGTAACGGGATCAAACATGTCACATCTGCCCCAATTAAACCAGCATCCAATGGTCAGGCAGTGAGAGCAGTGCAAACCATTAAGCAAGGCTTGAAGAGGGTAACTGAAGGCTCACTGTAGACTCGCCTATCCTGAGCCCTGCTTAGCTACCGCATGAGACCCCACTTGCTCACTGGGATCCCACCTGCTGAACTGCTCATGGAAAGAGCACTTAAGACAAGGCTCTCATTAGTTCACCCTGATCTACATGAACAGGTTGAGAGCAGGCAGCTTCAACAAAGAACATACCATGATAGCCCAAATGTGTCACGCGAGATTGAAGTCAATGATCCTGTATTTGTATTAAATTATGGACAAGGTCCCAAGTGGCTTCCCGGCACTGTCGTGGCCAAAGAGGGGAGCAGGGTGTTTCGGGTCAAACTTTCAAATGGACTCATTCACCGGAAACACTTGGACCAAATCAAACTCAGATTCACGGACTATCCTGAGCAACCCACCTTGGACCCTACCTTTTTTGATCCCCCAACATACACACCAGTGGCAACCGGCACCACGGTTGACTACGAAGCAGAACCCATCATCCACAGCAGCCCAGCAGGGCCCAACAACCAGGTAGCGTAGCAAGGCCAGCTGCACAGCAGCCCAGCGAGGGCCCAACAAATGATTCAACAGTACCAGCTTTCACACCGAGACGATCAACCAGGGCAAGAAGGGCCCCAGATCGACTCACATTGTAAATAGTTACACTATTGACTTTGGGGAGGGGGGTGGGGGAGTGTTGTTATATATGTAAACTTGGATTTACTCTGTACAGCCACCAGAGGGCTCATCCCCTAGAGTCCCAAGGGATCCCACAATCCCTTGGGAGCACAGGTATTTAAGGAGGCCTCACAGGTTGGAGAGGCACTCTGGAGACCTGCAATAAAAGACTGTGGTCACACTCTACTTTGAGCTCACAGTGTTCAGTCTGACTCTTTCTCCATATATAACAGTTTCAATTAAATTCTTGTATTGTGTCAAACTTTTGGGGTAACAGTCATCAGGGTCCCACACACTGTGTGCAGGAAAAGATGAAACGCAGCTCTCCACATTCAAGCAAAGAGTTCATTTATTGTTATGTATGTAAACATTGTAACTGTGTAAGACTTGCCACCAGAGGGCACAACTGTCGGAGGCCCAAGGGTCACCTGCACACCTCGTGCAAGGGAGTATAAAAGGTTGTCTGCCATGCTGCTTAGGCACTCTGGAGTTGTATTAAAGAGACCAAGGTCACATCAGTTTTAGCTCACAGTACTCAGTATTGTGGAGTTCTTCCACACTTAACATTTATGAGCTGCTGACGCAACAGTTTTGCAGTGGCATACGCTCCGCGTGCACTCCACTGCAGTGTTTGGGGGAGGGGGGCGGGGAGTGGTACCATGGGTTCATCTGGAAGCTCCTCCTCATCCTCCTCCCCCTCATTTTCATCTTCTTCCTCCTCCGTCCCCTGCTCTCTCTCCTCAGGTGGTCCCGCAGTCCCCTGTGGCAATTCCTGTCCCCACATGATGGCTAAATTATGCAACATGCAGCACACCACTGTGAACTGAGCAACCTGCTCAGGGTAGTATTGCAGCCTGCCTCCTGAGTGGTCCAAGCATCGAAAGCGCTGCTTCAGCACTCCAATTGTCTTTTTGATATTACGTGTGGCCAAATGGCTCTTATATCGTTGCTCGGCTTCTGTCCGAGGGTTCCGCGGGGGGCCAAGGGCCAGGTGGCGAGGCCGTACCCTTTGTCCCCCAGCATCCAGCATTTACCTTGTGGCTCAGACTTCAACAGGTCAGACACAGTGCTCTCACACAAGATGTGCGCATCATGGATGCTCGCTAGAAAGTTGGCATTCACTGCCATTGTGCGCTGTGTATGGTTGCAGACGAGCTGCACGTTGAGGGAGTGGAACCCTTATGGTTTCGGTAATGGTGCTCGCAGGGCAATATGGGTACAGTCAACAGCACCCTGCACCTTGGGGAAGCTGTCAATGCGTGCAAAACCCAAAGCCCTCTCACTCTGTGCCTCCCTGGTCATTGGTAAGTTTATAAATTCCATCCGGCGTGCATACAGTGCTTTGGTTACCTGTCGAATGCAGCGATGAGTAGTGTGCTGAGAGATGCAGCACATGTCCCCAGCTGATGCCTGAAAAGAGCCGGATGCATAAAAGGAAAGTGCCACAGTCACCTTCACCTCGACAGAGAGTGCAGTAATGTTGGTGGTACTGGGCTGCAGGTCTGCCTTAATGAGTTGACTAATCTCATTGATCACCTCCTTTTTGGAAGCGCAGCCTTCGAATGCACTGTCGATCGGTCAGGTCCAAGTATGAGCATTTGGGGGTAAGGCCTCCTCCTCCTCATCTGTCTGCGACCTCCTCCATTACCCTGATAACTCTGCTCAATAAACCTTCTCCCATCTGGATCCTGCATTAGACAGGTAGTCAGCAATACAGGCCGAGATAGTACAGGCCCCATCCTTTTTGAAACTCTGGAAGCTCCTCAAAAATCCTGAGATAAACTCAAATGATTTTTCAATGAAAAAATATAAACTCAAATGCCTTCTATCTTAATAATGTACTCAGTACCAATATAAATACCTTTCCCCCTGTAAATCGCACTGTAAATCGCACTGTAAATTGCACTGTAAATCGCACTGTGAATCGCACTGTGAATCGCACTGTAAGTCGCACTGTAAGTCACACTGTAAATCACATTGTAAATCATACTGTAAATCACACTGTGAATCCCACTGTAAATCACACTGTAAGTCACACTGTAAATCGCACTGTGAATCGCACTGTAAATCGCACTGTAAATCGCACTGTGTCACACTGTAAATCGCACTGTAAATCGCACTGTGAATCGCACTGTAAATCGCACTGTAAGTCACACTGTGAATCGCACTGTGAACCCCACTGTAAATCACAATGTAAATCGCACTGTGAATCGCACTGTGAATCGCACTGTAAGTCGCACTGTAAATCACACTGTAAATCGCACTGTTAACTCACTGTAAATCACACTGTAAATCGCACTGTAAATCACACTGTAAGTTGCACTGTAAATCGCACTGTAAACCACGCTGTAAATCGCACTGTAAATCACACTGTAAATCGCACTGTAAATCGCGCTGTAAATCACACTGTAAATCACACTGTAAGTCGCACTGTAAATCACACTGTAAATCGCACTGTTAACTCACTGTAAATCACACTGTAAATCGCACTGTAAATCACACTATAAAGTCACTGTTCCCCTCTGAAATACTGAGGTGCTGCTTTTGCTGACTGTTCCCGATTTCAAAATGGTGGCACCGAACACTACCACCCATTCCCGCCCACTTAAGATTGAGTAAAACCACCTTCTCCAGGACAGTATGCAGCTCCGGTGGTATGTCGGCAGTATGTCATCAAACTTGCACTTTTTGGGCGGTATGCGGGCAGTTCTACACGATGGCTGGAACGCATACCGCTCGGCAGTATGTCAATGATGAATCTCCTGTCAAGCTGTATGTCGGCTGTATCTACCAGTTTTTTGACAAAACTGCATTTTTCAGCGCTAAGCGGGCAGTACTGGACGGTATGTCGATGAATTTCGGGCCCCTGATCTTTACAATCTCCTTGAACCCTAATTTTCTGGTTGAAATCTAACTCTGGTCTATTTTCCATTTCCCTCTCCCTCCAACCTATTATCGGAGGCAGAGCCTTCTTTCATCAATCTTGCCCCCATGCCCTGGCACTCTCCAGCCAAAGCTTCTTGTATTCCTACATCTCTCTCCAGCTTCACAATCCTCGTTAAAACCTCTCTCTTTAACGATACGTTTTCCACCTTTCCGAGCCCAAGAATTTCCTGAAGGTTGTCCCTGTCCATCTGCAAAATAGGACACACATGTGGAGTCCCAATATCTGTAAGTGGTTTGCTCGGGCTCCTACTACAAGTTCTGGACGATAGGGATTACTATGGACAGATCTGGCACGGACAATGTTTTTCGGCTCAACTGTATAGTGTTCAATAAAGTTCAACCGCACCACTAGTAAAACAGTACACAGTGGTGTAATACAGAACAACAGTACAACCCTAGCTTGTCCAACAAGTCCCTGCCGTAGAATACGAGGAGGCATCGTTTTAAGGTGGTTGGTGGAAGGTTTAGAGGGGATTTGAGGGGGGGTTTCTTTACGCAGAAGGTTGTGGGGATCTGGAACTCGCTGCCTGGAAGAGTGGTGGATGCAGAAACCCTCACCACTTTTAAGAGATGGTTGGATGGGCACTTAAAGTGCCATAACCTGCAGGGCTGGTAATTGGGATTAGACTGGATGACCTTTTGTTGGTCCGCGCGGATATAATGGTAAGTACTGCTGGGAATAGAATACGGCCAGGGTGATCTCCTGGACTAGTTTCGATCGCCTGGATGGGTCGGAGAGGAATTTTCCCAGATTTTTTTTTCCCTAAATTGGCCTGGGTTTTTAATCTGGTTTTTGCCTCTCCCAGGAGATCACATGGCTCCGGTTGGGGTGGAGTGTAGATGTTTTTAGTATAAGGGGTGTTGCAGTGGTGTGAGGCGGACTGGTTGGGCTGGGTGCTCTTTGCCTTTCCGTCATTGTTCATGGGTTTGTATGTTAGGGTTGCTGACCGAGGGCCGTGCGGCTCTTTATCGGCCGCGCAGACACGATGGGCCGGAATGGCCTCCTTCTGCGCTGTAAATTTCTATGTTTCTATGTAATATACAGTACACAAGAAAAGAAGCTTCACAGACTGAACCCCTATGGTTTGACTAAGACATACAACGCCCCTTTACACAGCTAAGTGGTTTTAAGCACCTGTGCTCCAAGGTGTGGGCCCTACACTGGCTTACCTTCGAATTTGGCACCACTGCAGCAAGTTCATGTAGCTTTTGTGCCATTTTAACATTTGTCTCTGCCTGTAAGTATTGGTCGAATCCTTCATTCACTCGTAAATGATCCGACAGAGGCACGATGGGTCGAATGGCCTCCTCCTGCACTGTACAATTCGACGATTAGTGTTTTGAGCTATACTGTGCCACATGGGGATTTATTAAAGTCAAAGGAGTAGCAAAAGCTGTGATAGCAGCAGAACTGAATTTCAAACACAAATGCAACGTTAAATTAATAATGGTTTTTGTCAAGTAATTTTATTCACTAAGCCGATCTATTCTTTTATCTGTTTTAACTGTTGTATCGTTTGATGGGAAGCTAACTGGATTCTAATTACCGTGCTGTAAAACAGGTCCCATGGTTGTTATGGATAACTGAAAGTGTATTTATATCATTTGCTGCATTACAATCTCACATCAGCAACACGACAAATCTTTAAAACAACGGCCGTTATAAAAGAAAAGACTTGCGTTTATATAGCGCCTTTCACGACCACCTGACGTCTCAAAGCACTTTACCGCCAATGAAGTACTTTTTTTGGAAGTGTAGTCACTGTTGTAATGTAGGTAATGTGGCAGCAATTTGTGCACAGCAAGCTCCCACAACCGACAATGTGATAATGACCAGATAACCTGTTTTCGTGATGGTTGATTGAGCGATAAATATTGGCCAGGACACCGGGGGTATCGCCACTGCTCTTCTTCGAAATAGTGCCATGGAATGTTTTACGTGCACCTGAGAGAGCAGACAGGGCCTCAGTTCAACGTCTCATATGAAAGACGGCACCTCTGACAGTGCAGCACTCCCTCAGCCATGCATTGGAGTGTCAGCCTAGCTTTATGTGCTCAAGTTAATGGAGTGGGACTTGAACCCACAACATTCTGACTCAGAGGTGAGTGTGCTACCTAATACCAAAGAAGCCTTGGCAAGTTGTTACCATGCATCTTGTAGATGATGACACACTGCAGCCACGGTGGTGGAGGGAGTCAATGTTTTTAAGGTGGTGGATGGGGTGCTGATCAAGCAGGTTGCTTTGTCCTGGATGGTGTCGAGCTTCTTGAGTGTTGTTGGAGCTGCACTCATCCAGGCAAGTGGAGAGTATTCCATCACACTCCTGACTTGTGCCTTGTAGATGGTGGAAAGGCCTTGGGGAGTCAGGAGGTGAGACACTCACCGCAGAATAAGATCAGCCATGATCTTATTGAATGGCGGAGCAGGCTTGAGGGGCTGAATGGCCTACTCCTGCTCCTAATTCTTATGTTCTTAATACCCAGCCTCTGACCTGATCTTGTTGCCACAGTATTTATGTGGCTAGTCCAGTTATGTTTCTGGTCAATGGTGACCCCTAGGATGTTGATGGTGGGGGATTCAGCGATGGTAATGTCGTTGAATATCAAGGGGCGGTGGTTCGACTCTCGCTTGTTGGAGATAGTCATTGCCTGGCACTTGTGTGGCGTGAATGTTACTTGCCATTTATCAGCCAAAGCCTGAATGTCGTCCAGATCTTGCTACTTGCGGGCATGGACTGTTTAATTATCTGAGGAGTTGCGAATGGAACTGAACACTGTGCAATCATCAGCGAACATCCCCTCCTGACCTTATGATGGAGGGTAGGTTATTGATGAAGCAGCTGAAGATGGTTGGGCGTAAGACACTGCCCTGAGGAACTCCTGCAGCGATGTCCTGGGGCTGTGATGATTGACCTCCAACCACCACAACCATCTTCCTTTGTGCTAAATATGCTAGTGCAGATTTTCCCCTCTGATTCCCATTGACTTCAGTTTTACTGGGGCTCTTAGATGCCACAGTCAGTCAAATGCTGCCTTGTTGTCAAGGGCAGTCACTCTCATCTCATCTCTGGAATTAATAACTCTATGTACCCAATGCCACTAGTTAATCCTCATAGCTCTAAGAGTGGAATTGTCAGATAGTTTCAATAGGCTCAATGTTGAACAAAAACCCAAGCTCAGATCCATCAATTCGGACTAATATTTTCTAGGTCTGGGGAAAATATGGATAATCCTCATTATTTTATGCTTGGCTATATATTGTGCAGCACAAATATATAAAATCTCACAGTGATAGAACCTAAAATATACAGTAAACATGGATTTATAGATTTGTTGAAGCACTTTTTTTTAGTTGCAATTGGGGATTTATTGTGTCATTGCAGTGATAGCTCAGTTGCTGTTCCCTTCACTGATCAATGTATTTCATTGAATCTTACAGCACAGGAGGCCATTCGGTGCATTGTGCCTGTGCCGGGTCTTTGAAGAAGCAGTAGTGCTTTGTCCTACACCCCGCTTCTTGCCCGTAACCTGTAAATTCCTCATCCTCAAGTATCTGTCCAACTCCTTCAGGAGGGCGGAGAAGGAATTCTATAGGAATGGGGTACTGAGGTGAATGATCAGCCATGATCTTATTGAATGGTGGTGCAGGCTCGAAGGGCCAAATGGCCTACTCCTGCATCTATTTTCTATGTTTCTATGTTTCTATGAAAGGGAAGAAAATCATAAAGTCAAGGAAAAAATCTGCAGAAATGAGTGAAAAGGGCAAAAATAATGGAGAAGCTGTTTAACAAGAAACACAGCCTGAAGCACATGACATCAATGTGGAATTACACACTGAATTTATTTAAACTGTTATAATGCTTTTAGGCGGCAATAAGTGAATCCATCAACCATCAGAGAATCTCATAACAATAAGAAAATCACTGCGTCATTTTTAATTTGAGCACATTAGGGTTACTTTTTCACAGTGCAGGCCGTTGATGCCAGGGATTAGTGCAGCCAAGCCAAGCCAACTAAAGATGAATGATAACACACACCTTATAATCAAACACACACCTCAAAATCACTGAGAGACACTGCAATAAATATAGCAATACTGTAATCATAAGTTCAACAATAATTGGATGTTAGTTTTATATATTTCATTTTTTTTCCAATTTATTTTTAAAACATTTTTCAGGTCACTTTTTTTTAACTGAGCTGCAATAAAAAAGGAATGCAATCAATGGGCAAGGGACAACTTCATTAATTTTGTAGAAGTTGGCTGGTTCTTTTGTGGCTGCACTCAGGTTTATCCCATTACCAGTGAAACCGCAAAAAAACAAAGTATACTGAATTAAAGAAAAACCCAATTCATCTTCATTCAGCAGGACCAAGAGTCCTTCTCAAGGTTGAAACAAAATCCTATTGAAAAGCTCAAGATGTCGATCGCCCCACTCTACTGCCTCTGGCTCATTCCAGCGCCATTTCAGCAACAGCATTGTCTGGGCTCATGTTGGGAGTAAATGTACCTGGCTACGTTCAGTACATTCCATCACATTTCTGTCTATTAAATCAAATGGTAGCACCAACAAGGCACTAATTCCCCAAGACCAACTGCCGTGTCCCAGCTCAAGCTGTTTGCGACTGGGAGCAGACGCCCCAGATTTAGGCCCCAGCTTCAAATTGCTGCCTCAGCATCAGTTACTTGATGTAATGTGTTAAAAAAATATTACAAATGAGCAGACTGGGTAATTCATGCAATTACAGCCTTGCTGCTGCAGGGACCACAATCTGTGTGAACATAAGTGAGAGTTGGAAGCCGTGATTGTACAAGATACATTTTTTCATTCAAGTAATTCCTCCCTTTTATGTCCTTCCTTCAGCATTTCCTGATCAAGACAGGTAGACAACCTGTAGACAGGGCCTCGGCCAGTGTCATGGTTGAGTTGGAAGATCATCATAGGCAGACCCTCGGAATCGAGGAGGACTTGCTTCCACTCCCAAAGTGAGTTCTTTGATGGCTGAACAGGGCGATACGAGAGCCACAGACCCTGTTACAGGTGGGACAGACATTCGTCAAGGGAAGGGGTGGGGTGGGGCTGGTTTGCCGCGCGCTCCTTCCGCTGCCTGCGCTTGACCTCTTTATGCTCTTTGCGTTGAGACTCGAAGAACTCAACGCCCTCCCGGATGTACTTTCTCCACCACGGGTGGTCTTCGGCCAGGGTCTCCCAGGTGTCCTTGGTGATGTCACACTTTACCAGGGAGGCTTTGAGGGTGTCCTTGTAATGTTGGAAGATATGAGCTGAGTGACAGAGGCTTGGATCTCCTCCCCCTCCGATTCTCGCTCCCTGTGGAGACATGACTATCTTCCACTCAGTATCTCTGTGTGTCACTGTCTCGTGGATCAGAAACCACCCGCCTGCAGCTGGGGAAAGATCCCAAGGCGTTATTCAAAGAACAAGGGAGTTCTCCCCCGCTGTCCTGGCCAACATTTATCCCTCAACCAACATCACTAGAGAATCAGATGATCTGGTCATTATCACATTGCTGTTTGTGGGAGCTTGCTGTGCACCAATTGGCTGCATATTGTCCACATTGCAACAGTGACTATACTTTAAAAAGATACTTCATTGGGTATAAAGCGTTTTGAGACGTTCTGAGGTCATGAAACATACATACATAGAAAATAGGTGCAGGAGCAGGCCATTTGGCCCTTCGAGCCTGCACCGCCATTCATAAGAACATAAGAACATAAGAATTAGGAACAGGAGTAGGCCATCTAGTCCTTCGAGCCTGCTCCGCCACTCAACAAGATCATGGCTGATCTGGCCGTGGACTAAGCTCCACTTACCCGCCCGCTCCCCGTAACCCTTAATTCCCTTATTGGTTAAAAATCTATCTATCTGTGATTTGAATACATTCAATGAGCTAGCCTCAACTGCTTCCCTGGGCAGAGAATTCCACAGATTCACAACCCTCTGGGAGAAGAAATTCCTTCTCAACTCAGTTTTAAATTGGCTCCCCCATATTTTGAGGCTGGGCCCCCTGGTTCTAGTCTCCCCGACCAGTGGAAACAACCTCTCTGCCTCTATTTTGTCTGTCCCTTTCATTATTTTAAATGTTTCTATAAGATCACCCCTCATCCTTCTGAACTCCAACGAGTAAAGATCCAGTCTACTCAATCTATCATCATAAGGTAACCCCCTCATCTCCGGAATCAGCCCAGTGAATCGTCTCTGTACCCCCTCCAAAGCAAGTCTAGCCTTCCTTAAGTAAGGTGACCAAAACTGCACGCAGTACTCCAGGTGCGGCCTCACCAATACCCTATACAGTTGCAGCAGGACCTCCCTGCTTTTGTACTCCATCCCTCTCGCAATGAAGGCCAACATTCCATTCGCCTTCCTGATTACCTGCTGCACCTGCAAACTCACTTTTTGGGATTCATGCACAAGGACCCCCAGGTCCCTCTGCACCGCAGCATGTTGTAATTTCTCCCCATTCAAATAATATTCCTTTTTACTGTTTTTTTTCCCCAAGGTGGATGACCTCACATTTTCCAACATTGTATTCCATCTGCCAAGCCTTAGCCCATTCGCTTAACCTATCTAAATCTCTTTGCAGCCTCTCTGTGTCCTCTACACAACCCGCTTTCCCACTAATCTTTGTGTCATCTGCAAATGTTGTTGCACTACACTCTGTCCCCTCTTCCAGGTCATCTATGTATATTGTAAACAGTTGTGGTCCCAGCACCGATCCCTGTGGCACACCACTAACCACCAATTTCCAACCCGAAAAGGACCCATTTATCCCGACTCTCTGCTTTCTGTTAGCCAGCCAATTCTCTATCCATGCTAATACATTTCCTCTGACTCCGCGTACCTTTATCTTCTGCAGTAACCTTTTGTGTGGCACCTTATTCACTAAGATCATGGTTGATCATGCAACTTCAGTACCCCATTCCTGCTTTCTCTCCATACCCCTTAATCCCTTTAGCCATAAGGGCCACATCTAACTCCCTTTTGAATATATCTAATGAACTGGCCTCAACAACTTTCTGTGGTAGAGAATTCCACAGGTTCACCTCTCTCTGAGTGAAGAAGTTTCTCCTCATCTCAGTCCTAAATGGCTTACCCCTTACCCTTAGACGGTGTCCCCTGGTTCTGGACTTCCCCAACATCGGGAACATTCTTCCTGCATCTAACCGGTCCAATCCCGTCAGAATTTTATATCTTTCTATGAGGTTCCCCTCTCATCCTTCTTCAAGGTGCTACTTAAATACTTTCCAATATTTTGTGCTTGCTGAGCATTATCATACTCACCTGTATTTTAATTTCTATCTCTTGTTATTAAATAAAATTTGTTTTGTTATTAACTTTTATTCTGTAGGGAAGTATAGGGAATGGCATCAGTGAAGTGGGAGTGAAGGCTTAGGATGCAACAGTGTCTCGCTCGATGGGTGAGATGCTCAGTGATGGTCAGGATTCAAATCCAAGCACCAATCAGCAGGTCCGAGATATGGTGGATGAGGATCTGGGTGAAGATTTATTCATGCTGGGAGAGACAAAGGGTGGGAAAAGTGAGAAGGGAGTGGCAGCTGAGGCGGCTAATGCTGGCTCCTCTGTTTCAAATGGCCTCCAAGGAATCAGCAGTGTTTGAGCTTCTGTTGAGCACTTTGTTTAACGTTTGGGGCACTCTCCTGCTGTTTATCTGCCTGGAGACAGAATAAGACAGTGCCATGCTGCGTACTGCAATTGGTTGGTGAGTTATTGTTACGGTGACAGCACTCACAGAATAACAGAGCCTTACTCAATGGCTTGAGACACATGGGTGTATAATAATTCCACACAACAGAACATCACTGGCATCACAGGAGTGGGGGATAAGCAAGCAATTTTTGTTTTTATTTTAAACAGTAATTCACAGAGTAGTTATTTTTTACACACAAGTTATTTGGAGCCTCACGTGTCACATATTGTGTGTGTTTTTTGCCACAGTGCATTTGAAATTGATGCAAGGCAGTAGAATGTTTATAAAATGAGAGCAGTTTTATAGTGAACACAGGTAAAACCTCCACTTAGTTACAATCTCACGCTGTAAAAGCCAAATCACAGACGTAGTGAGATGGGAGAAAAGGTTAATGAGGATCATGCAATGAATAGAAATGTTCATATTTGCACAGTCCTGGAATCTGTGCTGTAAAAAGATAAAGTCTAGCAGAAGACAAAAGCCTGTAGCCATGTCTGTTACTACCATATAAATATGATACATTTTATTCAGGATTATATTTGAGCGTGGGGAGGGGAGAGGTAGGGATGAAGACAGTGTGACCCTCAGTGCTTGTCTAGTTCTTGTCCAGTTGAGCCAATTGGCAATGTCACACGCTCACATATAATTGCCATGTTTCAGCATACCTACAAGTGCCCATTGTTATATAGTGCAGCATTCCAGTTAACTACGCTGACTTTTAAACACAGACAGAACTACATCGAAGCAGACTGACTTGATACATTACCAGGTATAAAAACCCTACAAATCCCAGAAAGGTCACTGGGACCCGAGCTTTCAGTTACTGGATGTTATTCGTGCAACGAACGCGACAGTTTTTTTTTTCTCAACGTGTTGGTCTTCCTGCTGAAAATAGAAATTACAGAGTTATGTGGATGTTGAGAGTCTTGCATTGTGGAGTTTATCTTAGTCCCGATTTATTGACTGATATAATTAAGTAACTGGCAGCATTCACCCATTCTCAACATGGTGAGCATCTCGAAGAGGTCAAATATGGAGGTTTAGTAAATTTACAATTAAATTAAAGTTCAATATCATGATACAGGTAAATTCTAAATAAAAATTCACTTCAAAAAATGACAATGGCAAAGTAACTAGAACTATTTAAAAAAAAATCTAAATTGCACAATTTTTAAGAATAGACCAAAAATTGGAAAGGAAAAAATAATTTCTGAATCCTGATCTGGTTTAGAGCATGTACACAAAAAAACCCCACACTTTTTATAAAAAATCTTCAATCAAATCACATTTGCTCTATTATTACATTTCGGCTGAAATGTTGAAAATTATACCCTTTTACCATGTCCTGAGAAATATTTTGCTCTCAATTTTGAAATGATTTTTTTCTCTCTCCAAAATGGGATGATTAATGTGCCGAAGCTGAAATAAAGCGTATTCTGTGCCTGGTTGGGAAAGGAGCTGTAACCCCAGGTTTGTTATTTCACTTTATACAAAAACACAGCTGGAAGAAGTGGAGGGACATTACCGAAATGAAAGCCTACACCTTGACTGGGTCACATAGCGTGGCTGTCCTATTTATCAGCCCCTGTGGAGGCTTTTCAACTGTCACAGGCAATCACTGATGGACAAAGTGCACATAAAAATTAACTTCACATTTATATCGGACACAGCTAAAATATTATCCTTGAAAATTATTGATGGATCCCATGTAACCAGATTTCAATAGAAACCCACAGTACATATATATATATATAACTGAACATAGGTAATATGCTTTCCAGAATGCTGTATGCATAATAAAAATACATCTAGCACTCCTAAATTCTGTCACCTCTAATGGTGTCACATGGGATTGAAAGAGAGAACATTATTTCTGAATGTAAACTACGAATGATACAAGAAGTGCCATAAACTGATAAATTGCAGATTAAATGACTGCCACACTTCACTTCACTTCCCCCCACTGTTAATTTCACACGTTCTGCTATTCAATGCTTTCAGGCCTGTCAATTTCGACTAATCGTGAAAGGCACTAAAACACTTGCCTCTGACAGTACAAGATCAAGAATGATGAACATCTTTCACTGCAAAAAACTAAATCCTAACTCAGGTGGATTGCATACATCACTTATGCACAAATCAGCAGTATGCCAGCAAGAAGAAATGATGTTGTGTGTGACAGCAGAAACATGACGTACAAATTCCACAACTGCAGCGGCTTAAACTGGCTTTGACAAGCAACTGTTAAGTGCTTCAAACCGCAGAGATGGTACATTGCAGATAGCTTCCACTTACAACAATGCCGCATAAATTAATTACTGACTTGAAACGTTGCATCTTAATAGAGCTAAATTGGTTTCATTAAAAAGTGGGGGAAGGAGTGTTCTTTTGTTTCATTCGAGTCTCCTGATTCCCCCCCCCGGACACTGTTCCATCTCTGTGCAGGAGCAACAGCTTGCCTTCTTCAGCCTAGGTAACTGAACTGTGTGACCAGTGGCAACACTAACTCACTTCAGATTAACCGCCCAATCCAAATTACTGGTGACGAACTCTTTAAATTCCTGTGAATTCCTTGGTAAAATGATATGGGCGAAGGCACAATGGGAACATAAGAACATAAGGAATAGGGGCTGGACTAGGCCCTTCGAGCCTGCTCCACCATTCAACAAGATCATGGCTGATCTTCTCCCTCAACCCCACCTTCCCACAACATCCCCATATACCTTAATTCCCTTTGTTCCCCCAAATTTATCCACCTCTGTCTTGAATATACTCAACGACTGAGCATCCACAGCCCTCTGGGGGAGAGAATTTCAAAGATTCACCACCCTCTAAGTGAAGAAATTTCTTCTCATCTCAGTCCTAAATGGCTGACCCCTTATTCTGATGTTGTGACCCCTGGTTCTAGACTCCCCAGCCAGGGGAATCATCCTCCCTGCATCTACCCTGTCAAGTCCTGTAAGAATTCTCTATGTTTCAATGAGATCAACTCTCATTCTTCTAAACTCTCGAGAATATAGGCCTAGTGTACTCAATTTCTCCTCATAGGGCAATCCCCTCATCCCAGGAACCAGTCAAGGGAAAGTGGGAAGTAACATAAATTCGTTAATACGGGATAGGTTCTGGATTTTTAATGCTTGTTCCCGTATTCAGTGTCCTCTTTAGTTCGGGCTGAAAGAGTGGTATTGGGTGTTGTAATGTATTTGCTTCATGGGTTCTTTGCTTAAGAATTCATAGCAACACATTGCTATTAAGAACTAGTTGATTTATTAATAAAGGTTTAACAATCACACTACATATCACCAGTTCATCCATCAGGCTCACAACCACCTGCCTCATCGTGGATCCCCCGAAGCCAACTGGCTGGGGTTTTATTGAGTCTTGTGAACATCACGTGACTGGCTAAACCACTCCTAACTCAACAGCTCTACAACTATTTTGTTGCATCCGTAAATCTGTAAATCAATAAATCATTAAATCAAGTGCCCCCTAATTAAATGGAGGGGAGAGCACGAAAACCGACAATTAAACAAATTAGACTTTAAACATTAAAAGGTCAAATTATCATTTGGTTGCCGGGGTTGATGATGCACTCCAGTCCTCTGGCGCCCACCTCTCGGTGGACACCGCGTGCTCCATCTCCAGGGACACCCTGGCTCGGATATAACTGCGGAAGAGAGGTAGGCAGTCGGGCTGAACGACCCCCTCTACCGCCCGCTGCCTGGACCGGTTGATGGCTCCCTTGGCCATGCCCAGGAGCAGTCCTACCTGTGAGCATACATTACAGATGTAGGTCCAGTGTCACCAAAACAACTGCAAGTGCCCCCGGCACCCCGGAAGGAGAAGTTAATTGATAGAAAAAAGACATCCTCTACAAACTAAAAAGACCCACTGCTTCGGTCCAATTACAATTTGATTATTTATGTCAATAAAACTGTTGGTGCCCTATGATGCCCACCGGTCACTGAAGCCCGTGAACAAACCGATGGACACCAAGTCTAGAGTCACTGAGTAAGTACTAGAGCTTGGAACGTGGGCGATTGGTCAGGGAGAGACCGTCCTTGGCGATCTCTCTCATCCTCCACCTATGGATTGGCTGATATTCACTGCCAAAGTTTTAATAGAAGGCTGGTTGATCGAATCTTGCAGGGAATTTGGGAGTATCAGATGATCGTGTGTTTAAACAGTCATATCCCTGAGAAGCTTTTGCATGATTTAGTTGACAATCAAGTACCTCAAAGCATTTGTGTTATTCTGTAATTGATGGCGGGTGATATGGAATTACCCAGCATTGCAATGTCTGGCTAAGAAGGGAGCGAGAGATCATTTTTCTCTCTCTGCCTTTTATCCCAGTAAATCACACACATTAAAACTGTGGTGCAAAATCAATGAATGACCAATAAAACTGTGTGTTTGCCTTGCTGTTTTCCAATTTTCAGAAAGTAATTTTCCTCCTCTTTGATCTCCTTACACCATGCATCATTCCAAATAAGGGAGTCAAGGGTTATGAGGCGAGGGCAGGGAAGTGGAGTTGAGGCCAAGATCAGATCAGCCATGATCTTATTGAATGGTGGAACAGGCTCGCGGGGCCAAATGGCCTACTCCTGCTCCTATTTCTTACGTTCTTATGTTCTCAAAGTTGAGTGATCAAAGCGGGTAAACATGCTTCTGATATGTGAACTCAGCGCTGTTCCATGACCAGCCACTAGGAGGTGCCCACGAGTAGCTTGTTTGATTCACCGCCGAGTTCCCCACTCTACTGTGCGAATCTCCCCAATGTTACAACGACTGCTCTGCAGAACCCTGCTAATAACAAAGCTTTCTCATTCATTAGTGCCAATATTCTGCACACGTGTTGTTTATATTTGAATTAACACTTCCGTAGCGGACACACATTAAAACACAGAGCAATTGTCCATAATATTATTTTAATGAACCTGTAATATATTATACGAATCCATGATAATTTTACTCAGTGGACCATGTACCTGATTTATTTCATTTAAAAGTAAATAGAACTCATAAAAATTAATACTGTTCTAAGTCAAAAATAATCTTGAGGTTTTAAAACTCTACGGATTCAAATAGTAAAATACCCAGGAACTAGGCTGAGACTGACAATGTGACTGCAGCCAAATTAAGCGTCTGTACAAATCCTTTAGATGTAAATGCAATGTAACTGCAGTAATGAACTCAGAAGTAGCTGGTTATTTATGATTTTAGCATTTCTGTCTCCATTTTAGCACTTTATGTTGTCTTATTGGAGGATTCTTAGATGCTGAAATTAATGACAAGCACAGATTCTCATTTATAATAGCTTAATTATGCTCTTGCATTCTCTTGACAATTATGGCTATTGGTAGTTTTTATGTATCATGTGCTTTTTTTCGCTCGTTAACAAGATCTTTGGAATTTCAAGATTGCGAAATTTCTATGCAGGGGTAGATTTATGGAAATTTAGGAACATTTGTTGAGGTGAACTTTAACATTCCCCAACATGAAAACTTGTAAATGTAAAGACTGTTTAAACACTTTAACAGCAGGGGGGAAAAAACCTTTACACACTTTAAAAATGTGAGACCAACACTCTGAATTGTCTAACACGATTACCTAATAAAATAAATTAAGGGCCTTAAAAAGAACCTTAAAACCTGTGAATATTTACCGTGGTGCCTACCATGGGTATTTCTTTTTTGAGGAAGAAAAAAACATTCAGCTGTGAAAAAATAATAATCCCCTGAGCACTATGTAATTTTTTTTAAAATCTGCTGTTGCAGCATCAAATGCTGTCCAAAATCTCCAAGGCAGACTTAATTAGTTGCTGCGAGGAGGTTCTATTGAAGAGCTTCAGTGGCACAGATTTAAAGCTGTTCGCTCAGAACTTTGCTAATTATCAGATACTCGGTAATTTTGCTCGTCCCAGGTGAATGCGAGGTATCTTTAAAACTACTTGGCTGAATACCTCAGCCAATGATAAAATAGGCTGGTATCACCAGGTAGCTAAAGTGCGTCAATTAACTGCTGTATCATCAAGGCGCTGTGGTAATAATGGCACTCCGGGTCCTTCACACACCTGAGCTACTGAGAGTGCCTGAATCCAGCCTGTTGTCACTCTACCACAACAACAACTTGTATTTATATAGCGCTTTTAACGTAGTAAAATATCCCAAGGTGCATCACAGGAGTGTTATAAGACAAAAGAAAATTGACACCGAGTCAGAAAAGAAGAAATTATGGCAGAAAAAGGTAGGTTTTAAGGAGCATATTGAAGGAGGAAAGAGAGATAGAGAGACGGAGAGGTTTAGGGAGGGAGTTCCAGAGCTTAGGGCCCAGGCAGCTGAAGGCACGGCCACCGATGGTTGTAACAGGGATTCTCAAGAGGGCAGAATTTGAGGAGCGTAGATATCTTGGGGGTGATTGTGGGGCTGGAGGAGATTACAGAGATAGGGAGGGGCGAGGCCATGGAGGGATTTGTAAACCCCCAAATCCCGGATTAGAATTTTGAAATTGAGGCATAGCTTAACCGGGAGCCAATGTAGGTCAGCGAGCATAGGGGTGATGGGTGAGCGGGACTTGGTGCGAGTTAGGACACTGGATGCCGAGTTTTGGATGAACTCAAGTTTACAGAGGGTAAAATGTGGGAGGCCAGCCAGGAGTGCGTTGGAATAGTCAAGTTTAGAGGTAACAAAGGCATGGATGAGGGTTTCAGCAGCTGATGAGCTGAGGCAAGGGCGGAGACGGACAATGTTACGGAGGTGGAAAAAGGCAGTCTTAGTTATGCCGTGGATATGTGGCCTGAAGCTCATTTCAGGGTCAAATATGACACCAAGATTGCGAACAGTCTGGTTCAGTCTGAGACAGTGGCCAGGATGGAGTCGATGGCTCGGGAACAGCCACGGTTCAATTCTGGAGATTTATTGCAAGAAAAGGAGGATTTTTTGATATGAAGTAAAACCATTGGTAACAGTCAGCAGATGAAAAATACCATCACATCAACCGTGCGCAAAAATAACCCATTAGCAATTTATTAGAAATAAGCGAAACATTATGCAAACCGACTTGAGCAAATCTTAATATGCAGTTCAAGACGCCTGAAGAGGAGCGACATCTAGTTTGTGGAGATAGGAAAAAAACTTGAAATCAAAACCGAGAATGTGGGAAAACACAGTCGGCCAGTCAGCGTCTGGAATAGAAACAGTTGGGCTCACGGTTTGGGCAGGACTCATCAACTAAACAGCTCACACTGATGTTCCCTCACTCGCCAAGATCCCTGCAGAAAGCAAGATCAGCAAACTGTTAGAGGTGAGCTTTCTGACCAAAGGGAGTAGACTGATCATATACAGAGCTATGTTTATTTTTAAAAGTAATATGCATTACCTATGAGCATTTGAAAAGAAGGATGGGAAAGGTCAACAGGGCCATCCAGATATTGTGCAGCCTTAAGGTAATGAGGGGGCTCAACAAGGTGGATGCAGAGAGGATATTTTCAATCATAGGGGAAACTAAAACTGGGAGGCATAGTCTCAGAATAAAGGGCCGCCCATTTAAAATTGAGATGAGGAGGAATTTCTTCTCTCAGAGGGTTGTAAATCTGTGGAATTCTCTGCCCCTCAGAGCTGTGGGGGCTGGGTCATTGAATATATTTAAGGCGAAGATAGACAGATTTTTGAGCGATAAGGGAATAAAGGGTTATGGGGAGCGGGCAGGGAAGTGGAGCTGAGTCCATGATCAGATCAGCCTTGATCTTATTAAATGGCGGAACAGGCTCGAGGGGCCAAATGGCCTACTCCTACTCCTATTTCTTATATTCTTATATACACCATTTACCCCACCCCCCAACAATGCATTACAATAGGATTACTATTGTAATAATATGGACCAGAAACATAAGAACTAGGAGTAGGACATAAAGCCCCTCAAGCTTGCTCCGCCATTCAATAATATCATGGCGGAACTTCTATATCAACTCCACTTTCCTGCCCTATCTCCATATCCCTTGATGCCCGAGCATCTATCAATGTCTGTTTTGAATTTACTCAACGACTGAACAGCCACAGCCCTCTGAGGTAGAGAATTTCACAGATTCACAACAGATTCTCTGAGTGAAGACATTTCTCCTCATCTCAGTCCTAAATGGCTGACCACTTACCCTGAGTCTATGACCCCTAGTTCTAGACTCTCTAGCCAGGGGAAACAACCTCTCAGCATCTACCCTGTCACGACCCCTAAGGCTTTTATATGTTTCAATGAGATCACTTCTCGTTCTTCTAAACTCTGGAGGATATATAGGCCCATTCTACTCAATCTCTCCTCTTAGGATAGTCCTCTCATCCCAGGAATTATGGGACACAGGAACAGGAGGAGGCCATTTGGCCCCTCGAGCCTATTCCGCCATTCCTTTAGATCATGGCGGATCTGTATCTTACCTCATTTACCCGCCTATATCCCTTAATAGCCTGACCTAGCAACAATCTATCAGTCTCGGTTTTGAAACGATGATAGGTTTGTGCGTCTTTCTTGCCTCTCGAGATGTGACATGTCTTCACCTGACAGCACCATGAGACAGCCCTGTTGAGAGCCATTCTGTGACAAATAAGCTGAGCAAAGGCCGACCACGATGTGGCCCTACCTGCTAGTGTGTCCATGTATCACCCAACCCCAAATTGTTTGATTTTATTAGGATGAAAACATGTTGGCTTTAAATTATTTTTTTTACAGCCAGATAAAAGACACATAACAGTGAGTAGTCCTTTATAGATACAGCCTTCACTTTCTTCAGGCAGCCATTAAAGAACAGATGCCTCAGTATATCACCGAATACCAGCAACAGCAATGCCAGCTGACCTGCAAATCAGGCTCCTAGCTCACAGCTTTATCAATCAGCCCAGACCTGATGTGCCACTGCTCCTGTCCTGGGTTATTACAGTTGTCTTCCTCCCAAATCGTCAATCTTGATTTTATCCACATTTGGAAACTTCTTACATTGGTTACTGTGCTAATGAAGTGAGAATAGCACATGCGGCGGTGCTGGGGGGGAGGGAGAGGGGGAGGTGGGAGTGGGGGGGGGGGGGGGAAAGAGTGTAAGTGCACCTTTTTATTTCATGAGGGAGGGAAAAAAACAAGGGAGAATGATATTCACAGCTTGATCTGGGTCTGAAATGCAAACTCCACTTCCCGGTCGAGCATTGATCTTTGTGTCATATATCTGTGACATTTATTTCCAACAAAAATGTCAATACTTTTACAGACCTAATCAACAGGAGAAGTAGAGAAATGAAGGTAAAAAGCCACTTTGAGAAGGAACAGGACAGAAAGAGCACTTTTCTCTTCAATCCGATCAGGCCTTTTCGCAAGGAATTAAGAGTCCTTTTCTAAGACCTACCAGAAATCTTAGTTTGGGAAAATATACTGGAAAATTAAATAAAAATAAGCAACGGCAACCTCTTTATCAGTGTCACCTTGTGGGAGTAGCAGATATTTAACTAATTTGTGAGTTAAAAATATATAATGAAGTGTCTTGTAGGCCACCCACTGTGACGGGTATCATACAATTATTGGCTATCGAGTGTGTGTCATAGTTCATCACATCACTGCACGGCTGACAATTTAGCTTTAGACGGAGCAGATTCAGCATGGAAATATTAAACAGAGCTCTTATATTAGCAAAAACAAGCACAGTCATGGTGAATCAAAACTCCAAGTACTGCAATTGCTGGAAATTGGAAATAAAATCAGAAGATGTTGGAGACACTCAGCAGGTGAGGCAACATCTGTGGGGAGAGGGAGAAGGTTAGGATACCATTTTAGCTTTATCCGTCAGAACTGATTACTTTGCAGTCAGTGTGAATGGGCTGCTCATTCCAGATAGCTGCCCGATTTAATCTTTCAGATGAAGTCGAGTTCCTACCTACCATAAGTGGCACTGTTTGAAGAAGAGCAAAAGAATTCTCCCAGTGTCCTGGCCAACATTCTACCCCCAAACAGCATTCAAACAAAAGAAAACAAGGTGAACTGGTCATTCATTCCATTTGCTGTGTGTTTGCCGAGATAACAGTGACTGCACTTTGAAAGTAATTGGTTGTCTCTGAAGTGCGGTGGGATCCCAAGAGTGTGGTAAGGTGCTATATACATGCACGTTCTTGCTTTAGTTGTTTGTAAGAAAGCCAAAGTGATGACAAATTAATGCAAGTGATGCCATTTGGTCAGTCAGCACCTTCAGGAGGGGAAAAAGTTGGAAAATGTGAAGAAATGGCTGCAGCCTCAGGCTAAGACCCCCCGCCCCAGTGCCTGACGTTATGTAATATTCACTGACTCTGCTGCCAATCCATCTGTCTTTGGAATCTGAAGTGTTATTTTTTTTCTCTCTAAACCTGCTCTAGTCAGTTGATGTATCAAATAAGTAAAACTCGTCTACTTAATCATAGTCAGATATGGCCATGGCTTTCAAAACCTGTCATTTAGCCCATAACCGACAAGTCATAACATGATAACTGTAAAGAGCTAAGTACTGCAGGACTGCTTTGTGAGTTTTGATCCTGTTCAACTCACCAGCAGCCCCAGCAAACTCAAACTCGGGTCTGCTTAGAATGTGCTTGATCCTCTGGATCTTGCTTTTCTTCAATGCTGAAAATGAGACACAGCTTTAAAGCTGTTCGCTCAGGAAATGCTGCAATTCGCTGTTAAGGAATTGTTAAGGAATCCATTTAGTTTCCAAACAGATATGTGATAGACGTTTGATATAAAATATTCGTGTCAAGCTGATCGGGATAATGTCTGAATGAACAAAGTGGGCGAAGGAATTGAATAAGAACAGGCCAAATATTTCTACACTGGTATTCACAGAGGGTAATTTCAAGGCTTTGCTTCATGCATCTCTGCACTCTCTGTACAACTGGCTCGAACCTGTTCTGTCTCGTTATGTATTCAAGCAAAGCTTGTAGATTCCGGATAAACTAGACAGATGCAATGATCACAGAACATCCTTAAAGCAACATTACCAAAACCTTAGACATTGAAAATCTGGTGCTTCACTGCCTAAACTGAGCAACAAGTGCTGTGCACCCCATCCGAACATCTCCCTCTTTGACGCGGCCGCGATTTATATCTGGTTACGCTCCTGTGAAGCTTTACCTATGTTAAAGGCGCTATATAAATGCAAGTTGTCGTTGTTGCTCCAATGCTCACTGCCTGCTCTCACTGGAGCTGAGGTTGAGTAAAGATACCTCAAACCAGCTATCAGAAACAACATAGAGCTGGGCAGATGTGATCAAGTGTGCAACAACAAGACTATGAGCAGAAATACTTTAAAAAAAATAAAAAGTGACAAGTTTTATTTGTTATAGGTGTCAAAAAGAAAGAAAAAAAGACTTGCATTTATATAGCGCCTTTCATGACCACCGGATGTCTCAAAGCGCTTTACAGCCGATGAAGTACTTTTTGAAGTGTAGTCACTGTTGTAATGTGGGAAACACAGCAGCCAACTTGCGCACAGCAAGCTCCCACAAACAGCAACATGATAATGACCAGATAATCTGTTTTTGTCATGTTGATTGAGGGATAAATATTGGCCAGGACTGTGGGACCTCACATGAAGCATTAACCTAAAATATACCTTTTGCTGGTCTAAGTTTTATACAGACTCATCCCAAATGCCAGCTCCCCTTAAAATCCCAGTGAGAGACCTCAGTCCATAGCACAATATAGTTTAAAAATCTTTCCCATTTAATTCTGCACAGGTTGTACTCTGACACATACGTACTCTTCAGGCATGCCACAAATCATATGCACATACCAGCACCCATTTCCACATGCAATACTTAAAGCGTCGTCACAAGTTCCATATTAATATTATTTATGAATTCATTCTCCAACGATGAGAGCAGTCACAGTGGATAACCACCATCATTTCTCTAAAAGAAGCAAATTACTTAATAACAGCGAAATCATATTTTCCAGAAATTTCCTGGGACTCAGGGAGAATGTTGATGCTTGTCAGATTGATTTGATGTGGAATACAACCAGTTTAGATCAAACAAAACACACCGATCAGCTTTTATGGAATATTATGTGTTGCTCAGCCCCTGTACATCACGATGAGTGTTGATACAAAGTGGGAGGAACCTCTGTCCTTCAGGGCTGTCATCGAGCCATCTCATGTTGGTATATAGTCTGTCGAGGTACTTGAACCAGTCCTTTCGAGCCTCTGGGCTGTTGTAAACAGGAGCCCGGCAGGTCTAAGGAACTACTTGATTGATTTAAGGCAGCATATCTACTGCCACACAATTAACTTTCATTGCCTCCCCTTCCAGTTTATGCCAGAGTCACTACTGCAAGCGTGTTATTTACTGGTCCTCTGGGATTATAATTTAGTGCCTCACACATTTAATGCGGAGGTTTTGAAAGTTTAGAACACTTAAGTTAACCAAAATGATATTTTAATAAAAGTATCTGGCAAGTGCTGCTTGTCTTTAACCCCAGGTTTTAAAAAGATATGGTTGCCCACTGCAAGGTACCTGTCGGGCTTTTGAGGCACACTTTGTAAGTGTGTGACACCTTGGCGTGAGCATTAGTATTGACCTCCAGTCACTTGCACATAAAATGGAAATGGTGCAGAGCTCTCTGGGGAGATTTGCTGCCAATGGCCCTTTAAATAGGGAGTCTCATCATCACCTCCTCGTTCAACTATGAAACGCCTCATATTTCTAAACTGGCATTTCGCACAAATACTGGGCAGTGGTGGTGGCTGGTGGAAAAGGGTGAACTGGCTGGTAGGAGGGACTGAGCCCAACAGTGTGAGGTCGTTCTATCATTGGTGGCAATGAACAAAAAACTGGTGGCCATAAAACAAGCTCTCATGTCAAACCTCAAATGTGAGAGCAAGCTGATGATAAATGAGAAAGATTAAATACACTTTGAAGTGTGCTGACAGGTGCAGGGTGTTGTGGTGACACCGTCCAAGACCCTGGAGTGTGTCAAAGCCCCGCAGCACCACTCATTCTCCAGCTAACGCACAGACACATCAGCCGCCAGTACTTCTGGTGATACACATATGGTTTATTTCTTAATCGTGCAGTCAGTCCTGGTATGTCCAGGTACTTAAACATTGTGTACTGATTGCCACTGTTTGCATTGGCCCTCCCTCCCCCGCCCCCCCCGGCACCCCCATGAAATGACTAAAAATTCAGTGAACTTTGTTGCATTAAAAAATGTACAAGCAATGCAAAGTGGAATTAATACCGAATGTTATAAAAAGTTTGCAATGTAGGAACAGAGGAACAGGAGGAGGCCATTCAGCCCCTCCAGCCTGTTCTGTCATTCAGTGAGATCATGGCTGATGCCCGACCTAACTCCATATACCTGCCTTTGGCCCATATCCCTTAATACCTTTGGTTAACAAAAAGCTATCAATCCCAGATTTTAAATTAACAATTGATCCAGTATCAATTGCCTATGGAAGAGAGTTCCAAACTTCAACATCCTTTGTGTGTAGAAGTGCTTTCTAATGTCACTCCTGAAAAGTCTGGCTGTAATTTTTAGACTAAGCTCCCTAGTCCTAGAATCTCCAACCAGCGGAAATAATTTCTCTCTATCTACCCTATAATCCTATGATCCCCTTAATAACCTGAAAACTTCGATTGCATCAGCCCTTAACCTTCTAAATTCTAGGGAATACAATCCTAATTACTGTAATCGCTCCTCGTAACTTAATCCTTGAAATCCGGGCAAAATTCTGGTAAACCTACAAGGTCCATATATCCTTCCCAAGTTGTGGTGCCCAAAACTGCTCACAGTGCTCCAGGTGTGGTCTAACCAGGATTTTGTATAGCTGCAGCATAACTTCTACCCCCTTGTATTCTAGTCCTCTAACTATAAAGGCCAGCATTCCATTAGTCTTTTAAATTATTTTCTGTGTCTGTTCATGACATTTTATTGATCTACGTACCTGAACAGCAACCCCTCCCCCCCACCCCCAAGTATTTTTGGACCTCCATGGTGTTTTCTTTTAGCTTTTCGCCATTTAGAAAGTACCCTGTTCTATCCTTTTGAAGTCCAAAGTGGATGACCTCACATTTGCTGCAGTTTTGCCCATTCGCTTAATCCCTGTGTAATTTTATGCTTTTGTCTACACAGCCTACAGTGGCCAATCTTTGTGTCAGCAGCAAATGTGGATATACGACTTTCTATGCCAACATCTAAGTCCATTAATGTGGTATACCGCTTCAAGGTACAGCGCGAGCTGGTGCAGGAGGGCGACACAGCGAAGAGGGACATCATCAAGGTCCAGGTCGGTGATTGGAGCGTGGGCAGGTACAGCAGGAGCGGCGAGGTCAGGGCGAAGGAGCGGCGAGAGATTGTAGAGGGACGTGATCGGGGCCCAGGAGAGGCGTGAGTTCGGGGCCAGAAGAGACGAGGGCCCAGGGGCAGCACGGACCAGCCCACACTGCGATATGTGCGTGCACTAGGTCCGTGCAGCAGAGCAGGTCTCCAGTCATCTTGGTTAATCCTTGCCACTGGACCAAGAAATAGCTCTGTCGAGCCCGTGTGGTGGCTGGTGTGCAATGGTCATCCCACGTTAAAAAAATCCACGCACAGGCATCTCCCACCCTTCACGATGTAGTTCGGGATCTGGAATATTAGGTCCTTCATTGAAACACCTGTGAACTCATCCTTTTTTGGCGTGGAAGCAAATCATCCTCGTTTCGAGGGACCGCTATGATAATAATACTTACTGTGAATAGTTGAGGCCCTAACACAGATCGCCGCAGAACACTACTAGTCACATCCTGCCAATGTGACCACCTCCCTATTCTAGAAACATAGAAAGTTACAGCGCAGAAGGAGGCTATTTCGGCCCATCGTGTCCGCGCCGGCCGACAAAGATCCGCACGGCCCTTCGTCAGCAGCCCTGAAGGTTACATACAAACCCATGAACAATGACGGAAAGGCAAAGAGCACCCAGCCCAACCAGTCCGCCCCACACCACTGCAACACCCCTTATACTAAAAACATCCTACTCTCTATCTCCTGCCACTCAGTCTCCTCCCCTATCGACCCTATCTGTTCAACAAGAGACAAATCTAGACTTTTCAACGTCTCCTGTATATGTTTCTGAGAAGCCAGCTGAACCAGTGAATTCCTCCTCAGCTTTATTCTGTGTCCAGATACAGGTTGGGAGTTCACTGTGGGCTGGGCACAGAACTCCTGCTCAAGAGTCACACGTCCGTGCTGGGAGGGTTGGGATGGTGAAATTGCCCAGGATGGCTGCGGCCAAGTTTGTGTTGGATCAGTGCAAGTGCCAGACACACCATGGCACTAACTTGACAGGGGAAGCAGAGTATTAGTTAAATTTAAATCAAACTTGCTGCAACTCCCTGGGGGTCAGCGACAGTTACAGTCAAACCATGTAATAATAAATGACCATAAATAGGACGGAGCCTTCCAAGATGTGTGTTCTCTCCATGGGATAGCGTGGTGCAACAGGAAGAGAAGTGAGCTGGGGATTATTTTGCTTAGGTAGGAATGTTCTGCAACAGTACTTAAAATAAAGTCCAGTGGGACATTTAAGTTGATGTCCCAGAATTTAACTTCTTAAAGTGCTGATGAGCCGCTGCAGTGAATGCAGTATTCCCAAGGATACTGTCCAAAGGCAGATGCCGCCAGTACTTGTCCAGCCAGGCCTCCCTGTAGAGCCCATGCCACAGCCCTGGAGCTCCCCATCTACTCACACAGGCTGCTTCTAGGCGGCCTGACAGCCATGAGTGAGAGGGCAGTCCCACCAGGCTAGCAAGTTCAGGCAAGGAGGACTTCTCGTCAGGCAGGTGTCTGCGAACCCTTGACATGTTGTCGTACCTGGGGCATGAGTGCAGGTCAGGCCGGCTCTCTGCTGGGATTTCAAAGTGAGCAGAGAGCTTGTGGAAGGTGAGTGTTCAATCACTGCTGTGCTGATGTGCAGGAATACTAAAGCACTGCTCACTGAGAGCAGCAATATGTGGAGAAGGGTTTGTGGAACAGCTAAATATCCGTGGCTTCACTCGGCATAGTGACACTGTATGAATATACCCGCGGCCAACGCTTTAAACACAGAGCTATCAGATTTAATATTCAAATAATTGCTTGGTAAAATAAATTCAAGAATGTTAATGATGAAATGTTTGCCGGCAGGATGTGCTGAGTTGAATTCCCCCTTGTCTCCTGTACTGAACCTTCAAGTCTTGTTGCTAAAAGTTTGGACAGTTGTCTAAGTTTGGTGATGAGGAACTTGCAAACTTGTCAGTCATAGCTCATCATAGCTTCTCAAGGAGGTCGATGTTTCAAGGGTGTTTCACAGAGGGTTGATTCTGCCATTATCATCAAGAGAAAATTAAATGTCTTTTGGACATGCCCTGGCATTGAGTGTCAGCTTGGCTCACTTGGTGCCACTTTTGGTTTCCAGCTCAAAGGTTGAGGGTTGAAGTCCCTGCAGTCTCGAGTCCATAATCTAAGCTGACATTTCAGTGCAGCAGTGAGGGATGCTGCATTGCTGAAAATGCTGTCTTTTGAACGATGAAGCGAGGCTTGCTTGACGGATAGTGGAAGTTAACGATCCTGTGATGTTTTTTTTTGAAGAAAAGCAGAGAGTTCTCCTGGTGACCTGTCCAAAAATCTTCCCTCAACACCACCAAAACAGACCAACTGATCATTCATCTCAAGTGTTGTATGAGAAACATTGCTGAGAGCACATTGCTGGTCACATTTGCCGACAGAACAGTGACTAAACTTCAAACAGTAACTCATTGGTTGTAAAGCTCTCTATGACATTCTGAGGATGAGATAAGATGCCAAGTAGATAAAGTTATTTTTTAGATGTGCATCAAACATGACGGAATAGTACCCAAACTGCCGCCCATTTAAAACTGAGATGAGGAGGAACTTCTTCTCTCTGAGGATTGTACATCTGTGGAATTTTTTGTCGCAGAGAGCTGTGGAGGCTGGGACATTGAATATATTTAATAAGAACATAAGAAATAGGAACAGGAGTAGGCCATATGGCCCCTTGAGCCTGCTTCGCCATTTAATAAGATCATGGCTGATCCAATTGTGGACTCAGCTCCACTTCCCCTCCCACTCCCCATAACCCCTTATCCCTTTATCGTTTAAGAAACTGTCTATTTCTGTCTTAAATTTATTCAATGTCCCAACTTCCACAGCTCCCTGAGGCAGCGAATTCCACAGATTAACAACCCTCTGAGAGAAGAAATTTCTCCATCTCAGTTTTAAATGGGCAGTCCCTTATTCTAAGATCATGCCCTCTAGTTCTAGTCTCCCCTATCAGTGGAAACATCCTCACTGCATCCACCTTGTCAAGCCCCCTCATAATCTTACATGTTTCAATAAGATCACCTCTCATTCTTCTGAATTCCAATGAGTAGAGGCCCAACCGACTCAACCTACTTGAGGCGAGATAGACAGATTTTTGAGCGATAAGGGAATAAAGGGTTATCGGGAGCGGGCAGGGAAGTGGTGTTGAGGCCAAGATCAGATCAGCCATGATCTTATTGAATGGTAAGCAGGCTCGAGGGGCCAAATGGCCTACTCCTGCTCCTATTACTTATGTTCTTATGATTAATAATAGCCATTGAACATCATCATCATCTTAGGCAGTCCCTCGAAGCGAGGATGACTTGCTTCCATACCAAAAAAGGATGAGTTCACAAGTGTTTCAATGAAGGACCTAATATTCCAGATCCTGAACTACATCCTGAAGGGTGGAAGATACCTGTGCGTGGATTTTTTTAATGTGTGGTGACCATTGCACACCAGCCACCACAGGGCTTGACAGAGCTAGGCCTTGGTCCAGTGGCAAGGGTTAACCAAGATGACTGAAACATAGAAACATAGAAACATAGAAAATAGGTGCAGGAGTAGGCCATTTTGGTCCTTCGAGCCTGCACCACCATTCAATAAGATCATGGCTGATCATTCATCTCAGTACCCCTTTCCTGCTTTCTCTCCATACTCCTTGATCCCTTTAGCCGTAGGAGCCATATCTAACTCCCTCTTGAATATATCCAATGAACTGGCATCAACAACTCTCTGCGGTAGGGAATTCCACAGGTTAACAACTCTCTGAGTGAAGAAGTTTCTCCTCATCTCAGTCCTAAATGGCTTACTCCTTATCCTTAAACTATGTCCTCTGGTTCTGGACTTCCCCAATATCGGGAACATTCTTAATGCATCTAACATGTTCAGTCCTGTCAGAATTTTATATGTTTCTATGAGATCCCCTCTCATCCTTCTAAACTCCAGTGAATACAGGCCCAGTCGATCCAATCTCTCCTCATATGTCAGTCCTGTCATCCTGGGAATCAGTCTGGTGAACCTTCGCTGCACTCCCTCAATAGCAAGAACATCCTTCCTCAGATTAGGAGACCAAAACTGAACACAATATTCCAGGTGAAGCCTCACCAAGGCCCTGTACAACTGCAGTAAGACCTCTCTGCTCCTATACTCAAATCCCCTAGCTATGAAGGCCAACATGTCATTTGCCTTCTTCACCGGCCGCTGTACCTGCATGCCAACTTTCAATGACTGATGTACCATGACACCCAGGTCTCGTTGCACCTCCCCTTTTCCTAATCTGCCGCCATTCAGATAATATTCTGCCTTCGTGTTTTCACCACCAAAGTGGATAACCTCACATTTATCCACATTATACTGCATCTGCCATGCATTTGCCCACTCACCTAACCTGTCCAAGTCACCCTGCAGCCTCTTAGCGTCCTCCTCACAGCTCACACTGCCACCCAGCTTAGCGTCATCTGCAAACTTGGAGATATTACACTCAATTCCTTCATCTAAATCATTAATGTATATTGTAAATAGCTGGGGTCCCAGCACTGCGCCCTGCGGCACCCCACTAGTCACTGCCTGCCATTCTGAAAAGGACCCGTTTATCCCGACTCTCTGCTTCCTGTCTGCCAACCAGTTCTCTATCCACGTCAGTACATTACCCCCAATACCATGTGCTTTAATTTTGCACACCAATCTCTTGTGTAGGACCTTGTCAAAAGCCTTTTGAATGTCCAAATACACCACATCTTCTCTGTCCACTCTGCGAGTTACATTCTCAAAAAATTCTAGAAAATTTGTCAAGCATGATTTCCATTTCATAAATCCATGCTGACTTGGACTGATCCTATCACTGCTTTCCAAATGCGCTGCTATTTCATCTTTAATAATTGATTCCAACATTTTCCCCACTACTGATGTCAGGCTAACCGATCTATAATTACCCATTTTCTCTCTCCTCCTTTTTTAAAAAGTGGTGTTACATTAGCTACCCTCCAGTCCATAGGAACTGATCCAGAGTCGATCAACTGTTGGAAAATGATCACCAATGCATCCACTATTTCTAGTGCCACTTCCTTAAGTACTCTGGGATGCAGACTATCAGGCCCCAGGGATTTATCGACCTTCAATCCCATCAACTTTCCGAACACAATTTCCCGCCTAATAAGGATTTCCTTCAGTTCCTCCTTCTCACTAGACCCTCGGTCCCCTAGTACTTCCGGAAGGTTATTTGTGTCTTCCTTCATGAAGACAGAACCAAAGTATTTGTTCAACTGGTCCGCCATTTCTTTATTCCCCATTATAAATTCACCTGAATCCGACTACAAGGGACCTACATTTGTCTTCACTTATCTTTTTCTCTTCACATATCTATAGAAGCTTTTGCAGTCAGTTTTTATGTTCCCGGCAAGCTTCCTCTCATACTCTATTTTCCCCCTCCTAATTAAACCCTTTGTCCTCCTCTGCTGAATTCTAAATTTCTCCCAGTCCTCAGGTTTGCTGCTTTTTCTGGCCAATTTATATGCCTCTTCCTTGGATTTAACACTATCCTTAATTTCCCTTGTTAGCCACGGTTGAGTCACCTTCCCCATTTTATTTTTACTCCAGACTGGAGACCAGCTCTGCTGCACGGACCTAGTGCGCACACATATCGCAGTGTGGGCTGGCCCGTGCTGCCCCAGTGCCCTTACCTCTTCTGGGCCCGGAACTCACGCCTCTCCTGGGCCTCTACTGGCTCTTGGCATATAGGTAATCAAAATGCATTTAACCCGTTGCTTTGGAAACTGCTCTGATTCCAATAGTCTCACAATGCCAGTTATGGGAAAGCATGGTTGGGGAGAGAAGAGCATTGTGTGTGTGAGGGATGAGGGGGTGGGGGAGGCATTGGATAACCAGCCGGACTGCCTCGCACACTCTAGCTGCCCAAGTTACAGCTTGCCTGCCTCAGACACCAGTCGGTGCTGTAACTTCGCTATGGGCGAAACATCATTTTAAAAAGATGAACATGTTTGCAAATTTGGTGTCGCTCATCCTTTGCAGTCAGCACAGACAGCAGGAGTGGCAACACGGAGTGGGGTGGCGACCACAGGCAAAGCTCTTTGTCTGCAGGAGTGTGGCGGCGTTCATTCAGGCGAGCACGGCTTTGCGGCGGTTGTATGGGAAGTAGCTCTAGTGTCTGGCGCTGCAAGGCAGCATTCTTCTCCTTTTCCAAATGGAATGAAAGTGTCTCCAATCCAGCGCTGCACTGCACTGGCAATGGGGGAGCCACACGATGGCTCGTCTCATTCAGCAGCTCGATTACATTGAAACTTCAGAATAAATTGGAGGCAGACACTGTGTAAATGTGAAAAGCTGGCGCTCTGAACAATATATAACATTCTATTTTGCTCCCCCAGACCTCTGGGAAATTCATTAGGAATAAGAAGCTACATGGGAACCCAGTAATACATGTGCTCTTGCTGCAATTAGAAGTGACCGGTTACAGTTTTATTCTAACTGCACTGTGCAAACCCATTACTATACAGAATAAAATCCAGAATGTTCAGCTTTATTAACTCTCTAAGCTTATGGCACCTAAGGGAGGCAACTCACTTGTACTATAAAATCTATTGTGACTAGTACGAAGAAATGAATAAATGGGCGCATTATTTTTCATTCAGTAGCTCAACATCTGTTTGTCTAATCAAACGAGAGAGTTGGAAAAAGTCAACTAGAGATGACATGCACATTTTACCCAACTTTTGTTATGTCAGAGGAGTTTAGGGGAGTAATGAGACAGTCTGCAGTGATTGGGGAAACGATTGCTCTGCCCTGATATGATTACCAGGATGGAGTTTAGGAACAGTTCACAGTTTGTGTTGAACCTCAGCATTGTACTGTAGCCAAATGACATCAAACTTAATTTCCACAACTCGTACAAATAGCCAATAAATCAGATCAAGTCAGGTGAAAGTTTGTAAGGTCTTTTTTCTTGAAGAACCATGCTCACCTCTCATTTCTGTCCTTGAAATCCACTCTCCCGCTTCTCCTACAGATCCACTTTCAGTTTCGCCTCCACTCCTGGGATCTGCTGCTTCGGAGAACAGATAAGTTGCCACAGCTGCTGCTCCTGGCTCCAAACGCCAAGGCTGGTTTGGATCAGTAGATGTAGAACGAATGTGAAACCCTTCATCTTTCCCCAGAGCAGGGTTGGCGACACCAGGATTATGGTTCCTATTTTCCTAAATGCTGACTGTAGCTCGGAAGTTCCAGAAGGGCGCAGTCAGTTTCATCATTATGTATCACCCGACCTGAGCTACAGTTACCGGGAGCAGGACAGGGTGGCACCTGAGGTCCCCGAAAAAATCCAAAGCCGGATAAATTCAGCTTCAATTCATGTGGGTCCTCATTTGACTTAATTCCGAGCAGTTGCAATTGAAGACTCACGTTAGTCCTGGCTCAGTGGGCAGCACACTCGCCTCTGAGTCAGAAGGTTGTGAACTCAGGTCCCACTCCAGGGACTTGAGTACAAAAATCTAGGCTGTCACTCCAGTGCAATGCTGAGGGAGTGCTGTACTGTCGGAGGTGCCGTCTTTCGGATAAGACCTTAAGCCGAGGCCCCTTCTGCTCTCTCAGATGGATGTAAAAGATCCCATGGCATTATTTTGAAGGAGAGCGGGAGAGTTAGCCCCAGTGTCCTGAACAATATTTATCCCTCAATCAACATAACAAAAATAGATTATCTGGTCATTATGCCATTTCTGGGAGCTTGCTGTGCGAATTTCCTACATTACACTTGAAAAAAGTACATCATTGGCTGGAAAGCACTTTTGCACATCTGGTTGAAGTGAAAGGCGCTACATAAATGCAACTCTTTCTTTGCTGAAAGAAAGACTTATATTTATATAGCAACTTTCACAACCACGGGACGTCTCAAAGCGCTTTACAGCCAATGAAGCACTTTTGGAGTGTAGTCACTGTTGTAATGTGGGAAACATGGCAGCCAATTTGGGCACAGCAAGCTCCCACAAACAGCAATGTGATAATGACCAGATAATCTGTTTTTGTTGTGTTGATTGAGGGGTAAATATTGGCCATGACACCGGGGATAATTCCCCTGCTCTTCTTCGAAGTAGTGCCATGGGATCTTTTATGTCCACCTGAGAGAGCAGATGGGATCTTGGTTCAACGCTTCATCCTAAAGACGGCACCTCCGACAGTGCAGCACTCCCTCAGCACTGTACAAGCGTGCCTGTACTCTTTATTGTAACGGTATACAAACAACAGCAATAAAAAGTAGAATTTTTAACACATTTAATGTCATAAAATACCCCAAGGCATTTCACAGGAGTGATTATTGAACCAAGTTTGACACTGAGCCAGGTAAAGAGATATTACGACAGATGGCCAAAAGCTTTTTCAAAGAGGTAGGTTTTAAGGAATGTCTTAAACGAAGAGGTGGAGAGGTTTAGAGAGGGAAAACCGGAGCTTAGAGCAAAGCAGCTGAAGGCACAGCTGCCAATGATGGAGCGATGAAAATTGGGGATGTGCAAGAGGCCAAAAGTGGAGAAGTGCACTCGGAGGGTTGTGGGGCTGGAGGAAATTACACAGATAGGGAGGGACGAGGCCAGGGAGGGATTTGAAAACAAGGATGAGAGTTTTAAAACTGAGACATTGCCGGACTGGGAGCCAGAGTTGGTCAGTGAGCACAGGGGTGATGGGAAACAGAAGTTGATTGCGCCTTGTGTTTGATATATTGGGACAGCAAACTGTCATTCAGTTCTCGAATCTTTATAATGACGTGGTTTCACTGAACCTCTTGTGCTCGCACCAAGTCCCGCTCACCCGTGATCACCCCCCTGTGCTCGCTGACCTACAATAGCTCCCGGTTAAGCAACGCCTCGATTTCAAAATTCTCATCCTTGTTTACAAATCTCTCCATGGCCCTGCCCCTCCCTATCTCTGTAATCTCCTCCAGATCCACAATTATGCCCTCTGCCCCCCCCAGAGATATCTGCGCTCCTCAATTTCTGCCCTCTTGAGCATCCCTGATTATAATCGCTCAACCATTGGTGGCCGTGCCTTCAGCTGCCTGGGCCCTAAGCTCCCACCCTAAACCTCTCCGACTCTCTACCTCTCTTACCTCCTTCAAGACGCTCCTTAAAACCTATCACTTTGACCAAGCTTTTGATCATCTGCCCTAATTTCCTCTTATCTGGCTTGGTGTCAAATTTATGTCTTGTCATATAACACTCATGTGAAGCACCTTGGGATGCTTCTATGTTAAAGGAGCTATAGAAATACAAGTTGTTGTTGTTGTTAGACAATGAAAAGCAGTTGCTGAAACTGTCACGGTTGAAAGCGACACATGCACACACACACATGGGGGGGGGGAACAATGGAACAGCCAAGAGTTACTTTCAGTGCAACAATATCTTGTGACACGGTGAGATGTTTCGACAGGATTTGCTGTGATTTGTTTCAGAAAGACACTACACCTTTAAATGACATCTTTCCGTTCAATCAAGAACCACTTCTCCAGCGCGCAGCACCTGCTATACAGGTTGTCCATGCTTGTATTTAGCAGAATTTAACTGAAACATTTAATGCGATTTGACATGAAATAGTTTGGTCAGTATCCAGTAAAACCCAACAACCCCCCCCCCCCCACCTCACGTCCATAAACCTCTAGTGATCTTGTAAAAAACAGCATGACATTACTTTCATTAGAGCTCGATTTCCATAAAATGTAATAAATGGCTTGTTTTCTGGATGTAAGATTCTTATAAATACCATGTTTAATGAACGAAGCCAATATAAAGTGGACACAGGTGGCACAGTGACAGCTTTTCACCTCCAGGGTCCCAGTTAGGAATTCCATTGGTAGCTTTGCTGAAAAGGTTACTGGTGGCACATTATTTCTGTATTTAAGGCAGTGTGAAAGCGAGTTACACTCGGCCTTATAAAGGCTTTAATTGTATCACACTGCACTTTACATTCCACGCAGGTTCTGTGACTCATGGACAAATGATCTCAGGATTGAAGGCATCATAAGCTAAAATAACTAAACGTCGCAGCATCACTTTAACTAAAAAGAAAACGAATCACAAACTGTTCACTTAAGCCCTATTTATACCTCTGAACAAATCACCATTTATAGCCGGCTTGAAATTGAAATGCATCGCCGAAACATTCTGTTTCCATTCAGCGTAAAATAAAACTTTTAACTCCCCATGCTTCTCAGTTTGATAAATTGGTTGTTTTTATATCCATCAGGATTAAGTATAAGCATCAATCAGTTTGGGAGTTGACGGCAGATTAATGGAGTCAGTTCTATAATTCTGCCATTTTGACTGGTAATAAAGATACTAACTTCAAGCAAATACCAGCATTATAAGAACCACATTCTCATCTCCAGCCTCCAACCTCATTCCCTTTGGCCTAACCTTTCTTGTATCTCTCTATCTTATCAATACCACGATGGACCATGCTTCTCTGAAAATTCCTCTATTGTTGCTCCTAAGATGTGGAGTCTTGGTCCTCTGTGCTTTTCCTCCTCCCGACATTGTCCCTGTGTTGAAATCAGGGACTCCACACTCAGAATTGTTCTTCCTATAAAACTCACTCAGTTTTCCTTCTTACAATCTTCAGGCTTTTAAAACCCATGCTAGGTGATATTTCCCAATTAATCTTGCTTCTACTGATTTCAATTTGGATGATGTCCTGTACTTCACCAAGGTTTCTCTATTTAAAAAAGTCAGATGCGTGCTACCACCTTTGAACCTTCAGTGATCTCCAACGCTCATCATTGTCCTCAGGTCCCTGAGGCTGGCCAGCAGTTGTAGGATTTTTTATTCTATTATTCGTTCATGGGATGTGGCGAGGCCAGCGTTTATTACCCATCCCTAATGGTCCAGTTGGTGAGCCGCCTTCTTGAACCACAGAGGGCAGTTAAAGTCAACCACATTGCCGTGGGCCTGGAGTCACATATAGGCCAGACCGGGTAAGGACGGCAGATTTCCTTCCCTAAAGGACAATAGTGAACCCGGTGAGGTTTTACGATGATCCAGTAGTTTCATGGTCACCATTACTGATACTAGTTTTTTCATAGAATCATAGAAACTTACAGCACGGATGGAGGCCGTGTGCCGGCTGACAAGGAGCTATCCAGCCTAATCCCACTTTCCAGCTCTTGGTCCGTAGCCTTGTAGGTTATGGCACTTCAAATGCACATCCTCTTCATCATAGGCGGTCCCTTGGAATCGAGGAAGACTTGCTTCCACTCCCAAAGTGAGTTCTCTGGTGGCTGAACAGTTTGATACGAGAGCCACAGACCCTGTCACAGGTGGGACAGACATTCGTCAATGGAAGGGGTCGGTGGGACTGGTTTGCCGTGCGCTCCTTCCGCTGCCTGCGTTTGACCTCTTCATGTTCTTTGCGTTGAGACTCAAAGAGCTCAATGCCCTCCCGGATGCACTTTCTCCACCTTGGGTGGTCTTCGGCCAGGGTCTCCCAGGTGTCCTTGGTGATGTCACACTTTATCAGGGAGGCTTTGACATTTCCGCTGCCCACCTTTGGCTCGTTTACCATGAAGGAGCTCCGCATAAAGCATTTGCTTAGGGAGTCTCGTATCTGGCATGCGAACTATGTGGTCTGCCCAGTGAAACTGATCGAGTTTGGTCAGTGCTTCAATACTGGGGATGTTAGCCTGGTCGAGGACACTGATGTTGGTGTGCCTGTCCTCGCAGGGGATTTGCAGGATCTTGCGGAGACATCGTGTCATCAGTGCACATCCAAGTACTTTTTAAATGCTATGAGGGTGTCTGCCTTTACCATCCTTTCAGGCCGTGAGTTCCAGACCCCCACCACCGAGTTTAGGCTGATTGGCCTGTAATTACTCAGTCTATCACTTTCTCCCTTTTTAAACAATTACAGATTTATTAAATTAAATTCCCCAAGGATTTGAACTAACATCTCTGGATTACTAGTCCAGTAACATAACCATTATGCTACCACACCCCATTCTCACAATTAAAAGCATAAAAAATAGGAACAGGGGTAGGCCCTATGGCCCCTCGAGCCTGCTCCGCCATTCAATAAGATCATGGCTGATCATCTACCTCAACTCCACTTTCTCGCCCGATCTCCATATCCCTTGATTCCCCATGACTCTAAAAATCTATCAAAATTCTCGCAGCTGTTTGATGTTGAAGTGCTGCTGCTGTGAATATTCTAGGCTAGTCTACCCCACGGTACAGAAATGAAATGCCTAATCTGAATGCACCAGATACACACATAGCGAATGCAGACCATGCAGTCATATTCTCAGGCTGTGATGAATAAATCCCCCCCCCTCTGGACAAGTGTTTATAAACAGGTGTGGATCATGCTGGTTACTTGAATAGCCCGGGTGAATTCAGGCTTTTAAACATCCCGAGCACCTTCGTAGGATGAATAATGTGACATGCCCTGACAGTGTCAAATCGCAACCAACAATCACCTTGATTCTTACCAGATGTGTTCTCCAGGGCAAGTGGAGTAAAACATGAACTTTGGACTCGGTCGTGCTCTTCCAGGCAGCAGAATAGCCTGACAAACCTTACTGTCAAGGTTCACACATGAGGAATGTTCTCTCAGGCTGGTTATTGGAACCTCTGAGCACATCACAGGGGGTAGGGGGAAGGGCCAGGGCTGGAATACAGAGGGCATAAGTGGTGCACGTCTCGCTGACCTGGTCGCTGCCAACCCTTAAAACTGCACCCCAGCAGAGAGTCAACACTTTTAGGATCGGCAGAAAGGAGAGAAAATTGGAGAGGAAAAAAGACAAAGAGATGATTCAGTCCTTCGTGCTGAGTAATCTGAACCTATTAATAATACAAATGGCAAATGTATTTTAGAACATTCTTATAATTCCTCCATATTACTCAGAATTGCATCATATTTACAGCCCAGAAACAGGTGTTTATGCTCCACACGAGCCATTCTGACCTTACTTCAGCACATCCTTGTATTCCTTTCATGTACTGATCCAGCTTCCCCTTAAATACATCTATGTTATTCGCCCACCAAACTCATGGTCTGCAGGGCTGTAGTAATACCCGCCCTCCTGTTTGGATCTGAGGCATGGACAATGTATAGAAGGCAACTCAAGTTGCTGGAAATATATCACCAACGATGTCTCCGCAAGATCCTGCATATCCCCTGGGAGGACAGGCGCACCAACATCAGTGTCCTTGCCCAGGCTAACATCCCCAGTATTGAAGCACTGACCACACGCGATCAGCTTCGCTGGGCAGGCCACATAGTTCGCATGCCAGATACGAGACTCCCGAAGCAAATGCTTTATGCAGAGCTCCTTCATGGTAAACGAGCCAAAGGTGGGCAGCGGAAGCGTTACAAGGACGACATCACCACTGACACCTGGGAGACTCTGGCCAAAGACTGCCCGAGGTGGAGAAAGTGCATCCGGGAGGGTGTTGAGTTCTTCGCGTCTCAACGCAAAGAGCGTGAAGAGGTCAGGTGCAGACAGCAGAAGGAGCGCGCGGCAAACCAGCCCCACCCACCCCTTCCCCCGCCGAATGTTTGTCCCACCTGTGATGGGGTCTGCGTCTCTCATATCGGACTGTTCAGCCAACAGAGAACTCACTTTGGGAGTGGAAGCGAGTCTTCCTTGATTCCAAGGGACTACCTATGATGATCTATGTGGTAGCAAGTTCCGCATTCTAACCACTCTCTGGGTAAAGTAGCTCCTTCTGAATTCCTTATTGGATGTATTAATGACTCTCTTATTATTTATGACCCCTAATATTGTGCTGGCCTGGAGCAACTGCTTACACTGGAACTCTTGAGAACAGTATTGTGACACAGTGAGGCTCATTAAGGCATAAGGCCATGGAGTGGTGTGGGCGTAGGTACAATCTCACACACTGGTGAGTTGCCACTCTTACTTGTTTCGCTGTGGCCCAGAGGCCAGGGAATTCTCCGCAGAGAGAGAAGGCGGCAAATTCAAAGCAGGCAACGTGCACAGGGAGACATTAAGAACATAAGAACATAAGAACATAAGAAATAGGAACAGGGGTAGGCCATACGGCCCCTCGAGCCTGCTCCACCATTCAATAAGATCATGGCTGATTTAATCATGGACTCAGCTCCACTTCCCTGCCCGCTTCCCATAACCCCATAACCCCTTATCGATTAAGAAACTGTCTATTTCTGTTTAAATTTATTCAATGTCCCAGCTTCCACAGCTCTCTGAGGCAGCGAATTCCACAGATTTACAACCCTCTGAGAGAGGAAATTTCTTCTCATCTCTGTTTTAAATGAGCGGCCCCTTATTCTAAGATTATGCCCCCTAGTTCTAGTCTCCCCCATCAGTGGAAACATCCTCTCTGCATCCACCTTGTCAAGCCCCCCTCATAATCTTATGTTTCAATAAGATCACCTCTCATTCTTCTGAATTCCAATGAGTAGAGGCCCAACATTGGTGGAGACCTGCTTGGGGCAAAATGATCAGGTGGCTTGGGAGAGAAAAATAAAATAAGTGCCTCTTACAAGAAAGAAATAAAAAAAGTGTAATCTATGCGTTGGAAGTCAAAGGCAGGATCAAATCTCAAATAATTTCAGTTCGCATCAACCTGATATGATGTATGAAAGGTTAATTGTGGAGATTTTCCTGCAATTGTTTTCAATGCCTTTCTGTGATGTCTGCAGCACGAAACCACAGCTGCACACCTCATTATGGCTGCAGAGGGACATCCAACCATTTGTTTGAAAGGCACCTGCTCTGCGGAGTAAGTGCTGGCGGCAAGTGGCCCAGAACAAATTGGAGCTTGGGTAGGAAGCAGCCGAAGGGATGGAAATAAGGGATGCGATTGTCTGCCTGAGACAGGGCACTACCTGCAGAGTCGGGAATGCATTTCTTATAGACTGCTCCTGCCAGAAACTCTGTGTTATTCACGGCTGGAAATAAAATTAAGTTAAAAAAAAAAATTACGCTCGCTTGTGATGGAAGCAAGCGGCCAACACGCTGTAGTGAAGGGACGGGTTTCACCAGGCTGTTTGTTGCCAAGAAATAGGGAAACAAAGTTCTTCTCAGAAATGTTCTGTCAAGTGGCTAAACCCACCCATGGTGCACAGAATCCAGGGTCCAACATCACTTGCACATCTAACTGTGTCACTGAATCTGTCTTAAATCAGCCTGTCGTTTGGGCATTTCATTATTAAAACCGTTCTTTATTTTACTCTTTTCTTATTGCCCCACCCTGAAGCTCATCGTGTCACCCTCTGACCCACATCATCATCATCATCATCATCATAGGCACTCCCTCGGGGTCGAGGATGATTTGCTTCCACATTAAAAATGAGTCCGCAGGTGACTGATGAACTCATTTTGAAGGGTGGAAGATGTCTGTGTGTGGATTTTTTTAACGTGGGGTGGCCGTTGCACACCAGCCACCACACGGGCTTGATAGAGCCAGATCTTGGTCCAGTGGCAAGGATTGACCAAGACGACTGGAGACCAGCTCTGCTGCATGTGCCAAAACATACACACAAACTCAAACATACTCCTACTGTCCTCCTTCCCACAGGACCTCTCTCTACATGGAATTCACGACCTCACAGCCTCGTATGACCCACACACACAATGCTAAGAGCAGCATAGTTAGCCTTTTGCAATAGTATCTGTACCTGTATCACATCATCCAGCGTGCATGTGTTTGAAAAATGATTGAACATCGAGGTCAGAGGGACCCAGCAAATTGAGAAAGTCTTTCTGGAAGCAGAAAGTAGAGATTTACAATACAAGTGGCCAGATTGTGCTTTTCCAATTTTCAGAATTATCAGTAATGGTATGAGCAGGGAAGAGAAATGCCAAGAAAGAACCTGCATTTATATAGCACCTTTCATGACCCCGGCATGTCCCAAACACTTCACAGCCAATGAAGTAGCTTTTGAAATGTAGTCACTGTTGTAATGTGGGAGACACAAGTAGAGCAGCAGCATTGAGACAGGAAGGGTGGTGAGCGGTGTCCTGATAGAGAAGTGACTGTAGCTGCAGTTAGGGGCCGCGTGGCCTAATCGATCAGGCGTCTCACTTCGGTATAAATCCTGATGTTATCAGAAGATTGCAGGTTCGAGTCCTACAACCGTTGTTTTAAATTGTCGGTTTTAGTGCCCCCCACCCCCCTTTAGCCAGGGGCACTTGTATAATTTGTGTTTTAGTGCCCTCAAAAAATAATACAAAACAAAAAAAAAGGGGCACTTGAAAAGTTTTGGAGTGCCCCTCCCACTTGAATCAGGGGGCACTTGATTATTTGTATTCTACAAAAATAGTTGTAGCTGTAGTTAGGACTGGGTGGAGTGGAATGCTTGGAGGTCTGATAGGAGTAGGACAGTGGATGTAAAAAAAATCACATGGCACATTTTGAAGAAGAACAGGAGAGTTCTCCTGGTGACCTGACTGATGATTATCCCTCAACCAACACCTAAAACACTAACCTGGTCATTTACCTCAGTGCTGCTTGTGGGAGCTTGCTCTGCACAAATTGGCTGCCGCATTTCCCTACATTACAACAGTGACTACACAGAAAACACTTCATTGGCTGTAAAGCACCTTGGGACCCCCCGATGTTATGAAAGGTGCTATATAAATGCAAGTTCTTTCTTCTGACTCAATATTCTTCTCCTAATGCCACATAATTAACAGCACAGACAAGAAATTCCTGATCTCAGCCACGTCACCGAGCAAAGATGTCAGGAGTGAATTTCCTCTTGAATGAAAATGACAGACGATCTTGCTCCATAACCAACAACCCACTAAATCCCGTCCTCACAACACAAGCCTTACACCTGCACAGTCCCACGATTCTGTTAGTGGATCATTGATTACGAAGCAAAATAGCCATCCTTCCATTTTATTGTAAAATGTCACGCGCCCCTGACCCCAACATGTGCTTCAGGAAGGTGAGAAAGTCAGAGGGAGGACCATCCCTGATCACATGTCCTAGTGCCTGGCTGGGAGTGACATTAGCAGGAGGTTGGGGGCAGGTTACCCACCTGCTCTATTGGCTGTATACTATGAAGAAAGAAAAAAAAGACTTGCGCCTTTCACAACCACTGGACGTCCCAAAGCACTTTACAGCCAATGAGGTACTTTTTTTGAAGTATAGTCACTGTTGTAATATAGTAATGTAGGAAATGCAGCAGCCAATTTGTGCACAGCAAGCTCCCACAAACATCAATGTGATAATCTGCTTTACTGATGAAGGATAAATATTGGCCAGGACACCGGGGATAACTCCCCTTCTTTGAAATAGTGCCACAGGATCTTTTACATCCACCTGAGAGAGCAGACGGGGCCTCAGTTTAATGCCTCATCTGAAAGGCAGCACCTCCGACAATGCAGCACTCCCTCAGCACAGCACTGTAGTGACAGCCGAGATCTTTGTGCTCAAGTCCCTGGCGTGGGACTTGAACCCACAACCTTCTGACGTAGAGTCAAGGGTACTACCCACTGAGCCACTGTCTGGCTATGGGAGAATAAGGTGTAATAGGACCTGAACAAATAAATTGAAAATGACCTGGTACCTTAAAAAAACCCTTTCCTTTGTTAGGTAGTAAAATCTGCAGTGCCGATATATGAAACAGCTTTTTAAAGTTTGGGATTTGCCCACGTCAGAGAATTTACAAAGCAAGCTGCGAAACTGATTCCTGACAATCATAAGTAAGTGCAGTTTGAAAAACCCAGTGCAAGGGGGAGGGTAACGTTTACGTAGAAACGTGTTACTCTCAACTAGGATACTCTGCAAGTGCGGCTGGCAATAAGTACAGTACACCAGATTAAATAAACTCTTGATGCTGGCCTCCCCTGCCCTATGTACACCAATGGGAAGGAGGCTGGCCTAAGGACTGTGACTGCTACAGGCAGGTGACTGCTAATACAGGTGTCACAATACAAACTAATTGGTCTTTAGACATTTGAGGGTTGCAGCAGAGACTGGAAATGCTGAGAAACGTAAAATCCAGACTGGCAAGGCTCCAGCCTTAACTCTACCAATTAGTCATCTCGTTAACTCTTCCCATTGTCTTTTTTAATTAAATTGTTGGGAAAACTTCACAAAACTAAAGGCTAGAAAATGTAATTTATTTATTTTGAACTGCAACGAGTTGGTCAATAAAGTGAATGATTAGATAAACCTTTCCATTAGGCTCTTCTTATTAAGGGGCAGTGATGTTCATTTTTACTAAAAAATTGCCTTTGATGCTTTCCTTTTCATCTCTCCTGAATGCATGAGCTGACACTGGGGGCGCAGGCCAGAACCTGGGCCTCGACCCCCAAAGAGGATGTCTTTATTGGCCCCCTTCATAAAGGGGGCGGCCAGAGCAGGTTAATATATTCTTTCTGGGGAGGTGGGTGGGGAGGAGGGGCACGCAGAAGCCATTGAATTCCTGGCACCTTTGGGCAAGGTGAGTTCCTGATGCGTCCCTAATAGGCACTTGACCATGATATGCCAATGGGTAACCTTCTCCTGACCTGGAGGTCACAACCAGCAGATATGTTGGAAAGAACAGTCTGTGGATTTTCATTCCCATTAGTGTTTAATGATGTATATCTCCATATAGTAGTGTAACATAGCCAAGTTTGCTGACAATACAAAGCTAGGAGGAAAAGCAATGTGTGAGGAGGACACAAAAAAATCTGCAAAAGGACATAGACAGACTAAGTGAGTGGACAAAAATTTGGCAGATGGAGTATAATGTTGGAAAGTGTGAGGTCATGCACTTTGGCAGAAAAAAATCAAAGAGCAAGTTATTATTTAAATGGAGAAAGATTGCAAAGTGCTGCAGTACAGCGGGACCTGGGGGTACTTGTGTATGAAACACAAAAGGATAGTATGCAGGTACAGCAAGTGATCAGGAAGGTCAATGGTATCTTGGCCTTTATTGCAAAGGGGATGGAGTATAAAAGCAGGGAAGTCTTGCTCCAGCTATACAAGGTATTGGTGAGGCCACACCTGGAATACTGCGTGCAGTTTTGGTTTCCATATTTACGAAAGGATATACTTGCTTTGGAGGCAGTTCAGAGAAGGTTCACTAGGTTGATTCCGGGGATGAGTGGGTTGACTTATGAGGAAAGGTTGAGTAGGTTGGGCCTTTACTCATTGGAATTCAGAAGAATGAGAGGTGATCTTATCGAAACGTATAAGATTGTGAGGGGGTTTGACAAGGTGAATGCAGAGAGGATGTTTCCACTGATGGGGGAGACTAGAACGAGCGGGCATGATCTTAGAATAAGGGGCCGCCCATTTAAAACTGAGATGGAGGAATTTCTTCTCTCTGAGGGTTGTAAATTTGCTGCCTTGAGGAGCTGTGGAAGCTGGGACATTGAATAAATTTAAGACAGAAATAGACAGTTTCTTAAACGATAAGGGGATAAAGGGTTATGGGGAGCGGGCAGGGAAGTGGAGCTGAGTCCATGATTAGATCAGCAATAATCTTATTGAATGGCGGAGCAGGCTCGAGGGGCTGTATGGCCTACTCATGTTCCTATTTCTTATGTTCTTATACGACATATAATTGTATTTATTTATTCTACATATATAGTTTACATATAAATGTAAATGTTATAATGTTTATAACATATAAATGTTTACATGTAAATGGGATGTTTCTATGGAACATGCAGATCCAATAATGTGCATATGCTGTATGTTTATATCAATATACTATTTATATAGAGTCTTAATAGGATTTATAATATAAAGTTATAGTGCATGATGAAAATCAGCACCTTTGCTGTGCAAGCACCTTACAGATTCTCATTTAGGGCGAAACAACATCTTGTTCTAAGTTGTGGAAAAATGAAAAATAAAATGATGGCGGGGAACAGAAAATGAGAAAAACTGATGTGTTGGCTGATGTTGGATTCGAAGCAGCTTCTCAAACACGTCCTCCTGCATTACAAATATACTTGAAATAGGAAAGACAAATATTATAAAAACGAGTGTCAGAGGACGAGGTAGCTGCCAGTGCGATACAATGTCTTGTAAAGATTATAGTAATGAAAATGAATTGTCGGAATGAATCGTGTATATTTCTGGTCAATGCTGTCCCAGGGGTGTTGATCTGCTTTTCCAGAGTAAGGCCCACAGCTATACACGGTCTCTCACCTCACAACCTCCTCCACTCACCCCTCCCCTGCCCTGAGGTACCCCCTCGCTCACCCATGGCTGGTGTTAAGGTCCTCAGTGCCTCTCATTCCCCTCCCCGCCCCCACCACTGGCTAACTTGCTTGAGCATCCATTATCCATAATATATAAACCATAACAAGCTCTTAGTGAACACTACCTGGGCCCATGATTGCACTGCGCCCTTTAACTCATTGGTATTTAAATAAAAATAAAATAATAGGCACCACTTAATTTGTATACGGGGTTTTTATTGTGTGTTTGAGGGACGTTTTTAACCACATGCAAGATGTGAAAAGATATTCACAAAGGGGCGTTAATGAGTTTTAATCAACAGGAATCAACACAGTCAGTCTTTATGATGAAAGAAGAGACAAACTGGCTTCAAACACCTTCATTGGAAGATCACAGTGCAAACAATGAATGCCACGACACTCTGCTCAGATCATGTACAGTTGCTCATAAGCTGCTGTGATACTGTCCCCATCCTCACGGGATACTGGCTCAGCACAGTATCCCAGATGTTGTTGCATTGTTTGGAACGCGAATCCAAAAGGGAATAAATGTTCATTAGCTCTACGTTCTCCTTTGCCGATCCCACTGACAAATGTTCCAGTCAACAGTACGATACAAGGCTTCTTCCACCAGAAAAAAATAAAACAAACCACAGCTCTAACCACTGACAAACAGCAACATTCATCAACATCTGTAGGAAACATAAACTCAAGTATTCACAGGAGGGACCCGGCTCCAAGTTCCATTCACTGAATGAAAACAGCCTGGCTGAAAAGGGAAAATGGGGCCTTCAGTAATCTTTTGTACATTAGTCGAGATGTGGCCTGCTCAATTCCAATTTCAGAAGGAATGACGGTTTAGGCTCACATCTACGAAAACATATCAATAATCCAAAACATCTTTCATTTGAATAAAGTGAAAGAAAGGCAAGCAGAGCAACATTTGCCAATAATAACTAAAACCGACTTTTCAAATGTTTCACTCTCCTCTCCAGAAAGTCTAAACCATGTGGAGACAATAGTCAAACGTTTCTGCGAGATGTCTGCGCTCCTCTAATTCTGCCCTCTTGAGCATCCCTAATTATAATCGCTCAACCATCGGTGGCCGTGCCTCCTGTTGTCTAGGCCCCAAGCTCCGGAATTCCCGCTCCTCCTGTAAGACGCCCCTTAAAGCCTCCCTCTTTGGCCAAGCTTTTGGTCACCTGCCCTAATATCTCCTTATGTGGCTCGGTGTCAGATTTTTTTGCCTTATAACACTGCTGTGAACACTTACAACACTTGACAAAGTGCAACATCCCCACCGGCCTCTGGGAATTCCTGGCCCAAGACTGCCCAAAATGGAGGAAGAGCATCCGGGAGGGCGCTGAGCACCTCGAGTCTCGTCGCCGAGGACATGCAGAAATCAAGCGCAGACAACGGAAGGAGCGTGCGGCAAACCAGGCTCCTCACCCATCCTTTCCTTCATTGTCTGCCCCACCTGTGACAGAGACTGTAATTTCCACATTGGAGTGTACAGCCACCTGAGAACTCACTTTGAGTGGAAGCAAGTCTTCCTCGATTTCGAGGGACTGCCCATGAATGAATGAATGAATGAAGCACCTTGGGACCTTTTACTATGTTAAAGATGCAATATAAATACAAGTTGTTGTTGTTGTGTCTGAGCTCAGGTTCCCATAAAGCCAGATGTCCAGGTAAGTTCAGACTTGAGATACAATAGTTTACAGAATAATACAGGCCTGAAAACTTTCAGGTTTGATCGCCAGGCTGTCCCGAGTTAGACAATCTTAGCTGAAACCAGCAATAGGCATATTATAATTAGCTTCAGAGATGGGAGGAGACATTCGACCGGGGCTCCTGCTCCTAATTATTATCTAACGACCCCCCACCCCCACCCACCCCGCTTGCTGGAAGGACACACATGCAGTCATAAGGTAAGGACAGCTTCAGCTGTAGTCAAAGAACTTGCTGTCACTCAGCCTCTCACACGAATAAGGACCACATCGGGTAGACCACTTGCCACCCTTATCCTTCGGAAGAGGGGAAAAATTAGCCGACAAATCTTGGCTCTCGCACACAATAGACAACCTCAAAGCTATTTGTAAATAAAGAAAGCTGCATGTTTGGTTTCTTCCAAAAAGTTCACTTTTGTTCAGTAACATTTGAAAATGTAAAAAAAAGATATCTAGTTGTACTGCTAACAGTTCTATTAGCCAAATTTATTAGCTATTCACTTCGCTAAGTGATATTTCTTGCAAAGTTTACTCGTTAAGAACCTGAGGTACTCACAGGACAACCAGTTACATGATCAATACAGGACCAATTATCTTCTAATTGCTAATATCTTCCATTATCTCTGGACCCTAAACATAGTTATCTTAGTGAGATGTACTTGAGCCATTGGGACTTCTATTTAATCTTTAGATTTCTGAGCCCTGATTGGTTGCAAAAAGCAGGGGTGAAACACAGACAGGGATGTAGCAGGAAGCATTCTGTCACAAATCAGCCGAATATAGGTAAGGGTTACATGGGCTTATTGAGAGAAAAAAAAACGCATCCCTTGCATAATTCTAAATAGTACTGGAATAAATATATTCTGCGGTGAAGCTTGGGAACAGTCCCATTCTTCATTTTCAGCGGATACTTCCATTGTGTCAATCAGAAATATCAACCATCATATAAGGAGGTTTAAAATTTGCCTGCAAACAAAATGCACTCTTTTACCATCATGGAGAACCTTTCTGCTTCACAGGAAGGTTTAACAATGAGTGATGGCCCTGTTACAATTTGCGCGACCAAAAATTCTTAGTAATATTTCACCATGAGTTCCTGATATGCGAGTAGAATTTTGTGAAACAGACCAGAAGCAGGAATTTACTGAACTACTTAGTGTTTGATGTCTTCCTTCACAGATTCCTGCACTCTTTTCCCCTGGGACGATATTGTTCAGGTACAGTCTTTTGCTCTTTCCTTCGGTGCTTTCTCTTGTGGGCTGGATTCCAGTCTCATGCTCTCCTTTTTCCTTTCGTCCTCACTCACTTCCTCTACCATGTGCATGCCACCTTACCTCTCCGAGATCCAGTCAAAGAAGTCATTATGGAGCAAGTGGCTTGTGGAGGAAACTTAGCCATGTTAGCCACCAGTTTCAGGGGCAAGACCTCTGCCAACAGGTCATGTCAGAGAAGTTGCACAGAAAAGGCCGATTACTGCCTGACTCAAGCCAACCTCACTCAATCCTCCATCGGTAGAGATAGGTGGAGAACAAAAGGGAAGAATTATTTAAAGGGAAAGATGTGGAGGGACAATGGGAGTGTTTTAATAAGATATTCTTTACACTGCAGAGGCAATATATCCCAGAAATTAACTGATGACGTAACAGGAGAATAAAATCAACATGAATGAGTGTGGCAGTCATGGAAGGCATTCGGGAGAAAGAACGGGCATATAAAATACTGAAATATACAGGGAGGGAACAAGATGGCATGAACTAGAACATGAAACTGTACAACTGTTTGCAGGTGGTGAAGAAAGTAAATAAAATGTTGGGATGTAAAACTAAAGGCCTGATTTACAGGTTTGAGGGGATTATGTTGACGTTATATCAGGGCAGCTGTAGTGTTCAGTGTCGATCTCCATAATAAATAAAAAAATGTAGAATTATTTATATAGAGGAGGGCTATGGGCCTAGTTCCTGAACTTAGGCTGAGTTACGAGGAAAGATCGTCTACCCTGGGACTTGGGAGGAGAAGGATGAGGAGAGACTTGTTAGCAGTTGTTAAAATTCTCACAGTATGGAGAATTTGGATGGAGCTCTGTTCTTTTGCCAGGCACAGGATTTGAGCACTAGGGCTCACAGTTTAAAATTAAGAAAATAGGAATTTTGGGCAACTTATTTTAGTGAGAGGGTATTGGTGAGGCCACACTTATCATACTGGTACAGTTTTAGTTTCCATATTTAAGAAAGGATATACTTGCTTTGGAGGCAGGTCAGAGAAGGTTGACCAGATTGATTCTGGAGATGAGGGGGTTGACTTATGAGGAAAGGTTGAGTAGGTTGGGCCTCTACTCATTGGAATTCAGAAGAATGAGAGGTGATCTTATCAAAATGTATAAGGTTATGAGGGGGCTTGACAAGGTGGATGCAGAGAAGATGTTTCCACTGATAGAGGAGACTAGAACTAGGGGGCATGATCTTAGAATAAGGAGCCGCCCATTTAAAACAGAAATGAGGAGGAATTTCTTCTCTCAGAGGGTTGTAAATCTGTGAAATTCACTGCCTCAGAGAGCTGTGGAAGCTGGGACATTGAATAAATTTAAGACAGAGATAGACAGTTTCTTAACCAATAAGAGAATAAAGGGGTTACGGGGAGCGGGCAGGGAAATGGACCCGAGTCCATGATCAGATCAGCCATGATCGTATTAAATAGCGGAGCAGGCTCGAGGGGCCACATGGTTTACTCTTGCTCCTATTTCTTATGTTCTTATGTAGGGTGATAGAATTGGCAGATTAGTGAGGCCAGGGGTGAAACTAAAAGCCATGGAAGATTTTTTAAAAAAAGGACTTGATAACTTTCTATTGGGAAAAGGAATGTCAGGCTGTGTGTTCAGCATGGAATCCGATGGGTGGTTTGAAAGAGTAGGCTCGATGGACCCCAATGTCCTTGCCCTGGCCCAAAAGGTTACTGCGTTACTGTCTAACAATGTCAGGCCTGTAATAGGAATCTGGAGACAAGTCAATGTGGCATTCTCAGGACCACCGGAATCAAGCTTTGCACCAGCCGCTATTCGCACGGTGAACACTGTTGTATCATTTTCTCGGCTTCTCAGAGTCTGATGCTTTTAAAACTAAAACATTTACCATTAAGATGGTTCCATTTAAAACTGCCTTGCCATGGGAGGACATTCTGGCCTCATTGTGTTACAGTCCTCACCGGGTACACATAATAAGCCTCTGTAGAATTAAATACAACATGTAAAGGGCAGGAGCCTAATAATACAGAAGTTTTAATCAGGGCAGTTAGAGGGAGACAAATTCCGGCAGGATAAACTTCTCAAGTGACATTGGTTTCATTTCAGAAGAATTTCAAGTGCTCAAACGAGGAAACCTCGCAACAATATTTTAAATATTTCTGAAACAAAACCAATTTTTTGCTGCTCATAACTCTACCCAACAATGTGACAGGACAGGGCACTTTTTGTCAAGATGCACAAGCAATGGATAATTTATATTAAAATCAGGTAAAGGCCTTTGAATTCTCCTGATTACGAAACAAAGTAGGGAAGGTAAGCAGCTAAACGTAGCAATCTGTAGTCACCCTGAGCAAAACACACTTTGTAATGAATGGTAGAAATTTGTGGTCAGGACACAAGAGGAGATTGCAGCAGCATTGAAAACGGCAAGGTCCCTTCTTATATTGATCATTACATTTATACACACACCAATACTCTATTTGATGCTCTAGTAGAAGCATCAGACCTGATCTCTTATGGATCCTCGGACACTCCAGTACTGCTCCAATTATATTCTCTGTCTGCGGCTCTCACCCGACTGTAATTATTTCATGGTCAGGACTAATTGGTACCTGGTAGAATTTTCCACTTGGCAAAAGCTAAAGAAATGCTTCCCAAACAATTGTTATCAAACCACTTCAGATATTTGACTGATTCCAACTTCAGTTTCAAGAACATCACCTTACAGAGAGGGTCAGTGCCAAATTGAAAAAAAACAACTGAGAGTGCCTCCATTTTCATAGTTTTCCTCCATTTTATATTACACCTATGTACCATTCTCCAGCTGGTGCGGGGGAGCCAGGTGACACACGACCCGGCTTGGTAAAATGCTATTTTCTGGTCAGCTGCTTCATTAGTGTCCATTGACTCCCCTCCTTCCTTCACACTGTAGAAGTCGTTGCTTTCTGACACTGACTATTTCGGTGCCAAGTATTTTATGCCCCATTTGAAGTCTCTGGCAAATCGCTTCTTTAACAATGCAGGGCCCAGCAGTATGTAGGCTCAGGATACAAAATGAGAATTGAAACTACTCTCTGAAGCTGCAAGCCAAATTGACGCTTACACAGCACTAAATGGTTTTGGGCATTTTGATGCTTTTCTCCTGTGATCGTTCATGGTCAGGACCTATTGGTACATGGCATCAGACGATCCCTATCTCTGATGGGTACCTGTACAGGATTGACTCAAGCAATTTTTTCAAAATCGTTTGCGCACTAATTGCGCTGGTCAAGGGTCTGGTAGCTGTTGGCCACCTTATACACACTGATCAGGTCGGGTGGGAGGTTAAAGCGTTGGAAAACTGAATCCCGGCCTCAAACCGCCCACCTCTGGTTTTAACAGGGGTGGGCAGCCAACCCGCTGCCAGGAGATGGGTCGCCCGTTTCAACATTATAATGAGGCTGGCGTGCCTCATATTTAACCACCATTGCAAATTTAACTCTGGCTGGTCAGGTTTCTCAGGCCTCGGGGAACCCGCCAGCTATGGTAAGGGGAGGAATGCCAGATCCAGGAAGTGTCTCTTCACTTACCTCCTGGATCCAGCGGCCCCGTCTCCCCCCCCCCCCAAAAGGCCTCCGAAAACCCCCAGACCTCACTCCCACGAGGCCTCCAATCACCCTCTGACCTCCCATCTCTCCGTGGCCTCTTTTTCCCCCCCCCCCCCCAGATGCTTCTCTGGCCCAGGTCCTCCCCAGCCCCGGACAGATTCCTGCTCTCTGTAGCCTAATCCTGCAGACCTACCTGCTCACAGCCAGCCAGCCTCTCCATCTGGCTGGCTGTAGGCGGGAAACAGAGCTTAGATTGTTAATCATAGGTTTCCCAACTGTTTTCTAGCCACCTTCGACCCTATTCCACCCTGCTCCCGACCCGTCTCCAGATTAAAATTTCGGCTCTGGAGATATTTGGATTCGCCTTGTGAAAGTGAGGATTTAAGTAGGGCTTTGGCAAGATCGACGAATGGGGATATGAACCCTGTCTGAATATAACTAGGGCTTCCTTTCTTATGCCATGCCTTTGGAATTAAATAAATCAATAGATTAGATAAATTGTAATTTAAAAAAAATGTAAATTTCAGAGTTCGACAACCACAATTTGGGGATGCCACAGTGCAACTCTTGCAAGGTTCCCAAATCCACTGTAGTTGGCTCGATATGTTTATGTGAACACCATACTATTTATTGTCAGTGGCAAGTAAGGTAGCATTAAGAAAATTGTTTTAATAGCAGGAAGGTCTGATAAAATTAGAGTTAATAACATGGCTCATCAGCAGAAAACTTGCATCAGAAAATAGCTAAAGGTGATCTGTGTTACCAGCATTTATCATTTTTAAGAAAATGTCTGAACCCACTTGAAACCTCATTTCCCTGCACAATTATGTACCAGTTGTTTGAAGCCGGCATGTTCATTTTTTTCCACTTTTGTTCAATATGCATTTTGAACTACCTATTGTTTTTAATCACTGGTTAATTCTGGTTAAGCCCCAGCAGTTTCCCAGTGAACACTTTAGGGTCCCTAAGCTCTCTGGACTTACACATGTCTTTATTTGAGGGGAGGGGGAAGAAAGAGAACATACCCCATATTAGGCAAACAACAATTCTCGGTGTGAATTTCTGGACAGTGGTAGGTTTCTGCACGTGTCAGATACACAAGTCCCCAATGTCTGGGGTACTCCCTGAATGGGTTCCAATTTCATCAATTATCTTTATATGGAGTATCAGAAAAAATGGGAACTATAAAATAGAAAGTGGTCAAGAAAGATAAGGGATAGAGGCAAAGATATATCCAAGCAAAGTCACAATTAAAAGAGACAAAGCAAAGTGGCCCTGTCAGTTTACCAATGTGCTGTGCTAGAGATGTAGGATGCCAGTAATTTGGCACACTGGCAACTTCAACTAGGTAATTGAGAGGAAGTTAAAATTAAGCATTTTACTTTCATGAGATTTTCCTGGATTATGCATTCAGATTAATGATAAATCTTCACACATATGCTTCTTAATGCATATATTTTATATCCTGGTGCACATCTGGGAAGCTCTTCAACCAGAGTAAGATTACAAGCCTCGGCCAAGACCATGCAGGAGGTCATACATGAATTACACTCTGAATGATCATTCTCAACCTTTTGCCACAGGAGCAAAGAACTGCGGCCTGATAAGTCTGCAAGAAGAAATGCCAAGTATCAGCCAGCCCCGGGAAAGTGCGGCGGTAAATCAGCCATTAACATTGGCAATACTGAATTTTAAATATGGTCAGCTGGTCCACTGATCTGTCGAATGTTGTCAAACGGAGCACCATTCGATGACGAAGTACTGCCTTGTATCAGAAAAACCAGCTCGACAGTCGGAATAGTGAAAAACTAGTCGGGAGCCAGTGAGCAGTACTTGGGAGATTTAAAAAGGATAGACGAAAATAAAATAATTGACAGGGGTTCAGAAACAATGCCGGAAAAATTGAAAAAGCAAAGACAAAATAAAGAAAAATGGAAACAGACCATTTATGGCCGGGGGCAGGCAACTGTACTAAAGGTTCCATCAAGCGCTGCTGCAAAACTAGTGATTGGGCAGCAGGAGTAGGCCATTCAGCCCCTTGAGCCTGTTCCGCTATTCAACTACACTATGGCAGATCTGCATACCAACTCAATCTACATGCCTTTGGTTCCGTAACCCTTAATACCCATGCCTAACAAAAACCTATCAATCTCAGTTTTAAATTTGCAATTGTCCTAGCCTCAAATTCTTTGAGGGCGTGTCCAGATTTCAAGTACACTTGAGCATGTGTGGACTACAAGGTCTTTCCTTTCCGTGAGGAAATGGGTGCTTCCACTTGACTCACAGCAGGCATCAGGAACTTTGTGTGTGGAAAAGGAAATGAATACGAACCAATATCTCATCAGTATGATTGCTTTGCTTTTAAATCAACCTCAAATAATATATTGTTGATATAACATTTATCATCAAATAAGCATTAGCGTGATGGAAAAAGAGATAGCGCATAATGGGAAAGTTAGTAAATTAAGGCTTTTATAGCCCTTTAAAACAATAATGTCCCATAAAAACAATTTACATTGCAGTTTTTTTTAAAGAAAGCAATTAGCTACCAGAATATCTGTATTTCTAAGTAAAATTGAAATTATGTTGACATATTGCAAAGTACTTGAGGGTTGACCATTAAGGTATTTTATCAGCATGCTGGCATATACATGATTGAGGGCAAATCTGATAGATTTTATTGCAATTGTAGATTAAAATACCCATGAAAGTGCAAACTATATCAACGTAGCAGATTGACTTGCATATTAGTGCAGTGTAGTTTCAATCCAAAATATGTACACCGGTAATACTAATAGTCCAGACTTCACTGTGATAAGTCAAGAAAAATATCTCTCAAGAAAATTATTTCTAAAGGTCTAGCAAGAAAATGTGTTGTCCTTCAAGGTTTCCGGTTTAAGATAGAGGGAAGGAGAAAGCTGGGGTGGGGGGCTGTGGTGGTGGGAGAGAGCGAGAAAGTGAGAAAGTGTCTCGTCCAAAATAACATGATCAGAATCCCCGAAACAATAAAACCATTCCAAAGCAGTGCACTTTCTCCTGCAGCTGTGCTGATGAGTAATGAGTTAAAATGATAGCGTGGTGGTTATGCACTGGACTAACAATCCAGAAGCTTGGATTGATGATCCAGAGAGCGCGAGTTCAAATCCCACCATGGCAGTTTTAGAAATTTTCATATCTGCAAATAAAGTTTAAGAGATGTTAATACCTGGAAATAAAAGTGACCATAGAAACATAAAAAATAGGTGCAGGAGTAGGCCATTTGGCCCTTCGAGCCTGCACCACCATTCAATAAGATCATCGCTGATCATTCCCTCAGTACCCCTTTCCTGCTTTCTCTCCATACCCCTTGATTCCTTTAGCCATAAGGGCCATATCTAACTCCCTCTTGAACATATCCAATGAACTGGCATCAACAACTCACTGCGGTAGGGAATTCCACAGGTTAACAATGCTCTGAGTGAAGAAGTTTCTCCTCATCTCAGTCCTAAATGGCTTACCCCTTATCCTTAGACTATGTTCCCTGGTTCTGGACTTCCCCAACATCGGGAACATTCTTCCTGCATCTAATCTGTCCAGTCCCGTTAGAATTTTATATTTTTCTATGAGATACCCTCTCATCCTTCTAAACTCCAGCGAATACAGGCCTAGTCAATCCAGTCTCTCCTCATATGTCAGTCCTGCCATCCCAGGAATAAGTCTGGTGAACATTCACTGCACTCCCTCAATAGCAAGAACATCCTTCCTCAGATTAGACGACCAAAACTGAACATAATATTCCAGGTGAGGCCTCACTAAGGCCCTATACAACTGCAGTAAGACCTCCTTGCTCCTATACTCCAAACCCCTAGCTATGAAGGCCAACATACCATTTGCCTTCTTCACCGTCTGCTGTACCTGCATGCCAACTTTCAATGACTGATGTACCATGACACCCAGGTCTCATTGCACCTCCCCTTTTCCTAATCTGCCACCATTTAGATAATATTCTGCCTTTGTGTTTTTGCCACCAAAGTGGATAACCTCATATTTATCCACATTATACTGCATCTGCCACGCATTTGCCCACTCACCTAACCTGTCCAAGTCACCCTGCAGCCTTTCAGCATCCTCCTCACAGCTTACCACCCAGTTTAGTGCCATCTGCAAACTTGTAGATATTACACTCAATTCCCTCATCCAAATCATGAATGTATTTTGTACAGAGCTAGGGTCCCAGCACTGAGCACTGCAGCACCCCACTAGTCACTGCCTGCCATTCTGAAAAGGACCCGTTTATCCAAATTCTCTGCTTCCTGACTGCCAACCAGTTCTCTATCCACGTCAGTACATTACCCCCAATACCATGTGCTTTAATTCTGCACATCAATCTCTTGTATGGGACCTTGTCAAAAGCCTTTTGAAAGATCAAAGACACCACATCCACTGGTTCTCCCTTGTCCACTCTACCAGTTACATCCTCAAAAAATTCTCTAAGGTTTGTCAAGCAGGATTTCCCTTTCATAAATCCATGTTGACTTGGACCGATCCAGTCACTGCTTTCCAAATGTGTTGCTATTTCATCTTTAATAATTGATTCCAACATTTTCCCCACTACTAATGTCAGGCTAACCGGTCTATAATTACCCGTTTTTTCTCTCCCTCCTTTCTTAAAAGTTGTTACATTAGCTATCCTCCAGTCCATAGGAACCGGTCCAGAGTCAATGGACTGTTGGAAAATGATCACCAATGCATCCACTATTTCTAGGGCTACTTCCTTAAGTACTCTGGGATGCAGACTATCGGTCTTCAATCCCATCAATTTCCCTAACACAATTTCCCGCCTAATAAAGATTTCCTTCAGTTCCTCCTTCTCACTAGACCTTCGGTCCCCTCATATTTCCGGAAGGTTATTTGTGTCTTCCTTCGTGAAGACAGAACCAAAGTATTTGTTTAACTGGTAAGCCATTTTTTTGTTCCCCATTATAAATTCACCTGAATTTGACTGCAAGGGACCTACGTTTGTTTTCACTAATCTTTTTCTCTTCACATATAGAAGCTTTTGCAGTCAGTTTTTATGTTCCCAGCAAGCTTCTTCTCATACTCTATTTTCCCCCACCTAATTAAACCCTTTTTTGTCCTCCTCAGCTGCCATGAAGCTGTTGTATTGTCATTAAAAAAAACTACTGGTTCACTAATGTCTTTGAGGGAGCTTATCGGGTCTGGCCTATATGTGACTCCAGACCCACATCGTAGCCGAGCAAGCCTCTCCGTTGCACCGCTGCCAGCGGTTCAAAGGATTGTGCAGAGTCTTCTTACCAGCTTACCATAGGAAGGAGTAGTAGTGTTGGTGACCAAAACCAAAATCGAAGTAAGCTTTGAAGAAAGGCAGAGAGCTAGCGGGGTGGGGCTGGGGGAAGGGAGGATGCACGAGTGCTCGAGTGCTGGGCCCACACAGCTGAGGTTCTGCATTCAAACAGTACTGAAAAAGAACTAATGCAAAGGAGGTCAGAACCAGCTGAGTGGAAGGTGTGTACAGGAGGAACACAAGGCTGAATATGAGTGTGCACATATAGGGAGAGGTAAGGCCATGGAGAGATTTGAAGACAAGGTCAAAGATTTTGAAGTTGATGCGTAGGTATGCAGCAGATGCTGGTGAGCACAGGAGTTATATAGGAACATGAAGTAGCCCAGGATAAGATACATGTGGCCGAGTTTTCGAGGAGGTACAGTTGGTTAAGGTAAGAACTGGGGAGGTCAGCAAGGTGAGCAGTCGAGCAATTGATTCTGCAAACCTGTGGAATTCTCTACCACAGAAAGTTGGAGAGGCCAGTTCGTTAGATACATTCAAAAGGGAGTTAGATGTGGCCCTTACGGCTAAAGGGATCAAGGGGTATGGAGAGAAAGCAGGAATGGGGTACTGAGGTTGCAAAAATGATCAGCTATGATCATATTGAATGATGGTGCAGGCTCGAAGGGCCGAATGGCCTACTCCTGCACCTATTTTCTATGTTTCTATGTAACAAAAGGCCTGGATAAGCATTTCAAAAGCAGTGGAGCTAGAAATAGGCAGTCTTGGTGGTGGCAGCGATGTGGGATTTAAAGTTCCGTGCAGAGTTGAACAAGGTTGTGCACCATCAGGTTTAGTCTGAGGAAACATGCCAGAGAAGGAGGGAGTTGGGTGCCAAGATGTGTGGAGATTTAGGCAGGAACCGAGCAGGATGGCTTCAGTCTTGATATTGACTCAATGTCAAGTGATGCACATTTCATTTGAGACCTCGGACCTCAGTTAACTTCATTTTGTTTAAGCAAAGTCATGAAATACTGCAGAAATGCGACAAGTGGTTGAATTTATTAAACTCAGCTGAGAACCAGATTTGTGCCAGTGAAATGGCGGATGTGGAAATTATCTTCATTTTAGAGTGAATGTGAATCCTGATCGCCAGAAATGAAAAGATTCAATTGTCTGAATCAGCAGCAGTTCCTGGCTTAACTGTGGTGTGTTGATAATTTGAAGCCATCTAAAAATTGCTTGATAAAGAATATTCCAACTAAAAATGAGACTTTTTTGGAAACTGAAGATTTTTATACATTTTGCCAGAAAGAAAAAAATGTTTTAAACATATTATACATTCCCATACTGTCCTCAAATGACAGTCTGAAATAATACCAGCTATTTCTTACACAGTGCTTTGTCATTATATTACAGTTAGCAGGTACAATGCAGGAACATTTACAGGTCACAGTAAAAACTAATGTTTATTTCCTTCGCAGGTCATAAAAAATTTTATTATTCAGCTGTTAAGAAAAAACTGTTAAACTATTTGTCCAGTAATTGTTTTTAAAAGAATCAAAAAAGGAAATTTTATGGTTTTGTACCACGATTACTTTCATCTTTGATCATGTGACAAGCTACGACACCAGTGTAAAGTCACTTGTCAGACAGTGCAATTCATTGTATCCATATTCCTTAGGTGATTATATAGGTGGACCCTCCCAATGAATCAAAGCACAGGGAACCAAACCTAGCCACTTGCATTTTCTTTCTCTGATATGGCTGCTTGTCAAGAGGAAGAACCTTGGAGGCAAGAGCCTGCATCCCAAACAGGAAGCTTAGGATCCTCTGAACACATGAATAGCAAGAGATCTAAACGTCTCTTCCAAATTTTAATAAGTTTTCTTTGCTCTGCTCTACTTTTGGCAGCCTGGACAGGTACAACGTCATGGTTCTATCTCCCATCCATGAGACCGCGGGGGACCTTCCTCAGCGGAATTGTCTGGACAGTTTGTACTGAGGCTGACGCTACTGTCCTGATTTTTTGTCCTTCTGAAAGCTGAAGCTTGTTCTTCTGCTAAGTTTCCTTTGTTTTTGAGCTTGGTAGTCTGCTCGTGCTGAACTTGCTCTGGATTCCAAAATATAGTTAATCTAACAACAAAAACAAACACACCTTCAATTAGTTTAGCATATTTGAGAGATGAGAGAGAGACAGAAATTCAGTGATGCGCAAACATTCACTAACAATTTGAAATACATAAATTTTATATGAAAGATATTCTAACAAATTCTCAAGAGGCTGCAGAACAATCACAGAGAATATACGGTCGGATCTTGCTTCAGCAGCAACAAATCGATTTCAATATTAGGAGCATTTGATTTTTTTTTTAAGGTCAAACATTTGCTCAGGCAGAGCTGAGAGCTCTTCTGTGCTTAATAATCGACTATTCGTTCACACATTGGGTCAACTACTAGACTTCAATAAATTACTATCAGTGACAACCCTATTAGTACACACAATTTACCACCTCACTGTGTTCTGAAAACCACTCGTAATAAACACACTAGTCGGGGTACTACAAAGCTGCATTGCCATTTCAGCATTTGATGGAAAATGTAGTCATTCTGTTAACATTTTGACTGAAATGCAGCACTCTGAAATGCAGTTCAATCACCGAAATGTTACTGGTGGCAGTTGTCTAGTTTATTTGAGCCTGAATATAAACTTGTAATGGAGAAGGGTTAAACTAGAAGTTTGTTCTGGTAGCAAAGGGAAATATTTGCATCATGGCAAATTTAATAATTAGGATATTATATGCACATGAAAAAAACACACAACCTTCATCAATGGAATTCTAGTCTTTCACCAGGACACTGGACAGAACTTGGAGTATTACATCTTTGTGCTGATTGTTAAATAACAGAGCCAGGGTAGTTCTCTAAATAAGTACTTACATTTCACTGATAATGTTCTTTTTATACCGGGTTTTGATTTGCAAAGTACAGAAAGTGCTATAATTAAATTTCAGGTTTGTTGCAAAATAAAGGCGGCATTTATCCTGATAAGGTTGCCTCTAACTGACATTTGGACACCAACAAGGCTTCAGAAATCAGCGTTATCTTTGAATCAGAACTAAAAACAAGGTGAACATTATTTATCTTTTCAATTAAAAAGGTTACCCACTTTATTTGAGCATCTTCCCTTTATATAACATAATGCCAACCCATTTGGTTTGGAGGTGAATACATAAAAGCCTCTAGTCTAAAATCACGAACAGACCTAAAAAGGTGAGGAGCATTGAATAAAATTGACACAGAAGCTGGTTCAGCATGAAAGACAGTCACATTAGCAAATCGTAAATACTTGTTTTACATGTCTCATAAAATGCTAATTTATTGGCTACGATACTTTGTGATGATAGCCGTGATAATTTTTAATGGAAGGTTAATGTAAAAATCAAAATGCAAAAAGCCCTTTGGCTTAGCATCAGTTGGTTCACTGAAAAGATTTGGCAGCTTAAAACCTGAACAGTTTTATGTACTGCTGGGTCTTCATAGTCGTTAAATTTTAAAGCTGATACATTCAACTGATTTTGAATATTTTTTTCATGGCTAATAAAACCTTAGTCTGGACTAGCTAGAGTAATTGAGACGGCTGTCTGAGTAAATTGGACACGTCCCTGATATAGCACACACAAGGATTGCCAGATTCTAGACAAATCAATAAACATGAAAGCAAAACAGTGACGGATAAAACAAAACAAAAAATGATAGGGGCTATGTTCGTACTGTCAGGCATTAAGACATTTCCAACAGTTGTGTGTTAGTAATTGCACTAAGCACTCACCCAAGAGCATTGAATATACCGAGAGATAAGCCCAGATTTCCTTCAGGGTGCCATTTCCACCTGTCTGCCATGGTTTCTGGGGTCAGCCTAATTCAGGCAAGCTCCTGCTGGTATTGCCACCTTTGATTGGCAGCATGACCCACAGGGAGGGAGGGAGGGCCTGGAATTTGTGTCAAGCTGCAGCATTTCAAGGCTTGCAGCAGCTTAAAACAAGACAGTGCAAGAGGAAATCTTAAAGGAAACAACAGCACAATTTCGCTTGCAAGCAAGCAATGTTTGCGGAGGTTTGAGGGGTCTGCTGGAGGACACAGAGCCCCCTGGTCTTCTAATGATGCAGCTGAAGATCTTCCCTCATAAGTTAGGCAGCAGAGGGCTGCCCTGTTTGGACCCAAGTGTGCCAGACCTGAAAGGAGAGAATTATAATAGCAGGGGGCAGCCAAGGCAGTGACAGCCAATGCTTTAAGCTTATGCATGGCAATTCACTATCACAAATAATTAAATGATCTTACTGAGTCTACTAAGATAAGAGGAGCCAACGACACCTTCAAAGATGACACGGTACTGTACATGTTAGCCATTTATAGCAAACTGCCCTCATATCATTAAACGTGCATGAATTGCTTACCATTAATGCCCTGGAGGCTAACTTCAGTTTTCACCTAGAAATCTTCCTTCACTCAATGTCCTGCATGCATTCCCCCCACTAAAAGCTCACATGGGTATTGAATTGTTTTTTTAGCGTGCATCAGTTATCACCCCCATTATGATCTGCTTACTGACTTCTGGGCTTTATTGCATCTCATGGCAAACAAAAGGACATTCTCATTGTTGTGGAACCTTGCTATGTGCAAACTGCTGGTTTCCTACATTACAACAGTGACTACAGATATATTCAAAGGGGAGTTAGATGTGACCCTTATGGCTAAAGGGATCAAGGGGTATGGAGAGAAAGCAAGAATGGGGTACTGAAGTTGCATGATCATATTGAATGGTGGTGCAGGCTCGAAGGGCCGAATGGCCTACTCCTGCACTTATTTTCTATGTTTCTATGTTACACTTAAAAAGTACCTCATTGGCTGTAAAGCGCTTTGGGATGCCCAGAGGTTATGAAAGGCGTTATATAAACGCAAATATATCTCTTTCTTTTTCTCCTCCTCTAGATGTACCCGAAGAGAAAGCAGCAGCAGAGGACGAAGGTGAAAACCCACATTCCTCTGCTTCCAGCTCTGGCAGCACATCATCACACATTGTCAATCACTCTCTCCCTCCCAAGCAGAAGCCCACAGATAACAAACAGTAAAAAGAGGGAGGTGCAGAGAGTGAAACATGAAGCACGTGCATAGGAAAGGCTAAAGGAGGTGGCGGAGAATTTGAAGTGGAAGACAATGCTGACCAGAGGGTCGAGAGACATCACCACATGGCTGACGTGCCTGGGGATCCAGATCTCGGTGTCTGCTTCTAAAAAGTTGCAGAGCATCATATGTACATGAATGCACTGGGGACAGTCTGTGACATTGTGAGGCAGATGCCAGATGATTTGGAGGAATCTGCTACTCAGATCTGTGGTAGGCTGATGGCTCGAGTTTGCACTGGAGCATGAGGCAGCTCCTGACAGATATGCAGCGGAACCCCCGCCCGTAACAGAAGCAGAAAGGCAATCTGTACCTCCTACATGGATGCTTCAGATTGCTACGGTAGAGACTGGCGGAGAGGGTGATGCTGGTGCAAATTGCAGTGACAGTCACATTTTTCCTAATTGTTTATTTTAGTCAAACATAAAAGGTATCCTTTTAGTAAAAATGCTGATTCTCCAATTGCAGAAGGATGCAAGGAGCTTGGGCCATAGTTGCAAATAAAAGCCACAAGGCACATAAAATGATATACAATGCCCAGGATTTCCTTAAACATATCAGTGGCCCAAAAAAGGTTGCAAAAAATGAAGTGGAATATAATAAATTGATCCAAATCACAACACAGAAGCCATAAAGCAATACCCTATAACTACCTCCAAACTGAGCGTGATTCCCAAATATTTCAAACTTTGATGAGGGAGTAAGCATCTCTCTGAAGCAGAATTGTTCAGTAAATTTTTATGATGAATAAATAAATGCAGGAGTGCACAAGATGTTTTTCGTCATCTGTTAACTAACATCACTTTGCAAAGTTATATGGTATTGAGCGCCTCATTGCCCTCTGCATCAAACCTTCTGCAATTCTAGAACATGTGCAGTCCAAAAGAAACATTTGCATCTCCACTTCAGCCTCTCCTGAATCCAGCCCTTGAGAAGGGCAGTGATGAAACACAGGATGATGTATTCTTGGGTGAGGACAAATGAACACCAACCAGGTCATCCATAGAAATCTAAACTTGGCTGCTGAACAGGAAGATCCTTCATCTGTCCCTGTACTGGGATATGCTGCATAATGGAAGCTGGGTCATTGAATAAATTTAAGACAGAGATATCCTATTTCTTATAATCTGGAGCTTCCACACTAACAGATGGGGGACATGATAGCCATGAGACATATGTTGGGCGATCAACACCCTTCCTACTTTAGAGTCTGTTGGGGAAAGGTATGAACCCACTTCATTAGGCTTCTAAAAATGGCTATTGCGGTATTTGGTCTGGTACTCAGACGGTCCCTCGAAACGAGGATGACTTGCTTCCACGCCAAAAAAAGGATGAGTTCACAGGTGTTTCGAAAGAAGAACCCGAACTACATCCTCAAGGGTGGAAGATGCCTGTGCGTGGATTTTTTTAACGTGGGGTGGCCGTTGCACACCAGCCACCACACGGGCTTGACAGAGCTAGGTCTTGGTCCAGTGGCAAGGATTACCAAAGACAACTGGAGAGCAGCTCTACTGCACGGACTCAGTGCGCACACATATCACACTATGCAGCTACACATTGCCAATACTTTGCACAATGTTATGTGATAGAGCTGAAAATGGTTGGCACAGCAGATGGCTCTTTGGCCTATCTGCTCACATTAGTGGAAAATCAGCAACCTTCTAATAATCTGCATTAGGACATTGCCAATTGGAGCTCTCCAGTCTTCTGGACATCTTTTTGTGGGGGCTGGGTTAGCTGGAATTCAGTTAACCCATGGCTGAGGTGGCATCTGCTACACAGCATCATCTGGAGGACAGTCCTTTGTGTGACAATACCGCCCTGAGCTCAGTAATCAGCTTTGATGACCTGTGAACAGAACAAATGACATTTTAAGAAAATAAAGTCATTGTCAGATACCACACATTGCTACAGCCGTATTTTTGGGTTTTAATGGTTCTATTGTTCCAGGAGTGACTGGAACGATTGTGGCATTGCAAAAATATAGAAAGGTACAAGTGAAATTTACTATACCTGCAATATTTGGTTTGGCCTTGAAGTAAAGTGGTTTTTCCTCATTTGTGTCTCCACTGTTTTAAAAAAAAAACTTCCTTCATGCCAGTCACCTCTTTCCTTCCCCCCCTCAATGCCAGTTATATTGGTAGATTTGAAGCTTTTTGGTTGTTCATCAAGGGTGCAACTTTCAGTTTCTGGAAGTTTAGTCACATGTGGCACATCTTTATCTCTTGGGTCCCGTTAGCCTTAATATATTCAAGTAGAAGGTGGCTTGAATTATGCCAATTGCAACAGAGAAAACATTTCCACCATGTAAATATTACACGTACTCAGAGTGATGTGTGCATTCCAAGTACTGCACCAATATAATATGTTGCAGAGTTTATTGTGCAGGCTGTGCCACACAATGCTGGAGTTGTTTTTTATATTAATGCTCAATACTTCCAAATGCATCAGTATGCCATTCACACTTTAACCCATAAATTGAGTCAGGTGTGTTTGAAAAAAAATATGACTGGAATCATGCTGGCTTTAATCTGTCAGCATTATTATGTCTGGTATGAGTGGGATGTGCAGTGCTTGTGTCATACAACTTGCAATATGGAGAATATAGAAGAGTACAGCACAGAAGGCCGCCATTCGGCCCATTGAGTCTGCGCCAGCTCTTCGAAGACCAGTTAGTCCCACTCACCTGCTCGTTCTCCATAATCCCTGCATTTTTTTTTCCTTCAAGTATTTATGCATTCCTTTTTGAAGGCTACTACTGAATCTGTATTCACCACCTTATCAGGCAGTGTAAGGCAGTGTATTCCAAATCCTAACCACTCGTTGCGCAAAAAAGATTTACTTCATGCCGCCTCTGGTTCTTTTGCCAATCACCGTAAATCTGTGCATCCTGTTATCGAGCCTTCAGCCATTGAAAACAGTTTTTCTTTATTTACTCCAACTAGATCCTTCATGATTTTAACCCCCTCTATCAAACTGCCTCTTAGCCTTCTCTGCTCCAAGGAGAACACCACCAGCTTCTCTAGTCTATCCACGTAACTGTAATCCCTCATCCCTGGAACCATTCTAGCAAATCTCTTCTGCACCCTCTCCAAAGCCGTCACATCCTTCGTAAAGTGTGGACACAATACTCCATCTGGGGCCAAACCAGTGTTTTATACAGGTTTAGCATAACTTCCTGGCTTTTGTACTCTTTGCCCCTAGTTATAAAGCCCAAGATCCCACATGCTTTATTAACTGCAATGTAAACCAGTACTGCCGCCTTCAAACATTTGTGCCCAAGTGTCTCTATTGCTTGCACCCCCTTTTATATTGCACCATTTAGCTTGCATTGTCTCTCCCCATTTTTCCTACCCTCACTGTTTACTACACTTCCAAGTTTCGTGCCATTGACAAATTTCAAAATTGTGCCAGATATCCCAAGTCCAAGTCATTAATGTACATCAAAAACAGCAGTGGTCCTAGTACTGAACCTTGGGGAATGCCATTGTATACCTCACTCCAATCCAAAAAGTAGGCAATCACTACAACTCTGTTTTCTATCCCTCAGCCAATTTTGTACCCACTTTTATCCTATGGGCTTCGATTGTGTTAACAAGCCCAATATGCGGTACTTTATTAAATACCTTTTGAAAGTGCATATACATATCAAGTGTAATTTAAGTTGCATAAGAAATAGGAACAGGAGTAGGCCATTTGGCCCCTCGAGCCTGCTCCGCCATTCAATAAGATCATGGACTCAGCTCCTCTTCCCTGCCCGCTCCCCATAACCCTTTACTCCCTTATCACTCAAACATCTGTCCATCGCTGCCTTAAATATATTCAATGACCCAGCCTCCACAGCTCTCTGGGGCAGTTAAGCGACCCCTTTGCCCCAAACTAACTGGGTCAATTTATGGTTTTAGTTCACTAACGTACAAGATTTATCACGGTATTATACTTCGATCTGAATGAGAATTAGCATAAAATCCCAAGTAACCTAAATATCTAGATTGCCATTTTCTGAATGGCTGCATTGGCATAAAAATTACTAGCAGTCTGAATACAAGGCAGTGTTTTAAAGCCAACAACACAATGAAAGAAAACATTACCCTTTTGAAATAGTGTGGTGTTCGGTTGGAATCGTGATATGATTCTTTGCTGGGTTAATGTATTGGGCTATGGTGTGGCAGGATGGAAACTGGTAACTGAAATTCCACACAGTGACTATCACATCGCAACAGGCTGCCTGGAGGTGGTTCTGGTACAAGGTGTCTCTGCAAAAGGATGGTGTGAAATCTGAGAGAAAGGTCCCTGTACCATGCATCTCTTGGTTGAAGAACAATGTCTGCCAGAGAGGCCTGAAGGGAGGAGCGGGGTAGGTGTTGCAGGTATATTAACACATTAAGTGGGAAGGTCGGGGCGGAGGAGCAGCGAGTGTTTGTGGCGGAGGTGCGACAGATGAGGGTATGGGGCCCAGGGGCAGCACGGGCCAGCCCACACTGCGATGTGTACGCGCTAGGTCCATGCAGCAGAGCTGGTCTCCAGTCATCTTGGTTAACCCTTGCCACTGGACCAAGACCTAGCTCTGTCGAGCCCGTGTGGTGGCTGGTGTGCAACGGTCACCACACGTTAAAAAAATAATTCACGTAAAGGCATCTTCCACCCCCTCAATTGGAGTTCAGGACTGGAACATCGGGTCCTTCATCGAAACACCTGTGAACTCGTGGAAGCAAGTCGTCCTCGTTCGATGGACCGCCTATGAGATGACATTAGGACACATTTTTAATTATTTCAATTAAACATAAAACTCAGAGGTGTGGGCACACCTAATTTTGTTGGAGCAAACTGATTTTATTTTCATATTTTGTAAGCATGTCCTAATGGGCAGCTCTACTCACACAATAAACTCATTCTTAGCTGTAAATAACCAAAGGCAATCTCCAGCGTGACTATGGATAGCCTCTATATAAAGTATCCTTTTTATTTGGGGATCCAAGTATCAGTTTAGCTCAGTGTAATACTCTTGGCCCCGGATACTTATATTTGACGTGCGTAAAGCACAAACGCTGCCCGCCTCCGATGTCAGCCATTCCTGAGCATGACTGCTGCTCTATGCTGGTAGGAAGCCAAGGGAGGTTGGAGATGGGGCAGTCATTTGCAAGGACAGAAGAGCCGAGGTTTTTTTGTGTGAAGAGAGCGGTTTTGAAAGGAAGGGCAGTGCCTTGAGAAAAGGAAACCATTTACAATGTCAACTAGCTTGGAGGTCGGGAAGGGTAGTTGGGTGGGCAGAGGTTCTGTGCAATTGAGGGTCAAGCGAACCAAAGGTGGGTCACATGGATGAGGTGAGCTCGGAGAGGACATGAAAGATAGCAAACAAACTTGAGAAAGATGTAGGTTCAGGGAAATGGAAGGGTCGGGGAAACAGCATTGGCAGCTTAACAGACGGCCTCTGTCTTCGGACAAAGACGTCCGTGAGCTTTATGCAATTGCTGTTGTGGCGAAGGGTGGAGGGGCAGGGGAGAGGGGTTTGAGCAGATGCTTGGCAATGGAGAAAAGAAGCTGTGGGCTATCGTTGTTCGCCAGGTTAATCCTGGAGTTATGTTCAGAGGAGAGCGGGGCCCCGCCAGTACTTGATGTGGCTCAGTTGGATCTGCTAAGCCTGTTGTGCGCCAGGTATATCAGGTCAGTGCCTCTTGGTCTTATGGAAATTAGTTCTCAACAGCATGGTAGCACTAAATGTGGTACTTGCAATGTATTGCTGCACAAACAAGTGGGATGCAAGTCAACACCATCATGCCCTTGGAGTTCCCAATTGGATTAACACTACTGAGCAGTGGCAAGAAGCAGAGATCAGTATTTTCCCGCACAAGAGAGGAGCGAAAATAAATGTCACCTCAGGCATTTTCTTCTGCCTGTCTGTGGCCTGTTGCAGTGAGATATTGATGGGAGGTCAGTAATCAGATCACCACTCAACATCTTGGTCAGGGCTGGTGACGTGCAAGGGCATCCAAGAAAGGAAAGCAAACACAGATTAAAAAAAGAGCAAGTTTCACCCTCACCAAGGCAATTGAATTCTTATAATAAGATCAGCAAGGACACTTTTTAGGAAGCTTGGTTTATTACAGCGCTGCACAGAGAGCAGCAAGACAAGATTGTGTACTTGCAATTCCCTACACAGTGATTAACTGATCTCAGTCGGACTGTCTTGGGAGATGCTGAGCAAAGTGCGTTCCATGGAAGGAAACAAAGAGAGAAAAAGGGTGTCAACCTGCGCAGCACTGATACAAATCAGTTAAGCAGCGGCAGTGTCACAGGCCTGAGAATGAAAAATAGCTTTTACAAAAAATGCAGAAACGCACATTTTTGAAAAAGACAACAACGTACACATGTATTTGTTACAAAGAGGTGAGTGCAACAAAATATATGATGTGCACCCAGTGAATTATTCATCGCAGGTATGTCGTCAAGAGGTATTGAATCCAGGGTAGGAAGTGAATAGTGGGCAATAGCAAGAACTACTCTTAACCATGGTCTCCAGTGTGAAGGGACCACCAAATGGGAAAGAAAGCACAAAGGAACCTCCCCCCCCCCCCCCCCCCACCAGATGGACCGTCTGTCTTTGGCCATCATGCTACATTCCCTCTCTTTGTAACTAAAACTTTTATTGCCAAAAGTCACAAAGAGATCCATCTCTGAGCAACTTCAATCTTGGAAAAGGTTGCTAACAAGCTCTAAATTCCGCATGGATGGGTCCCATTCAAAGTCTCTTCCCCTCATTTTCCCTCCCCTGAGCTGGTCAGCAAACTTTATTACTCTCCAGTGCTTTCAGCCCATATAAGATGCACCATTTTCAGACCTTGGTGCTGTGCTTCTTGGAGACAGCTTTGCAACATTAGTCACTTGGACAAATACTTTGTATCGGTCTTCACTAAGGAAGGCACAAATAACCTTCCGGAAATACTAGGGGTTCGAGGGTCTAGCGAAAAGGAGGAACTGAAGGAAATCCTTATTAGTCGGGAAATTATGTTGGGTAAATTGATGGGATTGAAGGCTGATAAACCCTCAGAACCTGACAGGCTGCATCCCAGAGTACTTAAGGAAGTGGCCCTAGAAATAGTGGATGCATTGGTGATCATTTTCCAACATTCTATTGACTCAGTTCCTATGGATTGGAGGGTAGCTAATGTAACACCACTTTTTAAAAATGAAGGGAGAGAGAAAACACGGCATTATAGACCAGTTAGCCTGACATCGGTGGTGAGGAAAATGTTGGAATCAATTATTAAAGATGAAATAGCAGCGTGTTTGGAAAGCAGTGACAGGATTGGTCCTCGTCAGCATGGATTTATGAAAGGGAAATCATGCTCGACAAATCTCCTAGAATTTTTTGAGGATGTAACTAGTAGAGTGGACAAGGGAGAACCAGTGGATGTGGTGTATTTGGACTTTCAAAAGGCTTTTGACAAGGTCCCACACAAGAGATTAGTGTGCAAAATTAAAGCACATGGTATTGGGGGAAATGTACTGACGTGGATAGAGAACTGGTTGGCAGACAGGAAGCAGAGAGCCGGAATAAACGGGCCCTTTTCAGAATGGCAGGCAGTGACCAGTGGGGTGCCGCAGGGTTCAGTGCTGGGACCCCAGCTCTTTACAATGTATATCAATGATTTAGATGAAGGAATTGAATGTAATATCTCCAAGTTTGCAGATGACACTAAACTGGGTGGCAGTGTGAGCTGTGAGGAGGATGCCAAGAGGCTGCAGGGGTGACTTGGACAGGTTAGATGAATGGGCAAATGCATGTCAGTTCCAGTATAATGTGGATAAATGTGAGGTTATCCACTTTGGTGGCAAAAACAGGAAGACAGAATATGATCTGAATGGTGACAGATTAGGAAAAGGGGAGGTGCAACGAGACCTGGATTTCATGGTACATCAGTCATTGAAGTTTGGCATGCAGGTACAGCAGGCGCTGAAGAAGGCAAATGGCACGTTGGCCTTCATAGCTAGAGGATTTGAGTATAGGAGCAGGGAGGTCTTACTGCAGTTGTACAGGGCCTTGGTGAGGCCACACCTGCAATATTGTGTTCAGTTTTGGTCTCCTAATCTGAGGAAGGATGTTCTTGCAATTGAGGGAGTACAGCAAAGGTTCACCAGATTGATTCCCGGGATGGCAGGACTGACATCCACTGGAGTTTAGAAGCATAAGAGGGGATCTCATAGAAACATATAAAATTCTGATGGGATTGGGCAGTTTAGAGGCAGGAAAAATGTTCCCGTTGCTGGGGAAGTCCAGAATCAGGGCTCACAGTCTAAGAATAAGAGGTTAGCCATTTAGGACCGAGATGAGGAGAAACTTCTTCACTTAGAGAGTGGTTAACCTGTGGAATTCTCTACCGCAGAAAGTTGTTGAGGCCAGTTCGTTAGATATATTCAAAAGGGAGTTAGATATGGGCCTTACGGCCAAAGGGATCAAGGGGTATGGAGAGAAAGCAGGAAAGGGGTACTGAGGTTGAATGATCAGTCATGATCTTGTTGAATGGGGGTGCAGGCTCAAAGGGCCGAATGGCCTGCTCCTGCAACTAGTTTCTATGTTTAGTCAAAGGATACTCTGAAAAAATTCAACTTCTTGATCAACCTGGCAGGGCACAACTGGGAAGAATTTATGCCCATGGAAGATGCCCTTGATCCAGGAAATGAGTTATATAGGTGACACCTCAATATTAAAACTGTCTTGGTGTTGAAGCAGTGAGCCATGCAGACTAAGAAGGTCCCATGTTTAATTTTGTCTGTGCTGAGTTAGCTTATCTCGCCAGGGTAGCAGTGAGTGTTACAATTGGCCTCAACATGAAGGGGAAACATTGGTCAGGGTTCCAACTTCTGATTGGTATCCAGTGAGCCATCCTGGAATACATGCATGTGGACACTGGTGAGAACAGGTTCTTGGCTGTGATACACCCTCTGGTCGAATAGTTATATAGAATTGCACACGAAGAATGGTCACTTGGATGAGGTTGTCCCATGGGTGCGGAATCATACCCCAGCCACTCGTTCATGTCTTCAGGAGTTTGGATGTGAGAAATGCAATGGAAAAAGGAGAAAAAAAATTATATATTTAAGGTACCTCCTGCAATTCTTACTTCAGTTAATGGGAAGGTTGTATGTCAAATAAAGACGTTCTACATCTTTAGCTTAAAAAGAATACTGGAAGAACTGAATGTTTTCAGTAGTGGGGAATCATTCACCAGAGGGTGGAGGATAGCACCTTGGGGCCCATTACCAAAGAGCACTGAAAGCACAATAGGAATTGACCCAGGTTTTAAAACTCTTTTTGGACTAACAACTGTCCAAAATCATAATGACAGATACACAAATGTTTCCATAAATCTTATCCATCCTGACCGGAAAAGCTTGAATCTGCACAAAGCAGTCATTTATAAAACTAGACTTTAGGTTAGATTCCAGTTCAGCCCTTAAATGTTTATTTCAGTTAGCTTTCTTGCATATTTCCTCCTTCTTTACCCGACGTGACATACCTTTTCCTGATTGGGATTTTGATCAATAAATTTGGTCCAAAATAGCACTAAAAGTTTTGATATTCTGTATGGTTTTGGTTACAAAGCCAAACATCTATGCTCCATTAGGTCTCTATCTAAACCCCAGCTAGCTTCAACATATCAGAATACAAGCAACATCTCAATAGATTTATACCTACTTTAGGTCAATGAAACTGCATCACATTATATTATTTACATAAATCTTTGTGTGCCCCTTGATTACAACAATTAAGCCTATAAATACTTCTTAGTGTAACTGCCCACACCAATATTAACTTTAACCTTTCAGGTAATCCTTTAATCCCTTGTGTAGTCTATGCATCTCATTTCACTGAAGGTTATATTTAGCTGTAGTTGAAGCAGCTGAATTAAAAACAAACATTAATATGTTCTTTCTTCATAGAACATACTTAAAATTCATTACAAGTTTGCTACTAACCTCTTACTGCTTCAGCTCACTTTATATTAATGTTACCCGCCAAACTGGGTATGTGCCACTGCACTATCATCAAGTTAATCTTTGTTGAAGAGTTAAAAGCGGAGATCCCAGCAGACATGAAAATGCTATTATCAGATGTGGAATACTTCAATTCCACAATATATTTATTTTTGTATAAAGTGTTAAGAGCATGATACGACTTCAGTAAAACAGCAGAATCTTATTTCCAGGGAATCTTAAAATTAGTTCAGCATTGGGGGAAAGGAAAATCAATGTCAAGAGCTTATACCATAACATTATAAAGAGAAACATTTAATCAAACTGACATGTCAACAGCTCTATTTTTCCCCTAAAACAGGCTCTTCAAAATTGTTTGAGCCCACTGAAGAATTAGGTGTTCATTATCTCTCATTCGCTCTCTCTTTCCACAGGCTTGTAGATTTTTGCCATTAAAATGAAATACCCATTCAACTTGAATGGAATTTGAACAATAATATTACATCTGTTTCAACGCTAATGTTTTTACAACAGAAGATTTTTATTTTGATAAGTTAAAGCATTTTGGTGAAGCACTATATCATTTACATTTTAATTGCAATTGGGATGCCTTACAGAATCTGTAAATTCCTCCAAGTATTGAATATAATATAAGCTGCGCACGCGCCCAAAAATAAGCAAAATAGTATAGAAAATGAAAGGTGAAGAAAAAGAAAAATTGTAACAATTAAAGAGTGATGGTGGTCAATGTAATGTTCTTCTTCCAGTAACAATGACATATTTCTGGTTAAGAGAATCCACGAGTTATTTTCTTTTAAAGCGTAAAACATATTTAATCAATTCCCACGAGATCAGTATCACTTGTATGAAAAATACAAAATAACTGGTCACCAGGTTAAATAAAGCTGCTTTTATATTCAACTGCTGCTGCCAGCTTCCAAAGCATGGGTCTTGTGCAGCTTACTGGATCTGGAGAAGTCAGCGGCCAGGAACATTTTTTTTTAAACTGGGTCTTCCTAATTGCCCAACCACTTTGGGTATCCAGTAAAAAGTGCTGCTCAGATTCAACATGCGCATTTTCGCTGCAACATCATCACACTTAGCTTAAAAAAAAATCTCAATTGTTGCCACTCTGGCTCAGTTTACTTGGCTAATGTTGTTTAATTTTATGTTGAACTAGGCAGAATAAAGTGAATGGAGAGCCTGCACAGATCTGTTGCTATGGATTTTAATCTTGCTGCAGATGGTTTACTGAAAGGAATGCTATCATTTTAAAAAAATGTTTTGAGGATTTATCGAGGGCTCGGATGCTATGATGCCAGTTCTTTACGCACGTGCTCTAGATAGTTGAGCATGCACAAAATTCCTGTTTGCAGCTGGTCCAGAGGCCGACAGCACTGGTTAGCTGTCGGAGGTTGGTGTACTTTGTAAACGCAGCACAATCGAACTGCCAGCATCACTGTGTGGGGCTCTACAACAAAGGTAAACATCCTTAACTTTCTAACACAAGGTGACCATCCATAGAGTAATAGGACAGTTCATCTGATTTGAGACGATGCATCACTTGTGCGAAGACCACTTCTGAAAGAACTGCTATAACTCACTTCCACTAGTGAAATGTCTGCTATTTCCACAAGATGCAAATTGAAACACTTATAAGATAAAGTGGAATTACTTTCACTGTCGAAATGCAACGATGATGCGCACACCTCTAGCAAGTTACAAATCATCTTTGAACTCATTACAGTCAACCTACATTATAAGCCAAGTGTACAGAATTTATTGGCATACTGTCATTAGTAACCATTTTTTTTTTGGTGCCCAGTTTGCGAAATACCTGCTACTAACCTTCAGCACAATTTCATTGACTGTGTTGGTGTCTGCTTCAAAGTAGAGATGTTTGTGGTCATGATTGCTTAGATATGTGAGCTTGAATATTGCATGGCCTGCAAGGCAAACAAAGGACAGGAGTCAAACAGATGAACAGAGTTTTACTACGGATGCAGCTTGACAAAGAAACAGATGGCGATATTAATGTCCCATCAGCAGAACAGAAGGAAATTGCATGATGGCGACAGGCTCCGCATGTCATTTCAACATCATTCAGGCAAAACTCACCACAAAGGCAACAGAACCCGTTTTAATATAATTTGATTCCCCATCCTATCACAATGGACAAAGTGCAAAATCAATCATTTGGTTAGTTAGGTCCTCTGTCAATTCTTTTCTGTTCTTTGAGGTTGGGGGGTGGGAGAAGAAAAGAGAAGAAACCAGACTGTGCTTGGTACGGCCATTACAGGAGAAAAAAGTATTTCATATTTGTGGTAGATTCATACAGGCATTTACTGCTTCAGACTGATGTAATATGTTAATAATCTACGACATGACCTTTCTCAATGCTACGGTTCAGGAGAGGTTATGTTAACATGTATTACAAAATAAAAGCTTTTTAATATTGTCCTTCGATGTAAAGTCAAATTGTTTAATATATATATTTAATTCAATACCCACTGCTATTTAGATAGCCTATGATGAGATAATTTAGTGCATTGAAAACATTGAAACAGTGCATAATGGATTTTTAAATTCATCTTACAGAAAAATTACCAGAATATAAAAATGAAATGTCATAAGGACAACATTGCATCCTTGTTCTTTGATTGTTTTAAGACCATTGTAGTTTAATTGGGATAGAAATTCGGCGATTTTGCGACCGGGTTTTTGGTGCTATTTCACCCTTTTTGGTGAAAACCTGGTCAGTAGGAAATTCGGTGGCGTTTCTACGTACCATTGGGCAGAGGAGCGCCGCCATGCAAGACCCGAAATAGCGTTTGCGCCAAAAATTTGGCGCTCTCTGCATTCGTAATTCTGCGCTCAGAATACAGACAGGGAAAAACCTGTCGTCGCAGCCCTGCCAGCAGCGGTAAGTATGAAGATCTGCAAAAAGGTAAGTTAAAGTATTTATTTCTCAATTCTTTTTCAGCGATTCGATAGGTAAGGGTCTTGTAAATGTTTTGTGAATATTTTTTTTTGGAGTTTCTTCCGCCCTCCCAAGGCCCAACTCGCAGCGGTATCGGCCTCAGAATAAAGCTGGCGAGGATCGCAGTTTGCAGCGTGAATCCTCGTGCAATGCCGATTTTTACCGCTGCGCAAATTAAAGGTTGAATTTCTGGCCTGAAAGTAATAGCGAAAACGGTAATTTTGGCGAAAAAATACAATTTTTGCTGAGAACCAAATTATTGAGTTTACACTTTTGGAATAGTACTATCAGCAGCATTGCAATATCGGATATAAAATTACTGCAGGGAAAATAACTATAGAAAGGAAATACAAAGGCACCATATCATCTTATGCCACAACACAATGGTGGCACAGCGTGTTAGACGCTGCCTGACCTGCTGAGTATTTCCAGAATTTTCTGTTTTTATTTTAGGTTGTGTGTTAGAATTGGGGTTCTCGTTCACCTTTTTGAGTTGAATAGTTGTGTACCATGGAGCCTCGGGGGCTACATATCTGTGCTCCCACTGATCAGCATATGTCGCTGGTTGCTAATAGTAACAGATCGTGGTATTCTGATTTAGGATTTATCCGTCACTTTGGAAATAGCACGAAGAACAGCCCTCGCCAAATCGCCAGCTATACAAAATTCAAACACAATAAAGCAGCGAAGAAATGTAAGCGCATATAGGACGGAGCTGCTTCGGATAGATTAGCAGGCCTCATGGGCTATATGGGGCCTACAGGGAGCAATTTAGAAACCCCTACTCTGTGAGTTTGCATTTCAGGACTTTTTTTAGTATGATAAAGAGCAGCATAGTGGTACAGTACATTGGTCTATCAGCATACCAGGCGACTGACTGGTATGACATTGATTAGCATTTTCAACTGCACCGTGGCAACTTCCTGAGCTTGCCCGTCAGGGGAACGACTGAGCAGATGAAAAAAGAGAGAATAAAACCAATCTCAATTACAGCCACATATCTCCAAACACGGATGTTGGGGGAGAGAAAGGGAAGAAAGGCAAAAGGGAAAAACAATACTGAAATAAATTTATCACAAATGTATACTGGGCTTGTGACTAAGATTATTAGTAACATTTTAGGAATTTTCCTCCAATTGCACCATTGTCTGCAACATTTACAGACCTGCACCACTGAAATTCGAGGTATAAAAACCACAAAACCTCAACGCTCTCCACAAGTGATTAGTGTCAACTTGTCTATAGGTATAGAAAAAGTAGAACATTTGCGGGTTTATTAAGGAAATATTGTCTTCATTTACTCAAATACTTTTGGGTCCAGTTCCTCAATACACAAATTTAATCAGTTTCTACAAGCACTTACCACAGAAAAGTTCCACAATATCTTATCAGATATAACTGATTTGGATTTAATTGTTTAATTATCACAATACGCATTGCTGTTCATTACATCATAGGCAGTCCCTCGGAATCGAGGAAGACTTGGTTCCACTCCGAAAGTGAGTTCTTTGGAGGCTGAACAGTCCAATACGAGAGCCACAGACCGTGTTACAGGTAGGACAGACATTCATTGAGGGAAGGGGGTAGGTGGGACTGGTTTGCGGCGCGCTCCTTCCGCTGCCTGCGCCCGACCTCTTCACGCTCTTGGCGTTGAGACTCGAAGAACTCAACGCCCTCCCGGATGCACTTTCTCCACCTCGGGCGGTCTTCGGCCAGGGTCTCCCAGGTGTCAGTGGTGATGGTCGCACTTTACCAGGGAGGCTTTGAGGGTGTCCTTGTAACGTTTCCACTGCCCACCTTTGGCTTGTTTACCATGAAAGAGCTCCGCATAAAGCATTTGATTAGGGAGTCTCGTGTCTCGCATGCGAACTATGTGGCCTGCCCAGCGATGCTGATCGAGTGTGGTCAGTGCTTCAATACTGGGGATGTTAGCCTGGACGAGGACACTGATGTTGGTGCATCTGTCCTCCCAGGGGATTTGCAGGATCTTGCGGAGACATCGTTGGTGTTATATTACACATGGTAAGTGAAATGCACAACATCTGAAAATTCCAAATAACAAACTTTCTTGAATCTCCAATTTACTTTTAAGTATGCTGATTAAATAGAATTATATACATTCAGTTAATGTAGGCACAATATTTATTGACTAAGTCTTATCTACAATCGGCTGGATTTTGCAAGGATAATAACGGTGAAGTCACCATTATAGAAACATAGAAAATAGGTGCAGGAGTAGGCCATTCGGCATTTCGAGCCTGCACCGCCATTCAATGAGTTCATGGCTGAACATGCAACTTCAGTACCCCATTCCTGCTTTCTCGCCATACCCCTTGATCCCCCGAGTAGTAAGGACGACATCTAACTGCTTTTTGAGTATATTTAGTGAATTGGCCTCAACAACTTTCTGTGCTAGAGAATTCCACAGGTTCACCACTCTCTGGATGAAGAAGTTTCTCCTCATCTCGGTCCTAAATGGCTTACCCCTTATCCTTAGACTGTGACCCCTGATTCTGGACTTCCCCAACATTGGGAACATTCTTCCTGGATCTAACCTGTCTAAACCCATCAGAATTTTAAACGTTTCTATGAGATCCCCTCTCATTCTTCTGAACTCCAGTGAATTCAAGCCCAGTTGATCCAGTCTTTCTTGATATGTCAGTCCCGCCATCCCGGGAATCAGTCTGGTGATCTTTCGCTGTACTCCCTCAATAGCAAGAATGTCCTTCCTCAAGTTAGGAGACCAAAACTGTACACAATACTCCAGGTGTGGCCTCACCAAGGCCCTGTACAACTGTAGCAACACCTCCCTGCCCCTGTACTCAAATCCCCTCGCTATGAAGGCCAACATGCCATTTTCTTTCTTAACCGCCTGCTATACTGCATGCTAACCTTCAATGACTGATGTACCATGACACCCAGGTCTCGTTGCACCTCCCCTTTTCCTAATCTGTCACCATTCAGATAATCGTCTGTCTCTCTGTTTTTACCACCAAAGTGGATAACCTCACATTTATCCACATTATACTTCATCTGCCATGCATTTGCCCACTCACCTAACCTATCCAAGTCACTCTGCAGCCTCATAGCATCCTCCTCGCAGCTCACACTGCCACCCAACTTAGTGTCATCCGCAAATTTGGAGATACTACATTTAATCCCCTCGTCTAAATCATTAATGTACAATGCAAACAGCTGGGGCCCCAGCACAGAACCTTGCGGTACCCCACTAGTCACTGCCTGCCATTCTGAAAAGTACCCATTTACTCCTACTCTTTGTTTCCTGTCTGGCAACTAGTTCTCAATCCACGTCAGCACACTACCCCCAATCCCATGTGCTTTAACTTTGCACATTAATCTCTTGTGTGGGACCTTGTCGAAAGCCTTCTGAAAGTCCAAATACACCAGATCAACTGGTTCTCCCTTGTCCACTCTACTGGAAACATCCTCAAAAAATTCCAGAAGCTTTGTCAAGCATTTCACAAATCTATGCTGACTTGGACCTATCATGTCACCTCTTTCCAAATGTGCTGCTTTGACATCCTTAATAATTGATTCCATCATTTTACCCACTACCGATGTCAGGCTGACTGGTTTATAATTCCCTGTTTTCTCTCTCCTTCCTTTTTTAAAAAGTGGGGTTATATTGGCTACCCTCCACTCCATAGGAACTGATCCAGAGTCTATGGGATAAATCGGACAGCAACTTCCGCCATCCACACATGCGCAGTTAGATGCGGAAATCCAAAAATTGCTGTCAGAGATACTGCGCTCCTCCACAGGGTGCGCTGTTACAGTCCTTGCCAATTGACGCGGCACTGAAATGAATGCAATGGCATCAACTTGGGGTACTTGTCCACTAGTTCCTCACTAAAGAAGGCAGACAAAGTTGGGGCTGGTGCAATCAGGAGTGAGTGCATTTTTAAACGGTGTGAAAAGTGATAATTACTGCCAATGTCAATTACTGGCCTTGAAAATTTAATTTTAAAAGTTGTTGGGTCTCATTCCCTTTGAAGTTAATTAGTGTTGGAGATTTAATTTAAAAAAAAAAACTTTTTCTGTCTCTTATCTCTCCCTTAATCCCACCTGTCTTTTCCAATTGTTATTCCACTATCTGTACATGATTTAAATCTAATTTATACTTCTTAGTTTAGACTCTGCGTTTCTCAGAAAGGATTTTTCAATCTGTTTGGTTGAAGAGCCTTGCTGTTTCTTTCTCTGCTCAGACACCACAGATACCCAGTAGAGGGCATCGCACTGGATCAGACGTCGGATTAGAGCAAGTCTCCGCTCGAAAGCCCACAGCAAGGTGAATGGCGAATGCCGTTCCTTCACTGCTGACTGCAACATCCGGACCATCATTGTGACATTTGCCCGCTTCCAAGGAGATAAAAGGTTTGTTTTTCAAGCTACAAATGTAATCAGAAGTAAACAAGGTCTTAAAACAAATAAAGCCAAACACTGAAAAGACAATTTTATATTATGGACAACATTGAACCATGGAAAGAAATTTATCTTTATAAGATTTGCTGTGCATGTTCTGCAACAAACAGTTATTTAAGTTTATTGAAGTTTTGCAGTCGAATATAGGGCTCAAATTTGGCCCACCCCTTTTTTTGGCGCACTCACCAGAGATGCGGTGACATTGTGGGCTGAAAACGGCGCCTAAAAAATCTTCCCCGATTCTGGCCCCTGTGTTGCCTCGCCCGGGGCTTGGCGCGGTGTGGCCAGTCAATTGGGGGGCAGAGCTAGGGCCCTGCGCCAGAAACAGTGCTGGCAGCTCTGCACATGCGCGTTGGAGTGTGCGCGCATGCGCAGTAGCTCCTGCCCCCAGCCTGTGTGTGTGCGCTCGGCCTATCCCGGGCCGAGTGGCCTGCCGCACAGTAACGAGACTTTGATAGAGAAGCCTGCCTTTTTCCAAAGCACTTGGTTCTTTTGTTGGCTGCCTGCAATATTGTACACACAATGTTGTGTCAATATTGTACACACAACGTTGTGTCAATATTCTACACACAACTTGAAGACTTGAGGACATTGCCATGCAAAGGTTCAGGTAGAATTGTCTATTTTGAAATCCATCTCAAATGTTATATCCAGGTAATTTTGTAGAAAACGATTATAAACGTCATTAGGTTGGCAGTTTTAATTTTCCACACAATCAATTAAATTTTTCCTCGGTGGTGGGGCAGGGGAGGGGAAAGAGTTTTGATCCTGGGGGGGGGGGGGGGGGGGGAAGAAGAAAGAGAGTATAAAATATTTCTATGATGGTGGATGAGCTTAGGCAGCTGGGAGAATATAAGAATTACGAGCAGGAGATACTTATACTTTTTATTTGGATATTTTGAAAAAATTAGGTAAATATGTTTTGTCTTTTTACTTTTTATTTTTGTAGTTTAAGCTTCCATGAATGCTTCTGTTGTACAGTAAATTAACTTTGCAAAGATTGTCATATGATGTCCTGTATAGCTGTTTGATCCTATTCACATTCTTTAGTCAAGTCATTAAGTTCTGCTGGCTTCCGATGTACCTACCTGCGCTGATTTCTTAACTCTCGGCAAGGGTTTTCTGAAGTGGCCACATACGCTGGCCTAAGTAGATTTGGAGTAACTATTAGCTGGCCAAAGTGGCCTAAATAGCCAAAACGGGCATAGGTGGCTGGTAACGTCCCCCTTTGAAAAAAACTAAACTAAACTTAAAAAATCCTAACTAACTCACTTACACTGGCGCAAATTGAATGTGCAAAATGGGGATTTTTAAGATACTCCAGAAAAATCAAGTTGCTCAAAAAAAAACAAAGCAACTCCTGGGCAATTTTGAGCACATAAAAACAACATTTATTTGTCCACATTGAACAATGAGCATTAAACACCACTTATATGCATCAAATATATTTAAGTCTCGGATTTTGAGAGTCTTGGATCACCTGGTACCTTAAAGCTTTTGTTAATTTTCTTGTGTCAACATATCTATGTAACAATGCAAATGTCAATGTCCAAGGAGGTTTTAAACACATGAACTTTGCATATCCTTCTGTACAGAAGAGATTAATGATGCCTTCCATTAAGATGTTGTTGTCATAAAAGCAAAAGATTTTTCAAATATTAGTGGCATTCTTTATAAGATCAAATTTCAGTTTACAAGAATTTGGAATTAAAATGGAAAAGGTCCCTTCACAGTAAGACATGCTTCATAACATTTTCTGCCTCTAGATGTGGCTAAAGTCTATTCTTAAAAAACAAAATCAAGACATCTAGTGGCAGTAAAAGGTTACTGCACTAACCCTAGATGATGCCCCAGGAGAAAAGTGCCAAAGCTATCAAACTATAGTGAAATAAATTGGACAGAAAATAAAAATGGAATAACCCCGACTTAAGCAGTGCTTTAAAATTATTCTAAAATGGTCATATCTCCACGGATAAATATTTGGCAAACTTTCTGGAAGAAGACATATAAAGTCATTTCCATTACATGTCACTTCAAAATGAAGTGATGGCGTGTCTGATGCGATTTACATTATCCGGTTCTGAAATGAACAAAGACTTTTCTCAAATATTTGTTCACAAAGATGATTCAACACAATTCAATTTATAAAATAAACCTTATACTGAATCCCTCTGTATGCACTGATAACTTTTCATGAGAAAAAAATGGTCTAGGATTTACTGTACTTCCCCTTTTGTTCAAAAATCTTAAAGATAATGATTTTGCTTTATTTCAGAAGTCTGTGTTTTGAGTTTCTGGTTATTTGTTGAGAAAAATGAGCAAAAATAATTTTGCCAAAAAAGATCAATACAAAACAAAATTCAGCACTGACAGCATAGTTCCTGCAATTGACCATTCAAAGCTTGACCTTTATTCTCTGATAAAATAGACAATCCATTTCTGGGAGAGCGGTATTTTAGGCCAAAGGTATTCCTGCAGCACTTCCCTCCTAGCCTAAATATTGTTATCCCAAATAATTGTCTCCCTGTGAAGGTTTGTGAAGGTCAGCGGATTACTTGGAATTCCTACTCTACAATTCCTTGTAAGGCTAGTCATTTGAAATCAAGTTATACTGTAGTGACACTGACACCTGGGAGTCCCTGGCCCAAGACCGCCTTAAGTGGAGGAAGTGCATCCGAGAAGGCGCTGAGCACCTCGAGTCTCGACGCCAAGAGCGTGAAGAGGTCAAGTGCAGACAGCGGAAGGAGCATGGGGCAAACCAGTCCCACCCACCCCTTCCCTCAACGACTATTTGTCCCATCTGTGACAGAGTCTGTGGTTCTCGTATTGGACTGTTCAGTCACTTCAGGAGTGAAAGCAAATCTTCGATTCCGATAATGATGATAACCATTCAAATGAAGTGGTCGGTAGGATTTGCCCCCGTCAAAAGTATAGAATGCAATCTACTAACCAGGACATTCGTCATTTTACAAAGGACGTCCTGAAAATCTTTGTCTCACAATTCAAAACATCCAAGAAACCTCTTAAAGACTTGGATCTGGCCACAAAGTAATAGAGAACTAACAATGCAATGTGGAACCTACATGCTTTTCCATATCTAAATAAGGCATTTTAAAATAATAGAAAGGCCACTACCCATGCCAAGTAAAATTTAGGCATCACGCATGAGCTTATGATGAGGGGAGTGTCACTCGCAAGTTATGTAGCGTTGACCAGCCATGAAGGCAGAAATGTTTCCCCCTCCAAGTTGGCATAAAAATAGTTGCATTTGAGGTCAGAAACTGTAATGAATGCAATGACTCAAAAGACTCGTTACTGTAAACTGCCTCAGGTGTAAACCTGATCCAACTTTACTTGCGCCCAAAGTAACCCGCGTGACATGGGATTGGACAGGTTAGATGCAGGAAGAATGTTCCCGATGTTGGGGAAGTCCAGAACCAGGGGTCACAGTCTAAGGGTAAGGGGTAAGCCATTTAGGACCGAGATGAGGAGAAGCTTCTTCACTCAGAGTGGTGAACCTGTGGAATTTTGTATCACAGAAAGATGTTGAGGCCAGTTCGTTTGATATATTCAAAAGGGAGTTAGATGTGGCCCTTACAGCTAAAGGAATCAAGGGGTATGGAGAGAAAGCAGGAATGGGGTACTGAAGTTGCATGATCAGCCATGATCATATTGAATGGTGGTGCAGGCTCGAAGGGCCGAATGGCCTACTCCTGCACCTACTTTCTTTGTTTCTATGTACCCGTGCTTATATACCAGTGACCGAGCCCGATGACCTCTGACAGTGGCGCCCCCTGGTGTCTGGTGACCCCAAATACATAACAGAAACCATACCTTTGGTGGAGGGGGGGGGGGGAAGAGTCAGTGTTTACAGAAATCTAGTTTTCTGGGAAGGAAAGCGATAAATGATCCCCCCCAGAAAGGACTTTAACCAGCAGGCACCTACAGTAGGCCAAGACCAGAAACACAGCACATGGGCCCCCAAACCAATCCCAACTACACAGGTGAAAACAACTCATTTGAGCAGGCTTACATGGAATTATAATCGTGCCTATCCTCAAGAACTCAGAAGAACCACTGTTTTCACTGCATGAGTGGTGTAACAAATCCCCGAGCATTACCCTCCAAGATCAACATTGGGGTTTGGTGAAGAAAGGAAGGAGTCCTTATGCATGCTAAGGAATAGCACGGAAAACAATCGCATGGATCCCAGTATCCTTTGCCCACAGCAGATTGCATATTTCTCTGTCTTGTAGGACATCACCAATTCTGTCTCAAGAATCAATGAAACAAACTAGTTATGGGTTCTATACTCCCAAAAGAAACATGCAAAGATTGTCCTTTTTGAAATCAGTTTCATCATCATAGGCAATCCCTCAGAATCGAGGAAGACTTGCTTCCACTCTAAAAATGAATCCTTAGGTGGCTGAACAGTCCAATATGAGAGCCACAGTCCCTGTCACAGGTGGGAGAGATAGTCGTTGAGGAAAAGGGTGGGTGGGACAAGTTTGCCTCACGCTCTTGCCGTTGCCTGCACTGGATTTCTACATGCTCTCGGCGATGAGACTCGAGATGCTCAGCGCCTCCTGGATGCACTTTCTCCACTTAGGGCGGTCTTCACCAGGGACTCGCAGGTGTCAATGGGTTTGTTGCACTGTGTCAGGGAGGCTTTGAGGGTGTCCTTGTAACGTTTCCTCTGCCTACTTTTGGCTCGTTTGCCGTGAAGGAGTTCAGAGTAGAGCACTTGTTTTGGGAATCTCGTGTCTGGCATGCGAACAATGTGGCCTGCCCAAAGGAGCTGATCGAGTGTGGTCAGTGCTTCAATGCTGGGGATGTTGGCCTGGTCAAGGATGCTAACATTGGTGCGACTGTCCTCCCAAGGGATTTGTAGGATCTTGCAGAGACATCATTGGTGGCATTTCTCCAGAGACTTGAGGTGTCTACTGTACATGGTCCATGTCTCTGAGCCATACAGGAGGGCGGGTATTACTACAGCCCTGTAGACCATGAGCTTGGTAGCAGATTTGAGGGCCTGGTCTTCAAACACACTTTTCCTCAGGCGGCGGAAGGCTGCACTGGTGGCAGTGTTGAGTCTCGTCGTCAATGTCTGCTCTTGTTGACAAGAGGCTCCCGAGGTATGGGGATTGGTCCACGTTGTCCAGGGCCGCGCCGTGGATCTTGATGATTGAGGGGCAGTGTTGTGCGGCGAGGACAGGCTGGTGGAGGACCTTTGTCTTACAGATGTTTAGCGCAAGGCCCATGCTTTCGTACGCCTCAGTAAATATGTCGACTATGACTTGGGGTTCAGCCTCTGTATGTGCGCAGACGCAGGCGTCATCCGCGAACTGTAGCTCGATGACAGAGGTTGGGGTGGTCTTGGACCTAGCCTGGAGACGACGAAGGTTGAACAGGTTCCCGCTGGTTCTGTAGTTTAGTTCCACTCCGGCGGGGAGCTTGTTGACTGTGAGGTGGAGTGTGGCAGCGAGGAAGATTGAGAAGAGGGTGGGGGGGCGATGACGCAGCCCTGTTTGACCCCGGTCCGGATGTGAATCGAGTCTGTAATGGATCCGTTGGTAAGGATCACGGCCTGCATGTCGTCGTGTAGCAGGCGGAGGATGGCGACGAACATTTGGGGGCCTCTGAAACGGAGGATGACGCTCCATAGACCCTTGCGGTTGAGTGTCAAAAGGCCTTTGTAATGTCGAACAAGGCCATGTATGAGGGCTGGTGCTGTTCCCTGCATTTTTCCTGCAGCTGTTGCGCTGCAAAGATCATGTCCGTTGTGTCCCGTAGGGGACGAAATCCGCACTGTGACTCCGGGAGGAGCTCCTCAGCCACAGGAAGGTGGTGGTTGAGGAGGACTCTAGCGACGAGTTTCCCAGTGGCTGATAACAGGGAAATTCCTCTGTAGTTGCCGCAGTCGGACTTGTCCCCCTTTTTAAAGATGGTCACAATCACTGCATCTCTGAGATCTCCCGGCATGCTTTCCTCCCTCCAGATGAGAGTGATGAGGTCATGTATTTGCGCCAACAGTGCCTCTCCGCCATACTTCAGTGCCTCAGCGGGGATTCCATCCGCTCCCGCAGCCTTGTTGTTCTTGAGCTGTCTTATGGCTTTTTCTACCTCGAGCAGTGCTCGAGTTTTACGGAGGTGTTTGCGGGTCGCATGCTGCGGGATGGAGTTGAGAACACTCGAGTCAAAGGCAGAGTCTCGATTGAGGAGATCTTCGAAGTGCTCCTTCCAGCGGGCCCTGACTGCCTCGGTGTCCTTGATGAGTGTTTCCCTGTTCTTGGTCAGCAGTGGGGTGGGGCCTTGGGTGTTTGGACCGTAGGTGGCCTTGACTGTGATGAAGAATCCTCGCACATGATGGCTGTTAGCCAGCTGCTGTATCTCCTGTTCTTTCTCCATCCACCACCTGTTCTTTAGGTCCCGGGTTTTTTGTTGGACCTCAGCCGTAAGCTGTCTGTAATGCTGCCTTGCTGCTCCCGAGTTGGGTTGTTGTGTAGGGCTCAAAAACATCAGTTTAGTACAGTGTTAAATCAGTTGAAGGATCCTTGGCCTTATTGATCAGTTAGGCTGCTAGATCTTGAATTCCCTGGCAAGTAATACAGGAACATTCAAGTTTTAGGCAATTTTTCTCCAGAGTCACTGCTAGTTTTAAGGTTGTTGTGAGTAGATAGGTCAACAGACAACCTCCAGATCGTCAATAGGAAATGCAGACTCAGGGTGTAGTTAAATTGCCCACAGTAAACCCTCAAGCATTCAAATTTTCAGTCCTCAACATAAAAGGGGCATGGTGTACAGTCCACGTGGTTGATATGAAACAGATTTTCAAAGCAGATCTGGTCTGCCTCAGAAACATCACAGTATTGGCTACCTCTATTACTGTTCCACCGAGTGTCACCCTTAAAACCACAATGGTCCCTTCAATAGGGGAACCTCAGGATCATAAGGGTAGTTTTGTTAAACAAGATAATTTTGTGCGAGCACTCTGCACTAAGTGCTTCTTGGATGACTTCATCTGGAAATGTAATCTCCATAATAGGAAAATGTCACCAATTCTGCGCTCCCAATAGGAAAGGAATGGTTGGAGATAAGGTTACAATACTCGAGCACCAATGCTGATCCATTTAAGCATGGCTCCCCAATAGGAATTTGGGTAACAACAAAAGGGAGAAATGTCCCCATGTCTGAAGTCGTCACACTGATTACTGTAAATGATCTAAAGTTGCTGAAATGCTTTTTTTTCCTCTGGTGGGGAAGTCACAAATTGAAGCCATTATCTAATTATACTGGAATGGCTTTTCTGTAGTTCATACAAATGTCAAAACCTAGAATCAGCATTAAGGAAACATTTTCTGGAAAAGATCAAGAATTAAATTAAACTGTAAAAAAATACCAAAGGTAAAGCCACAGGCCAAATGAACATAGTAACTTTTTTAAAAAAATAAAAAACTTTTATTTAACCAGCTGGTTAACTAATCGTAATAGCAGCAGACAATAATCATGTTGCAGCCAGGTGGGGGAGGGGCGGAATGAGGTGACCTTTTATTGGCCCCTATTTTCCTCAATCAAAAATTATAACATCCACTTACCTGTACACACGTTTCTTTCAACACCGAAAAAAACCCGCTAGTTTCGAGGAAATGAAACCTAAATGTAGTGCCGGCGCTACCAGAGTCCATCTCAGGGGGCGGAGCTAACAGTGTGCACCTAAAATGCACTGCACGTGCGCAAAAAAAATAAATAACTCTGCACATGCACTGTAAAAAGGCTGCCCATGGTGTTTGCAAAAGGATGCCTCCTGTTGATTTTGGCTGCCGTTTGTTATAAGAAGGCTACCCTGCATTTTTGGAGTATCTTTGGAAATTTTTATCCAGCTGGAACTTTGATGGAAAAGGCAAGTGGGGAAGATTTGCCTGTCTGCAGTTCTCTCAACCAAGGAGGAGCCTTAAATGCAAGTTTTATTTGTACTGAATTATTTTTAAACTGCATTAAGTTGATAGAAATAGCCATGTAGGCCCTTTGGCCAGGGATCGGAGCAGGTCAGCGGACATGTAGGTAAGGATATTTCAAACAGTATTTAATGTGTGCGCAGTTTAAAAAAAAAACATTGTTGGGGAAAGTGGCCTTAATGGCCTGAAACGGCGCGTAAACAGGTTTTTAGTTTCCACCAACGCCAGGATATGGCGGCAAAAATTCTGGCGCTAGCGCCCCAACATTGGGAAAACTTTTAACTGACCCTCAATGGCAGAAAAATCAGTGTGTGAAATAGGGGCCATTGTATGGGAAGAGGTCAAATAGTTACCAGGCAAAAAAAATCACCATCACCCATCTCTACGATTTTTCAGTGGTACGATTAGGTTTATTCATGGTATATGGTGGATTGTAACTAAAGTTTAATTTTTACAAATGCTTTTATAACGCAGTAAAATGTCCCAAGGCACTTCACAGGAGTGTTTCAAGACAAAACAAATAAATTTGACGCCGAGCCACATAAGAGGAAATTACGGCAGATGACCAATAACTTGGTCAAAGAGGTAGCTTTTAGGGAATGTCTTAAATGAGGAAGAAGAGGTAGAGAGATGGAGAGGTTTTATGGAGGTAGTTCCAGAGCTTGGGGTCCAGGCAGCTGAATGCATGACCACCAATGGTTGAACAGTTATAATCAGGGATGCTCAAGAGGGCAGAATTTGAGGAGTGCAGACATCTCGGAGGCTTGAGGCTGAAGGAGATTAGAGATCGGGAGGGGCGAGGCCATGGAGGGATTTGGAAACTAGGATAAGAATTAACAGAAATGTTCTGCAGTTTACATTTTTAAATGTAAAAATGTTTCTGTAAAAAAAGGGAAACTACATGCTAGTGACATATTAATTAGAGCTTCCTACTGTTTTCATTGTAAAAAGGGCAATTAAACATAATTATGATTTACTAACCATTAAGATAAATTCCCAAATCGGAAATTGTCAAATAATTTAAAAAGTACTTTTAAAGCATTTGACAAAAAGCCCCTAGTGGTACTAATGTCCAATGTATTTTAAAAGTCTCAATGAAAAAAAATCTTAATTAGAGGCTCATTAGTATGTAAATGCATTCATGTTTTGTTACAACTGAGTAGGGATGGCTCTGCAGAAAAACCTATTAAAAAAGTTATTACAACAAAGGCAAAGCTCACTATTGGTTGGTTTAAGATTTTTTCAGATTAAAAAATAATGTTACTTTCTCATTTCAGATGTTGGCTATGCAACATCTGGTTTAATGAGGCACTTATGTTTGCTCTGACTTTTTGTTATAGTGGTGGCAAAATCTAAAAAATTGTCACACACAAACATAATTTTCTCACAACCTTTTATACATACAAATTAACTGCTTGAAGACTCTTAACAGCTGCTCTTCAATGTCTTGCCTTCATATGGGAAGCTAGATAAGTGAGCATTATCAGGCTATTCAATAATGTGGGGTGCTGAGCCCATTCCTGTCCTCTCCCAGTATGTACACACACCCCCAACAGAAGGATTATTAGATAGTGGTCTGGGGTGGAATCTTCGACCAATTCTACCCTTCCCTGCCCAGTCCAGAAGGCCAAATTGTACACCATGACTGCTACCCCAGATGAGATCAGCCAAGTCAGCACTGCCAAGAGGTTGAACTTGGGACCTTCTTGGTCTGAATGATTCTGTGCGCACAAGGCAGTGAAGTTACTGCTGACCTCTCTGTCCTCGGCCACCTACACTGTTTTAATGAAGCTCAATGGAAGCGCAAGGAACAGCATCTTTCATCATCATCATCATAGACAGTCCCTCGAAATCGCAGAAGACTTGCTTCCACTCAAAGTGAGTTCTCAGGTACAGTCCAATACAGGAATTACAGTCTCTGTCACAGGTTGGACAGACAGTGGTTGAAGGAAAGGGTGGCTGGGGAGTCTGCCTTCCAATATGGCTCAGAGACGTGGACCCATATACAAGCCCTCCTGGATGCTCTTCCTCCACTTAGGGCGGTCTTTGGCCAGGGACTCCCAGGTACCGGTGGGGATGTTACACTTTATCGAGGAGGCTTTGAGGGTGTCCTTGAAATGTTTCCTCTGCCCACCTGGGGCTCGCTTGCCGTGTAGGAGTTACGAGTAGAGCGCTTGCTTTGGGAGTCTCGTGTCGGGCATGCAGACAATGTGGCCCGTCCAACAGAGCTGGTCGAGTATGGTCAGTGCTTCGATGCTGCGGATGTTGGTCTGATCGAGAACACTGACGTTGGAGCGTCTATCCTCCCAGTGGATTTGCAGGATCTTGCGGAAGTGTCTCCAGCGCTTTGAGGTGTCTACTGTATATGGTCCATGTCTTTGAGCCATATAGGAGGGCGGGTATCACTATTGCCCTGTAGACCATAGGCTTGGTGCCAGAAAAATCAATGCCGAGGCACTCAAAGACCCAGTTGAGAAAGCCCAATGCAGCCAGCACCTCACTGCCAAACTGGCAACCCTCGATGACCCCGAGATGCTCAAAGTGCCTGGTCTGTCCTCAAGGCCATCATAACCAGTGCCTGCGAAGAGACACTTGGTCATTCAACCAGGAAACATCAAGACGAGGGGAGCTAATAAACCACAAGCACAGGGCATTTCTGAACTTAAAGCAGCAACCCAAGTCGGGAACAGCAAAGCAGCTCTACATACGGCTGAAGGCCGAGTTCCAACAAAAAACCCACGACCTAAAGAATAGATGGTGGGTGGAGAAAGCACAGGAGATCCAGCAGCTGGCCGACAGCCATGACGTGCGGGGAATCTTCACCGCAGTTAAGTCCACCTACGGCCCAAGCACCAAGGCCCCACCCCACTGCTGGCCAAGAACGAGGAGACACTCATTAAGGACACCGAGTCAGTCAGCGCCTGCTGGAAGGAGCACTTCGAAGATCTCCTTAATCGAAACTCTGCCTTCGACACGAGTGTCCTCGACTCCATCCTGCAGCATGCTACCCGCCACCATCTCAGCAAAACCCCAGCCCTGCACGAGGTAGAAAAGGTCATCCGTCAGCTCAAGAACAACAAGGCATCAGGAGCAGATGGAATCCCCGCTAACGCACTAAAGTATGGCGGAGAAGCACTATTGGCATGAATGCATGACCTCATCTCTCTTATCTGGGAGGAGGAGAGCATGCCAGGAGATCTTCATCTTGGGCACTTTACAGCATGCCGGACTCAAAATTGAATGCAACAATTTCAGATCATAACCCCCGCTCTCATTTTTTCCGGACAGCAGCTGTGGGTAATGATTCTGCTATTGCTATGGAGACCTCTGCATCTTGTGTTTCTTTATTTGTCCCATTACCATCCCTTTTTGCCCTGCACCAACATCTCTTTTATCATTTAATTTCTCCTGCCTTCTACCCTATCACAGACCTTCATTCCCTTTTGTACTTTCCTCCCCATCCTCCTTTCCCTGCCTCTGTACTTGTTTAAAACGTGTTACATCTCTCAATTTTTCCAGTTCTGATGAAAGGTCATCAGCCTGAAACGTTAACTCTGTTTTTCTCTCCCCACAGATGCTGCCTAACCTGCTGAGTTTTTCCAGCATTTTCTGTTTTTATTAGTGAATGTACTAAATGTGGATGTCGAGGGAACTTGCGTAAGCATACTTTGAGTGTTTTCTTAGGAAATTCAACACTTAAAGGATTAATATATTTCTCCAAAGAATTGGTAATGCTTGATAGCACTTTAAAATAAAATAAGACTGTTGTGTAGTGAACAAGTGCTGTAATTTGCTGACGAACACTATCTGTCTGAACACTACTGAGATTAGTAAGTTTATGAGGAGCCACACTAGACATTTACAGGTGCTGCATGTGGAGTTCATGCTTGACTGAGTTATAGTGCTGCTGTGTTTTTTTCTTTTTAATACCTTGTGATAAGATTTTTTTTAAATGGCAGCTAAATTGTGAGTAATTGAAATAATGTAAAACAGACATCACTTTGGTACGTAGCAAAGACATTAAATAATGTTAAAATATTATTTGGCACTCTTCCCTCCCCCCACCCAAAAAAATCATCTCCTACACCAGAACTCAGCCTCTGATGCTGCCAGAAGATCAATAACTCTAATATGTTCCCATACACTGAGCAATCTTTCCAAAAGGCACGCAGTTAAACACTTACTGATCTATTTTTACATTTTTTTTTGGGGTGATGCTCACTTTAGAATTGATTATATTTATTTATTTTTACAATCATTAATGTTAAAATGCAACAACAAAATGACTAATGGGAGAGAACGAACCAATTTTAGAAAGGAAATGTACTGTGTAACTGTCTCTCTCCACAGACGCTGCCTGACCTGCATTGTCTGTTTTTATTTCAGACTTCCAACATCTGCAATATTTTGCTTTTGTATTATTGGGGAACTGTAGTAGTTCCTGGTGAAGAACCGAAGGAAAGGCTCAACATAAGGAAGTTAAAATGCGAGAAAATGACATGGTTGTATAACTGAGAAGTTGGAAACCTAGTGACCACAGGTGGTGTTAGATAGAATGAAGAATGAATGATATTTAGGGTGCGTGCAATCAAGTAGGATTAAAAGACTCTGTAGGCCAGAAAAATACAGGTGGATACAGACCGTCAAGTTTGTTAAATTACTACAGCATTTAAATGAAAAAGACAAAGCAGGCTTATTCAAGGATAAAATATTTCAAAATAACCGAGATAAAGGAATGTAACAGGATAGAAAAGAAACAATAGAAGTGGGTTGCAATTGAAATGGCAAACCCAAGAAACACACCTCTCTTCAAAAATAGTAACACTAGCAAGATTGTGTATGTTTTGCTTTGAGGTGGGAAAGCACTGATAATTTAAAGTAAAAGTGGGGGACGGGTGGGGCGTTAAACATCGATAGTTAAAAAGAAAATCAGAATTTCTTTCAGAACTGCAGTACTCCAAGGTAATTTTTGGGAGTCCCCCCCCAAAAACACAGCCAGTCTCCACAACTGTGTTTTGGTCAACCAATCTGTTTGATTACATTTTGAGGAAGGAGAAGATAAGTAAAGAAAGACTTGAATTTATATAGCGCCTTTCACATCCACCGGACGTTTCAAAATGCTTTACAGTCAATGAAGTTCTTTTGGAGTGTAGTCACTGCTGTAATGTGGGAAACACGGCAGCCAATTTGTGCACAACAAGCACCCACAAACAGCAATGTGATAATGACCAGGTCATCTGTTTTTGTTATATTGTTTGTGGGATAAATATTAGCCAGGACACCAGGGTTAACTCCCCTGCTCTTCTTCGAAATAGTGCCATGGGATCTTTTATGTTCACTTGAGAGAGCAGATAGGGCCTCGGTTTAACATCTTATCCGAAAGACGGCACCTCCAACAGTGCAGCACTCCCTCAGCACTGCACTGGATTGTCAGCCTAGATTTATTTGTGCTCAAGTCCCTGGAGTGGAGTCCCTCAAGAGAGAGTGCTACCTGCTAAGCCACAGCTGACAGTGGAACAGAACAATGCAGTTTCTAGTGGTTCAAACTCCAGTATCTGGTTGACAGTGATACACTCGAACTGCCATCAAAGGCACTTGATCAACAAGGTATGAGCTACATTTGTGTTGCATTTAAAAAGAAATCTTAGTTTGTTCATGTTTATAAACTATAGAGTTGGAATTGAAAGTTAAAAAGGTTTTACCATTATACCACCATTTCCATAAATCAGCCATCACTAGTATAATGACATAAATAAAGGTTTAAGTGTGCAATTTAATTGCAACGGTTTCATCTAACTAGACTAATTCACACCAATATTATGGGATACATATCAGGAACAGAGCAGACTGCTTCGCTCTGTGGCAAACTGACAAAAACCTCCTCATTAATACACTGGTTAAATGGCAGGGACTGCAGTTATTAGCTGCGCAAGGGCTAAACTCATTGCTGCAGACTCCCACATCCTTTTCCTTATCTTACAGATTCCACCACCCCCCCACCGCCCCTCCCAACTGAGCCCCCTTGGAATGCATTGCAGCGCACCCTGTAAATCACAGTACACCCCACTGCCAGCACCACCATCACCTCACCAGTCTTGTTTTAGGAACAGATGATAAATAAATCAAAGTGCACTAAGCAGTGCTTCCACATGGCAATCGCCTCCCTCATTCCTTCTGCAGCTCATCAATCAAACTATTGTCTACTTGAAAGCCAAGGCTTGTAAATGTCATCTCCACTCAAGCCCAAGGAGAAGAAAATCAAAATGCTGCACGGAGTTTTAATTGGATAGTGTAATTAAACTAAAAAAACCCCGGTAGGCCAGCTTTGACAGGATAGCCAAGACCCCCTTTAATAGGGCTATGAGATAGTATTTGTTACATGGATGAGGCAATATGCATCATATGATTATATGTATTTCCAATCCTGCTATTACTGTCGCTTGCTAAAATCTCACTTTTGAATGAGTCTTATTTTACACGATCAAACTAGCACATTTTAGAGGGAAAGTAATACTCATCTACTAATTAGAAGACAAAATGACTTGAAGTTACATAAGCTTGTTCTGCCTGCAATATCCGTATTTAGGTTAAGAAATTAGAATGAATTGCCGAGTTTTGTTTTAAAAGCTAGCACTTCTCCCGATGATTGGAATTGATATAGTTAACTGTTTGGAATATAGAATTTTCTTGGCAGTTTACATAACACAATTTTAATAATCACAAGAATGGCTTTTGTGGAGAGAGGGAGAAGAATAGAAAATAGAGAGAAAGGAAAATGAACACAAAAGATAATTTTGCCCAAAGGAATTTTTTTTTGATATTTAGATCTCTTTCTCTCCGTATACATTTCGGGAGGTGACCTGTTCGATGGCTCTGCTACACTAACAGCCATTTGGAGGTGCACAAGAGCAATCTGGGTTGGTTCTTCACCTCCCATCCGCCTCTCCACCTAATTATACTATAGAAAAAATAAATCATAAATTACTTATTCATAGTACCTTTTTAAATGAATAATTAAACATATCTGTGAAAAGCAGCAATCACAGTATCCAAAATATTTTAAACATCTGTTATCGATATATTTTCTAATTGGCCAGGATTTGTAAGAGAACAAATCGGAGCAGAACTTCCTGTGGTCATCGCGACCAGTCAATCAGAAATGTAAACTGAACTGAACCAGGACTAGAAGACGCTTACAAATCGGTGCCAGCATGCACACGAATTGGCATAGATGCAAGAAAGAGTTAAAATAACGCTAATGCCAACAAATACTGCCAAAACACATTAGAGGGGGTTTGGCAATAACAGTTAGGGAAGGACAGTACTCCACAACAGCACGGCCAAAATATTATTCTTCAACACAAAATTGTGGACTATACCACAACACAGCATTGTGCTCAACAGAAATGATTACCGGTTCCAAATGATAACAAAAGGGGGGAAAAAAAATGCACATTTCTGCGAATGACTCCAACTGTAGTGCTATGCCATTGAAACATTACATGGAACAGTTGGAGGAAACAGGGAAAAATGCCTTTTACTTACCTATCACCAGTTGCAGTTGTTCTTCTCCGGCACTCTGTCCAACATGGATTAAGTAGCACCAAGTAGGGAAAACACATTAACAGAGAAATTTGCATGTGGCTTTTACATCTTGCCAAAAACAACAAATTGGCACCAGGGCTCAAGTATAGATTATCTTGTCCGACAACTGTGAAAGCATCCCAAGTAGTCCAAATACAGCATTAAAAACTGGACCAATACCAAGCTGGCACTTGCTGCGCTGGAATGAACCTATATCAGCACCTTAGGATTACTCACATAGGTTATTTTGTCAACAAAACGGTTCTTCGGTAGTTTTAACTGAGCAGCTTAGGGCACTTGTACTGTACTTTGCAAAAAAATATTGGTACTGGACTGCTAATTTTGTGAACTTACTGCTCGTGCATAATAAGTCACAGAAGAGATCAGTATTAGTGGGAAGTCAGTAAACAGTAAGTGCATATTAAATGAATTAAAATTACCTTTTTTTAAAGTTTACTTCCAGTGCAATCCATATTACAGCAAGATTCAAGGCATTAATTACATTGAACTGAGTAAACATAAGAAAGGGGCACTGGAGGGCATAACACTACATTAGCATGTGTCAAGTATCTTTGGTTTTAAATGAAAACTACATAAAAGCATTTCTGCCATCAATTTTGCTATCACTAACAGCCAGCATGAATTCTGCAAGAAAAGCTATTTTCGTGCAGATGTGAAATTCAATGAAAAAGACCGATTCTTGTAGGAACATCAATCAAAACGTCGGCTGCAGTGACAGATCTCAACGGTGAGGGAGGGTTAAAGGTCACAGGTTAAGGAAAAAGCCAAGCTCTGGTTCAGCTCTAATATCTCTGCGGTGGAAGTCTTGGAAAGGTACACCCTCCTGTATTAGCCTACCATCATTAATCTTCTTGCCACCTTCTTTAGCTAGTCAAGCAGAACCGCTCAATAGAAAACTATATGCTGGGGCACTATGAGGAAGGCCCAGTCCCCATTATCAGGTTAACATTCTGTTAAGCCCCTCTGCAGCAATGGAATGATAACTCTTGAAGAGATCAAGGTCACATGATGTACTGCATGCAATTAATGACAAGTGGGATTTAACAGTATAGTGCAGTGCTCACAAAAGAAGAAACTGAAATGTCTTTGTTGCATTTAATAGTCTGAAACGAAGCAATCTTTCATCCAGTATCAAGGTTTGACATATATATTAGCATACCATCATTTCCTTACATTTCCAAATGGTACGATACCAAATGCTTTTTACCAGCTTGTGCATAAACCAGGGGAATAAAAGGTGCTAATTGGTTAAATTAATGTATCATTGCAAAGGCACTGCGTCTAAAAAGCTATTTAAATATTGGCTGGATTGGCGAGCCATTTTGAAAGGTGGATTTAAAGTATTGCTGATTCTGTACTGTGAAGTGCACCAAATAAACTAGGATTAAGACCACTATCATTCAAGAGAAAAAAATGAACCAACTGGAAACAATGAATTGCAGAGGGATGTACTAAAAAAAGAGGATGTTCTAAAAAAACTTTACTCTGCATGGGAATTTCAACATTATTCTATAAAATGTGAAGCATTCTTGACACAACACATATTTAACACTTAACATGCATCATCAATTGAGTGGAATTGTGGCTGTTGCAAAACAATTTCCACTGACCAGTTCTTCAAATCAAAAATTAATTGTGGAAAATTAAATATCAACTTGTGTTTATATAATGCCTTTAATATGGAAAAAAATGTCCCAAGGCACTTCACAGAGATACAATAAAAAAGAATAAGGCAGAGAAGCATCTATTAGTAGGGGTGACTAAAAGCTTGGTCAAAAGAGGTGGGTTTTAAGTATTGAGATGTACCTTCATTCATATAGTCCCTATACTTTGGAATTCACTCCCTAAACCTCTCTGACTGCCTATCCCATGGCAGTGAGAGGAGCAGGTAGTTCTTTTAGTGCCCTGGCCAACATTCCTCCCCCCAAGACTACCACCAAAAACAGATTATTCAATCATTCAAATCAATGCTGTTGCGATAATGCAGTGTGCAAAAATGACTGCCAATGTTTTATGCATAACAACAGTCACTAAACTTTCAAGTAATGAATTGTACAGAAAGTGCTTTAGATGTCTTGAGGTATTTGTTTTGAAAGGAATGTCTCCATCAACCCATTAGGTATACAATGAATTGCACTCTGACCCCTCAAACATTTTCTCCATTTAGAAATACATTTTTTTTTACATTATGACCAATATTTTTTAAAAAGAGGCTGCTAATCTTTAACTGAAAAAGAGAATTAATTTCTGAAAGAAGCACAAGTGACCTTCCTATAAACTATTTGTGATACGGTAGCTAGTATAACCTCACGGGTAGCAAGCTGGTGATTTTGCAGAAGCTGGGGGGGGGGGGAAGGGAATCCATAAGTAAAACAATCATGCCTTATCATTTCTAATCTCAGTTCCCACAAGATTGTAGTTTATTTTGTTTTCCCCTTCAAAAGTTCAGCAGTGTAATACTGTCCTGAAAAAAAATTCCAGTATTGCAGAGTTTAAAATCAACAAACATGACTTAATATTTACATACAATACTGAAAAACTTCTCGAAGCAAGTTTAGATCTTGTTTCTAAAGGGCAAAAAATTTAAAGCAAAACGTAAACCTTGAGACCGGAATCTTGCATCTTATCCTTCTTCAAGCAGCTTTAACATAAATCTCCAAAAGCAATGTGTCAAATTAACTTGAATATTTATGGACAGACTAAAATTGGTTCTGATAAAATACAAAATACACCCCTACGAACTTCTTCCGAATTAGCACTACTGCTTTATGTACAATTCTGCAGTTTGCTTTTTTAAAAATAGAGCAAGAGTGTGATTAAAAAAAAGCATCTGACTGACATTAGAACACCAATAACTGATTGGTAGTGGCAGATCATATTAAATTCTCAACGTAACAAATTTGGTTGGGTTTATCACCACAAATTCTGATGGATTAACAGGGCACTACTGCGCAGAGTGTGACAAAATGTTGTTCAACCTTTAGACGGCTGAAAATTTAGAAATTGATTTCAGTAACATAATACAGATACGAAGCTAGCAGTCTAAAGGATAAAAAAAATGCATCATAGGCACCACTGTCTTATCTAATATTAAACCTGTGGACAATACACAGTTCTAATTTTTCTATTTGAGTGCATGCACTCACTCACTCACACAACAGCACAAAGATAGAGTGCATAAATGTAGTAGTACATACTTGGACTCTTCTCTTCCACAAGGTCACAAGCACAGAGTAGATCAGAATCAATTGAAATGGGTTTCTGTTTAATCCAGAACTTGGTGCTGGCCTTCTGATTAGTAACAGGGTCTATCTCCACCTTTTCTCCCGAGATACCTGTGAATCAGTGGGGATATAAACCAGTGGGCCGTGTAAGTGATTTTATATCAACCATTTGACACACTTTATAAATCTTAATGGAATGAACACATAAAGTACTCTCTTAAGCCTTCCAAAACTCAGTTTTTCTGCAGCATATGAAGTGAGGACTAAATATAGAGCAGATTTCTCGACCAACAAATAAATAAAAAAATGATAAAATAGTGTCTGAAATGGATACTGCACTCTTCAAAACAGCACAGTGGTGTAGTATCCTGCATTTTGGCACCACTTAAATATAAGCTGCTTTATTCAGCTGAACATTCATAAGGTCTCTGATTAGTACTAGGGAGTCACAAAGACAAATAAAACAGTCACCCAGCTAGTTATAATATAAAACTATATGAATTTCAGATTTTTATGATGGCCATTTGTAGATTCATAATATTATAGTAGTTATACTATTACGACAATACAAAAGCCAATTTCTTTTTATGCATATTGTGTACACACAAAATAGTAAGAAAATGCCAATTTTGAAAGATATCATCCAGACCCTGAGACACAATGGTGTTGAAATACATGACTTTTGATACATACAAGATCAGATTTAAACCATATATTTTTTGTTACTCGTGACTTATCAAATCAAGTTTTGTGGGGAGAAAGCTAGCTGAGGGTCTTGACACTGTGCGGTAACTGACTAGAATGAGGATGAGTTGACAGCAAACAAAGCTTCATGGTGTGGAAGCAGAGTTAATGTCACAACATAGCTATGCACTACTTGAAGCAACAGAATGTTGCATGACTTGTACGAGGGTACTTACTGAGTGTTCAACTGGAAGTTTTAGATGGATGTATAATAGAATCTTGTTAACATTGTCGTCAAAATTCTACAGCTCTTGGTAATAATTTTAACTATCATTCAAATCAGACGGGAAAACATTCTAGCGGATGGTAAAAATCCACAACACTGTAATGGCACTTAATGAGTTCTCAGTCAGTCGCTTTTTAAAAAAAAAAGAGAAACCTTTTAATGCTGTGCTAGCTCCATCTATATTCTGTTCAACCTATATAAAATCTACTTATTCTGACAAAACAATCCTTCTTGTGAAGAAATGCATTAGTCATCATTCAGTGACAACTTGCAAGATGAACTTACTTTTCTCAACTTTAAACAGATAAATAGTTTTCTGACGGAGAATAGAAATTAACTATGACTTTCAATTTCATTGTGTTATTTAAAAGCCTTCAAATGTCCTTGTATTTGGTTCTTGAGTTCACATTTTTTTTCTTAACTTAAGAATGGCAACTGTGACCAAATAATTTGGAAAGCTGGCAAATATTATACATTAAGCACTGATGTTCAAATGTTAGTGTCAGACTGTAGTTTATGTAAATTCAAAATGAAAATGCAAGTTCACAAAAACAGCAGTTGCATAAATCATTAGCAAGAGAGGCAACAGAATAAAATGCTTTACAACACTTCAGTGAATTTTAACATGCAATTAGTTTACAAAATTTCAGACTTGCAATGTGATCAATAGGCTATGGTCACAATTTCTGTCCTTATGATTAGCTGTATGGTATTTTTTGGTTTAATTTTCATCAACTGACAGTAAAAAAAAACATTCAACATGCTTGAATAACATTGAGAGAATGAATGAACTAAAGATTTATATAGCACCTCATCACATCCTAAAGTTCTTACATGGGTAAACTTGGCAGCCAATTAGTACACGCAAGTTGCCACAAACAGCGAATGAACAAATGATGAGGCAATCTGCTTTTTTGGTGGTTTTGGGCAAAGGAGGGATATTGCCACGACACCAAGTGTACTTTATGCTCTTTGAACAGTGCCATGGGTTGGTTAATGTCCACTTGAGTAGGCAGACGGCAGTCTCGATTTAATGGCCCTGAAATCCTGGTTTCTTCTTCCCACGGGCGTTCGACTAAAAATAGGAGAAAAGATGCACACTTACCTTTTGGTTGAACGTTCGCCAGAGATCCCGGACTCGAGGCCCCCTCTTTTTGCGCAACGGAGTGTGTTCACGTTGGGACGTCCGTAGGAGTCACATGGGCCTGGACACCCAATCACGGTAAAGTATTTTCTCATTCATAGTAAAAGGAGTTTCAAAAGTCCGAAACTCCTATTACGATGAATGAGAAACACCCTCAAACACTACACAAAACATTAATAAAACACCTCACATATATTATAGAAATTAAAGTTGATAGAAATGTTTTTGGAAATTTTTTTTTACCCATTTTAAAAAAAAGTTTTAATTATGGTTTAAAATAAAATTACCTGAGTGGACAGGGTTTTTAACACAAGTATGCATTTTAAAATTTTATTTTAATATGTTTTTGATATGTTTTTAAACTCTCACGCTGGTAAAAGTAGGCTATGCGCCTGCTTTTACCAGACGCAAGAGTTTTAAGGACATTCGCAGTGCAAGAGTTGGGCAAATAGCCCAATGTCTGCTGTGGGAATGTCTTTCTCCCCGAGATGCGGAGGATCTGTCCAGCCAGAAACTAGACAGATCGGAAAAGCTGGTTTTCAGCGCATGTACACTGTGCACCGAAAACCAGCTTTTCCGATGCCTTCCCGGGTCCGTACACACTCCGCACGGACCCGGGGAGTCCGGAATTTCAGGGCCAATATCTCATTTGGACGACAGCACCACTGCCAATGCAGCACTCCTTCAATACCGTCCTCAAGTATCAGCCCAGTTAAGCGTTCAGGTCTGAAGTGGAGCCTGAATCCACAACCTTCTGACTCCAAGACAAGAGTGCTTGCGACGAACTGAACCAAGCTGACACTTCATAAAAATATATTTTCATGCAAGTCACAGAAATAAAAATTTACACTACAATGTGATTCACTGCTGAATAGATATATTTGAGGCCAAGATGGCATTAAAATTAATATTTTATCTCCGCTGAGAGATTTTCAAGATGGCAGGAAGCCAGCTACCACTGGAGATTTATATCGCAATGGATATCACTCCATTGTTTCAACAAGAATGTTAACTCGCATACCGAAACAGGTGTATTAAAGCTGCTTTTGTGCTCACAACAGTCATGAGTAACAAAAATATGTATAGTTTGAATATAATACATAGCAACCTCCTTGGACATTTAAAAAACAGAATTATCTGAGAATCAATGACATTGATTTAACTTGTGAAAGGAAAGTCTTATTCCATGAGTAGCAGAGATTATCCTTCTTTCAGAGTGCTGATAAACTCAAAAGCTGTTAGACATCTGGCAAATACACATATTCTGTTCTGCACAGATTTAACCCATGTTTGCCTGATCACTGTTGGAAGCACCTTGCTTTAATCAACAATGACAACTTTTCCCACATAATAGTTGCTGCACTTCAAAAATAACTAATCATGTGAAGTACTTGGAGACATGTCTCCATGATAAGGAGTTCTATGAACTCAAGTATAAATACAATTTTGTTTTGTAAAAAGATTCAATCGATTTGCACTTCCACTTCAGACCTGGATATTAAAGTGGACATGAAGTGCTAGATTAGTGCATAGCTTCCCTACCCCCCACAAAAAAAATAGCTTTTTATTAACATAAATGTAAATATAGAGACTATCAATGTGACAACAGCCAACAGTAAAAATTTGCCTTTAATCAATTGCCAATTGGAGAAAAGGCAAGAAATTCAATATTTTTTATGATGATTGTAATTTTCATTAAACAAGGAGGACAACATTATAAGTAACAGGATATGCAAACCCCAGAGGAGCAGTCTGATCATTAAAAGCTTAAAAATATGTTTATCTTAATAAAATTACTAATTAATGTAAATAAAATGCATACATACCAATTCACTGAAGATAGTGAATACTTCCACATTTTTTTTTGTGCAAGAGGTAGGTTACAAAATAAATCGTAGATATTTAGAAAAAAATGCTTGGGTTTATTTATAAAAAATGTTTTTTAAGTTACTAAAATCTGTCAAAGAAAAAAAATAAACAATTGTTTCTGCTTTCCAAAACCCCCGAAATTGCAAACTAAAAGGGGAATACATCGAAAATTCATTCTATGGTCCAAAAGCTCCAGAAACCACAGAAGCAGTCAATATTGTTAATGTACCTTGTTAATTTGATGGGATTTGTCAGGTAACTCCACTGGAAAATTATATAAAACTGTTCCAGATGAACAGATGATAGTGACATGAATTAAACTGATAGAACAATACCAGAATATAAACCAGAAATGACACCCAAAGTGGCTGTTGATTTATTGCCATCCTGAGTTTGGTTCTGGGCTTCCATGTATATTAGTGCTACAAATCTGGGTCCATTTAGCAGAGAGATGCTCGTACATACATCACTAGCTCCTGCTCCAAGCCAAGGTCATTCCCCATTGCATCAATCTTTTCAGCAAAGGCTACTCCGCCACTCTACTAGTTTTTACCCATTCGAGCTTTGAATTTATTTTTTGGCTCGGGGGGGGGGGGGGGGGGGGGGCGGGGGAAAGGAAGCAAGAAAAGAAAGGATAATGAAGCCGTTTCTACTACTACTTTTGAAATTTTAAACACTGCTGAATTATTTAACTGATTTATAGAAGCTCACCTTTTAATGCTTTTGATCAATTCCTTTCAGTAAAAATAAAAGTATGTGAATAGGAAACTCTTCTTCCCGTCTTCCAAAGCACAATGTGCAAATTAATACATTCATGAAATGGTGAAAAATTAAGGTATAATGGAACAAAATCATATTGCATCTTTACATAGTGAAAGTAGTCACTAGGTCAGTAAGGATGTTTGCTTTATGTACTTTATTCAGAGTTCTAGTTGGTATTAGCATCTCTGTACAGTCTGCAACAAACACATTTTTAAAATGTCAAAAATAATTGCTGTTGGTTTAGATATTCCCAATTTTCATTAATCATGAACAACACTCATTTTTGTTGAGATAAAAATACTTTTCACTGCACTAGTTAAACCCAACTGCTGCTTCTGGAAGTTTGCCAAATAAAAAATGTTACATTTACACAGTAAAGCATTAATAGTAGTTTCTTTGCAAAATTTGTTGTTTGGTGTTGTCCGTGGCAGTTCAGAACTCAAAGTATGGACTTAAAATGGAAGACATTGTCACAGGAATATAAACAATTACCTGAAACATTGTGCACCTTTTACAGTTAATTCTTTGTAAGATTATTTTTTCATTTGTCAAACAAAAGTGCAATTTTTGAGGGATTTAAAAAAAAAAGATTTTGATGGGAAGCTAAATCCCAATTAAAAAAAAAAATCAGGTGTGAACTGAAAGATTGCTTAATACATAAAAAGAATCCAAGTATTATTGCTACACTACGATGATCGACTTCTGGTCCTATTTAGTTGTGTGAAGAAGCTGTGAGCAGGTGACTATTTTTGACAACGCAATGAAAAATGATGTCTTGTTCAGATATGGTGATAGGAAAACAGACTTGCATTTATATAGTACCTTTCATGTCCTCAGGATGTTCAAAATTGCTTCAGAGTCACTGTATTATCTTTAAATTGTCGTCAATGTTTTTTTGTCAGCAAAAGCAGCAGCTAATTTGCACATAACCCAATCCCACAAACAGCAATGTCATAAATTACAGAATAATTTGCTTAGGCATTCTCTGTTGAGGAAGAAATGTTGGCCAGAACACCGGGAGAACTCCTGTGCTCTTCTTCAAATGCGGCATGGGATCCTTTGCTACCCAAGAGGGGGGTCTCGGTTTAACATATTGGGCTCAATTTTTCCCTGTGATTTGCGCTGTTTTTTTGGAGCAGGCTGCTTTTTTTGGTCTAAGGTATAAATCCAGTTTCCCCAATCAATTTGCACCAGCGTAACTCAGGTAGTACGATTTTTTTTTAAGCTAAGTTTTTTTTCAGCCAAAGGGGGCGTAACTTCCCACTTGTGCCAATTCTGGCCATTTCGGCAAGCTTGGCCAGCTGAGTGTTACTCCAGTTTTTCCTAGACCGGCGTATGTGGCCTCTGCAGAAATACGTTCCGGAGAGTTAAAGAAATCGGCGCAGGCAAGGAAATCAGCGCAGGCAAGTGCAGCAGATGCCCAGACAGCAGCAGCAGGAAAGGGGGGAGAGAGAGAGAGAGAGAGAGAGAGAGAGAGAGAGAGAGAGAGAGAGAGAGAGAGGTGGGGTTGTGGGGGGAAGCCTAGTTAGGTGCAGGGACTGGGAGGGAGGAGTCCATTTGGCCTGGGATAGGGGCGGGGTAGTGGACTGGCAAGCTCTTTGGCCTGGACTAGGAGCGGGACCGGGACGGCACTCGGGGCCAGGGTGAGCGGGGGAGCGGACAGCTTTAATAATTGGAGGCAAGTTGCTGCAATATATTTTAATGTGTTGGGAGCTGGCTGTATGTTTGTTTCACTTTGCAGCCTCAGCTTGCATTGTGTCCCTGGTTACCGTGGCAACCCAATCTTTTTGGAGTACATCGGGGAAAGTTTGGCAAAATATTTCTGCCGCATTTCTGGCCTAGAAAACCCGGCGTAACTCTGGCAATACGCCAGAAAATAGGCTTGGGGAAAATTGAGCCCTTAATCTCAATGTCTGAATCGCTGACAATGCATATCTCTTTGCACCGAAGTGTCACCCTAGATTATGTGCTCAAGTTCTGGAGTGGGGCTTCAACCAATGACCTTCTGACTCATGTAACAGTAGACAAGAAACGCTGTGAGCACTCTTTGTAGCCAACAGACTCTTGTTTAGATTGTCCTCACAGTTTTGATCAAATATCCCAGAGGAAAAGAAAGTGTCTTCCAATTACCACTACAGCACACTGGTCTTCAAATAACTAGGCAACCCAAGTCGAGGAAGGAAATCCATTTTAGAATAATCAATTACATTCTGGATGGAACAGGTTTGATGGACGGAATGGTTTTTATTTGCTCTGGATTTTCTTATGGCTCCAGCACCAATGTACACCCAGGAATAGACAATTATTGACTAACAGCATCTGGAATTTCAGCTTACATAAATTAAATAAAGACTCCATTTTGTATGTCTAAAGATGGAAAGTAATCAATTCTGAAAAAGTTCTAGCTAAACTGAAGGAAAAAGGTTAAGAGAAAGGCAGCCTTGGCAGTGCAGCAGAAATATATGGACCTGCTGCACTATGGAGTGGGAAGATTCATGTTTTTGTATATTTACCTAGAGGTGGTGCAGAGGAGAAATGCATGCCCTCTAAGGAAGGGACATATGTAATGAAGGAAGGAATTCAACCACATCATTCTTGACCACCCCAACCTGGTGGGAAGATGATGACACAGGGTGAATAAGTTGGTCAATTAAAAAATTTCATGTAGAATTTCTTTAAAAAAGTGGATGTCTAAATTCTTGATGACATCCTTCAGTAAGCCGCCCACAGACACACCATTTCAAGTTTCCATTCAAAATCACTTAATTTGCCTGTGCTTGATTTCAGATGTGGAATTTTCCCTCAGAGTGTGATCAGTCCGAGGGGAGAACACACACAAAATGTGCATGTGGGTTGGTCACAACGAGAATGATATCAACTGGCATTCACAATACCATATTAACATTTTGCATGTCTTAATAATGCAACACCAGGATCAGGATTCTAGAATTGTGGCAGGTTTGTGACAGACACCATCAAGATTTGACGCTGTCTGCAAATAAGGAAAACGATCTGGAGAGCAAACTTGTAAATTGCACTCTTACTCCAGGACAAAATAAATTCTGGTTTCACTCTGGAACTACATTCTCTTCAAACATTGATAAATTTTAAAACCTTTGGTATTGAGAAAATAGCAAAGAATGCATCAACCCTATTAATGTGTTAAATATTTTTACCCAGCTATCTTTATTCATGTAATTGTTCATAACAGATATAAATGGCAACACATTTAACATTTGGCTATAGATTTTCTGACTAATATACTTAAAGGAAAATTACTTTTTTGTATTGAAAAGTGGTGCTTGAAATTTGAATAGGGGCCAATTATGTTTTGGTGACATTTACTTATTTGAAGTAAAATCTGCAAACCTAGAAATTACCTGAAGAGACCCTGCTTTTCGTGTACATTAACGTCATAGTGGACGTCAATACCATTGGAAAATAGACCGAGACACGTTTGTATTTACCATGTGGCAGACTGTACCTTACATAAAGCAGACAGACAGAGAATTAAAATATGACTGAAAACGCACATTTATAAGCACACTGAAAGGTGCATTAACCCCTGAAAGCTGTACTCACAGGTCAGTCCCATCAGTACTGAACAAGTTGAACCATTCGTTTCACCTAACAGCTCCACTCCCCTTATATCATTTATCTTTAGTGATAAGGGATGATGACCTTTTCCAGCTTTCTGTTCTGACAGCTTCCAGATGCAGAGAGGCAAAAAATTCTCTGAGAAGCAAACTAGCAGCTACTGGCAAAAAAATACAGTGAGCTTTGCAAAATGATTTCTTATGTAAAGGGTAGCACGCAATTTCTTCACTTTCAACACAAGAGTTCAAAACTTTGCATCGCGGCTAAAAATTCAAATAGGATATCACATTCAAAAACCTTTTCCACAGCACCTGGCACTGGCAAAACAATAATACTTAGAAACACTTAGAAACAGCCTTTTGATTAAGCCAGAACTACCTTAATATTGGATTTAGCTACTTCACTTTAATTTCCCTGTACTCGTTTAATATTTTTCATCTTCAAGTGCTTAATTTCCTCTTAAATGTTGTGGTTGATTTGGTAAATTGTGATAATTTAACAGTCACTTGTGGTAATGCATTTCATGTTCTAATAACACTTTGCATGACGCTCTCATGAGGCTTTTCTGCTGAAAATACAAATCTTATGGTATTTCACATGCCGTTCACATTTGAGAACAGGTCATATATAAAATTCACTTTTGCTCCAAACAATCTGTAATTATTAGAGCACAAATGATATTCAAATTAAATGCTTTTCACATTGATCATCTTTTTTATTCAACAATGAAAATGTCACCAGTGGCACTGAATATTATTAATGATTCTGTATAAATATTAGGTTTATAATTTGTTGATTTAACAGACAAGGTTGCCTGGACTTGTACATCTGCCAAATACATCTTCAAAATGTGCATTTCAGAATTGTATGCAATATCACAGCATAGTTTCAGATCAACCTATATAGTCAAAGAGTTGAACAAAGAGACCCAAAATCAACAAAAAATAAACTTTGCAAGAGTTTTTCTTACCCTTTTACAATAAATTTGGTGGAACAAAGTTATGGTTATGAGCTAAAAAGAGATGTCCGTCAATAACTTGTACCACCACTGCCTTTAAAGGTCCCAAACTCCTAATATAATGGCATCTGATCATTGAGGCCTTGATCATTCCTATCTTATGTGCAAGTTGCATCAAGTGTTTTAAAAGGGGGGAAATTGTGGATCAGCAATACTGAGGACAGGAGAAACCTGGAGGGAGAAAGCAAATGCTGTTCTTGTGACATGCTTAAATCAGAAACAAAAAGCTCCCATTAAAACTGTATGTGGAAACTATTATCCTTTGAGATCTCTTCAGAATGTCTATAAAAAAAAGTAAGAATTACCGTTTATATTTGTGTAATTGCAATGATCCTGTGTGGTATGTATTGTTAATCTATAACTATTGCAAAGTGTGGCAGCAAGCTTCAATTCTGCTCTGTTTAAATGCTTTATATCTCTTTGCTTCTCTTTGTCAAACTGACTGGACCCCAACATCTAAAATGTCAACTTCATTAAATTGATGCAAAGCAATTACAAAATAAGATTTTAGTTTGATTTAAAAAATATATTTTATATCTAGCTAGAGATATTTTATATGGGGACGGGGAAGACACCACACTTATAAATTAAGCTCCTATTAACAAATCAATTTAGTAGTTGTATCTTAAAATATTTCCTCAAAAGCATAATATTTTCCGCAGCAATTTGATTAATTAGTTTCTTAGTGTTTCATTATAATTAATATAATTGGTACCTACAATTTAGCCAGCCATTAAAGAATTATTTTGAAAACGAACAATTTGAGGGAAAGAGGCCAATTTACTTTAGGTAATAACATTTAAAATCTAATACTTTTGTTGTTTGAAGTTATTGAACATGTATAAAAGGTTGCATTTCACAAAGTACTAGGAATTACCTAATTGGACATCAGTGGTGAATCGAAGCTTGTGAACGATGCTGACTTTGTAAGATTTGTAACGATGACTGCTCAGAATATCCTGTACTGTAGTCATATCCAGAGGTGGCTCATCCTCTGAACTCTCCTCTCCTCTTGAACCTGCAGATAAAAAAAGGAACTGCGAGGTAAAGGAAACCTTCCATGTGCAAAAACCATTAAGTACTTGTTTAAAAATTAAATCAATCCAACTTTCAAAGGAATTATCAGCAATGGGTATTATAGAAAAAGGAAAGAGTATTAGTTTGGCATAATAAGAAAATAAATTACAGAAAAGGCTTGATAGATTGATGAGTTAATGTTTCACTCATTGAACTTTGTCAAAACTAATTTTCGACTTTCAAATTGCTATTTCCTCAAACTAATTTCCTACTCATTAAACACTGATTCCCTCATTGGGACACGTTTTCATTGACATAGGTCAACCTTTGGTACCTTGTTCAAGTGGTCATGGTAGCCTCAACAGTGCTTTCCAAGTATGACTGAGTGTTGGGGCAGATTTTCAACTTACTGCCAGGGTGTGGGAACTGGCATTGCAGATCTGCGGCCCATACGAGAAACTGCCAAATATTAATTTCCAACAATTTCAAAATCAAGCAGTTTTTAAAATCACTGACAGTTAACCTGCAATGCCAGTTTTACGCTTGTGCAGCAAGCTGAAAATCTACCCCTTGAAGTCATCTGTCCCCTCTGCAGATGCTGACCGTTGTTGCGTTTCTTTCAGCTTTCCAGCACCTGCAGTTCTTTTGTTTTTAGTTTAAATAAATAAATTATGTTAGACACACTAAGCAACTGTGCATATTAACATTTTTTTTTTTGAAGAACTCACTCTTTGGCAGTAGTGCAGCTGTTATTACTCTTAGAGATGAGTCTTTGTAATTTGATTTTCAAAATTACACACAACATACATTGATCAAAAATGATAAATCAAGAAAGCTATGAACAACCTATGCAGCACTAATGATGTAGAAGTAGTAACTAGCAGAAATTACTCAGTGACATTGCAAACAAGAGAATCAAACTAAGTTCCAATAGCCCAAGGCATGAGTCAATGTTTTAAATTACTTAGTAGCACTTTGAGTTCATTTGCAAAATGTTTCTAAAAAAAGGAAAGTTTCATTTGCCTTTGGAGGCTTTCAATTCTTCCCAAAACACTATACCATACTTCCCAATTAGCTTTTATTTTCAGTTGTCCTTTTACAAAAAAAACTTCCGTTCCTTTCTTTGTCATTTAAAGTGCTATATAAATGCAAGTTGTTGGTGCTGTAATATTCATCTTAGATTGTCAAATGACTCGTTTCCTCCTCCTCTCAAGGCACTAACTCCTTCAGTGTGATATATTTCCATGGACATGTCAACCTCTGGCACCTTGCCCAGGTGGGGCAGTATTCATGTTGAGTCTTGACCGCGAGATCTGGCAGGCTGTCCGACTGTGGGGACATCATGGCTAAAATGGATCCCACCCTCTGTTGATCTCCATACATGCCCATTTCCAGTAACGATGAGAAACAGGACTAGCAGATTTGCCCTCACCTAACCCAGGAATATTGTGGATAGTTGTAGTGCCCCTGATAACAGTGACTACACTTCAAAAGTATTTTCTTATTGGCTGTAAAATGCTTTGGGATGTCCTGAAATGCAAATGCAAAACTATTCCCTCTGGCTAGTGGGTCAATAACCAGAGGGCACAGATTCAAAATCATTGGCAAAGATCTAGAGGGCAGATGAGGATACATTTTTTCACTTAGTTTTCGGAATCTGGAACGCTCTCCCTGAAATGATGATGGAAGCCGATTCCATAAATAATTTTAAAAGGGAATTGGACGGGTACATGAGGATGAGGAACTTGCAGGGCTACGGGCAAAAAGCAGGGGATTAAGCACGATTGCTCTTTCTAGGATTCGGCACAAGCATGACGGGCCGAATGGCCTCCTTCTGCGATTTATGATTCTATGAAGTTCTTTCTTTTCTTTTCTTTTACTGGCCCAGCTAAATATGGATCAGGGATGAAGCCTGGGACCTTCCTGGTCGATATGGGTCCAACAACAAAGATATCATTCTCTGAGCCATCAGAATGTCAAATTCCTTTTTATTGTTAGAAAAAGGAACAACTTGCTGAATTTTGCTCTTAAAGTGAAGATTGTGAACATTTGAAGAATGGAATATTTCCAGTGTTGGCATCAAGCAGGTGCAGGTTGGGTACAGCAGTCAGTTGTAGAGTTAAGGACCCTGTTCTGTGGCAATAATGTGCCTTCTTTGCACCAGTGTAAACTTGCTCTTTACTTTTCACATCAGCTATCCTTGCAGTCTCTCTGAGCGAGAAATTGTTAGTGCGAATTAGGGGCCGTTTTCTGCTGCGATCCCACACCGACTAGGAATTGAGGAGACAGTCAAAACTCCTTTCAAGTTTCCGCATTCCCTTACAATGTTCACACCCTGGGCTGGGTTGGATTTGAATCCATGCCCAAAGGTGCAAGGGACACCCACTGGGGGACCCAGAGATCTTGCCATTTGATATTTTCTTTATTTCCTTCATTGTTCCAGTCTTCTTCAACTATCACTACACTTTCTACGTTTTCTACAATGCTTTCCTTAATTCCAGCAGTGCAAGTCTCTCTGATCAGCAGTCATCTTAGATTTGCTGCCACTGCTCTTTAGACACACGTCCCTACGAGGATCTAATGTAAGAAAATTTCAAGAGCCACGGAACCAACCACGTGAGTGGAAATGGGCAGCAAGGTGGGAAAGGTGACTAGTAAATAAAATGTCTCAACACAACGTATACCCGTATTCATTTTGCATTTTCAAATCTTTAACTCATCCACTAGCTGAGTGAATTACTGCTGGTTCTTTCAGTCTGACAAGCACTTTGTGCAGTCAGGTGATGTGAATGATATTTCAAGCACACTTTATATATTTATATATCAACACTGTCTGTTGTGTTTAACAAATGAAACGGCTTTAAAAATCCCCACAATTTTACATATGGTTTTCCCAGAAGAAAAAAAAGTCATAGGTAATCGATCACTTAGTCATCAAGAAAGCCTACATAACAGGAAGCAAGTCACTTTCACTCCAAGTGTGACATTTCCTGGCGCTAGGCTGTCGGCTCCAGCCAGTATTAAAAGCCTGCTGTCACTTGCTGTGAATTATACATTATTTGAATCCCTGGCATTTCATCTATTTTTCACTCTGAAATGAAATCAAGCACATGCTACACTATATCAAGCAAAGAATGTAAATGTTAACACCTGTACTGAACATCATAGAGAAAATCACCCTCTAGTATTAAAAAAATCCCTAGCAGCAACTAATGTATGTTGAACTTTAGTACACAGCTTCGTGTATGACAATCACACATCATCTCCATTAACACAATCATGATTTCACAGGTTTAAAAGATCTACGTTAAACTGGTATGCTAAACCCTTCATAAATCAAGATGCCACTGACAGAGCTGGTAGGGTGTATTCAGAAAGTTTACTTTAGAATTGTGAATTCTACACAATCTAATTGTTAAGCATTCAAGCAGGACAGTAATTGTTCCACAATAAGTACTTCTCAGTTTGGAACTTGTATTCCAAGTACAGAAAATGTTTGAAAAAAGGGAATTTCTTAACCACTATTACCTCACTATGTCTGAAGCAGTATCACATATGCCGTTAAAACTAGATGATTTGCTTGCTACTAGTATTAGGAACTCTATATAACCAGAAGGATAAAAACATATAAAATACATTTAAAATCATAGCTACTTGTTAATAAACCTTTAAGGAATACATATTATTTTCCAAACTCTCACAATAAGGTTTCTAGCTTGCACAGCACTTAAAATGTAACCTCTGTATTCTACAAGCATATAGAACTATAAGCTTTCAGGTGTATTTTTTGCAGAAACCCTTGTACTGTAGAATGGGGGCAAACAAGATAGAAATGTGATAGGTCAACTGCAACTTAGCAGCCGGAGTCAACAGTTCCCAGGCAAGATTAATGTTTGTAAATACAGGTGCACTGTAACACTATCGATTCAGCGAGAGAGGGTAGTATTAGAGCCTCTAACATAACTTGAGTACATGCTGCGTTTATCATACAGAATCTTTCAGTGATGGTTTGGTAATCAAGGGTAGTGCATGCAACCATCAGCCATCTTCTCAAATACACACTGGGGATTTACTAGAGTCACATTTTTCTGCAATTGTTATGAGTGGAAGATTGCCAGCTTGTCTCCCAGGGACCTCAAGGTTCAATCAACGGTTTCAAAAAACAGCATTATAAAATTGTACATTCTACAATTTGGGATTAAGAATGTATGTAACAATTAGGGACAATTGGATAATGATATCAAAAGATTTGTCTCTTATTTGCCAGTTTTCTTAGGAAAACAATTTGATGTAAAATAAGCTGCCTTTCCCCATACATCAATTTGTTTTTTTGGATTCATTTGTACAATTTTCGGAATATAAAACAAAGGATTTCATAGCTCATAAGGTTTTCACTCTTAATAGAAATACCTTCTAAAATCACTCGGCCATGCCACCAGAGAGAATCATGAGTGACCCTTTGGGACACTCATGGTATCATGATGTCACCAAAGTGACTATCCTTTCACATGAAGGGGCGCTCTTCCATTATCCACCTCCAAAAAGATTTTCACGTGATAACATGGGAGCAAAAAACACATTTTATCTATAACTAATCATTTCCAAATGGGCCAAAATTAGGCTGATTGGCAAGTGTACAATTTATGGAGGATCGTTCCATTAATTTTTGCTCATTATGTTGCTGTGAAGAGCCATGGGATGTTTTCCTACGTTAAAGTGCTATATCAATGCAAGTTATTATCGTTGTTCAAAGCCATACAAGGTACATGCCCTGTGGAACACAAACGACTGTCCAATTTTACAATTGATCTCTTCCTATACATGGAGATGAGAGTGCATTTAGCCTCCATACAATGGGATCCATGCTGCACTCCTGATAGAAGAGGAGTCAGACAGGACAGTGTAATAGCAAAAGAAAAATACTGCAGATGCTGGAAATCAGAAATAAAAACAGAAAATACTCAGCAGGTCAGGCATCATCGGAGGAGAGAGAAACAGAGTTAACGTTTCAGGTCGATGACCTTTTGTCAGAAATGGAAAAAGTTAAGAGATAGAACAGGTTTTAAGCAAGTGCAGGGGCAGTGAAAGTATAGAACAAAAGGGAAGGTCTGTGATAGAAGGAAGGCAGGAAGATTAAATGACAAAAGGGATGGTGCAAGGCAAAAGTGGGTGGTAAAGATGGATGCGTCTATTTGTACTAATAAAATGGCCGAGTCTCTGATTGGCTCTCCATTATCATATAACCCATTGCTGATTGGTCCCCTTGGAGGATAAGCCACACCGTGAAGTTTCTCTGTAATATGTAAATGGAACCGCCCAGCCCAAATTCTGACTGACTTTACAAATTGTAATTTGATCCATTCAGACTTCTGAAGCCATACAGATCTTGAACAACCCAGCAAAAGCCACCAAGTTCCAGCCGAAATCCCTCACCCCAGCGCAAGTATTGCCCCAGCCATAGATGGGGCATTGTGTGGGTCACGGATTGTTAATGGGTTTATTGGGTATGAAGTGAAGTGAGTGTCATGACTTCTGGATTTCATTCACTCCAATGATGTCCTTGACGCACCGAGCTTTCCAAGAAACGTGATCCGTCTTCCCCGAGTTCTCGATCTCCCCACCCCCCCGGTGTCCCTCTCTCTTCCCCCCCCTCCCCCCACAGTGTCCCTCTCTCTTTTCCCCCTCCCCAGTGTCCCTCTCTCTTTTCCCCCTCCCCACAGTGTCCCTCTCTCTTTTCCTCCTCCCCACAGTGTCCCTCTCTCTTTTCCCCCTCCCCAGTGTCCCTCTCTCTTTTCCCCCTCCCCCCAACCCCTCTTTCTCTCTCCCCCCGCCCTCTCTTTACCCCCTCCGTGTCTTTCTCTCTCCCCCCTGCCCCGCTCTCTCTTTACCCCCTCCCGCTCAGTGTCTTTCTCTCTCCCCCCCGCCCCGCTCTCTCTTTACCCCCTCCTGCCCAGTGTCTTTCTCTCTCCCCCCGCCCCGCTCTCTCTTTACCCCCTCCCGTCCAGTGTCTTTCTCTCCCCCCGCCCGCCCAGTGTCTTTCTCTCGACCCCCGCCCCACTCTCTCTTTACCCCCTCCCGCCCAGTGTCCCTCTCTCTTCCCTCCACCCCACCCCCCCAGTGTCCCTCTCTCTCTCCCCCCCACCTCACCCCCCCGTGTCCCTCTCTCTCCCCCCACCCCACCCCCCCAGTGTCCCTCTCTCTCCCCCCACCCCACCCCCCAGTGTCCCTCTCTCTCCCCCCCGTGTCCCTCTCTCTCCCCCCACCCCACCCCCCCCAGTGTCCCTCTCTCTCCCCCCACCCCACCCCCCCCAGTGTCCCTCTCTCTCCCCCCACCCCACCCCCAGTGTCCCTCTCTCTCCCCCCAGTGTCCCGCTCTCTCCCCCCACCCCCCCCCCCCAGTGTCCCTCTCTCTCCCCCCACCACCCCACCCCTCCAGTGTCCCTCTCTCTCCCCCCCACCACCCCCCCCCCTCCAGTGTCCCTCTCTCTCCCTCCACCACCCCCCCCTCCAGTGTCCCTCTCTCTCCCCCCACCCCACCCCCCCAGTGTCCCTCTCTCTCCCCCCACCCCACCCCCCCAGTGTCCCTCTCTCTTTTCCCTCTCTCTCCCTCCCCTCTCTCTCTCCCCCTCTCTCCAGCGCGCGCCACCACGTCTCTCTCTCTGGCTCGGTCGGAGGCTCAGCGACTGGCTCGGACAAAGCAGTCAAATGCAATTTCTGGTTTGGGGTGGGAGGTGTCGGGGCGGAGTCTGGAGAGGGAAGAGTAAAGTGTTAGCACAAATAGTCCAGGTAAAGATACAAAAGATGGGTTGAGAGGAGGTGTAAATGGCAATAGCAGAATCATTACCAACAGCTGCCCGAGAGGGATGAAAGTCAGGCTAATTTAGGGGGGGGACTTCAGATGATGTCTAAGGACTACGCTATCTCACATGATATGCAATGAGATTGATCAAACGGTTTCAGATTACCAACCCTGCAATTCCTTTCCTGCAAGAACATATACAATTTCCAGTTGAGATTTAGTAGATGCTGCACATACTTAAGGATAGATGAAACTTCACACAAAGCGAGGCCATTGTTAGGAACCCACAGGAAGACCAAGCAATGAATGGGAATCTGCTCCAGTAGCCAGGTTGTTAATCTGAACCTCCTTTTCCAATGTTTACCACTCATCTTTTTATTCCTTTTATCGTCAACAAACCCCACAAGTTTGAGTATTCTGTTCTTCAACTTCACTGTTCTCTAGTTCAGGTTCTATGATTCAGAATGGATTAAATAGGCAGACGTCCATCCTCCAAGACCCACAAAATAGCATAAATTGAATCCCATATTTTCCAAGCAGCCTAGGAAAACAGAAGCTCCTAAACCAGAATATCTCTGGCAGGTGCACGGAAACTCAAAAATTTCCCTACTGTACCTTGGGGGAAGAGGTGGCAGTCCGAGGGAATAAAAGGACATAACCTTCCTTCACCACCTTTCTCAGCCAGATATTCCTAAAATGGAGTGACTGCTGCCACCAAAGCGAAAGCTGATGCCAATGACCGGAAGCTGCGCAGAAGCGTTCGGTGCATTAATCTGGAGATATCGATGATGTTTCTGCTTCTTTTTCTCCATACAGCCCGTGAGACCTAAAGGCCCGCTCCGTGTTCCCGACATTTTCCCCGGGCCTGCTCCGTGTTCCCGACATTTTTCCCCGGGCCTGCTCCGTGTTCCCGACATTTTTCCCCGGGCCTGCTCCGTGTTCCCGACACTTTTGCCCAGGCCTGCTCCATGTTCCCGACACTTTTGCCCAGGCCTGCTCCATGTTCCCGACACTTTTCCCCGGGCCTGCTCAGTATTCCTACCATTTTTCCCTAGGCCCCGGGAGTCCCGAAGTGAACAACCAAAACAACAGTCTACGCGTGCTCAAGTACTTCCGGTTCATTGGCAGTAGTCGCGTCCTTTCTCGAAAGAGATGCTTTCCTGAGACAGCAATTGGTAATATTTTGAGCTATGGGTCAGATATGAAAATTCTGGGCTAAGCATGCGAAGCACAATGCCTCGGCTGCAGCCCATATCGATGTCCCGAGGCATATCTCTGTTGACCATTGACAACGCCAATCAGTTAGCAACGAGCTTTTAAATTATCCAAACTGAAAAGGGAACAACGGACCATGATGGCATGAAAATCTGCAGTAACTGTTGCACTTACTTTTATTAATTGCTTGTGAACAAATTTGATCCAATAGCCTAGATGCATTGCAATCCTCATCCAACAAATGCCAAAGATAGTTATATAATATATATAATCTGCTTTCTCCTTTATGATACTTTTTAGGTTCTTGTTGTGAAGAATCAGTGCTTTTCCAAGTACTGGTGGTTTATCATATATAGTCTGTTAATAGAATGCTATGACAGCAGAATATGACAGTGCAGGATCAAGGATCAAATCACATTTCCCAAACCCATTTACATTAAACAGGCACATTTTCCATTGGTTGTATGCATCAGGCCAAGTCAGTTGTGCTGACCCGTTTTTGCTGGATCCCCCAAAATGGTAGGAAAAGAATAAAAGAAACAGGAATGCCTGCTATCAGCACTGTTTAGCAACTCTGCTAGCTGAACGTTGTGGGATTGCCACCTTTGGATTTGGTGATCATTCAGTTATAGCATCACATGGGGAGTTATCAAAATGAATCACTGCAACTGGATTTCACTGTAATACACAAAAAAGACGCTCACCCAAGATTATCTTAAATAAGATCATAAGTCCCTGTAGATAATGCTTTTAGGCTGGGACTACTGCTTTTAAACTGATGAACCCTGACAAGATCACTTTGCCCTCAAGAGTGACCTCTTAGTTGACCAATCAAGAGTCTGACTGTGCACTTTGATATATTACACCATTTCTATTTACTACCTTGTGGAATACCTCTATAACCTTGAAAATACTTATTAAACAAAATTAAAAAGGAGCACTGTCCTCCATTACAGAAGATACTATCTTTTCTTAAACACTAGTAGAGCATGTATAAATCACCTGTTTACATTTCAGTACCAAAACTACTGATTATAGCACGTAAGGCTGCACTCATCTTTATCTGATCCTATGTTTCTTTTTCATAGTCTAAATGCGAAGAGTTGACATATTTATAACTTTGTTTTCAGCACAAGTGAGTCCTTTAATGCAGTAACAAAGAGCAGATATGGTTGTTTATCATGGACCATTTAAAAGTATTCTTACACATATAATAGTAAAACCTTTAAGAAGCACCAACTTCGGTTCTTGATTTTGCTTTGTTCAATTAAGTTTGTCTTTGGCGCCCATGGTGGTTAAGGTTAATTGAAGTTGAAGTTACTACGTACCTTCCTTTTATAAGCAGCTGTGCATTTGTGAGCATATTTTTTAAAACTGGGGTTAGTGTTAAATTTATACTTAGCCTCCTAAATTTGAAATAATAATCCCAGTTTACACTGTAGTTGTCGCAAATGTACAGAGAATTGGAATGTAAAACCAGCTTTAAACCATGCAGAGATAAAGGACAGTTCAATGGAACAGAATGCTGGCCCACATATTTATTAGTTTAATCTTCAATGCTGTTTTGCTCCCTATCTCAGTTACATTGTGGCAAAGCATTTAAAAAAAAACATAAAACAAAAGCAGAGAGATTAATCTCCAGGCTGTCCTTGGATGTCTCCAAATGGATAGTGGAATGCAGCATGGTGACATTTAAGAACAGATTTCAGTAACCAACTTTTTGCAATGTAGTCTGGAAAAGAAAATATGAGGAGAAAAATAGCCTTTCCTGAAAAAAAGCAAAAAGGGTACCTTTTCCAAAATGCAGTTTTGGTTCAGGAGCACAGAATTTCTTGAACTGAGAAATAAAAATGTAGGCCAAGGACTATACTGAAGGACATTACCAACATTGAAAAGTGCAAGAGAAGCCCGAGCAAGTCAGGACATGATGACATCTACACATCAGAGACTGGGAAGAAGAACACACGAGATGGTGTACTTGGAGCTTAGAAGAAACAGAAGAAGGAGAAAATTTAGAGAAACAGTAACCATAGCAGTATTGATAAAATAGAAAAATAAAGATTCTGACAGATTGAGGAACAGCTTGAAGGTGGAGAAGGAATAAGGTTCACCCATCAGATGACAGGTGTGGTATAAATACTGCTGACCAACCTTAGTTAAGTTTCTAACTGAATCAGAGACGTCAAAGTTCTATTATGAACACCAATTAAAAGAGGAAGATTTTTGTCATCCTATTCGGAGCAAAGACTAATGTAGTAAATTTCATCTCTCCATACGAACCTTTATGTAAACCAAAATTAACCTCACCTCTGATCTACTGTACTGTTATAGTAAATACAAAAATAGCACTTACAAACAACTTTTCAACAGATATGGCAGACTAATAATTAGCATTTTCTAGTGATTAACTTGAATTTTCATTTCACTAAATTCAAATGCCACCCAATGTACGATGTAAACAAAACCCATCACATGATAGACCACTTGTGCTATCTGTTGTAACACACTTACTTACACCTCGTGTCACTCACGAGTTACGTTGTCAGCAGAACTCAGTGGCTATGTTGGCCAACCATTGATCCCAACATGTACTTCCATATACAGATGATCGAATTGTTTTTCAATATGCTTTTTAAAATGCAAGCCCCGAGTTAGAACTTTAGATTTAGATAAATAAGCAACATCACCCACATAATAATTTAGTTATATTACTGTAATTGAATTACTATAATGATGCGCAACTATTACCTGTAATTAAACAAATTGCCTGCACCAACTCCCCAACTACATTTACTGTATGAATTAAGCTTCCACTGCGTGCATCTTGGATTTGAAGTCTTATAACAAATTATAATAAATTAACACTAATTTGCTTTGAATACCAATAACCAAATGATATTAGAAACTGACAAAGACGAAGGGTGCACTTACAGTGTAGCTACCAGTTTAAGAACCATATCTGCAGTTATTTCAAACAGACAGAACTCTGTTTACACTGCTTGGATCCTGCCTGGCTGTCCAGTCTCTGTGCATGCCTGAACATAAGAATATGCAGAGCAGACTCCAAAAATGACAATGTTTAGAGGGCAGGAGGAATCTGTGCTTAGACATTTAAATTAAAGTTAGGTAGATTTATCAAGTGTCCAAAGGTTTCAATAGACTAAGTACTCTGCAAACCACATTCAACACCAAACTGGGGGGTCAAGTTTCGGCCCGAGTTGCTATTTTTTTGGAGCAACTAGTTTAGAATGGAGTATCTTAGAAATTGTAATTCTCGGCCTTTAGTTTGCTCCAATTCTAGTGAATTAGAACAGTTTCATTTTAGAACAGATTTTTTTCCCCAAAAGGGGGCGTGTCCAGCCACTTATGCCCGTTTTGCAAGTTTAGGCAGCAAAAACTTACTCCAAACTAACTTAGAATGGAGTAAGTGTAGATTTTGTACGCTCAGAAAAACCTTGCCTACATTTAGAAAATCAGGCGTAGGTTACAAATCAGGCGTAGGGAACGAGGGGTTGGGGGGGGGGGTTCACAAACATTAAACACTTCACTTTTACAAATAAAGAGCCATCATCAATAATAAATGATAAATAAATCAATATAACCAATAAATCAATCCAAATAAATAAAAAATCAAAAAATCACAATAAATAAAAAAATTATTTCTACTCATCTACTGCGGGAGCTGGAGAAGAAGACGGGGGGGGGAGGGAGAAGAAGACGACGAGGGGGGGGAGGGGGGAAGGAAGAAGAAGACGAGGGGGGGGGAAAGAAGCAGGAGAGGGGGGGGGGGAGAAGAAGCAGGAGAGGGGGGGGGGGAGAAGAAGCAGGAGAGGGGGGGGGGGAAGAAGAAGACGGGGGGGGGGGAAGGAAGGACGGGGGGGGGAAGAAGAAGACGGGGGGGGAAGAAGAAGACCGGGGGGGGGGGGAAGAAGAAGACGGGGGG